>NW_006921589.1:10686318-10741480 GCF_000298275.1 Orycteropus afer afer
GCAACAGACCGGGCACGTGCTTGGCCCAAGGAGATGGAAGGAGGTCAGATTACTTGGTCCTGCATCCCCTTTTCCTCTGTGTGTGAATTCCTCCTGTCCGGTGGCCCCCCCCCAAGTGACTCAGCACCCCATTTCTGAGCCTGGCGGGGTGGCGGGAATGGGCTTCAGCTTTGGGAGGGGATCCGGCCTCTCCAGCGGAGCCCGGTGCGCGGACAGGCAGAGACAGCTGGCGCTGACTGGGAGCGCGGGCAGGGGCCAGGTGGGGGGAGGGGAAAGAGGTGTGTGTGTGGGGGGGTTGGTATTTATAGCCAGGGAGCGGGGGCCGAAATTCAACCCCCGCCAGGGGCTAGGAAGTAACTGGAAAGAATCTAGAGTGAGGACAGATGCAGGGCCCGGGAGCAGGATGGAGCTCACCCGACCAGAGCCAAGCCTGTTACCTCTGGGGCCTCACCGCAGGTTCCGCTTCCTTTTCTGGGTATTTGGTAATCGTCACCCCGCCATTTCGGGGTTGGGAAAGGAGGTTGCGCTGGCCCTGCGCCGACCACGCACCACTCTGTGCTTCAGGGGTTAATTGGATTGGAAGGGACGGAGTTTAGGGCGGCCAGTGCCCCAGTGTCCGCAGCCCCAATTGCCCGCCCTGCCCTCTGCGCCAACTAGTTTTATCGCGGTTACTTCCGTGCGGGCTGACGCGGTGGATGAAGGTGGTGAAGACGCCCAGAATGCGGGGGTGGAGGAGGGGAGAGGAGCCAGATGGATTGATCCCCAGAGCCAGATGGGATTTAAAGGTGGGGGAAGGGGGTATCCAGTGAGGTCAGTTAATGCCACTGACGGACTGGAAGCTGAGACACCCCTGCAGCCCCCAGGAAGAAAGAGGGGAGAAGACTATGAAATTGTAGATGTTCATTCTCAAAGGGAAAAATTAATCAGGTGGGGGACGTGTAGCCATAAACTCCCTGGAGAACCTTCTGCCCCCTTGCAGGCCCTTGGGAAGCTGGCTTTGTGGGCAGTATGGATCTGGCTGAAAAGTATCGTGTCTCAGTTACTGCAGTGTGCGTCTTGCCCTCTGTATCCTCCCTGAGTGTCCTGTGAATGTGGCAGGACTATGTGGAGCCACAGCCCTCATCTAACAAGTTCCCCACTGAGAAGGAGGTGATGGCATTGGCCTGCCCTCCTGGGTGCCTCCAGTGGGGGAGTCCTAGGGTGGGCAGACTGCCAGCTTCTTCTGGTCACTGCCCAGCCCAAAGCCCCCAATCTTGCTAACTGACTCATCCTACTAGCTGGTAGGTGACCGGATAGGAGGGAGGCTCATGAGGTGAGGACTTGTGTGTGGGAGAGGGCTTGCTCATTCCTTGTCCCCTCTGTTTATCCCTCAGCGTGAATGCATCTCAGTCCATGTGGGGCAGGCAGGTGTCCAGATGGGCAATGCCTGCTGGGAGCTCTACTGTCTGGAACATGGGATTCAGCCTGATGGGCAGATGCCCAGCGACAAGACCATTGGTGGAGGGGATGACTCCTTCACCACCTTCTTCTGTGAAACCGGCGCCGGAAAGCATGTGCCCCGGGCAGTTTTTGTGGATTTGGAGCCCACTGTAATTGGTGAGAGAAAAGAGGGGCAGGAGTCTAGGGAGTTTTGAGGAGTCTAGATATGGCTTTCCTTGCCTTCTTTGAAGGTGAAGAAGGCAAGCTGATTTGGGCAGCAGGCTTGGGTTCTTCTCCCCTCTGCTATCTCACGGCTGGCAGAAGGACAAGTTCTTCTATACATCTAACCAGAGCTGCCATGCTGTGGGAGGGGGGTCTCTGCTGAGCTTGTGGTTTTTGCCCTAACCGTGTGGTTTATGCCCTTGCAGATGAGATTCGAAATGGCCCATACCGACAGCTCTTCCACCCAGAGCAGCTCATCACCGGGAAAGAGGATGCTGCTAACAATTATGCCCGTGGTCACTATACCATCGGCAAGGAGATCATTGACCCGGTGCTGGACCGGATCCGCAAGCTGGTGAGAATCTGAGAGGCAGGGGGCTCCTGAGACTACGTGCATGGTTGGGAACATTGTTCAGATCCATTTCAGGAGGTCAGCTCTTACCTGCACATTTCTAGGCTTGACACTGCAGCTGTGGGATACTCAGTAGTCTTTGCCTTGGCTCTTGAAATACGTTAGGTTCTTATTCAGGCCAAAGATAGAGTTCCTTAGATCCCTTCTCTGTACTTACATTGTTCTTTCTCTTTCTCATCTTGCAGTCTGACCAGTGCACAGGACTTCAGGGCTTCCTGGTGTTCCACAGCTTTGGAGGGGGCACTGGCTCTGGCTTCACCTCACTCCTCATGGAACGGCTCTCTGTTGACTACGGCAAGAAGTCCAAGCTGGAGTTCTCCATCTACCCGGCCCCTCAGGTGTCCACAGCTGTGGTTGAGCCCTACAACTCTATCCTGACCACCCACACCACCCTGGAGCACTCAGACTGTGCTTTCATGGTGGACAATGAAGCCATCTATGACATCTGCCGCCGCAACCTGGACATTGAGCGCCCAACCTACACCAACCTCAACCGCCTCATCAGCCAAATCGTCTCCTCCATCACGGCTTCCCTGCGCTTTGATGGAGCCCTCAACGTGGACCTGACAGAGTTCCAGACCAACCTGGTGCCCTACCCTCGTATCCACTTCCCCCTGGCCACCTACGCGCCAGTCATCTCTGCAGAGAAGGCCTACCATGAGCAGCTGTCAGTGGCAGAGATCACCAATGCCTGCTTTGAGCCTGCCAACCAGATGGTGAAGTGCGACCCCCGTCATGGCAAGTACATGGCCTGCTGCCTGCTGTACCGTGGAGACGTGGTACCCAAGGATGTCAATGCCGCCATCGCTACCATCAAGACCAAGCGCACCATCCAGTTTGTGGACTGGTGCCCAACGGGCTTCAAGGTTGGTATCAACTACCAGCCACCCACTGTAGTGCCCGGGGGTGACCTGGCCAAGGTGCAGCGTGCTGTGTGCATGCTGAGCAACACGACCGCCATTGCCGAGGCCTGGGCCCGCCTGGACCACAAGTTCGACCTGATGTATGCCAAGAGGGCGTTTGTGCACTGGTATGTGGGCGAGGGCATGGAAGAGGGTGAGTTCTCTGAGGCCCGAGAGGATATGGCTGCCCTGGAGAAGGATTATGAGGAAGTGGGCATCGACTCCTATGAGGACGAGGATGAGGGGGAAGAATAGAACAGCTGCCTGCAGTCCGTTCACTATGTTTATTGCAAAATCCTTTCGAAATAAACAGCCTCCTTGCACGGTTTCTTGTCACCTCTGTGCTAAGCTTCTGCTGTCTTCCCTTTGTGCTGCTGCTGCCGCTGCCACCCTATTTGCTACTCATGACCCTTTTAAACCTTTCCATGGCTGAAGGTGAGAGCTGCCAAGGGGCCCTTGCCAGGCCCAGGAATGACTCCAGGGAACTTGCTGTAAGGCCTAGGGGCACCCAGAATAGGGAGGAAATGAGGACCAAGCCCTGGGCCTATCTATCTGTCCAGCTACCAGCTATTGAAGGATATGAGTCTTCACTTCCTTTCCAAGTAGGAGTTTAAATCCGGTGGTTTCTGTATTTGAGAGTTGGACTGCTACCCTGTTCTTCCTGCTGCTTCTGCATTCAGCAACTCTTGCCCAGGCTCCTCTGCGCATTTTGAGGGTTTGGGAGTGGGGCTGGGCTGGTCCAGAGTTCCTGGGCATGGAGCCTAGTCATAAGCTTGGGGAATGGGAAGGGACAAGTACAATCTCCAGGAGCTGTTTGTGCCACTGCACCTCCCAGCAGCTTTGCATAGCTTAGTGCCTGTCTTGGTGCTTTGGTGGGGCTTGGGGCTGTGCCATTAAAAGTCAGGTCCGTCTCCCCTCTGTGCTTTCTTTCTGGCTTCTGCCTCCCAGCCTCCTCAGTGCTGGCTGGTGGGAGCCTCCTGCCAAGGCCCTGGGGAAAATGTCAACTTTGCTAATAGGCACCCCAGGACCCATGCTGACGTCAGCATGTGCGGGTGGGCATGGGTGGGGAAGGGGAGGGAGAAGCCTCTATCTCAGGAGAGCCCAGCCCTCTCCTTGGTGATTCAGGGAGGCAGTGCCCTTCCCTGGAGAACAGGATTCAAGCCCAGCTAAGGCAGGGCTCCTGTGTACTCAGCACAGCAGGCAGGAAGTGGCAGCTGGATTCTGCCACGCCACATTGTCCTCATTAATCATTAACCATGTGTCAGCAAGAACCATCAGAGAAAAACCTGTACCTAAATGGCTACCACCTCCACTCCCCTTGCCCCCAGGCTGAGGCTGGGAGATCTGTCCCAGAGCTTCCTGGGAGTTTCCACCCAGAAGCCCTTGCCTGGCAAACCGGCTGGGCTGCTTTGAGCAAGCTACCCACCCCTGGGAGGGAAGGAAAGAACTACTTAAAAGTGCTTTTAGGGGGCCCTGGTTCCAGTTCTAGGAAATATGGTGGTATAGTGGTTAACACATTTGGCTCTTAATCAAAAGGTTGGTGGTTCAAACCCACCAGCCACTCCTCATTAAAAAAATGAGGCAGTCTGCTCTTGTAAAGATTTACAGCCTTGGACACCCAATGCAGGTCACTGTAAGTTGGAATCGACTCAATGGCAGTGAGTTCCAGTTCTTGGCGCAGGTAGAATCTATCTCAAGCCAGAGCACCTTTTAAGTTTTGGGCTAAGACAAGCTAGCCAATCAGCTGGATGGGAGGGAAGGGTACCTGCCTCCTTTTGTGCAATGATGAAGTCCTATCTTTTCTGACTCTATACCAGTTCTTCCCCTAGCAAAGACCACCACACTCTGGGTGCACCCTTTCTCTCACTCCAGGAACAATGAAATTAAGCAGCACACCAACCAGCTTTCACTTTATTCTTCTGTATACACGTTCTCCTGCTCCCAGGTTTGGAGACAGTCCATCATGTGAGCTCAGCAGTCCTGCCCAGAGCCATGTACCATATTCTAGAAGCTTCCCTTTCCCCTACCTCCCCGCCCCCAACTCAATCACAGACACCTTGCCCAGCTGTCGCTCTTGAGGGTAAGAGCAGCAGTGCAGATGCAGGACTGAGATGACTATCCCTTCCCTGCCTGCCCCCAACTGTAAGGGAACAGTCTTGGACAGAATGGATGGAGATTCTAACGAGGTGCAGGAGCCTCTTCCCAAGGCATCAGGGTCCACTTCAACAGGGCCACCTGTTTCTTCAGATTTGGGTGGTGTGCTGGCCAGGAGGGAGGGGCTGCAGTGCCTCCACCTGGCTGAGGAAGACAGGAACGTGAGGGCGCTGCTGGGGGTCCACAGTCATCATGGAAGCTAGTAGCTGCTGCAATGCTGAAGAATGCCTGCAGGGGGAGGAGAGCAGGCTGACTGGAGGATGACCCCTCCCCTCTTGCTAAGGCCCCAAAGCAGATAAGACCAGAAGGAGGCCTCTGGAACCCTTGGTGTCCCTTTTATTGCTCACCTGGAGCTTTGTGGGATGTGGAGTTGGTTCTGCACAGCAAGGGCCACACTGTCACCTTTCTGAAACACCATGTCATAAGGGCCTTCCCCAAACATCATGGCATACAGCACACAGCCTAGGGACTGAGAATAACTTGGTTACTCTCTGGAAGTTAACCAACAGAGGTAACATCCCTCTTACTGCTGTGGTGAAAGGGGGCTGTGTAAGCTAACAAGACTGCTGACCTCAGCCACAAGGCACCACCAGGGCCAGAGAAACTGCCAGTTATCTGGAGGCCTCTGTACTCCTTGCTTAGCCACTGTCTTCAGCCCTGACGCGTAGCTATACACACCCTGCTCAAGGGCAGGGATTATACCACTTCCTGAGCAAGTGAGTACGGTCTCAGTAAAGGTCCCAGGAAGGAAGTCAAGGGAAATGGAGACATATACCACGATTCCTGGAGCCCCATGCAATGCAGTAGAAACCAAAGACCCACCTTCTACTGCAAAGTGGGTACACAGCAGCAATCCTCCCTTGCCCTCCCACCCACCCACATGCTCTCACCCAGACGTCGGTCCGCTCATCAATGACACAGTGGCTCTGCACAGAGAAGAGCTCCGGGGCCCGGTAGGAGATGGTGCATCGCTGGGCCGCCCAATCCTGGAACAGTGGCCCCAGAGCTCAAAAATGGGTCACATGGCATAGTCGTGTGACCAAACTGGGACATGCCCTAGAAGGGGCTGAGGATGGGGACTAAGTGGAGACTTACCTGCAGGGCCAGGGCTTGGCGGGAGCCCTCTACATGGATACATGCTTGATTCATGGAACCCAAGTCCATTAAAATGGGCTGCCCCTCATCTCCAAGCAAGATATTGGTGGGCTTCAGATCTCTGTAGGGAAGTGGAAGTGAACCATGAGCACCCCTGGACAGGAAGACCAGAATCCCTGTGAGTGAAAGAATCATGGGGGCTACTGGAAGGAGAACAGAGACCTCCCATTTCTTTTGGTGAGGCTCTTCCTCTCTACTCAGCAAGCACAAGATCCTCCCACTGACCTGTGGGCATAACCCTTGGCATGAATGGCCTCAAGGCCTCTGCAGATTCCCAGGAGCAGCAGCAGGATTTGGTCCTCAGTCAAGAAGCTGCCTTTGTCCTTCAGCCTTTCTATCTCATTCCACAGCGTACCTCTCTGCAACACAAGTTTCCCCACAGCTGGAGATGTTCTTCTGAACCTCCTGCTTCCTATGTCAAAGCCTATCAACTTTTCACCACACACACCTCAAAACTCACCAAACCAAAACCAAATGCACTGCCATGTGGATTCTGACTCATACTGACCCTGTAGGTCTGAGTAAATCTGCCCCATAAGGGTTCCAAGGCTGTATCTTCACAGAAGCAGACTGCCCTATCTTTCTCCTGCAGACCAGCTCGCAGGTTTGAACTGCCAATCTCTTGGCCCACCTAGCAACCCCTCCTTGGGTTTCCCAGGTGGTATCTCTATAGAAGCAGATTGTCCAATCTTCTTTCCGAGGAGTGGCTGGTGGGTTTGAACCGCCAGCCTTCTGGTCAGAGCAGTCAAATGCCTTAGGCACTATGCCACCAGAGCTCCCTTAAACCCCACAGTCCCACTTAAAACAAACAAACAAAAACCAAATCCATTGTCACTGATTCTGACCCATGGCAACCCAAGTGTCCCACTGGGTGCCTCTAAACCCCAATCCGAGTAGCCAACCGTAGGACACAGTCCCTACCTCCTAACATGCTTAATTGCTCACAGAGCCCTTAGTAAGTGACTCCAGTGCAACCCCTTCCACAGGAAGCCTTCTGACCTTGAAGAAGGGTAGCAGCAGCCAGGCTTCATGTCTGGAGCCCCGCTCCCTCACGCAGTAAGCCACGAGGCGAAGGATGTTGGGGTGATGGAAGAGGCGATGCATGTCTGCTTCTCGCTGGGCCTCCTCCCGGTCCTGCTGCTCGTGACACAGAATTCGCTTCAGGGCGTAGAAGTGTCCGTCATGTAACCCCTCCACTAGGTCCACATAGCTGAACCCACTGTGGGCCAAAGGGGTCAGTGAAGGACCATGGTCATCTCCCACAATGCCTAGACCCAGAATTCCCTCCAGGAAGGGGGCTGTGTTTCTCATTTAGTAGCAACCCATTCAAGATATGTCTTTAAATGAAGTCTGAAGACTTATATTTTGAGCTCCTCAAGAACAGGAACAGAGTCACCTCTGAGGTCCTATAATCATAACACACTGCTCTGTGCTTAGCAGATGCCCATAAATGTTAAATAAATAATAACCAATATTTATTAAGATGGTTCTGTTAAAGAACCAGGTACTGGGCTAGACATTTTATATGCATGCCACACTTGATCCTAACATCTCCATTGGTGAGAAATAATACTTCTCCCCATTAAACCAAAATCAAACCCACTGCCATCAGTCGATTCTGACTCAGCAATCCCCATTGGGTCTCCAAGCCGTAGATCTTTGCGGAAGTAGATTACCCCATCTTCCTTCCACAAAGTGGCTGGTAGGTTTGAACCACCAGCCTTCCGGTTAGCAGTCAAATGCCTTAGGCACTGTGCCACCAGAGTTCCCTTAAGCATATAACAAAACCATGGCATACCAAGGTCACACAAGGTGGATCTAGGAGGCCTGGCTCTAGAATTTACTTTCCTGACTACCATGCAGTTAGGCCCTGTCAAGTGAGTTAGAGAATAAGAGATAAAACTACTGTATCCCTATCATGTACGTACTGGAGTCCTTCAGTCACCATAAGTGATTTCCAAACACTCACCCCTCCCCCAGTTTCTGGATGAAGAGATAGCGCTTATTGTCAATGACGACAGTTCCCCGAGAGCAGATACACAACGCATGGCCCATAGTGTCTCAGTCATCCTCCTCAAGAACAGTCTGAGGCTATTGAAGGGTTTGTCCAGGTTGACTGGGCTCTTCCAGGCGATGAGCTGAGGACCCAAAAGAACATGCTGTAAGGAATAGAAAGGTAAAGTCGTGGGTCCATCACAGTCCAGACGACCCCTAAAGTACCAACGCGGAAATGTGGTCTGGGGAGACGGGCCCCGACGATGCCAGCTCCAAGAAGGCTGGAGTCAAGTGCCTTAAAGCCTCAGACCACGCAATGACTACTGGGCCGCTCCCGCCAACCCCAGCCCACTTTTCGGCGTCTCCTGCTCCCATGCCCGTCGGGCTGCAAAGGCAGCGCTGAGGACAGTTCGAAGGAGATGCGAGACTGGGGACCACCGCTTGTAGGACCCACCCCCGGCAACCTCGCGCGGAGACCACAATATGCCAGCCCCCACTCCCCACTGACCTGGCTCGGGCCAAAGAAAAGCGCCAGCGACCGGAAACAGTGGTTACATCATCAGTCCGCGCCGGCGTAACGGCTCGCGGTATCCTAGCAACCGCTGGGCAGGAGGACGATGTGGGGGCGCGGAGCTGTGAAACCCGGGGCAGGCTAGGCCGGGGGAGGACGGGTCGCAGGACCCGGGCGAAGGGTCCCACGTGTCCTTCAATAGACGTCAAGACGCGGGCACTTGCGCCAAAAGGGAGCAAAGCGGGGCCCGGTCCGAGGCTCCCAGAATTTCTATCTCCTAATGCCCGAGGTAGGAGGTCTCATACCTCCCGCACGCTGGGGACAGAAAGTGGTCGTCTACTGTACTGTACAGCCCGGAGGGGGATGCAGGGAGAGGTGGATGCGCGCTGCTGGAGCTCTAATCCCATAGAACCTTCGGGGCTGTAGACGGTATACCACCATCTTAGTCTTAGTGGTTAAGAGCCCAGATTTGTGAACCAGACTGGCAGGGTCTAAATCCGAACTTAGTAGCCTACTAGCTGTGTCACCTGGGCAAGTTACCTAACCTCTCTGAGCCTCACTTTCCCTAGGCTCAGAGTGTACCTCTGGGATACAGGCCAGAGCTGCTCAAGTTGTGTGGTACCTGTGCTAAAATGCATGAACTGTGAGGCCAGACTGCTTAGTTCAAATCCCAGCACTACTAAACTAGTGTATGACCATGAACAGGTTATTTAATATTTCTGTCCCTCAATTTCCTCATCTGTAAAATGGGGATGATCGTTGTCTACCTCATAGTTGTTTGAGGATTAAATGAGATGTGAAGTGCTTAGTACAATATCTAACTCATAGCCCTCAGCAAGTGTTAATAAATGGTAGCGATAATTATTACTTATTACCCTGGTCCTCACATTCCAGGGCTAGGGATTGTGAAGGCAGGAGAATCATGCATTCCCCAACTTTGGCAGCAAGCAGTGGCTCTTAACATCTGTTGTTTTGGCAGGTAGGAATAAATTGGGGCATGATAAGACAGAATGACTGACCCAGGATGGGCCCTCTTGTTCAAACAAGGCTCTCTAGGAAAAAGAAGCCTCTTGTAATCTCGTTATCCCTTTTTGTACCCCTGATCACTGGGGAAAAGCGGTCCTGGAAAGGCCCTGGAGGATTTGAGAGAGATCAGGCATTCCTTGTCTTCAGGGAGTTCATTCTAGCAGAGCTATGCTTGTCAAGTCTTGAATGTGCATAGGATGGCCTGAGGATCTTGTTAAAATACAAATTCTGGTTCCATAGGTCTGAGGTAGGGCCTGATTCTGCATTTCTAACAAGCTCCCAGGTGATGCTGATGAAGCCGCTTCGTGGACTGCACTTTGAGTAGCAACCTGTAGAGGATTTTACAATCTAGTGGAGTGGCGGGTAGGGCTGCAGGCTGCAGACAAAAGTCCAGGGAAATCAGATGGCAACTTGAGGTGGTCTCCGCCCCCTTGCTCGCTGAGGTTCCCTCCCAGGAATCCGCCACGTGACGGTCGGACCGCAGTCTCAAACTATAGGAGCCTTACTAGCGCCATGGCTTCCAAGAGGCCGTCCTGCCTTCCCTCTCTGCTGCTGCTGCTCCTGAGGCTACTGCTGCACCAGGTGAGACAAGGGGGTTGAGCCGCTGGCCGGGTTCGAGAATGGCGGGATCAGATACCGCAGATGTAAATAAAGTAAAAATAACAAAACAGCGGACAGGGGTACAGCTCTTGGGCTAACCCCCCTCCAGACCTCTGCTGAACACCGCCTCTCCTTCTGTTTGCAGGCAAACAGTCGGTCTTTCGTAGTGGATCGGGACCATGACAGATTCCTCCTGGACGGGGTTCCGTTCCGCTATGTATCTGGCAGCGTGCACTACTTCCGGGTACCGAGGGTGCTTTGGGCAGACCGGCTTCTCAAGATGCGAATGAGCGGCCTTAACGCCATACAGTTGTAAGAAGGGCTGGCGAGAGCCGTGGGGGGTGGGGGTGGGCGGGGTTTACCCTTCGTACCACTCCATTAAGAAGAGGACTGGGGCCAGATGACTGGCCAGGGTGGAGAGGCTAGAGCTCCAGGGCTCCCAGGCCGAGGGTGGGAAACCGCAGTGGGCCAGGACCTTCTTCCACCACTTCCTGGAGATTCCCTGCAGGGCCTGAGCCGGTAGGCCTCCCTAGCACCTCTCTACCTTGGGCCCTGTTAACCTCTTCCTTCCTCAGTTACGTGCCCTGGAACTACCATGAGCCAGAGCCTGGGGTCTATAACTTTAACGGCAGCCGGGACCTCATTGCATTTCTGAATGAGGCAAATAAGGCGAACTTGTTGGTCATCCTGAGACCAGGACCTTACATCTGTGCGGAGTGGGAGATGGTGAGTTAGTTGGAAAAGGACAGAAGAACTACAGCCACCCTTGTGTGATTTCTAGACGACTCCCATCTGCCCACACCCTAGGGCCACTGCCAGCACTACACTCAACTTCCTCCTTACCTCCCCCATTCCACCCCAGAACGCCAAAACCTACATTCCTCCTTGTGTTTATGTCCGCCTCAGGGGGGTCTCCCATCCTGGTTGCTTCGAAACCCTGAAATTCATCTAAGAACCTCAGATCCAGGTGAGTTGAGGCAGGTTTAGGAGAAAAAGGCAAACAACAAATGACTCGGGTATCAGAGGTATTCTTGAGGAAGTGAGATATAAATTAAGACAAACATGAGTTAGAGTTGGCCAGGTGGAGGAGGATGAGGAGAAAAATGTCATGCAGAAGTAAAAACGTGCTTCAAGACCTGAGAGTGAATCACAGAAATCACAAGTAGGAGCTGAGAATTTAAGGCACGCTACCTAATGGGAGCTCTGGTAGCATAGTGCCTAAGGCACTTGACTGCTAACCAGAAGGCTTGTGGTTCAAACCCACCAGCCACTCCTTGGAAGGAAGGTTGGGCAATCTACTTCCATAGTGATACTACCTCGGAAACCCAAGGAGGGGTCACTATGAGTCGGAGCCGACTTGACGGCACATACCACCACCACCACCTAATGTAAATCAGTGATCTTTTGATGGATAACTTAAATTGACTGGACTGTACATTAGATTAAGGAGCTCTGGTGGTATAGTGCCTAACGCATCTGACTGCTAATCTAGAAAGTTGGTGGTTCAAACTCACTAGCCAGCCACTCTGTGGTAGGAAGATGGGGCAATCTACTTTCTTAAAGATTTACCACCTCGGAAGCCCAATGGGGGTTGCTATGAGTGGGAATCAACTTGATGGCAGCGAGTTTGGTTTTTGGTTTGGTATTAGGTCACAGGTTAGGTATTTCTGTGAATTCCCATGCTACTTCATGACAATCTCAAGTATAAACTGATTACATAATAACCTTTTAAGATATGTTTAACATTTTTATTAGTTAAAAAACAACTTTATAAAAAACACTGCTCTAAGGTCTCCTATGTTCCAATTCCTTTGATAAGCAAATGTGAGGGCTTAGGGCTGAGCTGCTTCTGATAAGAGTCAATGCATCCCAGACTTGGCTGTGGGTAAGTGGGATGAAGACTGCAGCCTGGAGCCCAGGCAGCACTGCTCCTGTGTGTGTGTGTGTGTGTGTGTGTGTGCAGAGGCTGTGGTGGCCCCTAGTGAGCAAAACACTTTGAGCTCACAGAGCTCTGCTGCTTCCTCTAGACTTCCTTGCTGCAGTGGACTCCTGGTTCAAGGTCTTGCTGCCCAAGATATATCCATGGCTGTACCACAATGGGGGAAACATCATTAGCATTCAGGTACAAGTGGAAGGGTGATTGGACAAGGAGAAGGAGGTACAAGGGGTCCTCTCCTTAACTTTAGAGCTGAACTCCTCTTTCCCTTCCTCCTGGCAGGTGGAGAATGAATACGGTAGCTATAAGGCCTGTGATTTCAGCTACATGAGGCACCTGGCTGGGCTCTTTCGTGCACTGCTAGGAGACAAGATCTTGCTCTTCACCACAGATGGGCCTGAAGGACTCAAATGTGGCACCCTCCAGGGACTCTATACCACTGTAGATTTTGGCCCAGGTCTCCTGAGCAAGAGATAGGAGTATGGTCAGGGGGAGGGACACCTCTTCTGTGATGTTTATCTTTCACCTTTGCTTCCTTTCTGCAGCTGACAACATGACCAAAATTTTTACCCTGCTTCGGAAGTACGAACCCCGTGGGCCATTGGTGAGGGGCCAGAGGAAAGGGAATCAAAGCAAAAGTCAGGGATGGGAACAGGTCAAGCTCGGTTCCCATCTCATTCAGTCCTTTTTCCTTCCACTTCACACTCTAGGTGAACTCTGAGTACTACACAGGCTGGCTGGATTACTGGGGCCAGAATCATTCCACACGGTCTGTTCAAGCTGTAATCAAGGGCCTAGAGAACATGCTGAAGTTGGGAGCCAGTGTGAACATGTAACTGGAGGCACTGGGGCCAATATGAATCTGTAACTGGGAGTTGGGGGTGAAAGTTAAGATTTAATGGGTCAACTTGTACCTTCCCCCCTGCCTTCCTCCACTTCAGGTATATGTTCCATGGAGGTACCAACTTTGGATACTGGAATGGTGAGTTCAGGTGGTCCCTGGGGCAGAAAAGAGGTAGCAAGGAATTAGAACCTGAGGGCTGGATTGATCAGGAGGTCTAGAAATTGGGTATGGCCACTACTGCTACCTCTGATGATAAAATTCACTGTATTAAACTTTTTCTTTACTTAGTGCCTGTTATCTGAAAGATATGTTTAATTAATTAAATTGGTTCAACCCCAGGTGCTGATGAGAAGGGGCACTTCCTTCCAATTACTACCAGTTATGACTACGATGCACCCCTCTCTGAAGCAGGAGACCCCACACCTAAGCTTTTTGCTCTTCGAAATGTCATCAGCAAGGTGCCCTATCACTTCATCAAACCCCAAAGCCTTTGATTAATTTTGGGGAAGGGAGTGGTCAAGTGGTTTATAAAGGGATCCTGTAAAGCAGTGGTTCCTGCCTGAGCCACAGAGCCTTCTAAGCACTCCATGGAAGCATTTCCCATCCACCCACGTATGCCTGGAGAGATACACATGTGTGCAGAATTACAGGGTCTTTATGACCCCTGAAGCCTTCCCTTGACCCCAGCTACAAAAGGCTCCCTGTTCCAGGGCCTTGGAATAGGGGTGGTTCCTGTGGTTTTCCTATGGCTTCAGAGAGAACTTGGGTTCAGTTCCAGGAAATTCCTTTGGGACCATTACCTCCCCCCAGCACCAAGATGAGACTTGGACCTTTGACTCTGTACTTGGTAAGTTCCTTCCCTTCTTCTCTTGTTCTATCCTTTTTTTCTCTTAAACATTCCATCCTTTTCTGTTCCTCTATTGTGATACTAGGAGCTCTGGTAGCATAGTGCCTAAGGCACTTGACTGCTAACCAGAAGGCTGGCGGTTCAAACCCACCAGCCACTCCTCGGAAGGAAGGTTGGGCAATCTACTTCTGTACTGATACTGCCTTGGAAACCCGAGGGGTTGTTATGAGCAGGTCCGACTTGATGGCACACAACAACAACAACATTGTGATACTTCCTTCTTCTTCTAGGATGGAAGTTTGCTGGCTTTCCTAAACTTTCTATGCCCCCAAGGGCCCATCCGTTCAATCTTGCCAATGACTTTTGAGGCTGTCAAGCAGGTAAGGCAAAAACTCACACCTGGAAGGTAGGGAAACCTTCAGCAGCTGTAGCCAAAGTTTCCCTTCTAGCTACCCACCCTCCCCACAATATCCTTTCTTCTCAGTTCATCTTAAGTATTCATTCTTCATACCCAGGACCATGGCTTTATGTTGTACCGGACCCATCTAGTTGACACTTTTACAGAGCCAACATCCTTCTGGGTGCCGAACAACGGACTCCATGACCGTGCCTACGTGATGGTGAATGGGGTGAGGACCTAATTCAAGGCTAACTTTGGAGCCCAGATTTCCTCCCCTTCCTAGCACTCTTCAATGTTTCCCTCATCTACCCTTCTCACCTGCCTGCTAAAATTTGCAGACGGTCTAGGGGTAAGTTGGATGAGAAAGTTGGGCTAAGGGTAGAGTCCAGACAGGTGGGTAACTGACAGATGGGTTAACGTCTTCTTTGCCCTCCCAACAGGCTCCCTGTGCAGCAGCCAAGAGCTGGATATAAAGCATTTCTCCTCATGGAGCCTCTCTCTTACCGACAGGTTTTCCAGGGTGTGTTGGAACGCAACATAAAACACAGACTATTTCTGATGGGGAAAATGGGGGACAAACTGGATGTCTTAGTGGAAAACATGGGGAGGCTCAGTTTCGGGTCTAACAGCAGTGACTTCAAGGTGAGCTAGCCTTGCTTGTTCCTACCCCCCAATACCATTATTGGCCATCCTCCTTTGGAAGCATGGGGGCCTAATGGAAGATAACCATACCCTTGTCCTTTGGAGTTAGGCAGAAAAGGAGTGACTTACAGGGATCTGGGTACAGCCACCAGTTATATCCCAGGGTTGGTTAGAGACCTAGTTTGGCCATCAGTAGATAATGAATTTTCATTTGCTTTCCCAACAGGGCCTGTTGGAGCCACCACTTCTGGGGCACAGAGTCCTTACCCAGTGGTTCATATTCCCTCTGAAAATTGATAACCTTGTAAAGTGGTGGTTTCCTGTCCATTTGCCGAAAAGGTTACCACCTCCAACTCCTTCCGGCCCCACCTTCTACTCTGCGACATTTCCAATTTTAGGCTCAGTTGGGGACACATTTCTGTCTCTACCTGGATGGTCCAAGGTATTGCTGATGGTGGTGACTGGGGGGTGGTTGTGGTACAGTGGTAAAAGAGGAAAATCATGGATGGAGGGGGCATAAAATTACTCCTCTGACAGGAATCCCAAAGCGGGGGCTGTTTCTACTCCCTGGGAGTTGACCCTTTCTTTTCTCCTCCCCCACCCTAGGGCCAAGTCTGGATCAATGGGTTTAACTTGGGCCGGTACTGGACTAAGAGAGGGCCACAACAGACCCTATATGTGCCAAGACCCCTGCTGTTTCCTAGCGGAACCTTCAACAAAATCACATTGCTGGAGCTAGAAAATGTGCCTTCCCAGCCTCAAATCCAATTTCTGGACAGTCCTATTCTCAATAGCACCTTGTATAGGATATACCTTAATTCCCTCTCAGCTGATAAACTAATGGAGTTAAGTGGGCACTGAAGGAAAGGCAACCCTGGGACCTGGAACAGGGAGTGGTCAGGATCCCTTGGCGCTGGCCTTGGTGACTATAAGGAACCAAAGGCCAGAAGGTCTGAATGGAAGTACAAGTGCAAGGAAGCCAAACTTTATTGTGATTAAAGTTCCAGAGACAGTACCAGCCCCACACACCTCTGTGGCCCCGTCTTTGTCCTGGTTCCCGAGTGCCCCTCACACTCATCTTCCAAATCCTTTCTGGCATCATGGGAAGAAGAAAACCTAGAGCTGATGTGAACATGCTGTAAGAGATCAGGAAGAGGGCCTCCTAGCCTGAGAACGATGATGCTGGAGGCAGCGTGTGGAGCAGAAAAAGAAGTCAAGGTAGTGAAAGGGAGTGAGGCCTTGGAGGGATGCCCCACAACTCCAGCAGCGTCTGAAGAAGAGGAAGAAAAATGGCTGGACAGGTACCCCCAAACTTTCAAATCCAAGCCCTCTTGTCCTTCTTCCTGCCATTTGTTTTCACTCCAGAGGTTCCCAAAACATCCCAAATCCCCTCAACAACCCTTCTGAATACTGCATAGATATTTATCCCACTTGTCCAAAATAGTCCCTAGAGCGTTATATTCTATCCACTCACACCTATCCCCCCATACCGGGCATTGATGATCACTGGGTCAGGGATCTGAGAGGTGGCGGCTCCTAACTGGGCAGCTAGTCGGCACTCTGCAGCGAGAGCTCTCTGAGAAGAGAAGTATAAGGACAAGTCCCCAGTTGTGGATAGAGTATCCAAGAAGGGGCAGCTGCACGCTGCAGAGGGATTACCCCTCTAAGGAAGTCTCGCTGTGGAAGAGAACCTCCAGCCTCACCTTCTCTCGGTCGCTGAGGGCAGCAAATCTCTGCTGCTCTGCTTGTTCCCGCTTCTCCTGCTCCTGTTGCTTCCGCTGCTTTTCCTCCTGTAGCCGCCGGGCTGCCTTCTGTTCCCTTTTCCGTCTGGCCTGCCGTGCTTCCATCTCTGGTGTCAGTGGCCCTGGCACCTAGAGGATTTCAGGGAAGGCATTAGGTAAGACCTGTGTAAGCTAGCCTTGGTGAAACTGCAAGAAATAGAAAAGATCTAGCCGAGATCTGTGATGCCTTCCCACTCTGCTGCTCCTTCCTTTTCCAACTGACCTGAGCCTTGTTGTAATCATAGGCCTCTGGATTCTTCTCCATGAATCTTCGGAACTCATTACGTGTTGATTTGTCAGCTGCAACTGTGTACGGTGGCCGGGCCTGGAAGTCCCTAGGTGTGAAACCCCCGAGTATGGGTTCAACTTGCCTCCTGCCTTTCCCAGCATCACCCACCCAGACCAAGAGAATACTATCAAGTAGCCAGGGCCAACTATAGCCTCCAGACCACCTTCTAGACCCCAAATGGCTCGAGATGGGGCCCTCACTTACTGCACAGTGGGGTCAGCACCTGCCTCCAGCAGCAGGCGAACCACTGAACCTCTCCCAGCTGCGGCTGCTGCATGCAGGAGTGTAAAGCCACTGGAGCCCAAGGGGGCACTGAGCAGAGATGTAACTCCAGGGTCTATGGGGCTGGCAGCTAGCTGGAGTTTCAGCGTCCCAACGTCTCCGGCTCGGCAAGCAGCTAGAAGCACACCCCAAAGCTCTGGCTGACCACAGGACTTGACCTCATCCAGTGAAGGCCCCAAGGGGGCTATGTCTGCCTGAGCTGACTCTGGGAGGGCCTCATCTTCTTGAGGTTGCTGGGGGAGCGTCCCATGTGTTCCAGCCTCCAGGTACCGGCTTCTCTCCTTCTTGTTCCTTTTCTTCCTGCTCTGCTTGGGTAATACCTCAAACTCACGAAGATCCAGGGTCCCCATTGTCATCTCTACCAATTCCAACTCCCCCTGGAAGCTGTCCTCTCCCTCTGACCCTGAACCTAGGGAGAAATACGGCATGTTAGACCCATCTAAAGGCTAAGCAGAGGGTAGAAGGAGGTAGGCTGCCACAGATGCATAAGTATGTACATAAAGAAAATCTAGATCATTCTGAGATGAAATGGTTTTTGTCACCCAAGATAAAGTAGCACATAAGAGTCAACTTCCTTATGTTGAATACAGAAATGAGGCTCTCAGCCCAGATGAGGACAGGTCAAATAGATATACAGGCACAAAAGTCCCTAAATGCTGACTCTAGGATGGTGTGCAATAGAGGAAAGCCTAGAGCAGTTACAGCCATGGAGCCAAGGGTCTGCAGCCAGGGAAGCAGCTCTTAGGCCAAACTCACAGGGTCCAGTAAGACAGACAAATGCTGCAATGTAGATTCATGCAACATGAATATTAAGACATCTTTTCTGTGTCAAGATTGTTCTAAGTACTAGAGACAGAACAACAAACAAAAGAGAGCAGATTCAGAAAGACAGTCACTAAATACGTCTCAGTAACTGCTATGATATATCCTATTTTGTAAGTAGACACTGGTGTGTGTAAATGTGTGTGTTGGGGTAGAAGAGCCCATTTGTAAATAGGGAAATGGGTAGTTATCAAGGTAGCAAATCTGCCATCATGTTTCCAAGACAGCCACACATAGAAGGATCTGGCGCTCAAACCCTGTTTGGGAGATACTGCATTTTGCCCAAGTGCTTCATTTTCATCACTGGGGACCTTTCTTCTTTTTTCTTCAATAGCCTTCTTCCTCTCCTCTTTCATTGTTTTCCAGTGTGTTTGAGCTGAGTCCAATCTGACTGTCTCCTGGAGGTCTCCTACCATAAAACAAAAGTGTAGCTGAGAAGCCAGGCCATGTTTCTCAATGAAGATGTGGTTAGGCTGTAGTTGAAGGGCTAGAAAACCTTTGGATGTGCACATGACAACTTGAGGCTTGGGCTGCAGAATAAAGAACGTCTAGGGAGTCTGGGCGTCGGATCAAAGGCTCACCGTGGACATGCACAGTGGTCAGCTTATGAAGCACACTCTGTAGTTCTCGGAAGGTAGGTCTGCGGGTGGCAATAGGGATGTCCCAAAGTCGGGGATCCCCCTGTTGCAGGGGTGCCCCATGGCCTCCAAAGAACAAGGATCGGCCAGAACGGGGGGCACGCAGCAGAATGGTCCCAGCCTCCCTCAGTGCCTCAGCCCAGCCTGGCCCCGCCAGCAGGTCACGAACTTCCTAGAGGAGAGAATAACAGCCCAGCACATCTCTACTTGCTATTTTAAAATATCGACCCAAAAAGAACCCACAGATCATGGAGGTGGGGGAGAAAGAGAGTACTAAGGGTCCTGGGAATCCCTTTCCTACCTTTGTTTACCCAGAAATGATGAAGACTGGAAGGATGCTGGAGTAAAAAACCTTTCTACTATAACATTTAATGACTTAAATTGAGAGAGAAAAAAAATTACGGATCAAAGGACCACCAGATGTGGGAGGTTTAACTCACCTTATGTAGTGTGGCTTCATTATAGCGCCTTAGGTTGGCACCAGCAGAGCGAGAAACCCCACCTCGGGCATCCCGAAGCCCCTGGGCTGTGCCCCGTTTGGCCCGCACAGTGTAGCGATGAAAGGTTTTGTGTACCACCACTTCTCTTCTGTAGACAGCACAGATTCAGTATTGTAGACCAGCTGGTGCTCCCAGGCTAACAGGATCCATTCCATTCCCACCCCATGCAGCACCCTCTCACCCTTGGAAAATGGCACCAGCAAAGTGCCCAGCTGCAGCCATGAGCACCACGCAGTATCTGGGACCTCCACTTTGCAGGCTGTGTAGCAGGAGTTCTGTATCTTCTGGGGGCACCTGGATGACAGAGAAGCACAAATATTCTACCTGTTGCATTCACTGAAAGCAGGGCTTTGAACCTTTTCTTCCTGGTTCAGTCATGACCAACAAAGCAAAACTGGAACAGACCTGAATCTGTAAAATGTGGGTGAACGATGATGATAATTGAAATGGGAAAGATTACGGGTCCACGGCCTGCTGTTGTGTCGATTTCGACTCATAGCAACCCCTCATTGGGTTTCCAAGGCAGAATCACTACACAAGTAGATGCCCAATCTTCCGAGAAGTGGCCGGTGGGTTTGAACCGCCAGCCTTCTGGTTAATGGTCAGATGCCTTAGGCACTATGCCACCAGAGCTCCTCCATGCCCTGCTAGAAACTTAAATCTCTCTCTTACAAAGCAAGGGCAATGTGCGTGTTGCATAGCAACCAAATCTCTTTACGACACAGAAACAACAATGCCCTTCTCAAAGATGGTGGCTGTCTATACACTTTGAATGTGTGTCACTCTCCACAGTCCTGGCAAGAGTCCAGTCTCCCAGATCAGGATCATGAAAGAGCTTGCTAAGCCGCTAAGCCTCTTCTGAGTCTCCCATTCCAGATTATTCGATTGTAATTTTTCCCATTCTGGTTATGGTTCTGCTTCACTCAATTTTTTAAAATTCAAGTCTGTTCTGATTTCATTTTGTCAGCCATGACCGAAACAATTCAAAGCCCTGATTAATAGCAAGAAAGCAATACTGAAGAGACTCCCAAGTGCCAGTGACATCTCATTTAATACAACCACCCTAAGGACTGTCTCCCTTTTATATATAAGGAAATTTAAGGCTTTGTAGTGGTAGCCAAGATCAAGTATAGGACGGACCACAATTGAAACCTGGATTAGTCTGTTCCCACACTTAATTCCACAATTTAATCCTTCCCAGATTCAGGTCAGTTTAACCCAGGACTATGCTGTCAAGTGTGATACCTACACCTAGACAGGAAGGAGGAGAAGAAGTGAGAGACTGGGCTAAAGGGAAATCTGGGCAGATCACACAAAAGGCTGGGATTCACCATACAACCCATACTGTCACTTGCCTGGCGAGGGCCTAGGATACAACGGTAGGCAGAGAGGAACTGGCCCTGCGCATTTTGGAAAAGAACTCGATGAGGGTGGAAGCCTCGTGGTCGATTAGGCTTCTCAAATTCAGCCCTCTCCTCATCAAATATCTGCAAGTCCTCCTCGCTGGCTGAATCTGAGTCTTCTGATCCCGAGATACTGGAAAGATCGCCTATGGACATGATACACGTTTGGTACCCCATCTCTGATCGTTCCCCAAGCTCTTTCCCTGTCTTCCTCTACTGTGTCCTACTCCCATTCAAATTTACCACCAGCCATCACCTGCGGAGCTCTGCTTTTCAAAGTCCAGGGCAGACAGGAGAGGATTGTCCTTAAGACGCTGCTTTAAGTTAAACCGGTGCCAGTCAAGCTTATAATGTTCTCTCTAAAAGGAAACAAAGAGGGAGGCAGAAGGTGGATATTTGGTAGCCGAGACCAGAAATGGAACTCCAGAAAGTATGAGTAACACTGACTTTCCTAGTCCAAGTATGTTGTTGTTGTTCTGTGCCATCGAGTCGACCCCGACTCATAGCGACCCCTCCTTGGGTTTCTGAGGCAGTATCACTACGGAAGTAGGATTGCCCACCCTTCCTTCCGAGGAGTGGCTGGTGGGTTTGAACCTCCACCCTTCTGGTTAGCAGTCAAGTGCTTTAGCCACTATGCTACCAGAGCTCCTATGGACTTGTTAATTTAAGACAAATGTCAACCTTTCCCCACCTACCATTATTACCTATACTTGTAACATGTAGCCCTGCACTCTAGTCTTTTACCTGTTCCTCATGGTTCTGGAAGGTCTGGTCACAGGTTGAACAGTATAACTTCTGTGAAATACCTGGAGGATCCTGAAGTAAGTAGTTTTCTTTCTGGGCTTGCTCTCTCACCTGAACCTATATATGGTGAGCATAATTAGAGGCAGAAAAGGAGTCCAAATTCACAGTACAAAGCAGAGGAGAATACAAAAGAAGGAGATGGCATGTCCTTATTTTCAAGGAATTTACAATCTAGTAGCCATGAAATAAAAATAACAATTACCTTGTATGATATGTTTCTTAAAAGTACGTAGAAGGAATATAAATCATTGAATTTAAATGAGGCAAAGGGATAGTTTAAAGCAATCCTGCAGACAGTAACCTGGTATGGGTGAAATTCTTCTTAACTGCAAACACCACTTCCTAAATGCCAGTTTAACTTGCATTTCCAATTACATTGTGTAGTTCATTTAAAGAGTACAAGAAACTAACGAAAACCAAGTAAGTTTTTTAAGGTATCAGTGTGAACGTAAGGAGGCATAAGGAAAGACAACAGACGTTTAGACACGATTCAGGGCCTGTGCTGGAAACTACCCTGAGATTAACTGAAGAGATCAATTTTATCCAGCAGAAAGAGAAGTCAACGTGGGCTCCTTACTTGTCAGTAAGGACAATTTCCCTGGAGAAGCAGGATACTCCAAATAGTCTCATTAGTTTCCTCATGGGTCCACCACGAACCTTCCCAGATACCTGGACAGAAGTATGCGGGGCCTGGGCCAGAGCCTCCTCGGGCGCGTGGCTCACCAAGCTCAGGCCCCGAAAGACCAGAGCATCCGCGTTGAGGTCAAACAGAGAGACCGACGCAGGAGTTGGGGCTGAAGTTGGAGCGGGCGACATGGCTGAGCAGAAATTATTTAGAAACAGCTCCTGGAGCAGAAAAGCAAAAGGAACAGAACTCCTTGGAAGAGATCCTACTGCCGCATCTCCCCACTGTAAGACTTAGTCTCCTCTACGTTGCGAAACACCTCAAATGTCACCCCGGACTCAGGAGTCAGATCCAGGGTAAGTACGTGACCCAGGTCGCCTTTTCAAACCTCAGCGTTCTAGCATAACAGAGTGATATAGGGGAGCACCAAATCTAGTCCAACAGTTAAAAATCACTGACGTTCCCTAACCGACTGCTCCTTCCCCGAATGACGAGCTCTGGCATCTACCGAACTGCATAGACTCGCGGACGCCGGTACAAGCTGTATCAAATATCCCGGAGAGCCGAACAACACGCACCTCTACAGCAGTCCGAAATCTGGATTTCTGTAACACAACAGTTCCTTCGCTACGGAGCAGCAAAGGGGACAAACAACGTCGCACTCACCTCGGCCCTGCCTCACGTAGAGCACAGTATTGGCTGTTTGACTGTGCAAGACCCGCCTCTAACCTTTAGTCCCGCCCTCAGAGCCGAGAATTGGCCGTCTTGTCTCCACCCCCTAGGGTCATTGGCCAGGCTGGCTGCGGGTGATGGTGACTGACAGGCGCCGGGCCTAGCGCTCAGGGTCTGGCTGAGCCGAGCCGAGCAAGGCCCTGAAATCACCCGGGTCACCGTTTCTGAGGTGAAACGCTGGACCGGTGACTGGAATCCCAGGACCTGGACAGGGGCCGGGCCAGGAGTGCCCACGGAGCCCTAAGAGCGCTCGCGGCGGGTAACGGGGGAAGGGGAACCAGGCGGGGCGGGGCCGCGAAGTCAGAATGTTTTGATAGCGGGGGCGCGCGGTCGGGGGCGCGCTCTGGCGGCGGGGCCGCGCGGAGGGTTGTCCGCTGTTGGGAACTGAGCCCTCCTTGGTCCGAGGCCAGGCGACCCTGGAGCTCGAGTCGGCAGCTGGATGTGGGAAGGCACTGCTGCCCACCCAGTGTATCGGCTGTAGGCCCAGCTGGATTCCTCCAACATCCGCAGGAGCCCCTGAGCCCAAGCCCAGCCGAGGCTCCATGGGCCCGGGGTCCATATAGACCCGGTGAGTGGTGATCTCCCTGAGGCTTGATCAGCTTCTGTGGACTCAGGGCTGTCACCTGGAGAATCCCACTGGGGCTAGGCTGAGCCAAGACCCATGGTCCCCAGGGTCTGCACTAACTGGGTGAGTGCCACTGAGATCCCGTGCTCCAGGGAACTCTCAAATTCATATAGGATCTGGGGTCTACACTGACCCAGTGAGGATTTCCTACCCAAGAGCCATGCCTGCCTGCCAAGTCTTTGGTACTAGGGAAACAGGGAAAGGGGTTGTCCAGAAATCCTCTTCAGAAAAGACTTATAGGGTTTTTGTGCATCCTAAGAAGCTTGCTCAATTTCTGAAGCTGACTGACCCAACCTCTCCAAGGTCAATCAGTCATCTCTTGGGACCCTGAAATTGAGTGTTTCATACAGCCGGAAGTGTTCATAGTCCTAGGCTGGAACAGTACCTCTTCCCCACTGCAGCCTTCCTGCCCCATGCTTGACATCCTCTTAATGGGGGGGCGGGAGTGGGTGGGAGCCCTTCCCATCTCCCCAGATGGGTCCCTTTCTGTTCCCACTCCCCACTCTCTGGGGCTTGACACCTTCTCCTCCAGCAGCTGCAGAGCCAGGGCATCCAGGGCTGGAGTGGAGCAGACACTGTCCATGGAGCTGGTAGGGCCATGTACTTATTTCAAACCTTTGTTTACTAAGCACTTCCAAACTGCTAGTCTCTTGGGAGACCAGGGTTTCTCCGGGAGGGGAGGGGTAGGGACCCTTCCTTCCCTTGAATAGAAGGTGAAACAGCCTCTCAAAGGGGCAGAATCTGCCTTCAGGCCAGCAAGCCAGCAGCAGACACTCAGTAGTGGCTCTGGGAATGACTGATCAGAGTTAAGGCCTCCCAAGCCCTGAGCTTGATGCCTTCCTTGGGTTACTCCTCCTCTTCTGTCTTTGGGCCAAAGAAGCTGGTTGGTAGTAGAGACCAAGCCCAAGAATTCCATTTCATTCCTTCTGGCCTAGTAGACAGGGAAGCCTCTAGGCCTGAATGAGGGTCTCTTCTTCATCACTGGCAGGTGGATAAGGTAGACAGGGGGCGGTGGTGATGGCGCAGTTTGACACTGAATACCAACGCCTAGAGGCCTCCTACAGCGATTCACCCCCAGGAGAGGAGGACCTGTTGGTGCACGTCCCTGAGGGGAGCAAGTGTGAGTTCTTGGGCATAACAGCAATAGCTGGGATATGGGAACTGGGGGCGGGGGGGGGAATGGTGGACATTAAAGGAGCAAGGAGCTCACATTCCTTCAGGGCTCTGACACCCCTGCCCCTTTGCCCATAGCACCTTGGCACCACATTGAAAACCTTGACCTCTTCTTCTCTCGAATATCCTTTGTGACTCTGTGTTGGGACTTTGGGATCTTTAGAGGCTGGGGAAATAATGATAACCGACGTATACTGAGAGCTAAAGTGCTCTGGTGGCACAGTGGTTAAAAGCATTGGCTGCTAACCAAAAGGTTGGTGGTTTGAACTCACCAGCTGCTCTGCAGGAGGTAGATGAGGCAGCTGCTTCTGTAAAGATTTACAGCCTTGGAAACCCTATGGGGAAGATCTGCTCTGTTATAGAGGGTCACTAGGAGTCAGAATCGACTCAATGGCAGTGGTTTGTTTTTGTTTTTTTTTCCAATATTAATGTGCCTTACACTTTGTAGTGGTAATTTTTAAGTAGTCTCTCTAAAGGTGATCTTCCTTCTTGATGGGTTGTTAATCATAATAATTCATGTCTTTTGAGTCATTCTGTGTCAGCTCTATGTTAAATATTTTATATGTATTACTTCAGAACTAATAATTCTACATGACAGATCTTGTTTTTCCTAATATACCACTGTGGAAAAAAGCTCAAAGGTTTTAGTAACTTGGCCAGAGTCACACAGCTGGAAAGTCAGAGAGCCAGGACTTAAGCTCAGGTGTGTGACACCAAAGTCTGTGTTCTTGACTGCTGCCTCTGCTGACTTCCTTTCCTTAACAATTACACGTTTATAATCTACACCAGAAGAATGGCTTCACTTGTATGCTCATTGGGGAGATCTTTGAGCTCATGTAAGTATAAGGCATGGATTGGGTAGTAAAGGAATATATCTCAATCTTTCCTTTCCTGGCACTCCTCCCTGGCCCTGGCTGCCAATGAAACTCAGTCCCAGGCTCAAAACTCTGCAGACCTTTACAGTTCAGGGACTGGATGTGCACCAAAACTTAAGGCCTTACTTTGCTTATCTCCCCTACAAGGAAAGCATTCCAAGTCTTACCTTTCCTATAAAGAGAACGCACACTTTGATCAGTTCATCAGATCTCTGGTGGGATGAGCACAGTCCAGTCAGAAGGACTGAGAGATGCCAGCCACTTACTTGAGAAAAATTATTGTTCTGGCTCAGCTGCATCTTAGGCCTGCTGCTAGACAGAGAGCCTTCTGGGACGAGGAGCCATGTGGCATTCATTGGCAAAGGGGTGGGGTTGGGAAGCCCTCCCTTAACTAGAAAGTGCCAATCCCCAGAAGACTTCTAACTACCATCTCAAAAGGAAATCAGAGAGTAGGGATGCCAGACACCACAATCAGAAGACCTTTAAAAGAGTCCAGTGGGTGGTGGCAGAGATTACCGTGAGGTGAAGAAAGTAGGCTGATTGTGTAGGGACTGAGGTTGAGAGAAAGAAGGGGGCAGAGGGGAATGGTTTGTGCCTGAGAAGGTCCACCGGGGCTGAGTAGTAGGAAAGGCCCCTTGTGAGTTCTCCAGCCCTTCCCATCTCCCCAGAGGCTGGTCTCTAACCTGGTTCTGCTGCTTCCAGACCCTTCTCTTTTCCTAGTTTAGTCACTGGTGCTTCCTTGACTTTTGGACTATGCTTTCTCTCCCCTACTCCCCAGGCAGTTCCTCTTTGTGGTTGCCTTTACCACTTTCCTGGTTAGCTGTGTGGACTACGACATCCTATTTGCCAACAAGATGGTGAACCATAGTCTTCACCCTACGGAGCCTGTCAAGGTCACTCTGCCAGACGCCTTTCTGCCTGCCCAAGTCTGTAGTGCCAGGTAAGGAACGTGGGTCAAAGAGCATCAGATTGTGTAGTGCTCTAGCAGGTAGGGAATGGAAGAAATGGAGTATGAGGCACCTCCTCAAACCCGAGAACAGACTAAGGGTCAGCCTAGCAGAATCCTTTGGGATAGCAGCATGTCTGGAAGATACTTTAAGGACCACCCTCTACTTTTTCTTTCCTTCCACCAGGATTCAGGAAAATGGCTCCCTTATCACCATCCTGGTGATTGCTGGTGTCTTCTGGATTCACCGGCTTATCAAGTTCATCTATAACATTTGCTGCTACTGGGAAATCCACTCCTTCTACTTGCATGCTCTGCGTATCCCCATGGTAAGACCGGGGAGTTGGGCAGTTATTCAAAATAGCCTATGATGTCTTCTGCAGTTGGGAGGGGTGGGATGCACTCCTGGGCATCAGGATCCTCATCCCATTGACAGATATGGGTGCACTGGCTTTGACTCCACTCAGCTAAGCACATGACCCCTGAGCCTCCCACCTAACACAGGGCAAGGGGCTGAGCAGCAACCTCACCTCCATACCTTGCCTCCTCCCATCCATTGCACAGTCTGCCCTCCCGTACTGCACGTGGCAGGAAGTGCAGGCCCGGATTGTGCAGACCCAGAAGGAACACCAGATCTGCATCCACAAGCGCGAGCTGACAGAGCTGGACATCTACCACCGCATCCTCCGCTTCCAGAACTACATGGTGGCGCTGGTTAACAAATCTCTCCTCCCTCTGCGCTTCCGCCTGCCTGGCCTTGGGGAAGCCGTCTTCTTCACCCGTGGCCTCAAGTACAACTTTGAGCTGATCCTCTTCTGGGGACCTGGCTCTCTGTTTCTCAATGAATGGAGCCTCAAGGCTGAGTACAAACGTGGGGGGCAACGGCTAGAGCTGGCCCAGCGCCTCAGCAACCGCATCCTGTGGATTGGCATTGCCAACTTCCTTCTGTGCCCCCTCATCCTCATCTGGCAGATCCTCTATGCCTTCTTCAGCTACGCTGAGGTGCTGAAGCGGGAGCCTGGGGCCCTGGGTGCCCGCTGCTGGTCACTCTATGGCCGCTGCTACCTCCGCCACTTCAATGAGCTGGAGCATGAGCTGCAGTCCCGCCTCAACCGTGGCTATAAACCGGCCTCCAAGTACATGAATTGCTTCTTGTCACCTCTGCTGACACTGCTAGCCAAGAATGGCGCCTTCTTCGCTGGCTCCATCCTGGCCGTGCTCATCGCCCTCACCATCTACGATGAAGATGTGCTGGCTGTGGAGCACGTCCTCACTACTGTCACACTCCTGGGGGTCACTGTGACCGTGTGCAGGTGGGCCCGAGCAACAGGTGGGAGCAAGCAGACTAGTGCTCCCAGGTAAGGCTCCCATCTCACTATAAGCCTTTCCCCCTAGGTCCTTCATCCCAGACCAGCACATGGTATTCTGCCCTGAGCAGCTGCTCCGCGTGATCCTCGCTCATATCCACTACATGCCTGACCACTGGCAGGGTAATGCCCACCGCTCGCAGACCCGGGACGAGTTTGCCCAGCTCTTCCAGTACAAGGCAGTGAGTGGAGATGGAGTTAGGGCCTGCTAGAGACTGGCTGATGACTCGGTGAGGAGGGCTGGGCTCCTTGTCTGCTCTTTTGTGACCTCAGTCCCCTCCCTTTCAGGTGTTCATCTTGGAAGAGTTGCTGAGCCCTATTGTCACTCCGCTCATCCTCATCTTCTGTCTCCGCCCACGGGCTCTGGAGATTATAGACTTCTTCCGCAATTTCACTGTGGAGGTTGTTGGCGTTGGAGATACCTGCTCCTTTGCTCAGATGGATGTTCGCCAGCATGGGCATCCCCAGGTACTGGGAGAGGAGGGGCCCAGGTGGCCAGAGACGGTGTTGACTGGTACAGTGTCTTTGGGCATACTGCAAAAAAGCACCCCCATTTAGCCAGCAAATCACAAAAAGGCAGCCCTGCCTCTGGGCAGCCTTGTACCAGAGCATACACCACTGGGTAAACAGGAGCCTGGGCTGGATTTGAGCCCTCACCTTGCACCCTTGGCCAAGCACCCCTGAGCAGTTGTTCAGCCCACCCAACTGGCCCTGGATGTGGCCCCTCCTGCACCAGGCCCCCGAGACAAGATACAACCAGCCACTGCAGTCTCTGTCCTCCAGAGGCAAGCCTTTCCACCCTGCCCCTGCCCCCAAGCAGGAACAGTATGGCAAGGGTCCCTCTGAAAGAACAGGCCGCAGTGCTACTCTCTGTCCCTTCCCTGTGCAGTGGCTGTCTGGGGGGCAGACAGAGGCCTCAGTGTACCAGCAAGCTGAGGACGGGAAGACAGAGCTGTCACTCATGCACTTTGCCATCACTAATCCTGGCTGGCAGCCACCGCGTGAGAGCACAGCCTTCCTGGGCTTCCTCAAGGAACAGGTTCAGCGGGACGGAGCAGCTGCTAGCCTTGCCCAAGGGGGTCTGCTCCCTGAAAACGCCCTTTTTACATCCATCCAGTCCTTGCAGTCTGAATCTGAGGTGTGTTCCTGGGGACTGGGAGATGATGGGCAAAGGGCTACTAGGTGCTGGGATGGGAGGGCTTGGGGTGGGAAGGCCTACCTTGTCAGTTGCTTTCTGTCTGTTATTGTGTTCTAAGGTATAGAATAGCAGGGGAGCCAGAGGCCTCACTCCTGCCTTGAGAAGTCTATCTGTCCCTTTCTTTCATAGCCACTGAGCCTCATTGCAAATGTGGTGGCTGGTTCATCCTGCCGGGGCCTGCCACTGTCCAGGGACTTGCAGGCCTCCCGGCATAGGGCTGAAGTTGCCTCTGCCCTGCGCTCCTTCTCCCCTCTGCAGCCTGGTCAGGCTCCCACGGGCCGGGCTTCTAGCACCATGACAGGCTCTGGGTGAGTAAAGGTGGGCCAATATGGGAGGCCATGGCAGAAGCCCCCAGTGACTTACATGGGTCTCAGAAACACTGATGACTTGCTGTCTGTCTGCTGGGAGGGACAGGGTAGATGCCAGGACAGCCAGCTCCGGGAGCAGTGTGTGGGAAGGACAGCTGCAGAGCCTGGTGCTGTCAGAATATGCGTCCACTGAGATGAGCCTGCACGCCCTGTATATGCACCAGGTGAGTAGGCGGGAAGGAGCGGGGCCGCAGAACCCAAGTGGCAGCTGAAAACAGAGGGTTTAGAGGGTTTGAGATTTGAAGTAGCAACACCTGGGTTCACATTTCTTCCCAGCCATTTACCTGCTGTGTAATCTCCCTTCCCACATACACCCTCTTGATAGCTATCATTTTTAGGTGAGCTTACTCTTTTCTAGAGATTTTATGTACTTTGGGTTTTCCCTCCCTTCCCCGAGATAGCATATGACTCCTTCCTTCTCCTACTCAGGTTTCTGCTGTTACTTTTTCAGTGAGACCTTTTTTGACCACCCTGAGTAAAAACCTCCCTTACCCCCTCTGTTTTTCTTTATAGTATTTAGCACCATCTGATGTACTATAGGGAGCTCTGGTGGCATAGTGCCTAAGGCATTTGACTGCTAGCCAGAAGGCTGGCGATTCAAACCTACCATCAACTCCTCAGAAGGAAGGTTGGGCAATCTACATCTGTAGTGATACCACCTTGGAAGCCCAAGGAGGGATCACTATGAGTCGGATCCGACTCCATGGCAGTGTGTTTGGTGGTTTGGTTTAATATACTATATCTGCTTCTGATTTTATTGTCTATCTCCCCTCTTTACCACCACTACCAGTATAAAAACCCCACAGGTAAGTTTTTTCTGTTTTATTCACTGCTGTGTCCCCATCACCAAGAAAAGTAGCACTTAGACCTGGCACCTAGACCCTCAAGCAATTTGTTCTTAAGTCAAATGACTAGGTCCTATGAAGGCCAGCTTCTCACAGGCTTCTTCCAGGGACCTACTGAGAATCTAACCCAAAGCGTCACACACATGCTACACATTATTAATGTAACAAGTGCTCTTGGACGGGGACTCTAGGTAAGAGGGTCTGAGTGGGAACTGGCTAACACCATGGTGGGGGCAGCAGCTGTTTAGGAAGAGATCCTTCTTTTCCCTATTAATGAGCCCACTGCTTCTCCAGCTCCATAAGCAGCAGGCCCAGGCCGAACCCGAGAGACATGTGTGGCACCGTCGGGAGAGTGACGAGAGTGGTGAGAGCGCCCCTGAAGAGGGGGGAGAGGGCACCAGGGCCTCCCAGCCTCTCCCTCGCTCTGCTAGCTATCCCTGTGCTACATCCCGGCCTGGAGCACCTGAGACCACTGCCCTGCAGGGGGGCTTCCAGAGGCGCTACGGAGGCATCACAGGTATCCAGTGGGAATATAGGAGGAGGCAGTCTACCGGGAAGGGCGGCTCTTCTAGGGGAGGAAAAGTCAGAGGGACCAGGCCCAAGGAGGCTAGCTCCCCACTGCGTCCAGCAGCCCCAGAACCCCTCTCATTCCTGTGTGTCTGTGTTTATTCTAAGAGTCTGCCTGCTTGCCTCTCTAGATCCTGGCACAGTGCCCCGAGCTCCCTCCCACTTCTCCCGGCTTCCCCTTGGAGGATGGGCTGAAGACGGGCAGTCAGCATCAAGGCATCCGGAGCCCGTGCCCGAGGAGGATTCTGAGGATGAGCGTCCCCCTCAGGTGCACAAGGTAAGGACTCTAGAGCCCAAGAAGAGCTGTTAGAACTAGTAACTGCCAGGCTGAGGCAGAAACTTCCCCTGTGCAGGAAGATACTGGCCCCTCTCAAATATGCTCCTCTCTCCCCAACTGCTAGAGTCCAGGGCTGGAGTTTTCCTTCACTTACCTCCCCAGAATCAAGCTCTCCTTTTCCCCTATCTTCAGGCTTCTGTATGGGTAAGCAGATAGTTGAGGACTATCACCATTACCAATGCCTTTCTCTCCACAGGTGTAGACAAGGCTGAGGAGGGTCCCAATGCCCCAGGATGGAGGCCATCATTGCCCTGCCATCCCATCTTCCCGCCATGGGAGGGCTCCCCTGAGTGTTGCCTGGCTCCACGTGTGTGGTGTTTGTGTGTCTGTGCCTGGCCAAGGGAGGTGCCAACGCTGGGCTTGCCACAGCTCCAGGAGAGGAATTTGGGGCCTAGGAACTAGGGGCACACAAGACTCTAGTCTCATCCCCGTGTCCCCCCTTGGCTCAGAGTGTGGTGCTAGTAACTGGTCCCCAGCCCAGCCCCAGTACTGCCACCTTTGCACCCACCCCTGCAAGTTCTCCAGAGAGCTGCCCACCACAGAAGCTGCCAAGCAGGGGGAACCTGTGCCAACTGGAGTGGGCTGGCTGGGCCTGGGACCTCAGCCCCAGTGCCCCCAACCCTGTGTAGATGAGCAGCTCCGGCTGTGGCCCTTACCTCACCTCAGTGCTCTCCCAGTGCTGCAGCCAGCTCACCTCTCCTGCCTCCCACGTCACCGGCATGTGTGTGCCGCTTGCTGCCCTTCTGTTCGCTTGCTGCCCTTCTGTTCAGCTTTTGCTCTGTGTTGGGTTGGATGCCCTAGCTCCCAGCCCTCCTCACACTACCTTTGGACACTAAGAGGGAAGGTTTCTAAATCATAGGAGCAGGATTGAAGTTCTTTGCTGCTGGCTCCAACTTTTGGGATGGGCCCCCAGGAGGCTGGGGCCTTCTTAGGCCCACATTGCTGCTTATTGTACCCCCCCACACCTGTATTTAGGACGGTCAGGGCTGGAATGCACCCTCAGCTGTTGTTACAGCCCAGCAAGAGAGCTCTGGCCTGCATCCTGCTGCCCCTAGAAGTGGATAGGGGGCGACAGGAGGGCTGCGCCCTAGGCTTTGGGCTGCCTCATTGCATGCTGGGAGTCAGCTCCTGCCCTCTACCCCACTCCCCTCAGCTCTGATCCGCTGAATGGTGGACTGGGCTGCCTGAACTCACAGTGGAATAGGGTGGGGACCGTGTACAGCTTGATAGCCCTTAATAAATAAGGGACTTTGACTAGGTCTCGGCTTCTTGTCGCGCGTGGCTAGGATTCTGGGGACAAGAGGAGTGGGGTGCCCTGGGAGGAAGTAGAACCATGCTAGCAGGAGGGCCGTTTCCGGCCCACGGTTCCTTGGAGGTCAAGGACTCCAGCCGGATGTGCGGTCAGATTTCCCGCCCTGTGCACGAGACCAAGTTGACTCAGCGCCTCTATTTTGCCTCCCTCGTGTGCAACTCCTTCCCCCGCCCCTTCGAGAACATCCAGCCAATGGAGACCATGGATTGGGGCTGGGGGCGGGCCTGGTGGGTGGGGCCGTTTCCGTAGAGAGCTGCGAGGGCCAGACGCCGAGCATTCCTGCCGGCCTGCGCCTGGCCGGAGGGTCCCGGGCCGTGAGCGAGCAAGGGGCAGACGGGCGGAGACGGCGTACGTGCCCTGCGTGAGTGCGTGGCGGCGGCGCCTGCGCGAAGCTAGTGGGCGGTGTGGACGGGTCCACGTGCGTCCTTCTCCGCGCCCCGCTGCCTGTCGCTCGCGCGCTCCATGACCCGAGACACTTTGGCATCTGCGCCCCGCCCTGAGCCGTCGGTCGTGTTTTCCCATCCCGCAGGCCCCGCAGCCTAGGCCGGCGGCCACGTATTACCATGGTGACTGTGGGCAACTACTGCGAGGCCGAAGGGCCCGTGGGTCCAGCCTGGGTGCAGGACGGCCTTAGTCCCTGCTTCTTCTTCACGCTCGTGCCCACAGCACTGATGGCCCTGACGGCTCTGGCCTTGGTGCTGGCCTTTCCCTGCAAGCGTCGGGAGCGGCCAGCTGGCGCCGACGCGCTGTCTTGGGGGGCCGGCCCTAGCGTCGCCCCCTACGGGCTGCAACTCCTCCTGGCCACACTTCAAGTGGCGCTGCCCCTGGCTGGACTAGCCGGCCGGGTGGGTACCGCCCGGGGGGCCCCGCTACCAGGCTACCTACTGCTAGCCTCCGTACTAGGGACTCTGGCCAGTACTTGTGGCCTGGGGCTGCTCATAGTGGAACGGAGCCAGGCTCGGCAGAGGCTGGCGATGGGCGTCTGGACGAAGCTCAGGCACAGCCCGGGTCTCCTGCTCCTCTGGACTGTGGCGTTTGCAGCTGAGAACTTGGCTCTGGTGTCCTGGAACAGCCCACAGTGGTGGTGGGCGAGAAAGGACTTGAGCCAGCAGGTGAGGGACCTGGTGGGAGAAGGGAAACAGTAGCGGCAGGACTTGGGAAGAAAGATTGCACCCGCACGTCCAGTCATACTGGCTGTATGCTTTAATATACCTCTGAAGAAAGAGGGGAGGGGCTGGCGTCTGGCTGGAGCCGATAGCCAGCTGGTGAGGCAGGCCTGTGCTGAGTCATTGGTGGCTTTTTTTTTTTTTTAAAGCCTATTAAATACTGGGCCCCTGGGGAGGGGCTGGGTGTGTCCCCCATACCAGTCCCCAGCCTTGTAAAAAGCAGTAGTACAAGGGAATATTGGGCCTTATTGATAATTTACATATGTTTTATCCTAGGTTCAGTTTAGTCTGTGGGTGCTGCGGTATGTGGTCTCTGGAGGGCTATTTGTCCTGGGGCTCTGGGCCCCTGGACTCCGACCCCAGTCCTACACCTTGCAAGTCAACGAAGCGGAAGGAGATGTAGAAAGGAGCCAGGTACACCTCCATTTCTGAACCCTGGGTCTTTCTCAGTTTCCTTCCCTACCATCATTCCCATGGCAGTTTATGTCCATAAAGATTTACAGCTTTGGAAGCACTACAAGGCAATTCTACTCTGTCCTGTAGGGTCATTATGAGTCAGAATCAACTCCATGGCAGTAGGTTTGCTGGGCACCATCACTCTTCCCCCCACAGTAAACTCATTCTTTTCCAAATCTCAGTTTGTGACCTCTTGCCTCTCTGACTCCATCTGGGATCACTTGTGAGTCTAAGAGCTGTAATCCCACACATTCTTCTCTAGAAGGTTTCTATTTCTGACTAGTGTACTTAAGGAATTCTAGAGGTGTAGTGGTTAAGGCAGTTGGTTGTTAACCAAACCACCAGCCACTCCGCAGAAGAAAGATAAGGCAGTCTGCTTCTGCAAAGATTTACAGCCTTGGAAACCCAGTGAGGGTCTCCGTGAGTCACAATTGACTTGATGGCAATGAGTTTGGTTTTGTTTGAATGTGCTTCTTTGATTTCTGAGCTCTCCTCCCGTGTGTTTCACCATCCTAGGTTAGGTCTGCAGAGGGGGCACCCCGGTCTACCTGGAGAGACCTGGGCAGGAAGCTCCGCCTACTGAGTGGCTATCTGTGGCCTCGGGGGAGTCCAGTGCTGCAGCTGGTTGTGCTGTTCTGCCTTGGGCTCATGGCACTGGAGCGGGGCCTGAACGTGTTGGTCCCCATCTTCTATAGGAACATTGGTGAGGGAGAAGTCCTGCCCCCTTAGCACACTGGTCCTTCATTGCCTGGTGGGTGGGGTGGCCATAACCTAGGGAGGTGGGATTGATGCCTGAAGAGACTCCTAGGTACCATAGCGGGCTCTGATCTTCTCCACAGTGAACTTGCTGACTGAGAAGGCACCTTGGAACTCCCTGGCCTGGACTGTTACCACCTATGTCTTCCTCAAGTTCCTTCAGGGGGGTGGCACTGGCAGCACAGGTAGGAGGGACTGTGCACTCACTTTGGGGGGTACTGGCTGCCTTCTCCCACGGGCATGCCCTCTGCTGAGCACCTCCCTCCCAGGTCCCTTTGTGCTCTCAGACCTCTCTCTCCCTGCTGCTGGGCTTACTCTACGAAGCACCTTGCCCCTTTGAGGCCGCCTTGGCTCCCCACAGGCTTTGTGAGCAACCTGCGAACGTTCCTGTGGATCCGTGTGCAGCAGTTCACCTCACGCCGGGTGGAGCTTCGTCTCTTTTCTCACCTGCACGAGCTGTCACTGCGCTGGCACCTGGGACGCCGCACAGGGGAGGTCCTGCGGATTGTGGACCGCGGCACGTCCAGTGTCACAGGGCTGCTCAGGTGCCAGAGCAAGGGAAGGGGGCTAGGCAGGAAGTAGGAATGGAAGGGCTGTCAGAAGGGAAACAGACTCAGGCCGAGGACCTGCCCTTCTCCTCTTCTATGGCTTTATGGGAATAAGACAAATATTTCCATCATGACTCAGATGATGGGAACAGAGAATAAACCTCTTTTGAATTTCAGTGGCTTCCAGAGGCTCTCTCTCAGTTCAATATGCTGAGTTCTGTGTTTTTTTCCATTTTTACATATACGTAGACACACAGAACTATTGTAGCATGGTGTAGGTTTTTCCTAAGACATGTAGATAGGTTTCATTCTCAGAGTTGCTTTATTCACTTAACAAAGTATCACAGAGCTAGTTTATTGTCCTGCATGAAGATCATTAATTATGATTGATAAGGAGAATTTTATAGTTTGGGTGGGCTGGTTCATTTAGCTGTCCCCCTTGAGGGACATTTAGATTGATTTCTGTCTGTCACTGTTGAAAACAAAACAGTGCACTGGAACTCCTAGAAGTAGCCACCAGTCTGAGCCCGCCAACCTCTGTCCCTTCACTTACCCCCTAGCTACCTGGCGTTCAACGTCATCCCCACGCTGGCCGACATCATCATCGGCATCATCTACTTCAGCATGTTCTTCAACGCCTGGTTTGGCCTCATTGTGTTCCTGTGCATGAGCCTCTACCTTAGTGAGTCCATGAAACCGTCTCCCTGACTCTCCAGGGACTCCCTTGGGCATGAGTCCTGCTCTTACTCAGGGTGACATGGAGGGCGGGCCTTCTCCTCTGCCACACGAGCTTTAGCTCAGCTTGGATGGAGGACTGCAGAAGGACATCCTGGGCACACTGGGTCAAGGAGAAACCTCGTTTGTGTAACAAGGCATTTTTCCACATGCGTCTTGGTGCACGCTGCAAAGATGTCTTGGGCCTAGCTCTTTCCCTCAGGAAGCTTAAAGCTGTCCCCGTCCCTCTGGAATCTGGGCCACTGGACTGTAGCACAGATTCAATGTGTGTGTGGCAGGCAGCAGGTATCCACACCGGGTCCTTGCTGCTGGGAATGAGATCTTGGCCTGTTCTTCTCTTCCCTCCTGTCACTCTCCAGCCCTGACCATCGTGGTTACTGAATGGAGAACCAAGTTTCGCCGTGCGATGAACACCCAGGAGAACGCTACCAGGGCACGAGCAGTGGACTCCCTGCTAAACTTCGAGACGGTAACAGGCCTCAGAGGCGGTGGTGTGAGGCAGGGAGATCTTGGAGGAGTGTGGCTGGGAACTGCTCAGGCTGATGAGGGTTTTCTGAGCCCAGAGCTGGGGCCTAGGGAATCTAGAGGGAAGGATCTGGGTGTGCGTGCTGCGCCCGTGCTGAACAGCAGTGGTTTGCATCCATCAGGTGAAGTACTACAACGCAGAGAGTTACGAAGTGGAACGTTACCGAGAGGCCATCATCAGGTATCAGGTGCGACGCCAATTTGGGGCCTGCTAAAGGCAAAGACCTGGCCTTTTGGAATTGCTGGGCTCAGAGGAGTCAAATCTGGATTGTGAGGTTGGAGATCCGTGGGCCTGGATTTGGACTCAGTGACGTGCCTCCCTCCTTCATATCGCTCTCAGGATTTGGAGTGGAAGTCAAGCGCCTCACTCGTGTTCCTAAATCAGACCCAGAACCTGGTGATTGGACTCGGGCTTCTCGCCGGCTCCCTGCTCTGTGCTTACTTCGTCACTGAGCAGAAGCTGCAGGTGAGGCCGATCGTGGGAGAGAGGCTGGGCATTGTGCCTGGGAGGGGAGACGAGGGCTCGGGCCCCAGGCAGGGCACCATCAGGCTCCTGACTGGGAAGCAGTCAGGGTGACAGAAGGGCAGCCTCCAGCCCCCAGTGATGTAGTCCCTCCCCCTGGGGCTCCACAGGTCGGGGACTTCGTGCTCTTTGGTACTTACATCATCCAGCTGTATATGCCTCTCAACTGGTTTGGCACCTACTACAGGTAATCAGATCCCTGGCCCTCAAAATAAATAGGGTGCAGTGCTGTTTCCCCAGCTCCTCGAATGGACCCAAGTCATCACCTTTCTCCTCGCAGGATGATCCAGACCAACTTCATTGACATGGAGAACATGTTTGACCTGCTGAAAGAGGAGACAGAGGTGAGTGACGAGAGAAGTGGGGTTTGGGCACAGGGAGCCTGATCCTCGTGTCTGGAGGATGCGGGGTCTGTAGCAGTGACACTTGTTGGTGGCACCCTCCCAGGTGAAGGACCTTCCTGGAGCAGGGCCGCTTTGCTTTCAGAGGGGCCGGATTGAGTTTGAGAACGTGCACTTCAGCTATGCTGATGGGTGAGCCCCTCCCCTTTTCGTCTGCCCTTGCCCTTCAGTCATATGTACCTGTCTTCCTGCTCTCTCCTGCTTTGGATCCCTGGTCTTCAGCACACCCTTACTTGGGAGGAGAGCCTGGGCAGGGGTGAGACCGGGTCTATTAGCTCTGGAGATGGAAGGGGGCACAGGGCATACCTGCTGATCACACCCTCCGTGCCTTCCAGGCAGGAGACCCTGCAGGACGTGTCATTCACTGTGATGCCTGGACAGACTCTGGCCCTGGTGAGAGGACATCCAGCCACTTGGCCCAGACTCCTTGAGCTTCCCTCACTCCCCAGGATGGGGAGTCAGAGGACTGAGTGTGGCAGACTCCTTGGACATCAGTGGCCTCTTGGAGAGGGAGCCTGAAAAGCCAATGGGCCTGAAAATGATTTCCCTCTGTTTCCAATGTACCAGGTGGGCCCATCTGGAGCTGGAAAGAGCACCATTTTGCGCCTGCTGTTTCGTTTCTATGACATCAGCTCTGGCTGCATCCGAATAGATAGGCAGGACATTTCCCAGGTAAGGAGCTTGGGAGGAGGTTGTTCAGGAGTCTGTGGGTTGAGGGGAAGGATGGTAAGTGTGGTGTCAAGGGAGAATAGAAGACGTCACCGCCACAAAAAGCTGAGCCAGGAAATCCCGGCCTTTCTAGCCCATAAGCAGTTGTGAGAGCGATTGGTGTGGGACCCTGCCAGGTCCAGAGATCTGCTGCAGCAACCCAGTGGATTTTCTTTCCACAGAGGGTCGGACAGACTCAGGATGGTTGTGTGACTGGCCTACCCAGCTGGGGTTGGGCTGGCAATAGTAGGACTCTTACCCACAGCTTCTTATCCCATGTGCCTCCTACTAGCCCACCAAGCTTCCTAGGCCTGGGAGAGTCACTTGGGGGTGAGCATGTGGTCTTTTGTTCCCAGGTGACCCAGATCTCTCTTCGGTCTCACATTGGAGTCGTGCCCCAGGACACTGTTCTCTTCAATGACACCATCGCCAACAACATCCGCTACGGCCGCATCACAGCCGGGGATGACGAAGTGGAGGCTGCTGCTCAGGCCGCAGGCATCCACGATGCCATTCTAGCCTTTCCTGAAGGTGAGGGTCCCCTGCAGAGAGCCCTCACCCCCACCCAGTGTAGTCCTCTTCATCCCTCTGACCACTGGTCCGTCCCCTCCTTGTTCGTCTGGTCCCAGAAACCAAGTTCATTACGTATGACTTGAGGGAAGTGGGGGATATCCGCAGGGTACAAGACCCAGGTGGGTGAGCGCGGCCTGAAGCTGAGCGGTGGGGAGAAGCAGCGTGTAGCCATCGCTCGCACCATCCTCAAGGCTCCTGACATCATTCTCTTGGATGAGGTGAGGGCCTTCGGCAGCCGTCCCCTTCTCCTCCCGTCTGCTATCCAAGCTGCTCGTGCTTGGCCCGTTCCCATTTAGGCTAGAGAATGTGTATCCATGTTTCACAACACACCGTTCAGTTCTAAAGGCCCAACGAGGTTGCGTATTCCTGAGGCCCAGTGACTACCTGTATCCTCCTTCCATTGGGGTTTTGGGCAGCAGGGGCAGTGTAACCCAGAGCCTCTCTTAGGCGACATCAGCACTCGATACATCGAATGAGAGGGCCATCCAGGCCTCTCTAGCCAAAGTCTGCGCCAACCGCACCACCATCGTTGTGGCACACAGGTATGGGACCATGGCTCGGGGACAGAGCAGCGTGGGCCTGCTTTTGATGGTGTGGCAGGTAACTAACTGGTATCTTACTTCTTAGGCTTTCAACTGTGGTCAGTGCTGACCAGATCCTCGTCATTAAGGATGGCTGCATTGTGGAGAGAGGACGGTAAGGGACCCCTGTGGATCAACAGGGCAGGGTCTCTGTTGGACCTCCAAGAAAAAGTTGTAAAGTCCCAGGGGTTTCTGATGGGACCTCCCCTGCCCATTCCCACCGTCCTCCTCCTTGGCTGGTAGTGAAGACCCTGAGAATGAAACTGATGTTTGGGGCTTACACTTTCCTTCCTGCCCCAGGCACGAGGCTCTGCTATCCCGAGGCGGGGTGTATGCTGACATGTGGCAGCTGCAGCAGCGGGGACAGGAAGAAGTCTCAGAAGACACCAAGCCCCAGACTATGGCACGATGACAAGCTTTGGCCACTTCCTTGCCAAAGGATTGCTTGGAGGGACGTAACATAGATCCCTTTTCCCTGGTGTATGTCATCCTGGTTTTGTGGCATGGTGCTAGCTAGAGCAAGGGAAAGGAGCCTTTCAGGACAAGCACTCCTTCGGGAAATAAAAGCGTGGACTGGGCTGTGACCACTGTGGCTCTGTGGCAGCGGGTGCTACCCTGAGCTCTGGTGAGCACTCCTGACAAGACTCTTCTGCTTCTGGTTGGAAAGGGGAAAGGAAGGCATAGATCGGGATGCTTTGTTGATTGCCAAGATCCTTTATTCTTTCCAGGCTCCTCCCTGCCCGCTACATGTAGGGACAGTCCTGGTGCAAGGGGAAGACATGATGAAGGGGGCTAAGGAGGACCTGGCCAATATTCACCAAGGGCTCAGCCAGGGCCAGTTCAGAACCACTCTCTCCTGTGCCTAAGAGCCTCACAAGGCCTTCTGTAAGCTGAGCTCCACAGGCTGTTTCCTCTGATGCTCCCGGAGACAGCCTCCATGTCACTCCTGCCTGTCTCTCCACTCCAGGCTGCTCCAGGCCTCCTCTTCCTGTGGACCCTAGAGGTGCGAGGGCCACAGTCTTCCTCTGGTGAACCACCCTCCCCAAGCCCTGGGCCCTAGCACAGGCTGCAGGTAGATGGCTTCAAGCTGCGGTTCTGGGCCTGGAGCAAGGAGAGGGAGAGGAGGAGGAGACAGGATGGGATGTCAAGGAAATGAGGGGACAGCCCTTCAGAGCAGCTCAACGTGGTCTAGAATCAAATTGAAAACAAAAACGTAACCACCATTCCAAATTCTCTACCACTTGGAAGAAACCAAGTAAGAAATGACTTCTTCCCCCCTCCCAGCAGCAGGACCCCACCTTTAGGCCATTCCTCGTACCTGCTGCCGCCGGAATTCCGCCTCACTGGCTGAGAGTGCTTGTGCTAACGCTAAATCTTCTTCCTCCTGAGAACTGAGAGGGAGGAGCAGCTTAATTTGGATGACGTTAATGTCTAAAATACAAGCAGCTGATCTGTGCTAGGCATCACGTTGCTGAGCACTTCTGAAAATGATCTAAGTCTTCACAGCAACCTTACCAGGTAATCAATCACTGGTATTTAGTACTGCCCCCATTTTGTGGAAGACATTAAGGCCCTAACAGTTGAAGTAACTAGTCAGGTGTAACATAGTTAATCTTAAATTTGAGCCCAATGTCCTTATCCTGCAGGTCAGAATAGTCCTATCTCCCTTCCTCCCAACTGACCCTTTGCCCCCCCTCCCACCTTCCCTCTTTCATCAGGAGTACTAGGTACCTAGGGACCTGGGGCTTGGTCTCTGCCAGTGACAGTTCCAAGGCTCGTTGCAGAGCCTCATCCTCACTCTGTAAGAGAAAACAAAAAAGCTTGTTGCTGTTGACTTTACTCTGGGTTTGCATCTGCCCATTCACCCTCTCCCCAACTCACCAAGCCATTCTGCAAAGCAATCACTGGAGGGGCTGTCTGGGATGGAGACCGAGTTGTGGCTCTATGGCAGACATTCAAGAGGTTTAGGTTAGAGGAGTGAAGAAACAGAAAGAAGAGGTGAAACGGGACAGCCTACCTGCTGGGAGAGGCAGAGAAAGCCAAGGTCTGACTCGAGCTGGGGACGACGCTTGTGGAAGCCAGGCCTTTTGCTCTGGAGATGGCAGCAAGTCTGCAGGGAAGAGACACTCTTCGTGTGCTTCCAAACAGCTCACACGTACCCTCCAGGCCTTACCCGGCCACCCAGGAAATTAAGGCAAGTTCCTCCAAAGAGTCTGGGAGAACACCCTGGGCTCTGCATCTGAACTGGCAAGTACAGGCTTGGAAAGGGAGCCAGAAGACTCCCCTTGCCAAAGTCAAACTTGTAGTGACAGGGGCTGAGGGAATTTCAAAAGGATAGGATTGTCTGAAAAGCACATAGAAGACTTGGTTTTAATTACCCTGCCCGGCTGGTAGGGTGCCTCTCCCCAGAGCAATCATGGTCCAGTGGGTGACGGTGCTTGATGCAGAAGTTCCGGCCACAGCGATCACAGGTCAATTTCATCATTTCCCGCTGCCGGCAGCCAGAGCGTTCACACTTATTGGTGAAGATCTGAGGTGGAGGGAGCAGATTTGTTTTGACTAAGACTGCCTCTTTCCCCAGCCCCTTCACAGCAGCTTTTAGATTGCCAATTTGGTCTGGTGTGGCCGGCTACTCCCTCCGACGCTTACCTTCCGTTTTTGCTGTGCAGGATCAGAGCGACAGTCTCTGTCAATGTGCTCCCCTACAGCGCGGTCAGGGGGCTCCCCTCTGGCCACAGGCACAGGCACGTTACAGAGCGGGCACACTGGCACCTGAATATCCTAAGGGCAAGGGGGAGGGATTAGCCTGAGGCCCACTCCCAGCCCGACCACATCTCTGGTCCTGACAGGTCTTCCCACATCTTGGATACGTCCCCCACGAACGCACAGGAAAGCACAAGGTTATCCGGCAATGAACCTTGGAAGGACAATGAAAGAGAGGCAGAGGGCTTGCCGGTGTCCCAAGCGTTCTCCCCTTCTCACTGCGAGCTCTCAGCACCGCCCCCTCACCTTTTGGTAAGCAGATTCACAGTGATGCTGGGCGTAGGCCACATGGTCTCCGCAGAAGATGCCGGAGCAGGCGTCGCACTTAAGCGGCAGAAAATCTGCAGGGAATAGGTCCGGTTACAAGTCTAGAGGCACCTCGGGTCCTTTCCCATCACTCAAGCCTTCCCATTCGGGGGAAGGGAAACCCTCCCAAACCGACTCTATTTGTAACAAACTGCACCCGTTTCCTAGCGCGCTATCTCCCTAGCCACGCCTCCCTAGACACCGCCCCCAACTTCGAACCCCGCCCTTCTCTGGCAATGCCAGAGCCCACCCTGCGCCCACCTGTAGTTCAAACCCCTTTCGGCCCCGCCCTCGCGTGCTCCGCCCCTCACCCAAGCGCTGACAACTTGGCTCCGAACAGTGCGCGCCGAGGTCGGGAAACTCCATCGCCGGGCCTAGGCGGGGACTGCTCAGAGAGGAAACGAGTACTGAGTGCCTGTCGGGCTCCCGCTCCGGGTCCAGGCCGCGACTTCGCACTGTAGGGGGCTATATGCCCCGTCCCCGCCCAGCCTGAGTTACCGGAGACCTCAGAGCCTGCCCGCGGCTCCCATTCCTCCCCCAGCGCGCGCCGCGCGCCGACGTCACTACGCAGGGCGGGCACGTCCCGCGCAGTCGCGGAGAGGAGGAAGAGGCCTCAGCAGCTGTCTACCTGCTACTCGAGCCTCGGGGGAGTCGGGGCAACCTAGGTGACTGTCCCAAGGCGAGCAGGTCGCCGGGAGCACCACCGCAATCCTGGGCCCAGGCGTAGTTCCAAAAACAGCCTTTATGAGACTTAAGGGGTGGGCGAAAAGCGCGGCGAAGGCGAGGACAGATGTTATACTGGAAAAGCAGGGCTGGAATCGTTTGGGTCTTTCACAATTCGGTCCTTGGCCCCCTTGTCACAGTGCACCCTCCCTCTGGCCATTTCGTTTGTGGTCACGACTGCACTTACTCTTCACGAGCTGACGAGTCCCATATGTCTCTGAAGTTCAAATTTCTTTCGAAAGCTGCAGATCATGTACAGGCTGTTTTTGGGTTCCCCAGCGGCATACGCTGAGTCAAGAATTTGAGCGCCAGAAATTCAGGTGAATTACTGAATCAGACATAACAAGGATTATGAGGCTGACGCAGAACCGGGCAGTGTTTCGTTCTGTTGTATGTGGGGTTGCTATGAGTCCGAGCCGACTACACGGCACCTAACAACAAGAAGAATTTAGGTGAGAAGTAAACCTAGATAGGCAGAATAAGACAGTGGGAAGGAGAGAGGGAGGAAAAAGAAGCCAATAAGGATTTGTTACTGAGCTGGTTATCACTGTGGTAATGTTGTTGTTGTTGTTAAGTGCCGTCGAGTCGTTTCCGACTCATAGCGACCCCATGCACAGCAGAACGAAACACTGCCCGATCCTGCGCCAGCCCCACAATCCCTGCTATACTTGAGCCCATCATCGCAGCCACCGTATCTATCCATCTCCTTGAAGGCCTCCCCCTCTTTCGTCGACCCTCCACCCTACCAAGCATGACATCCTTCTCCAGGGAATGGTCCCTTCTTACAACATGACCAAAATAGGTGAGACGAAGTCTGGCCATTCTTGCTTCCAAGGAGCATTCTGGCTGCACTTCCTCCAGGACAGATCTGTTAGTTCTTTTAGCAGTCCACGGTACTTTCAGCATTCTTCACCAGCACCACAACTCAAAAGTATCAACTCCTCTTCGGTCTTCCTTATTCATTGTCCAGCTCTCACGTGCATACCAGGTGCTTGGAAATATCATGGCTTGTGTCAGGCGCATCTTAGTCCTCAAGGAGATATCCTTGCTCCTCAGCACTTGAAACAGTTCCTTCGCAGTTGACTTTCCCAATGCTACACGTCATCTAATGTCCTGACTGCTGCTTCCGTTGGCATCGATTATAGAACCAAGCAATGTGAATTCCTTGACAACCTCAATCTTCTCTCCATTTATTGTGATGCTGCTCATTGGTCCAGTTGTGAGGATTTTTGTTTTCTTTATGTTGAGATGTAATCCATACTGCAGACTGTATTCTTCAACCTTCATCAGTAGGTGCCTTAAGTCATCCTCACTTTCAGCAAGCAAAGTTGTATCGTCTGCATATCTCAGGTTGTTAATGATTCTTCCTCCAATCCTGACACCACGTTTTTCTTCATATAGTCCAGCTTCTCGGATTATTTGCTCAGCATATAGATTGAATAAGTGTGGAGACAGAATACAACCCTGACGCACTCCCTTCTTGATTTTAAACCATGTAGTGTCCCCTTGTTCTGTTCGAACGACAGCCTCCTGGTCAAGGTACAGATTCCTCATGAGTACAATCAAGTGCTTGGGAATTCCCATTCTTTTCAATGTTATCCATAATTTGTCATGATCCACACAATCAAATCTTTGCATAGTCAATAAAACACAAGTAAACATCTTTCTGGTATTCCCTTCCTTGAGCCAAGATCCATCTGACAACAGCTATGATATCCCTTGTTCCACGTCCTCTTCTGAATCCGGCTTGAACCTCTGGAAGTTCTCTATCAATATACTGCTGCAAACGTTTCTGAATTATCTTCAGTAAGATGGTAAAAACTGTGGTAATAGGGGCTCCATTCTCTTGGGAACCCACAGAGGAACCATTTAGAACCATTAGAATGGACCTCAGAATTGTCACTTAGGAAGCTAGGCTGACTCCTGTCTACTACAAATTGAGGATTGCTGTGGGTGGAAACCTGCCCATTCCCATTCCAATGTCTAACAGCCAATTTGCTCCTATGTGCAAGTAAATGGAGTCTTTGAGGGAAAGGGGAGATATCTGAGGTTGGGATTTGAGGTGGGAAGCCATACCAGCTCATAGGAACACTGTCCGCTGTAGCTGCAACAGAAGTCAGAGATGAGCCAAAGTAACAAGCCACCAGGAGCATCTGCTACATTTGATCAATCAGATTCTGTCCTGGGAATTTATAATCAAGACAAGAGAATCAGTGCTCCAATGGAATACTATGCAATGCTAAAGAATAATGTAGAATCTGCAAAACACCACATAACGTGGATGAACTTGGAGGACATTATGCTGAGTGAAATAAGTCAATCACAAAAGGACAAATATTGTATTAGTCCGTTATTGTTAAAGTTAAGGAAAGGTTTATCTATTGAAGGAAATTGTCTTTGTTGGTTACCAGGGGTGGGAGGGGAGGGGAGGGAACACTGTTAGATAGATAGAGATAAATACTGATTTGGGTGAAGAGAAGGGCATTGTACCAAATGTGAGTGACCAATATGGCAGCATTGAGGATGAGAAAGACATAGAGAAGCACATGGGAAGTACAGACAAGTATGAACCCTTTTGCATATACAGTACTGAGTTGTCAGTGAAGGCAAACATGGGTACATGGATGGATAGATAGTTGGAAAGGCTAAATGATTAGGTATGTCTATGAGATGGGGAGTGTATCCAAGATCATATATAGGGTTGGCAGATAATGGTCCTATAAGTTTATGTGAATGATCACAATTCCCAGGTGTATAGTAGAGCTGACAAGGGGCGAGGTTGTGGTCACTGCTTGGTCACAGCCAGCTACCCAGAGGGACTGAGTAGTTGAACCTGCGGGCTTGGGACCATAGTCGCAGGGGACATCAAGCTCAATTGGCATAACATACTATACAAAACATTGTTCCACCTCCTACTTTGGCGAGTAGCGACTGGGATCTTAAAAGCTAGCAGACTGCCATCTAGATGCAACGATGGGTCTCTCCTCGTCAAGAAGAAAGAAGAAAGAAGAATACCAAAATTAATGGAAACAATCACTCCTAGCGACTAGTACACCATCCGATCTGCAATCTATACAACTATGAGACCAAAAGAACTAGATGGTGCCCGGCTACCACTGTCATCCACTTGGAAGGGATGTAGGAGATCCTGGATAGAGAGGGAGAACAATGTGGAACAAAACTCAAAATCATTTGAAGGAAAAAGAAAAAAGAAGGTGGGGACCAGGTTTGCTGGTCCAATAGAGCCTGGTGGAACCACTGAGACTATGGCCCCCAGCTGCCCTTCAGGTCTGGAATTGAACCCACACCTGTGGTTTCCAGCCAAACAAAGTATAGGTATGTGAGTTAAACATTTACCTCAAGTAGACACACGCCCTGGAGAGTATATGTGAACTGCTGTATGGAAAGTGAATTTGCTCTGTAAATCTTCACCCAAATCACAATAAAAAAAAAAGAATCAGTGCTCACCATATAATTGCATTTGTAATGTATAAGGTATGGGATGGCTATCAGCCAGACTGCCAGACTGTCATACTGACTGAGAGACAGAAAAGGAGATTGCTGCCTGTGGTACCCTGACTGATAGGGCACAGTGAGCTCCATAAAAAGGGGTTGGTCTTAGGCTTACTGATAGAGACTAGTGAAACTCCCGAGATTATGGCCCCTAAATATCTTTCTGGCCTGGAATTTCTCTCACTCTAAGGCTTCCAACCAAACGAGAGGCATGCAAGGTGAACAGTTATACCAGGGAGGCACACTCCTTATAGCAGTCAACCATGGGAGATCAGAAGGGCAGCATGTGCACAGGGAGATATCCCAGAGCACAGAGATGCATAGCAAAGGAGGGCACACGGAAAGGTAACTACCGGGAGGAATTGAGAAGAGAGCTACTGTATTGTGGGAATTGCAACCAATGTCATGGAACAAAATGTGTATGAATTGTTGAATGGAAAACAAATTTGCTCTGTAAACTTTTACCCAAATCACAATTAAAAAAAAAAAAAAAAAAAGAGGTTGGTCTTGTAACTCACACCCATGGGTTTTTAAGTCATATTACTTCCTGAGTCTGCTTTCCACCCAAAGTTTACAAGCCCAACAAGACTATGGCTAACTACCATTACTGTCTCATTTGTTTCACTTTTATTGTCTCTGTTAAGACACTTATGAGCCATCCCATTTGATTCAGCATGTTGCTCAAGGTTTTATCAGAATCTCTGGTGATAACTGGAGTCGGTCTAGTGATGTGCAGGAGATCAGGTGTGCACCTAAGGGCCTTCTGCCATTGGAGGTTAGCTTTTGGCCTCAGCCCTTTAGAAAACACTTATTATTAAAGATCTTAAACCAAAAAAAAAAAAAAAAGTTCACTGTCATCACGTTGATTCGACTCATAGTAACCCCTCCTTGGGTTTCTGAGGCAATATCTCTTCGGAAGTAGATTGCCCCATCTTCTCCAAGACTCCATCTTCTGTGAGCTCCAACATCAATTCTGTTAGGTTGAAGCATATGAAATTACTAATAGGTGGCGATTTTTTAACTTAAAAAAATGGCAATTTTATATGATTTAATCTAACATAAGCAGCACTTAGCACTGGCAAGAATGGTTTTTCTCTGACCATCTATCTGATCCTCAGCCTGCTGGCTTTTGGAGCCCAGACATGAAGGCAAATATGCTGTTTGGGAGTATGGTTTAAAGTCCACATCACCTTAAAATCTGATGTGCCAAATGTCTGTGTACCTTTACCCTTCAAACTTCTACCATATTTCCACTGAGAAGATGGTGTTAGGTAGGATATAGGTTAAGTTGCCATAAGAGGGACTCAGAAATAACAGCAGTGTAAGTAAGAAAGAAGTTTCATTTCTTGCTCGTGTAATAATCTGGGCCTGGTACCACCTGGTAGCAGGGACCTGGACACCTATTTTGTTGCACCACCATCCCTAAGGTATTGTCTTTGTCCAGGTGGTCCCAGTTGGTCCATGTTCCAGGCAGCAGAATGGAGGAGTAGAAAAGGAGGGCATAAGCCATCCTTTAAGGACATGATGTTGAATTTGCCTCCATCATTTTTGTGTACATTGTATTGGCCAAAAGTCAGTTACATGGCCATATCTAGCTGCCAGGAAAGAGAGAAATGTAGTCTTTGGCTGTGTGGCCATGAGCCCAGGTGCAATTTCAGTTATTATGTCAGTGAGGGGGAACAGATATTGGAGAAACAACTAATAGTCTTTGCCCCAATAGGAAATAAAGGATGGCTTTTTTAATGGGAAGGAGGAGCTCTGGTAGCACAATGCCTAAGGCATTTGACTGCTAACTGGAAGGTTGGTGGTTCAAACCCATCAGCTACTCTGTGGAAGCAAGACTGGGCAATCTGCTTCTGTAAAGATTTACCACTTCGCAAACCCAATGGGTGTCGCTATGAGTTGGAATCAACTCAGCAGTGGGTTTGATTTCATATATATATATACTGTTGTTGTTGTTATTTGCCGTCGAGTCAGACCCAACTCATAGTGACCCCTCCTTGGGTTTCCGAGGCAATATCACTATGGAAGTAGATTGCCCCATCTTCCTTCCAAGGAGTGGCTGGTGGTTTGAACCGCCAAAATAGTTAGCAGTCAAATGCCTTAGGCACTACACCAAAAGACAAAATAATCATTGCTCTATTTTTTTCAATAGAATGCTAGAGTTTTCTAATAAACCTACTTGATATTCTTGGGAATGTAACTATTTTGTCATTGTGTACTTGACTGATAAAAGCGGAGAGTTTATATAAGCTCTATAACATTAACCTGCAGAAATTGACAAGATGTTGTTTGTGTATAGCCTTGAAGAGAAATTAACCTCAAAAGTGTTAAGATACTTTATCTGTATAATGTTAATCAGTTACATATGTAACCTAGTATTTTTTTCTGTTTATTAATGTATATATTTATTTATTGAAAACATTCAATCAACTTTTTGCCTTCCACACTGGTTCCCTCCTTAATGATTTAAATAAAACTTTGATATGTACATACTATGTATGTATGAGAATTGTATTCCTGTGACATCCAGCATGTGGGCAGCCATTTTATGACCATAGAGGAAGCCAGACAGAGTGACAAGCCAGTATGTTGAAGATGGCAGAGAAGGAAGATGAAAAAGTTCCTTGGGCTCCTTGATGGACTCTGGTTGCCACATCTGGACTCTTGTTATGTAAGAGTAAATATCCTTGTTTTTAGCAAAGGTTTGCTGTGTTTTGCAAGCCAAAGCTTCCTTTCTGATACATCTGTTATGGCAGCTCATTTTAATAAAACGAGCATTTGATTCACCCAGCTGGAATTTTTCTCCTGTTTTATTGTCTGTACACAGTAGTGGCCACTGTGGTGGCAGCAGAGAGACTATCTCTGAGACCCCCTCAGCTCTGGGAAGACTTCTGATATAGTGACATTTTGCTGCATTAACATTGTGCTTATTTTAATTTTAAATTAATAATTTGTTTTAATACATCACCATCAGATTTGGAAGAATTCATCTTATCGTAGAGCAGCACCATGGAGTCTACTTAAAGTAAAAGTGAAAGAGATTTACTGAGGGATAGAGACCGCCTGGGGTGGGAAGACGTCCAGATTCAGAGAGTGAGGAAGGCTGCTCCGCCGGACAGTGAGGAAGAGACATTTCTGTCCAGTTGGAGCAGAAACTGAAAGTTTACAAAATCATAATTGGCTGAAAGACAATCAGGGGACTCAAAGGCAGGATGTCTCAGAGTGGGGACTTAGCAAGGATAGGTGGATAACATATAGATGGGATTCCATGATTGGTTGGTGTTTTGTTGTATAAGGGTACATAATTGGAAGCACACGTGTTCTTCAGTTTATTACCAGTCGGTCTCAGGATAATGGCAGGACAGGTTTTTCTGGTAATCTGCTATTAAAATTGCTTTCCCAGTCATGCCTGTTCCTGGGGCCCCATGGTAAAGATTTATCAATAATGCTGTGCATAAGCCAACACATCTTGCATCTGTTTGACCTTAGAGGGAAGACTTTTTGAGAGTGGATTGTGATATCCTGATTCTGCAACCTGCCAGACCTCAAAGACGAATAATGTCTTCTTTAGAGTATATGGTTAGGTCAGCGTCAAGGTTAGTGGAACTGATGTTAGAAAAGGCCACTTTAAAATTCACCATGGATGCTAGACTCATATCAAGACTTTACAATGGAGTTCAGACTGTTCTGTTTACATGCAAGTGCCTCTGATTTTAGACTCTCATGCAATGTTAAGCTATAATCTTTTGGTCTCAAAAAAAAAAAAAAAAGTGGTATTTACTCATATTTTTTTTTCTATATATATTCATCAGTGGCTTAGAATTGCAGACTTCCAGTTTTGGGGATCTTGTATGTAGAAGACTAAACAAAGATAAAACACTGTGTCTCTCCCATTCCCACTGTACAAACGCTCAGATAACAAAGGCTTGGAAAACCCTAAAAATAAAATCTTGGAGGTCTCTTAAACATTCTTGAGCCAGAATGCTTTCACTGCCATAACAGACTCACCTCAGAGACCCTAGTGTCCACAAGAGAGAGCAAAGTCCATACAGTATCTGTGGTAGTTCAGTTTGTGTGTCACCTTGGCTGGGCCTGGTGGAGTGGCTGGACAGCTGGATGTAGTATTCCCCATGATGAGACTGGTCATCAACTCCATGGTGGAATCTACTGCGAGTAGCTAAGTAGCTGCCTTAGGGATGCGATCTGCTTCCTGTATATAAGGAGAAGCCTTGGGAGTAGTCTCTAGCTTATGGCATGCTTGAACCCTGCATGTCGCCATGTTGTTGTTCAGCAGCCTGCCATACTCTGCCAACCTTGGGGCTTTCAGTGGACTTGAATGAATAGCCTGCTGTGTGATTTGGTAACATTGGGACTCTGCCTTTTTACTTGTCAGTCTTGGGCTTGTCATTCTCAGCAGCCAGCAACTGTCTGAGTGAAGAAAAGCCTCTAGCTCCAGTGAGCTGGGAGCAGGAGGCAGAGCTGAAGCCCAAGGCTGAGGGGCTTTCACACAGCCCCTAGAGCCTGGCACTCTGAACTCGGACTTAATGCTTCCAAACTGTAAGAGAATAAACTCCTGTTTGTTCAAGCCATTCCATTTGTGGTATATTCCTGTCAGAGTGGCACTAGGTAACCAGAACAGTATCTGTTTTCTGAGGCAAAACATCTCCTGACCGATGGGTGATGGCACACACTAAGCTATTCATGCTGGTTAACAGCTCAGGAGCTTTCTGGGTGGGTGATATTATCTTCCCAAGATTTTAGAGTTATGAACAGATCAAAGTCATTGTCTCAGTTAGCTAGTACTGTTGTAACACAAATACCACAGGAGGTTGGCTTGAAGAAACAGAAAGTGGTTTTCTCACAGTTGTGGAGGCTAACAGTCCAAATCAAGGTCTCAGCCCTGTCCTTCCTTACTCAGGTGTGCCTTGATTCTTGGCGAGCTTTATATGGCATCTGTCTTCCCCGGGATAGTCCTGAATCGCTCTGTGTCTATGCTGCTCTTTATGTATGTCAGAAATGATTAAGTTCAGGATCCAACCTACACAGCTATGACCTCAAGTGATTGCATACATTATGTTAGATAACATTATGGAGGGTGATTATATTAGATTCCAGCATAGTATCGAGCATAGGACTCTAACGCATATTCTGGGGGAACACAGTCACCATTCCCCAATAGATAGTTTAAATGTAGGTTCTTTGCTTCCTGAATACAGGAGAACACTGAGAGAAATCCATTAACATTGCACCTTGAACAAACTGCTTCAGAAGGTATCAACCAACAATTGAGCACTGCGTAAGTCTCTTTTATTCTAGAACAACAAAGACCTGCTGAGTGGCTTTCTGCTGCAGCTGTGGGTAGCTCTGAGCTGCAGTCTCTGACAAAGCAGCAGAAACTGGCTCCTGACAAATTAGCAGGCGTGATCATGGCTCAGGAGCTCCACTGCTCAATGACAGGTTGGCGCCGTGGGAGAAAGACATGGCAGTCTGCTTCTCTACAGATTCACAGCCTTGGAAACCCTATGAGGCAATATTACCTGATCAGTATGGCTGTCATGAGTTGAAATTGATGGCAACGAATTTGGGTAATCATGGCCAACAGCTCTTGTTTCGGCTTCAGCAGGTTTAAAGCAGACTGGGTCAAAGTGAGAATGGCCAGCAAGAGCGTCTCAGCACCAATTCCACAGGTATCTGCCTCAGTAGTTTTCCTCCTCCTTAATGAATTCTTAAAGGAACAGACTTAGTCCTGTGCTTTCTTTTAAATGTTTTATAAATTGAGATCTTACATTTAGGTCTTTGATCCATTTTGAGCTACATTTTATATGTGGTATGAGGTAGGGGTATTAACGTCATACAGAAGGGAAAGAAAATTAGTCTTTGTTAAGTGATGCATCCTACCCTTAGACAGGTGTTAGGTTATGTAATCTTCCATGAACATTTTTTGAAGTATGTATTATTGATCTCCATTTTGCAGATAAAGCAACTGATGTCAAGAGAGGTTAACTTACTTGTACGTGGAGACAGAATGTGAGTCCAGATTTTTGTGTTGCTTAAGTTCACGTTCTTTCCATTATGCAACACCGCCTCTCCCAAATCTTAACAACTTGAAAGGGGACTCTTATGTGGTGATTTTCTCAAAGTGCTTGTGAAAAATCCCAGATTTTTCACGGTTTATCGAAAATCACAAAGTCCAGCAGTGCAAGATTTTTAAATATCTAAGAGAGGTAACTCAAGGAGGGGTTGCTGTGAGTCAGAAATGACTCGATGGCAATGAGGGTTTGTTTTTTTTTTTTTTAAGAGAGGCAACCAGGATGGAAAAGCTCTTTGATCAGAACTGGCTTTACATCCCAGGAAATGAATAGACTAGGGTGGCTCTGTTTTTGCTGAGGTCTGCCTTGCTTTCTCAGGTATGTATTTATAACAATTTATGAGTATTAACTTTCTGACAACACTCAGCCACTTGTTCTCAGATGCCCTACTCTCCCATGGGCTAATTTTAGACTCCTACTTTAAGCAAATTACTTGTTGGTACACCAAGTAACTTGGAAGACAGCTACCTGGCCAACTGACTGGAAGAGATCCATATTTGCACCCATCCCAAAGAAGGATGATCCAACAGAACGTGGAAATGATCAAACAAATCATTAATATCACACACAAGTAAAATTTTGCTGAAGATAATGAAGAATGGTTGCAGCAGTATTATAACAGGGAACTTCCAGAAATGCAAGCTGGATTCAGAAGAGGACATGGAATGAGGGATGTCATTGCTGATGTCAGATGGACCTTGGCTGAAAGCAGAAAATATCAGAAAGATGTTTACCTGTGTTTTGTTCATTGTGCAAAGGCATTATACCATGTGGATAATAACAAATTATGGATAACACTGCAAAGAATGGGAATTCCAGAACACTTAAATGTCCTCATGAGGACATAGACCAGGAGGCTGTGGTGAAACGGAACAAGGGGACACTGCATGGTTAAAAACCAGGAAGGATGTGCATCAGGGTTCTGTCCTCCCCCCATACTTATTCAATCTGTATGCTGAGCAAATAATCTGAGAGCTGTATTATATAGAGAAGAACAGGGCATCAGGATTGGAGGAAGACCCATTAACAACCTTTGATGTGCAGACAACACATCCTTGGCTTGCTGAACATGAAGATGACCTGAAGCACTTACTGATGAAGATCAAAAACAACAGCCTTCAATAGGGATTACAGCTCAACATAAAGAAAGAGAAAATCCTCACAACTGGACCAATAAGCAGCATCATAATAAATGGAGAAAAGATGAAGTTGCCAAAGATTTCATATTACTTGGATCCACAGTCAACACCCATGGATGCAGCAGTCAAGAAATCAGATGTCATATTGCACTGGGCAAATCTGTTGCAAAAGACCTCTTTAAAGTGTCGAAGAGCAAAGATGTCACTTTGAAGACTAAGGTACATCTAACCCAAGCCATGGTATTTTCAATTGCCTCATATGCATGTGAAAGTCAGACAACGAATAAGGAAGACCAAGGAAGAGTTGATGCTTTTGAGTTGTAATGTTGGCAAAGAATACTAAAAGTACTATGGACTGCCAGAAGAATGAACAAATCTGTCCTGGAAGAAGTACAGCCAGAAAGTTCCTTGGAAGTGAGAATGGCTAGATTTTACCTCACCTATTTTTGTCATGTTGACAGAAGGGACCATTCCCTGGAGAAGGATATCATGCTTGGTAAAGTGGAGGGTCAGTAAAAATGGAGAAGACCCTCAATGAGACAGATTGACTCAGTGGCTGGAACAATGGCCTCAAGTATAGCAAGGACTGTGAGGATGGTGCACGACTGGGCAGTGTTTGGTTCTGTGCTACACAGGTCCGCTTTGAGTCAGAGCCAATTCGACGGCACCTAACGACAACATTTTAGGCAACTAGTTCAAATTCATAAGGCTCTACAGATTACACATTGATTTCATATATATATTCAATTCAATCCAGTAAATACTGACCAAGCCTTATCAGAGTCTATAATAGGTCCTAGGGATAGGGAACGTGAATAACTCACCATCTCTACACTTAAGTTGTTCAAAGTCTAGTAGTAACATAAAAAACAAATTTAAAGTGAGAAGTGCCATGATACAGTGGCTTCCAAACTTTTCAAACCTTGAAATGTAATTTCATCTTATATCACATCCCAGTATATATAAGTATAAATATAAATATTTATAGAAACTTATATATAAGTTCCCTATCCTTACATACAACACAGACAACACATCCTTGGCTTGCTGAACATGAAGATGACCTGAAGCACTTACCGAAAGCCAGATGAATTATGGGA
>NW_006921589.1:10743994-10748829 GCF_000298275.1 Orycteropus afer afer
ATATAATAACTGCTGGTTATTTTATATATATATATAAAATAACTGCTGTTTAAGTTTCCCTAAACTGATTTCATGACCCAGTGATGGACATCTACCATCGGCTTGAAAACCACGCTCTAATGGAAGTACAAAGGGCTATAGCAACACAGGAATGGGAACCAGCAGTGCCCGGGGGTGAAACCGGGGAGGAGCAGTGGGAGTTCTCCAAGCAGTGAATACTTTTGCTATCTTGTCTAAAGTGTTGTGTAGCCAGAAGGAATGGCATGAGAAGAGCGTGGCAAATGTGAGAGATTATTCTCACAAGTGAGAGCACGGGAGACTCAAATGCACAACAGGCTGGAAAGTGGAAAAGGGACTTTCTGTTAAAGAGAGTAGATTCAACATACATATTTTATGTTTCCTCCCTTCCTAAGCCCCACAAAAATAACTGTAAGTGAAGGAATGAAGAGATCAGGAGAAGAAGCAACACCCAGAGATACAACAAAACGTAAAAGGAAGATGGAAAACTAATGAAAACAGGGGTACTTGACCGGAGATCTGAGAAAGCTGAAACCTAAATGCTGATCAACCAGGAGCAAGCTGGTTTGGATGTGGGACCTCAGAAAGCTCTGGGAATTGGAAGCCTCAAGTTGCCCTGAAGGCGGGGATGGAAGGATGAGGCTGAAAACAGGAGGAGTTTAAAGTCTATGTAAGGAGCAGTTAGACACCCAGATTCCATGAGCTAGGCCTGGGCAATTGCCCCTCACCCACCCTGAGAGAAGGTTGGTATACTACCTGGAGAGAGTGAACCAGAAAGAAGAGACCCAAGCCTCCTTTTGTGTGGCTTCCAGAGCACTGGCAGCCAGGTTAACACTCCCCAGGCTGGAGGCTGCAAAGGAATGTATATAACACTCTGGCGAAACAGACCTGCTTAAGAGAAAAGATCCACAGACTTTGAAATTTGGGGGACCCCAGCAAAGTAGCTATCCCTGCCATATCACACCATACAGGAAGCTACCAACCCATGAATCCTGTCTGTGCCCAGAGACTTGCAGTTGGCCTGTGAGTGCCTCCTCTCAGATAGTGAGAAGGCACTGGTGATTCAGAGGTAGAACTCTCCCCTTCCATGTGGAAGACCTGGGTTCGAATCCCAGTCAACGCACTTCGTGTGCAGCTACCACCTGTCAGTAGAGGCTCGTGTGTTGCTGAACTAGTGCTAAGAGGTACTAGGAAGAAAGGTCTGGCAACCTACTTCTGAAAATCAGCTGGCGAAAATCCTGTGGATCACAATGGCTGATTGTGTGAAAACTCATCATGAGGATAGTACAAGACTCGTTCCATTGTACCTGGGGTTGCCAACCCAACAGCAGTCAACAAAACAAACTTACTTTAAAAATTAAGTTTATGAGTACATAAAGATTAAATTGTTGTTGTTATTTGCCGTCGAGTCAGCCCTGACTCATAGCGACCCCTCCTTGGGTTTTCGAGGCAGTGTCACTACGGAAGTAGGATTGCCCAACCTTCCTTCCGAGAAAGATTAAATAGATAATATTATTTTAATATAAATTACTAGAAAATGAAATTAATAAAATACTAAAGTAAAAAAACTAAACATCAATGAAATGTAATCATAAATCATTGAAAATTACTTCCTCTTTTTTAAAAAAAAAAATATTTCTTAAAGTATATCAGTGATGTAACTGTTGAATTGCAAGTGTGGAGAGCACCATACCTACCGGGGGTATGTAAGTGGTGAGTGACTAATTGAGCAAAGGCTCCCAAAAATAGGTCCATGCTGGCATGTGTACCTGTAATAAGGTTGAGCTCCGCTCTTAGGACACCATCAGCCATTTTCTCCTTTGTGTTGTTCAGAGAAGTAGCAGATGCAAAAGGGCATAAACTTTAGTTGAACCAGAGTATACAGAAGCCAATCTAAAGTTAATAAGTTAATAGGGAACATAAGATTTATTTGTTGTTGTTGTTGTTATGTGCCGTCGAGTCAGCCCTGACTCATAGCGACCCCCCTTGGGTTTCCGAGGCAGTATCACTACGGAAGTAGGATTGCCCAACCTTCCTTCCGAGGAGTGGCTGGTGGGTTTGAACCGCCAGGCTTCTGGTTAGCAGTCAAGTGCCTTAGCCACTATGCTACCAGAGCTCCCTAAGATTTATAGGGAACATAATTATATAGAAGAATGAGGATGGAATTTAGGAGGTTATGGTGACCTGAGTTATGGTAACCAGAGTTGTGGTGACACGAACGCTATGGGAACAAGAATGTTGATTTTAATTTGTAACTCATTAATTTTATACCTTTTCCTTATTTAATCTGTATATATGCTTGAGAAGAATCATAATAAATTTGACACTGCTTTGCAATGGCTCTTAGTGTTCCTCCCGTCCCCATACTGTCTTTCTTCTTCTTTTAATTCATTCTCTTACCCCCTGTTCTAGAATTGTCGTGCTGGCCGCGACATTTGGCGCCCGAACAGGCACCTGAAATAGTGAAGGAAGGTGGCCACAAGGAATTTGATAATCAGGAGACATATTGAAAATAATCAGGTAAGAGAACCTCACTTAATGAGGTGAGGACGACAGGAGTAAAAAATTATGGGGTAAGAACAATCTGTTGAACGTACTTACTTTTTAGTTTCTTTACAAGCTTTGTTAAAAGATAAAGGTATTTCAGTTTCTAAGTCTGCTCTTAAAGCCTTTTTTCCCACAGTTCAGGAGTTGTGCCCGTGGTTTCCAGAAGAGGGTACGGTGAATTTAGAAGCTTGGAGAAGAGTTGGTCAGGAGTTTAAAAATCCAATTTTTCTTAAAGGGGCTTCAGCTTTACCAGATAAAACTATGACTTTATGGGATCAAATTCATGAAGTGTTAGACCCATTGCATAAAATTGAATTAATATCCCTTAAATCAGTTGATTTAAAAGAAGAACCATTATCTTCTTTTGAAATGATTCCTGATCCTCTTGGAAATCAGCCGTCAGCTCCTTTAGCAGGGGAGTCATTTCCCCCTTCACCTCCTGTATTAATTTTGAAAGAGAATGATATGGATAGTGATTTTGATGCATATCCTTTGATTTCTGACGAGAAACCTGAAGGGTTGACGTTCTCTGAGTCTAATGCTTGTACTAGAAAATTTAAATCTGTAGTTATTCCTACTGTTCCTGCTGCTCCCTCCTCCACCCTCTCTTATGCTAGCACAAGCGTTTCCTGTTATGCAGAGATTGCAAAGTGCTTCCCCGTTGAAGCAAGGAGTTTCTCCTTTACAAGCTATACTTACTAAAGCTCAGCATATGGGGGAAGATGTTTCTTCTTTTTCAGCTTATCCTGTTACTCAGCCTCAGCCAGGAGGGCAGAGACAATATTCAGCTTTAAATTTTAAGGTCCTTAAGGAGGTTAAGACTGCAGCTACGAATGGATTCACTTAGCATTACATTCATTACATGTGATCAATTCTTTGACAAATATGCTGGCTAAATTAATATTAAAAGGAAGAGAACGGATAATCCAATTAAAAGGAAATGAACCTGATTATATTGTCTGTCCTATGCTAACAGCTGAACAGGCCTCAAGCTGATGCAACATTCCTCGAATTGGCAACTAGCTTTAGCATCATTTTGTGGACAAATTAAATATCATTTACCTTCTGACAAACTTTTACAATTTTTTAATAAAGTACCTGTTTGTGAAGTTGCTAAGGTAAGTTCTAATCCATTGGAAGGACCTACAGTATTCATTGATGCTAGTAAAACAGGAACTATTACTATTGTCTTTTCTAGTCAGCAGCATAAAGCCACCACGGTATATAAATATGAAACCACCTCTGTTCAAAGACCAGAACTGAAAGCAGTCTTGTTAGCATTGCAACAATATCCTTATCCATTAAATATTTAGTCAGACAGTAATTATACTGTCTCAGCAGTGCAAATGTTACCACAAACTTATATAATCACTTCAGATGAGGAACTTTTTCATTTATTCAAGGAAGTACAAAATTTGTTAGATACTTGTCAGCATCCTATTTTTATTGAGCATATTCGAGCTCATACCAATCTTCCAGGCCCTTTGGTACAAGGAAATGCTAAAGCTAATAACCTTACACATATTTATTTTGCAGATCCTGTGCAAGCAGCACAATGAAGTCATGAATATTTCCATCAAAATGCTTTAGCTTTACGAAAGCAATTCATGCTTACTACGGAGTAAGCTAGACAAATTGTTAAAAACTGTTCCACTTGCCCTATTCATCATCCTGTCCCTATAATGGGAATTAACCCTCGAGGATTATTACCTAATGATTTATGGCAAATGGATGTAACTATTTATTCTTCTTTTGGTAGATTAAAGTATGTACGGGAGCTCTGGTAGCATGGTGCCTTAGGCACTTGACTGCTCACCAGAAGGCTGGCGGTTCAAACCCACCAGCCACTCCTTGAAAGGAAGGTTGGGCAATCCTACTTCCGTAGTGTTACTGCCTCGGAAACCTAAGGAGGGGTCGCTATGAGTCGGGGCCGACTCCACGGCAAACAACAACAACAAAGTATGTACATGTTTCAGTTGATACATATTCTGGGTTTATTATAGCTACTGCTCATTCAGGAGAAGCATTTAAAAATGTTCAAGATCATTTACTCACTGCCTTTTCTTTAGTAGGTAAACAAAAAAAATTGAAAACTGATAATGGAACTGCATATACTTCTTCAGCTTTTGCCACCTTTTGCGGCATTTTTAACATTTCTCATTCTACAGGAATCCTTTATAATTCCCAAGGCCAAGCCATAATTGAGCGATGTCATTCTACCTTAAAGACCATGCTTAAAAAACTAAAAGAGGGGGAGATATTTAGGGGAC
>NW_006921589.1:10764026-10793326 GCF_000298275.1 Orycteropus afer afer
CATGAGACAAAGTATATTATGTGAACTGCTGTATGAAAAGTGAATGTACTCTGTAAATCTTCACCCAAATCAAAATAAAATAAAAAAAAAAAAAAAAAGAAAGTAAACTATGCTCACACAAAGAAAAAAAGAAAGAAAGAAAAGGCCAAGGTTATGTTTGTGTTTTTCCACAGGATGAGGAAACACCGAGGTGGGTAATGTCAAGATACATCAGAGATGCCCCGACTGCAGACCCAGATGGCACGGATGACACTGGAGAATCGGTGGAAACGGCGCCATAGACGTCTTGGAATTCCAACATGGGGCCAGCTGCATCGTGCTTTCTAGGACAAAACGATTTTTAGGATTGTTGTTTGCTGGGATAACTACTTTGGTGTCTTTAATAGCCACAGCCACCGTATCTACCATTGCTTTGGCACAAACTGTACATACAGCAGATCATGTAAATACTTTAGCTAGAAATGTATCTCATGCTTTAGCTACTCAAGATTGGATTGATTATAAAGTATTAGCTCGTCTTGAAGCTTTAGAAGAAGCAGTTGAATTCCTAGGAAAACAGTTATTAATTTTGAAGACACAGTTGTCTCTAATATGTCATGGGGGATTTCAACACATTTGTGTAACCCCTTTAGAATATCAGAATACTAGTACCTGGGAACAAGTCCAAAGACATTTGCAGGGAATTTGGCATGACACAGATATGAGTCTAGATCTGGAAGTTTTACAAAAGGATATAACGGCAATAGGCCATTCTAAGCTTGATATTATAGATCCTTCTAAAATTGCAGTAAAGGTGTTAGATAGACTGAATGGGTTTAATCCTTTAAATTTGTTGCAACATTCTTTTTGGTTTTTTGTAGGTTTATTGTTTATTGTTTTAATCCTGGGATTGGCTTGGTATATATTATGGGGTTGTTGGAAACGATATCAATTTATTATTCAAGCCCGTATGCACATGTTGCACTTAAAAACAACAGGGGGAGATGTGGAGAGCACCATACCTACCGGGGGTATGTAAGTGGTGAGTGACTAATTGAGCAAAGGCTCCCAAAAATAGGTCCATGCTGGCATGTGTACCTGTAATAAGGTTGAGCTCCGCTCTTAGGACACCATCAGCCATTTTCTCCCTTGTATTGTTCAGAGAAGTAGCAGGTGCAAAAGGGCATAAACTTTAGTTGAACCAGAGTATACAGAAGCCAATCTAAAGTTAATAAGTTAATAGGGAACATAAGATTTATAGGGAACATAATTATATAGAAGAATGAGGATGGAATTTAGGAGGTTATGGTGACCTGAGTTATGGTAATCAGAGTTGTGGTGACACGAACGCTATGGGAACAAGAATGTTGATTTTAATTTGTAACTCATTAATTTTATACCTTTTCCTTATTCAATCTGTATATATGCTTGAGAAGAATCATAATAAATTTGACACTGCTTTGCAATGGCTGAGTGTTCCTCCCGTCCCCATACTGTCTTTCTTCTTTTAACTCATTCTCTTACCCCCTGTTCTAGAATTGTCATGCTGGCCGCGACATGCAAGTGTATTTTTTGTGGAAATTTTTCTAGCTGCCGATAAAGCTCTTTCTGGTATAATACTGAGGAGCCCTGGTGGTGCAGTGGTTAAAGCACTTGGGCTTACTGAAAGGTTGGCAATTCCAACCCACCAGCCACTCCATGGAAAAAAGATGTGACACTCTGCTTCTGTAAAGATTACAAATCTTGGAAACCCTGTGGGACAGTTGTACCTTGTATATAGCATTGCTGTAATCAGAATTGACTTGATGGTGATGGGTTGGTATAACACTCCAGGAGAATGCTAAGGAGATAGGCATAATTTAATTTAAAATATTGCATTCCAACTTTCTTGTTCAAATAATTTCATGCCTTGTTGGTAACTTTAAGATTTTTTTTTTTTAATGGTGATTTGGGTGGAAGTTTACAGAGCAAATTGGTATTCCAGTCAATAATCTGTACACGTTCTGTTTTGTGACATGTATTGCAATCCCCACTCTAATAGTATTCTCCCCACTTCCCCTCTGCACACATCTCCTACCCCTCTTCCTACCTCTCTATCCCTGGGTAAATGCTGTCTTCTTGATCTCATATGCTTGATTATTGTAATGAGTGTATTCCTTCCTGATTTTACTGTTCATCCTATAGTCCTATCATATGGCTGCCAGTTGAGTTATGGGGGGTAAGTTCAGTTCCTGGTTTGAAGGGTATCTAAGGGCCATAGCTCGAGGGTTGCACCAGTCTCCATCAGACCAGTAAGCCTGGACTTTTTATGATTGTGAGTTTTGTCACACGTTTCCTCCAACTCTTTTCAGGACCTCTTATTGTGACCCCTTTCAGAAAGGTCAGCAGTGGTAGCCAGGCACCATCTAGTTCTGGTCTCAGGGTCGTGGAGGCTGGTGTTCACATGCAAGGACACCTTTTTTTGAATGTTTTATTGTTGTTTCTCTGTATGCATGTAATTAAAAAAAAATTAGCAAGCTCTAGTTTTGTTTAAAGGGAGGATTCTTGTCTGTATCCATCTTCTTTACCTTCATTGAAAACTAAATTCTACCTGGTATATTATCAATAAAAAAAAATCTACCCAAAGATTTAATTTCTGTCCTCTCAAGTCCACCTTTCTAAACACAACCCTTTGGATATTTGAAGATAGCTGACATGACTCAACTCAGCTTTCTCTTCTTGGATTAAACACTCCCAGTTCCTTCAGCAGTTCCTCATACAATAATTCTCAGCCTTCATCTACAGGGGCCCTCTCCTGGACACACTGCAGTCTGTCCATGAGCATAGCAAGTTGTTTTCTGAGTGTTACAACTCATGCACGGTATTTGTTGTTGTTGTTATGTGCCGTCGAGTCAGCCCGACTCATAGCGACCCCTCCTTGGGTTTCTGAGGCAGTATCACTACAGAAGTAGGATTGCCCAACCTTCCTTCCGAGGAGTGGCTGGTGGGTTTGAACCGCCAGCCTTCTGGTTAGCAGTCAAGTGCTTTAGCCACTATGCTACCAGAGCTCCCTTTTATCTTCCATGTTTTGAAGACTGCATTAATGCAGTCTAGTATTACATTAAATTTATGAACAGTGACAATTAGCTATAGCCTTTAGTATGGATTACACCTCAACACAAAGAGAACAAAAATCCTCACAAGTGGACCAATAAACAATATCACAATAAATGGAGAAAAGATTGAAGTTGTCAAGGATTTTATTTTACTTGGACCTACAATCACTGCCCATGGAAGCAGCAATTGGGATCAAATGATGTATTGCACTGGGAAAATTTACTGCAAAAGACCTCTTTAAAGTGTTAAAGAGCAAAGATATCACTTTGTAGACTAAGGTGCACCTGACCCAAGCCATGGTATTTTTGATAGCCTCATATACATGTGAAAGATGGACAATTAATAAGGAAGATCAAAGAAGAATTGATGTATTTGAATTGTGGTGTTGGAAAATACCATGGACTGCTAGAAGCACAAACAAATCTGTCTTGGAAGAAGTACAGCCAGAATGCACCTTAAAAGTGAGAATGGCCATACTTGGTCTCTCATATTTTGGTTGTGTTATCATCTGGGACCAGTCCCTGGAGAAGGATATCATGCGTGGTAAAGTAGAGGGTCAGTGAAAAAGGGGAAGACCCCCAACGAGGTAGACTGACACAGTGGCTGCATGGACTCAAGAACAGCAAGGACTGTGGGGATGGCACAGGACCAGGTAGTGTTTCCTTCTGTTGTACACAGGTTGCTATGACTTGGAACCAACTCGACGGTACCTAACAACACGATTAGCTCAGTTCGAATTTGTAACTAAAATGCACCCCACTCACCTTAACAAACACAGGTAGCTAACTCTTCTTCCTTCACACTGTATTTCTACTGTTTTCTTTAACCCAATTATGTTGTGTTGTTGTTAGGTGCTGTCAAGTCAGTTCCAACTCATAGTGACCCTACGTACAACAGAACGAAACACTGCCCAGTCTTGTGCCATCCTCACAATTGCTGCCATGCTCAAACCCACCATTGCAGGCACTTGAGTCAATCCATCTCGTTGAGGGTCTTCCCCTTCTTTGCTGACCCGCTACTTTACCAAGCATAGCCTTTTCCAGGGAGTGGTCTCTTCTGACATGACCAAAGTAATACAGGTGACATTTCTGCTCATTTGCCTTTCATTCACACGAAGTTTTGTCTTATCCTTTAAATAGCCAAGATACCTGATAATGAAAAAAACCACAGTCAAACAAGTAGCAACCAGCAGACTAGGGTGAATGTGTCAAGGAGGGACTTTCATGGAATTCCAATCCTCTGAATATTTGGATCCAGCTACATACAGGCTTCTGACTCAATCCTCAAACTATGAGCTTAACATGGAAATGGATTAAAGGTTGGGCACATGGCAATCTTCATCTTTCTGATGGTTTAGTTCTATTTTTCTTGAATTGTCTATTTGTTGATAGAACTAATTTTCCTTTCTCTGAAATCTCTGGAAAACTAAAAGTTCATGTACTTCAGTGGCACAGGACAGAACCTCAACTAACTCTGAAAGGTTGTCTCACAGACAAATGTGAAACAAACTGAGAAACAATTGTCACATGACAAAAGTCAACCACAAAAAGACAGGTAGCACTGCCATATGGCACCTCCAGCTGAAGGCTGAGGACATGTACCCATAAAGGAGGCCATCTGTTCAGTTCTGGGCTTCTTCTGATGTTATTCTTCCCCAGAGGGAGGGTGGCTAAGAGTCTAGCCTTTGTAAAGCCAAGGTATTAGATTAGTTCTCTGCTCCCAAGTCCTGGAGTGTCTTCCTACTTGAACCCTATCAATGGGCAGGAGTTTACTATTCAAGAGTTTACTGTTCAAGTTTACTATTCATTCAGGAGTTTACTATTTACTATTTGCTGGAGCCAGACCATTTGGGTTTGTATCCTGGTCCCACAATTTACTAGGCTTTATAGCCTTCAGGAGGTAACCTGTTTGTAAAATGGAGTTGTCTATCTCAAGAGTTGTGAGGAAAAAAGTTACTACTTACAAATCACTTAAAACGGTGCCAAGCACTTACGCATTTGATAAATATAGCAAAGTTTCTTTAGTATTTCGGCCAGAAATGAGTTTTGATGCAGGTGAAGGTCCTCTTATCACTTGGTTTCTCCGTTATTGATAAACCAGGCTGAGCAAGTTGTTAGTATGAGCTCTGGTGGCACAGTGATTAAAGCATTCTGTCACTAGCTAGAAGGTTGAAAATCCCACCAGCCACTGCCTGGGAGTGAGGCTGGCTGCTTCTGTAAAGATTTACAGCCTCGGAAACCGCACGGGGCAGTTCTACCCTGTTGTATGGTGTCAGTATGAGTTGGAATCGACTTGATGGCAATGTTTTGGTAGTGTGGCAGTTAAGGCAGTGTATCGACTTGGCTAAGCTATGGTTTTGAGTGGTTTGGCAACTGGATATTCCCCACGATGAGATTGTCATCACCTTCATGGTGGCATCTCTTTTGAGACATTCATCAGTGGAAGGGGAGTTGCCTTTGGGGTGTGGCTTGCTTAGTGTATATGGAAAGGCTTTGAGACAGATCTTTAGCTTTTCAGCACATCTGGATAACCAGTCCCCTGCTCATCTTGGATTGTCCCTGGACTTCAGTGGTCACTTTTCTGTTTTCTGCCAAGTTTGGGCATGTTTCCTGATCTTGGGTTTGTGCCATTTTACCTGGCCACCTTGGGTTCACCAGCCTCAGCAGCCAGCAGCTGTTGATCAGAAACTTTTAGCCTACCCCAGTGAGGCAGAAACAAGAGGCAGAGCGGAAGCTGAATGTTGAGGGGCCTTTACCCAGCCCCTAGAGTTGGCACTCTGAACTTAAGACTTCTAGCCTCCTAAACTGTAAAAGAGTAAATTCCTTTTTGTTAAAGCCATCTACTCTTGGTTATTTCTGTTATAGCAGCACCAGCGAACCAAGACAGGTAGATAAACGAGGACTTCCAAAGACCATGTTAAACCTGTAGGGGATGTGGTAGAAGACAACTGTTAAGAGTCCCAAATTCCTATTGATTGGGAAGACAAGGCAATTTCCTCCTGCATACACTTTATTCACACATGCTAAATCTCACGAAACACATCACACTGTCAGGAAAGATGGCTAAGAGGAAGTTAGGGCTGTCTGGGTAATCCTTCCTTCTGGCTTTCTTTTGCACAAACGTAAACAAACAGCCAGGATTAAGACTGGGCACAAGGGGGTGAAGGGTGAGGAGGGGCAAAGCACCGGGTGCAGGGGCAGCGCACAGTGAGGCAGGCAGGCAGCAGTTCTAGCCAATCAACACTTTATTTTTCTGCTGACACCTGCACAGATGTTACCATCCACTTCCTGACCACAATAGGTCCTAGCACACTTGGACTAGCCACAGCCCAGACGTCTCCTCAGTCCTTCCTCGGACAGTGAGGAAGCTTCCGATCCCCAACCACAGCTCCTGCCCACCAGCCCCAGTGCTGTGCGTATGTGGTGGAAGGCTGCGTCAGAGGCCAGGATCAACTAGGGCAAGGGTGCAGTGGAGATGACACTGGCTAGTGACTGAGGGACACAACTATTGCTGACCCACCACCCCAAGTTTAGTCTTTATCTCCCAGACCAGGAGCCTCCCTAGAATTTAGCCAGTGCCTGCTGGGAAGGAAGAGGTGAGAAAGAGTGAGTGTTAAACTGCTAAGGATGGGTGACACAGCAGGGAAATAAAGCAGAGAAGAGCATGAGACAGGAGAGAAAAATGATAAAGTGCCTGAACTAAACAACCAAGTGGGACATGAGGGCAAAGCAGCACAGGTCCCTGAGGATAGGAGGAAAGAGGGAGGGATAGACCACCAGGGGTCGGGGCACAGTGGAATGAGAATAAAGGTGAGGCAGGGAGGCAAGTGCAGGCTGCAGGAAGGACTTCCCTAGCCCTGTTCACACCCACTAACCCAAATGTAAAATTATTTACAAACTTAAAATCGATCCCAGGCCCAGGTACTGCACCAGGCCTGGGACAGCAGGCAGGCAGGCAGGCAGGGAGAAGGTGGACTGGCTGCTAATGGGCAGCCAGCTTTCCTTCGCATTGCCCCTCCCGAGTAGTAGGGAAAGGAGGAAACAGCAACACCCCTAGCCAGGAAACCCTACTGCACCTGCACCTCCCTCCCGTGGCTCATGGTTCTGCCCTGGACTGAGCCTCTTGGTCTGACTGTACCAGAGATAGGGTGTCGGGCCCCTGGGGCTGAGCATCAGGGGGCTTTGGGGGTGTCTCTGGCCCCAGCCCCAGCTCTGCTTTCAGCTGCTCCAGCTCCCCCTGATCTAGCAACTCAAAGTCCTCAGTGGCGAGTGCCTCTTCTTCCTCGGGGGCAGGTAGAAGCTGGGGTGAGTCCTGGGGCAGAGGTGGGAGCACAGAGGGGGCAAGGACTGGGTCACTTTCAGCAAGGCAGAGTGGAGGTGACAGGGTGCTGGGTAGAGTGGTCAGGTCACCACTCACTGCCTGCAGGCTCAGCGTCTCCACTGGTACCCCTGGAGAGCACTTCACTCCATCAGTGGGGGATCCTGCCCCATTGAAGTGTGTATTCACAAAGTGAAGAGGAGAAGAGAGCCGAAGCAAGGTTTCCTTGGTTGCCCCATCTTCCTCCTCTGAGTCCAGAGCCTGCCTTGACAGGGCCAGAGAGGGGCCCAGCAGCTCTTCAGGAGGGGCTAGCTCTGCCTCCTCTCCCTCTCCCAGCTCCCGGCTCAGGGCTTCCTCCGGCTCACTTGGCAGGCTCTGCTGGTCCAAATCTGTGCAGAGAACAAAGGGTCAAGAATGGGACTGCCATGCTGATTGGCCACAACAGACCAGTCAGCTCGAGGATGAGAACCCCAGGCACAGACTGCTTGGCCAGTTCCTGGTGTTAAGATCATTCACGAGCTAGAGAAGAATTACAGGGCCAGTTCCCCAGAATGTTTATGGGGGGCCAAGAGCACAACCAGTGTCTGACAACAGAGAGCTGTAAGATCAGGAGGGGCAAAGGGCTCCCCATACCCTCAGAGACATCAGTCAGTTGTGGAGTCGTGGCCCGGGATACAGAGAAGCCGCCGCTCTCTAGGATAGAAGCCTCCTCATCCGACAGCTCTGAGTCTGTGATGGCCAAAGCCAGTGCTGTTTTCTTCACATCCACCTGCAGGAGAGCCAGGGTGAACACAACAGGTGAAGGGATACAAAACCCAATTTTCCAGGAGCCCCTTAAGTTCCACTTCCTGATCTCTGCCTCCCACCCCCTTGAGAGGTAGCAGCTTTAGAACAGCAATACCCTTTCCCAGCCTTCCACGTGCCACTTCTATCCCCTTGGGCCTCACCACTGGGGAGAAGCCAGCCAGTTCTGCCTCGCTTTCACTCTCAGTCTCTGCCAGTGGCTCGTCACCTCCTGGGGGTCCGTTCTTACCCTGTCGCTCTAGAGAAGGCAAGAGCAGCTGGGTTGTGACTAAGCAGGGACAGAGGCAGGGAACAAACAAAGCCAAGGGGCAAGAGAATATCTAAATCTCAGGGCATTTCACATGCTATACACCAAGGCCCTACCCCACTTTGGCCCTCCTGAGGTAAGGGACCCCCTTACTCCTCTTGTCGTGTTTATGATGCAGGGCATCTGCTTCTGCCTTCATGCTGTAGTCCAGCTGCATGAGTAGGGGCTCGAGCCGCGTGTACATCCTCTGGATCAGCTCATGATAAACCACAAGGGGCCACAGCAGGATACTCAGTACTATGGATTAGAGAGCAGTCATCATTCTCTACACCAGTGCCCTGAGGTATTTCGATCAACTGGCCCCTATGCATGAAGGGCAGAAGGAAGATGAAGCCCATTTCCCAGGCTGTGCCAACCTCCTCCCTCTACATCCACTGCCCTCTCCTTAGATGACTCTTTTGTTACCAACACCATAGTATCCCTGGAGACCTCTGTTAATTGGTAACTAAGCAGAGAAAGAGTACAGTCCTCTCTCTGGGTCAGACCAAGGGAAGAAGACAGGGACAGGGCTTTGAGAAGAACAGTGCGTAGACCTTACTCACAGACAATGTAGGAAATCATAATCCCTGGAACATAGTGTCCCAGAACAGCAAGCACAGCACAGCCAGAGCACACTCGAGCACAGAACTGCAGAAAAGAACAGAGTCTTAAGAAGAGCAGTGGGCTGGGGCAGTGGGCAAGTCAGTTCTGTACAGCTGGTGATGGAAGCCCCCTTCAGAAATCCTGTGATCCCAATCTAGTGAACAGAATGCCTGAAGATAACTAATTCAGGAAGTTTGTAGTAAGTACCAGCAGAGGAGAATGGTGGTAGTTACTAAAGACTTCCTGAATTAGTGGTCTTTGAGGAGCTCTAGTGGCATAGTGCCTAAGGCATCTGATTGGTAACCAGAAGACTGGCGGTTCAAACCCACCAGCCACTGTTCGGAAGGAAGATGGGGCAATCTACTCCGTAGTGATACTGCCTCGGAAACCTAAGGTGGGGTTGCTATGAGGCAGATCTGACTCGACAGCAATGAAGTTTTTTTTTTGAAATTTTTTTTTTTTTTTTTAGCTCTAGTGGCATAGTGCCTAAGGCATTTGACTGCTAATGAGAACTATTTTTTTTTTTTTTTTTTGGTAGTAAGTACAATCAAAAAACTATAATGGGACTGCTCTCCTTAGCAGGAGGTAGTGTCAGAACATCAGCTTATTTCCTGGGGCAAGCCTGCCTCTCATACCAGGCTACTGGCTGTGAATGGGACTTCAAGGAGGCAGCTAGGCCTCTCTATTCAGGGTCTCCAATCAAGAAATTCATGCGCAACACTAAAGAAAAACATAGAACCTGCAAAAACCACATAAACGTGGATTAACTTGTAGGACATTATGCTGAGTGAAATAAGTCAATCACAGAAAAACAAATACCATATTAGATCATATTGTAAAAAGCCAAGGAAAAGTTTATATGTGAAAAGAAACTTTCTTCATTGGTTACTAGGAGTGAGAGAGAAGGAAACACTTCAAAAATAAATGAATGAATGAATAAATAAATAAAATACATGTACATACATTCATTTAAAAAAAAAAGAAAGAAATTCCTGTTACTACTTTCCACCCCTCCCATGTCCCCACAATGCAGGGAGCTACTCTGTATGGCATGAGGGAGGTTACCTGAGCTGGATTCTGCCTCTTGTATTGCAGCAACTCCTGCAGATGAATCTGGAAGGTGAGCCAGCTCTCAGCCAGGTATCTGCACAACTCGGGCACACTCAGCAGGTGCGGCCGGGCGCCTGACCCCGCACCCTCACTGGGGAGACATGATATGACCCCTAGAAGCCTCAGATACCAGCTTTCTAGGCACTCAAATCCCTCTGAGAATGCCAACAGGGTCTTTAGTCTAAGGAAGTGGAAAACCCCACCTCCCAACAGCTGGCTGTCCTGGTCCTGGGAAGCCAAGCCTAGAGCACCAAGCCCTCTGCCTCAAAAGGAGCAACCACACAAACACCCACACATGAACCTAGGAGCAAGCTAACTCAATGGCTTGTTACCAGTCCATCCACTAGGCTGAGGTCTATGCCTGTAGAACATAGAGTACTGCCCTGCTCTAAATGACACTGGTACCAGTAAGCAAGACAGGATCTGGACATTTGTCTTCAAGAGGTGGCCTGCACTCACCTGTCAGAGTGTGGCTCCTCTGGGGATGATGCTATAGAGAGAGGAGGGGGACACGTTATTGAGTGGGAGGGGTCCTGGGAGACGTTCCCCTAGGCAGAATTATTTGCCCCTCCTTTGAATCCCAAAGCACTTTCTTCAGATGTCAATCACAGGAAGTACTACATTTTTATTATTGTTTGTACGTCTATCCATTTAGACTTTACCCTTCTTAAACACAGACATCACATTTTATTTGGATTTATATACCAAGCAACTCAAACACTAACTGGCCCTAGTTGCTCCAAAATGCCTATTAAATGATTATACAGTTAACAAGAAACTGCGTAAGATTAAAAATTCACCTAATTCCTACAATATCTGACCTGTTACTATAAACAGGTATATACAAACTCATTTAACCTCCACCTTTCTACAAGTACGTTGCGTCATCTTGGTCTACAAGTGAAAAAAGTGAGGGGAAAAAAGCAACTGAGTGACTTATATAAAGTCACACACACACACATGATAAGTGGCAGGGCAGAGAATGGAAACCAGGCAATTTGGCAGGAGAGTCCAATCTTAACTACACCAACAGTAACGTGGATTTTGGGAAAGCAGCAATTCTCTACTTCCAGACTGGAAGGGGGATGGTGTCTGGGAAGCAGGAGGCCTGCTGCACATTCTCCATCCTGCAGCATCAGACACAAAGTAAGTGCACAAGAGGTATTTGCTCAATGAATGAAGAACACTCACCTGGTACATCAGGGAGAAAGCGAGGCTGCCAGAGATCCACCAGAAGATAGGCCAAAAGTGAAATGCTAAGTAGGAAGAAGGGTCGAAGGGAAGACGAAGACAGCAACCTGAGAGAGACAGGCACTTCAGCAGGTGAGCGGAGAGAGAATCCTGACGCATGGTAAAAGAGAAGTGCCCAGCCACCCATGGGGGAATGGCAACCTCTAGGCTTGACTCCGCGATCCAAAGGTAATGGGGCATCCCAGGAGGGCTTCTGTCTTTAAAAGCTGGGGGGGATGAGTCACCCCTCCAGGCCTAGCGACAAGCTCCTCAGCTAGGGCAAGGATACCACGGGGCCCCTCCACGCCCCCGCTCTCCCCGCGCAGCCGGCCCCGCCCCCTCCTCCGCGGCCGTTACCAGAAGAGGCCGTTGAGCGCGGCCGCCGTGACCAAGCTGTGCAACGGCTTCTCCCACACAAGCAGCCGCTGTGCCGCCGCCAGCACCGCCTCCCATCCGCGGAGCCGCAGCCACAACGTCGTGGCCAGGCGTCCCACCGCCTCGGCCGTGGCCGCCTCCTCCTCCACCTCGCCGGTGGCCTCACCCATGCCGAGACTCAGACCAAGGCCGAGGCCGAGGCTCAGGCCTAACCCTGGTCCCCCACCCGCGCCTGCATTACCACCGCCACAGCCGCTCGCCATGGCCTCGCCGCAGCCGCCGCCCGAGCCCGCGAGGAGCCAGGGCTGCGCGGCCGCCGCCGGGGGCGCGTCAAGCGGAAGGGGGCGCACGCCGCGGACAGGGCTGCCGAGGCCTCGGCCGGGCGTCACGTGACGGCGGAGGGACGAGCCCATCACGTGACAGGGCCTAACCGCCGTGATTGGGCGGCCGGCGCCTGCGCGTAGGCCGGCTGCCGGTGACTGCACCTACGTAGGTGCGTGTTCTGGCCGCTTAAGTCGTGACCAGAGGTCTCGGGTTGGACGGTGTGGCTCCGCCTATCCTTGTTTTCCCTGCTACAGCCTTTTTTTTCCTCCTTGTGTGGGCAGGGCGGCTAGGGACTCTCATCCTGGACCGGTACCCCTGGTGGGATGCCGATCGGAGGGGCAGAAAGTGGGCTTCCCAATGCCTACTATCCCCGGTAGGATCTGGTTCTGCTGTGGGCTGGGCGGCGGCCCTCACATTACTCAACCCTTGACACCTTAGTCCCCCCAGTTGTTTTCTCCCCTCAGCGGATAAACAAACGCCAGCACGTGACCCGGTAGACTAAAGAAACAGCGTCACCTACTCAGAAAAGTTGTTTCCTCCCTATTTCTTTCTGTAAACCTCTGTCCTGCCTCCACGTATCGGAATTTCTTCCTTCTTCTTAAGAATGATACTGGGGGATTGGAGGGGATATGAAAGTTTAAAAATAAAGCCTTGTTTAGGGTGTTGTTTACTTTGGGGGGACATGTTAGTATCACTTATTTAGGTTTCCAACGTTGCACGCGCTTTATATCCCTTTAGATAATTCGGTCCTTTAAATAACCCTACAACATAATTAGTTAAGTTTACTGAAACTTTTGACATACTAAAGGCTATACAGAACAAAGGAAATTTCCCTTTCCACCTTGTCCACAGTTCACCCACGATTAACAGTTTCTGTGGTATCATTTTAGACGTTTTTAGGTATGTTGCTAAGTGTGTTGCTCCCCCTTTTTTTAAAAAAAAAAAGATTAACCTGCTGTTCCCGTTTCTTGCGTCGTTCACATTAACATTACAAAGCTACCAAATGGCCTGCCTCAAGTCCCTACTCAGTGCGGAATGGTCCCCTAGGAATTGACCCCATTTCTTGGACGAGGGCACACTGAGGCTCGGCTCGGGAGGCTTCCCCGGGAACCCAGTGAGCCCAGGAATTCGAAGCCGGAGATCGGGACGGGCGCCAGGAAGTGCAGGGCGAGACAATTCGCCCATGACTCCTCTCGCAGCTTGTAAACGCGGGACCGACGCGCCGCGAAACTGAGGCGGAGTGCACGCTTCGCAGCCGGGTCTCCTCAAGCCCGCGAGGTGAGCGCCGCGCCAGAGTCGCGGCCCCGGGTGCCCAAAGGCTCCGCCCGGGGCGGAACAGGAAGAGCCGCCCGCTCGCCGGCCTGAGCCCCGCCTGCCGCCCGCGCCGGAGGAGTGGGGGTGGACGGGTGAAGGCGGTGGCCCGCACCGGGAGGCAGGCGGGCTGGCGGACGACGGGCAGGGGTGGCTCCCAGCCCCTTACGACGCGTCCCCTTGCCTTTCTCCTTCGCAGGCGGCGTCTGGCGGCGTGATGGACCTGACAGGGCTTCTACTGGACGAAGAAGGCACCTTCTCCCTCTCGGGCTTCCAGGACTTCACGGTGAGCGGGCGACCCGCCCCTTCTCGCCTCCTGTGTCTCGGAGCTCAGACCCGGACGCTCTGCTTCAGGCCGGAGCAGGGCCGGGAGTTGTCCTGACTGTCGTGTTGGGGAGCCGGGCTGTGCCTACTCGAGGCCCCGGCTCTTGGGCCCTGAGGGAAAAGCGCCGGGTAGGGATGGGGGTGGGGTGACCAGCGAACCCTTTTGCAAGGACTTCTCCCGGGGCGCCCTCGTTGGAGAGGATTCCTGCTCCTTGCACCGTGCTGCCTTTGGCAAACAATGCAAGAAGTCCGGGCCGGGTGGGGCGGAGGCCGCATGGGCAGTCCCCTTCACCCGCTTTCCAGTCCCGAGCCAGAATCTCCATCATACCCTTCCCTGCCCTTCACCCTCCACCACCTTCCTGCCTGTTTCAGTTCCTCCCGGGACACCAGAAGCTGAGCGCGAGGCTCCGAAGGAGACTCTACTATGGCTGGGACTGGGAGGCCGACTGTAACCTGGAGGAGCTCTCCAGCCCGGTGGCAGGTGAGGCGGTGCCGTGTGACAGGCCTGTGAGAAGCATGAAAATGGGGTTGTCACCGAAAGAAAGGATCGTAGATTTTCTGGGCCTATTGTCCGGTCTCGTCACAACCAGCCTATTGGTATTTGGTTCAAGAGCTTGGTTTATGTTTCATATTCTTTTAGTCTAAGTAAAAAAGTTACTGTCTCACAAAGGTAAGTCCGTCTTTATTTGTATATCAAAAACTTTTGATTTTAATTAAACTTTTGATTTTTCAAGGGTACTTACATATCTCCAAAATGAACAAGGTACTTTTATTCTGGATAATCTCAGGTGAATGGAAAATGAGCCTTCCTGTTGGAAGACGCTGAAATTCAAACTTGAAATGGACTTTTGGTCTCGTGTGGGAGAATGTGTTCTCTGTTCGTCCTACGGTCCCGTTCCCAAGGCCTCAGCCAGGATGGCTCTGGGTCTTCTGCTGCTACCTTCTAGGTGGCTTGGCGGTGGGGAAGGCAGTTGTTGTTCACCCTGCTCTCCTTCTGCCTCTTGCAGACATTGCTGTGGAGCTGCTCCAGAAGGCAGCCCCCAGCCCTATCCGGCGACTCCAGAAGAAATACGTAGCTCATGTGTCCCGGTGAGTCTGGAATTGGGAGGAACAGGGTGAGGTGATTTGGGCCCTAGAGCAAGAGGAATGGCTATCTCTAAAGAGAAGATAGAAAAACACAAGGATGAGCATCCTAGGGGTTACCAGGAGCTGAGAGGCCCTGGGGTTTAATTACAGATTCTTTCCTCCACCCAGAGAGGCTTGCATCTCCCCATGTGCAATGATGCTAGCTCTGGTGTACATTGAGAGGCTCCGGCACCGAAACCCAGACTACCTCCAGCATGTGTCATCCTCTGACTTGTTCCTGATCTCCATGGTAAGACGCCCCCTCCCCTTCATCTCCTTGGTGAGCTAGGAGCTGGGTGTGAATGCTACCGACAAAACCGCTGCTTTCTCTGCAGATGGTGGCCAGTAAGTACCTCTATGACGAAGGGGAGGAGGAGGAGGTCTTCAATGATGAGTGGGGAGCTGCTGGGGGTGTGGCTGTGCCCACTCTCAATGCCCTGGAGAGGGGCTTCCTAAGTGCCATGGTGAGTAGCTCTTCTCTTTCTCTCATTCTGTTTCCCTGGCCCATCCTTATGTTCCTTTTGTCCTTTTGTCTTTTTTTTTGCTCAGCTTGCTATTGGATCATTTCCCTTTCTGTCTGGCCCCATCCTCCTATCTTCCCTTTCCAGCCCTTCTGGATTTTAACCGCGGCTGTAGGAGGTTCCTGGAGCAGTGAAGCCAGGACTGGGGGTTTCCTCTGTCCCTCCAGGGCCCACAGTACTTGTACACTCTGAGTCAGAGCTTGTCTTACAGATTTCTGATTATTTGCTTCCATGCTTTCTCTGTCCCGTCACCTTTGCGCTCCCTGTGGGCATAGACCATGCTCAGGGTTGTTTTCTCTCCTTGCCCTTGATGGAGGGTATGATGTGAAACCAGATAGGTGGTCATTAAACAAGTAAATACATAAAAGCATTTGGAACCAAGTCTGGCACGCAGTAAATGCCAAGTAAATGCCAGCCCTAGTGGTGGTTGTAGTTGTTGTTGTTTCTCTTGTCATCACATGACTGTGGCTCATATCCAAGTACTGCATATCCTCCCTACAGGATTGGCGTCTCTACACTGATCCTCGAGAGATCTTTGAGGTGCTGAGCTGGCTGGAGAGCTGGTAGGTTCTAGGAACTGGGAAGGATGGCTTGAGGGGTTTGGGGGCTGAGGCCTAAGTCATGGGAACTAGAGATGAGAATCCATGGAACTGGGAAAAAGGAGGAGACAAAGTAGAGAATTGCCCAAAGTAGTGGTTCCCAACTTGTCTGCCTTCTTCCTGATCACTTTTGGGAGGGTGAGATGGGAGATGCTTCTTTAAAACACAGGTTCTTGGGGCCTCACTCTCTGGTTCTGGTTCAGCAGATAGCCTAGGAATCTGTACATTTAACAAACTTCTCCCTGGGAATTTTGGGTGTTTCCTGAGGGCCGACTACGGTTTCACAGGTTATGTGGACACTGTTGGGCTGACTGCTGAGGGGCTGTGGATTCTCTCTCTCTCTCCCCTCCCCCAGTGTGGCCGAACAGCAGGGGCGCCGGCGGGGCTGGTACACCTACACGGACCTGTGTGTGCTGCTGGAGCAGCCAGCCTGGCAGCTGGCTCTGGGTTCCCTCTGCCAGCAGCTGGCAAAGGTGAGTGAGGGCTAGTGTGTAGGGTGGGATAACATAATGGAAATACCAAATGTGGCTAATAGATGGGGTTTGGGAGTAGTTGGATTAAATAAAAAACAAAAACACTGCCGTCAAGTCAATTCCAACTCCTAGTGATCCTGTAGGGCAGAGTATGATTGCTCCATAGGGTTTCCAAGACTATAAATCTTTATAGAAGCAGGTTATTGCTGCTTTCTCCCTTGGAGCAGCTGGTGGGTTCGAACTGCCAACCTTTTGGTTAGCAGCCAAATGTTTAACCATTATACCACCAGAGCTCCTGTTGGGTAAGGTGGGGTATAAATGGCTACAGAGAGCTCTAATTTGAACACAAGTTTCTAGAGATAAGGGGTAGGCGTGTTAGAAGCAGGCTTTGGGGGAAGATACTCCCAAGTATGTGAGACTGACCTTCCTTACCTTCTCTCCTGCAGCTGTCCTGCCTGTTAGCCATGGCGTATGTGAGCAGTGTGGCTCTGGCTGTGGCATCGGTGTCTGTGATACACCAGTCCTTGGGACTGTCCTGCAGCCCTCCACCCGGCCCCCCTGACCTTGGACTGGCCTCCAGGGGCCTCTTGGAGCCCTGCATACCTTCTCCTGTGCCACAGTGCCTGCCATCTCCTGCGAACATTTCCAGATGCCTAGAAGGGGACATAGGGCTACGTTCATTCTGGGGAAGTCTTCTGGCCTCCCTGACTCCCCCACCGTTGCCTCCCCCAGACCCACCTGCCCCTCCCACTCTTCCTTATAGCTGCCGCCTTTGTCAGAAACTTCGGAGAGACTTCCCAAGCTGCCGTGACTGCCACCACACCAACCGTACAGTCTCTCCTGGGCCTCCCAGTCCCTGGCACCACACCCATGGCTTGGCTCCCCCCTGGCCTTGGAGCCCGATGCCCCCTCCACTCCCCCAGCCCCAGCAATGTTCCCTTTTCAGTGTCATGGAGCTGGCCCGCCTCAAGTCCTTCATTTTCCCAGGCTAGGCAGGGCTCTGAGGAATGCATTAAGAGGACTTGGGAGTCCCTGAGAACCTGGAGGAGCCAAACTTGATTTATATCTTGTGTACCTCTCTGGGTCCTTGGCTGGTCCCCTGTCCTCCTGGTGACAGAGCTGAAGCGGTTGTGGGGTAGACAACAAGGCCATTCACTCTCCCAGGCCTCAGTGGCTGGTGCAGTGATAGTACCTGGGAAAGCTGCTCGGTGACCCAGGCCATGTCACAGATCAACAGAGGAGAAGCCCTTCTTTCTCCACCTTCCCAGGGCTCTTCTAGACTTTTGAGTTTTCTAGCGTGGGAGGGTGAAGGTGAGAGATGGGATAGGTGGGGCGAGGGAAGGAAGGACAGGTTAACTGGGGTCTGTGTGACGTCTCTGTGGCAGGAGAGCCAGGGACTGAGAAGGCTGAGGTGGCTGCTGCTGAGGGAAGGCTCTCCATGTCCATCCCTTGGGAACAGTGTAAAGGAGCCAGGGACTGTTGGGATCTTCACCCTTGACCTTTTGTCTTCCAGCCTTTCAGTGCCCAGCTCCTAGGCTTCCCTTTTCTGGTTTTCCTGGTGTTCTCTTCATAGACCTCTCTGGCCACTGCTTTGTATCTGGATTTTTCACGCTTTTGTAGAACTGAGGTTTCAATAAACAAGTTTCAATTGCACGGCCTGGACTCTTTCTTCTAGAGCAACCCTTGAAGATCTTTTGGGATCTGCCTTCTAAGCCTGCTTCTTGATCCTCTCATGCAAATTGTTTTCTCTGAACCCCTTTTCAGAACTTTCCTATTGTTAGTTGCAGGCTCCTGTTTCAAACACGTCCTGTCCCTGCTCCCAGCACACTGGGACCCCAGCCTTGCTGACCCTGAGAGGCCATGGACACTCATGGTGACTGTCATGAGGTTGGCCCTACCTTTTACATGTTTGTGTGGATCCTGAAGCACATCTGGAGAGGGGCCAAATGGTGTATGTCATCAGAGCCCCGAGAGCTCCTTGAGGGCAGTCCTGTAGACACACCACTCTGCCCTGACTTCCTCGCTGGCCTGACATGAAGTACTCTGCAAGGTTGAGAAAACTCCAAGGCTGTGTTATCACTGGAAGAAGAAAAACACATGTTCCGGGCCATTGGATTCAGAATATTTGCAACTGCTTAAGATGATCTCCAAGAGCTCTGGTAGCATAGTGCCTAAGGCACTTGACTGCTAACCAGAAGGCTGGCGGTTCAAACCCACCAGCCACTCCTCAGAAGGAAGATGGGGCAATCTACTTCTGTAGTAATACTGCCTCGGAAGCCCAAGGAGTGGTCGCTGTGAGTCGGGTCTGACTCCACGGCACATAACAACAACAAGATGATCTCCAGGAGCCCCGGTGGCACAGTGGTTAAAGCATTCACTGCTAACAGAAAGGTCGGCAGTTCACACCCGCCAGCTGCTATGTAGGAGAAAGATGTGGCAGTCTGTTTTCTCTGTAGGAGAAATGTGGCAGCTTTGGAAGACCTATGGAGCAGTTCTCAGTCCTTAGAGTGTTGCTATGAGTTCAAATTGACTCCATGGTGATGGGTTTGGGTCTGAAAGATGATCCACAGCAAGAGTGGTACTGCCCCCTAGGGAGCATTTTGGAAATTGATGTATCATTTTGGTTGCCAATGAGGATTTGAGGGGATGCTGCAGGCATTTAGTCCGGCTGGGTAGGGTACTAAACCAAACCCATTGTCAGATGCTAGACATCTTGAAATGCTCAGGATCTCCCTCAAGACAGGTCCTTCTCTAACTATAAAAAATTCCCAAGACAACTTTTGAATGACCTGCTGGAGAGACATCATGTACATGAAAAACCTGTTTATCTGAGTTTGGTGCTATCTTCCTATTTTGTGTCAACACAAAATAGCTTTTGTACATTTTCAATAAGACTGTTTTCCGGTAAAGCACTTCTATGTAAATTAAGATAAAACAGTAACTTGTTTTTCATCATTTTGCCAAGATTTTGTTTATTGTTTTGGGAAATTAGGTCACCAATGGCAGCACTGCTTGTGACATCTGCGTTGCCAGTAAAATACCTGTACGTGTTGGCATTTGTAGCTATCACATTCACCGTAGTTCTGCATATGGATGAGGGGATTGGACTACTCACTGTCTTCTGGTTTAGTTGTAGTCACGCTTTTACGTATTAAAATGCATATTATTATGAATTACTTTTCCTATATTTCTTCTTTATGTGAGGACATTATATGGAGTGGTAGTCATCGTCATGTGTGATATTAAGTATATTTTTATATTTCATTTTGAGGTAGTCAAGGGGCTTTGGTCCTGAAAGGGTTGAGAACATTGGATGCAATAGTGATAGCTCTAAATTTTGCTGAGGGGAGAATACAGTCTACAAGTTCTCCCCATGTTAATTTGCTAGGTCTCCTCACCCTCCTATCCTACTTTCCAGAGCCTGGTCTATGGGTAGGGGATCTGGATGGAGATTCTTGTGGGAGGGGTCCAGAACTTGGCTCCCCAGTTAATGGGTGATGAAGTTTGCACAAGAGCTGGGCAAAGGTGAAAGGGCCGTGTCCTGCCCCAAATCTCTCATCCCTTCGCTCCGCTTCGTTGACACCTCCACCCCCTCCCCACCCCAGGCAGCTAACTCCACCCAAACTCTGACCTCTTCCTCTCTTCTTAACTCTGGCCCAGGGCAGCCAAGACCAGCTAGAGGCCAGGGCAGCATGAACCGATCACCCGCACATCCCAACCAACTCCGATCTGTGGGCTCCCAGGATGCCCTGGCTCTCCAGCCATCACCCCTTGCTCCCCAGAGCCTCTCATATCCATCTTGGGCCTCTCTGGGTGGGCCTCCTCCCTGGGGCTTCAGCTGTCTTTTGGCTCTGCAGGTAGGAGCCAGAGGTGCAGGAGCTGGTGCTGGCTGAAAGGGTGTTGGTGGGGGAGGGTAGCGTGGCATGAGAGACCCTCTTGGGAGAGCTGCATGCCTGAAGACCACCTCGCCTCCCCTGCAGCATCTCGTTGTCCTGGCTGCTCTGCTCTGTGTCTCCCACCTGCTCCTCCTCCGCAGCCTCCCCCCAGGAGGACTCTCTTACTCCCCTGCCCAGCTCCTGGCCTCCAACCTCTTTTCGAGTGGTGTGTCTACTGCCTTGCAAACTTGGATGGGCAGCAGGTAAGGCATCTCCCTGGAAGAGGGAGTAAGGGCCCTGGAGGGTAGCAGCCACTGCGGGAGCCCTGCTGGCTGCCACATGTGTCCAGATCTGCCAGACCTGGTATTTCTACAGGTTGCCCCTTGTCCAGGCCCCATCCTTTGAGTTCCTCATCCCTGCCCTGGTGCTGACCAGCCAGAAGCTACCTAAGGCCATCCAGACACCTGGGAACTGTGAGCACAGAGCAAAGGCATGGGGTGAGGGTGGGCTGGGTGCTAATCTGAGCATAGGGTGAAGTAGGGGCAGGATTGAGATTGGGCAATGATGGGACTTCTAAGCATTCTAGGGGCCAGGCATCAGCTAGGAGAGTAGAGCTGTGGGGCTCCATCTTACCCACCTTTCTCTTCTCTGTGCTCCAAACCTTGCCCAGCCTCCCTCGTGCTGCGCCTGTGTCGGGGGACTGGCTGCCAGGGCCTGGAGCTCAGGAACACTTCTCTCCGAGAGGTGAGTTCCTGGGGAGCAGAAGAGCTAAAGTGGAGGATTGGGAGGCCCTTGTTTCCATTATGCTGGGACTGAGATGCTCTGGGGGAAGGAATTGGGAGAGGGACCTGGGAGGTCCAGGCTGAAGTCAACCTGATTGAGAGCAGTGTCTTCTCTTCTACTTCCCCAGGTGTCTGGAGCGGTGGTGGTGTCCGGGCTGCTGCAGGGTACACTGGGGCTATTGGGAGGCCCTGGCCGCTTGTTCCCCCACTGTGGACCCCTAGTTCTGGCCCCTGGCCTGGTTGTGGCAGGGCTTTCTGCTCACAGGGAGGTGGCCCTTTTCTGCTCTGTTCACTGGGGCCTGGCCTTGCTGTACGTGAGTCCTAAGAGGTGTGGGATGGTGACCAGTGGGGTGTGTGGAACTAGGGGAGGGTGGAGCTGCTGGCCCAATCAGATTTGCCAGCCATCTGTGTGGGACAACACGTTTTGGATTTTGAATCCAAGATTTTTCCCCTGATTCATCTGGTCTCCCTGACTTTCCTGCTCCTCCCACTGTCCCCCAAAGGTGTCCTTCCTACCTCTTCTGCAGGGGTTTTCTTCTTTGGGGCCCATTTTTAGGGCACTCTGCTCACTCCACTTCTACTGACACCCTGTAGGATGTTGCTTCATCTGGCTCCTAAAGGCCTTTCTTTGTCCTAGGCTTATCCTGCTCATCGTGGTCTGTTCTCAGCACCTGGGCTTCTGCCATTTACCCCCATGGCCCTGGAGGCCAGCTTCAGCCTCTCCAACGCCTGCTCACATCCCTGCCTTTCGGCTCCTATCGGTATGTGGGGGCCTGAGCAGGGCACTCGAGGTTAGTGGGGCTGGCATGGAAGGCCTGCTAACTTTTGGCTTCTGTCTATCCCTCCAAGGCTGGCTCAGAAGGTTCTAGGGGATAGGTTCTCTTCTGTCCTTGTTTTGCCCCTCAGGTACTCATCCCTGTGGCCTGTGTGTGGATCCTCTCTGCCATTCTGGGCCTCAGCACTATCCCCCTAGAGCTGTCTGCCCCCACTGAGGCACCATGGTTTTGGCTGCCTCACCCAGGTCAGTTTTCCAGTCCTCTGTCCTTTACTCACATAAAGGTGTTTGTTTATTCAAACTCAAAGATTTTATGGGCTTCTTTCGAGTTAAATCCTGTGTCTTCTCAAAACATATGGGAAGGAGACACTGAGCTTCTGTTAAGGGTGATGGTATAATTTGGGAACAGATAAGGTGATGGTTAAACAACATGAGCATAATATCACTGAACTGTACACTGAAATGTCAAACATTTTGTTGTATGTATATTTGTTACAATAAAGAAAACAGATAAAGGAGTTGCCAATTTGAGGGTTAATTTCAGCCCCTCACCCCAGGTCTTTTATTTGGGCCAGTGTTCAAAAAATCTATAGTTTCTACAACTTCCCCCAACTCCTTATTGATATTTCTTTTACCCAATTTACACTTTTATGCCATCTACTCCTATAGTCATTTGACTTGGTGACCTATGTATCAAGTTTGCTTTTGAGGCATTATATATGAAATTTGTTCATTCATTTAGTAAAGATCTCTGTTGAGTAAATAGTAAAGTGCCTAGTAAAGCACTCTGTTGAGTGCTGACTATGTACGAGGCATGGGATAGGGGACACAATGATGACACTGTACCTGCCCTAACTAGATAGTCACCCAAATAAATGAAAAATTGCAATTGTGGTAAGTGTAATAAAGAGGTGATGCATTTGTGTGAGGAAAGTTTATGGGGGAATTTAACTTTGTCAGGCAAGGCAGGAAAGGTATACTTGAGAAGTGATCATTGAGCGGAAATGTAAAAGATGAGTAGAGGATAAATGGATGAAGGCAAGAGGAAAGAGCATTCTAGGCAGTGAGAACAGCACATGCAAAGGTCCTGTGGTGGGAGAGAGCACAGCAAGTACAAGAGCCTGAAACAAGGCCAGTGTGTTTGGAGTGAAGGAAGTGAGGTGGAGTGTGGTGGGAGATGAGACTGGAAAGAGAGGTAAGGGTCAGAACAAAGGGACTTTGTAGACCAAGGAAATGGGCCTTTATCCTAAGAGTTCAGTTGTTTTGTCCCAAGACATTGTCTTCAAAGACAACCAGGCATCTAGGGTTCTTGTGGCACAGGCGGTTGGCAGCAGGGAGATGCTCCAGACTTGAGTTTGGCCCCCAAACCACTCTTTCTTCCTTCCCAGGTGAGTGGGACTGGCCCTTGCTGACGCCCACAGCTTTGGCTGCAGGCATCTCCATGGCCTTGGCAGCCTCCATCAGCTCCCTGGGCTGCTATGCTCTGTGTGGCCGGCTTCTGCGTCTGCCTTCACCACCTCCACATGCCTGTAGTCGAGGGCTAAGCCTGGAGGGTCTGGGCAGTGTGCTGGCCGGGCTGCTGGGGAGTCCCATGGGCACTGCATCCAGCTTCCCCAATGTGGGTACAGTGAGTCTTACGCAGGTATGATTCTCTAACTTGGGATGGGGGAGCTGGAGGTGCAGGAGAGGGAAGGGAACTCACACTGATTGTGAGCTGTGCCCACCACTCTGCCAGGCTCTCCACGCCAGTTGTCTCCCCTAGGGAGGTGCTTAGGAGTGGTATGCAGAACTGGAAGTGTGGGGAGGACATGTTGAACTCCTATACGTCAGGTACTGTGTCAGGGCTAGAGTTCCAGGGAACAGTCAGACAAAGTCGCTGTCCTCTTAGGGGACTTCATGGAAGGAGAGGCTGACAAAACCAAAAATTCCAGAGTGATAAGTGCTATTAAGACAACAAAGCAGGGTAATGGCTGAGTAAAGGGGGAAACTTTGGATAGAGTGGTTGGGGGTGCTTCTTGGAGGAGGTAACATGTGAGTTGGGATCTGGATAATGAGAAGGAGGTGGTCACGTGAAGACCTGGGAAGAGTCCGAGGAGGTAGCTGTGTTTTCTAGTGTGTCTTTTTCACTAGGCTGGATCCTGGCGAATAGCCTACCTGGTGGGGCTGATGTGCATGGGACTTGGGCTCTCTCCCCGGCTGGCCCAGCTTCTCACCACCATCCCGCTGCCTGTGCTTGGTGAGTGGATGTACCAGCAGAGCTGATATTGAGCCTGTAGCCACCGGGATAGGCCAACCAGTTGTTCATGGCTTGCACTGTAGCTTTCTGAATATCCTAGGATCTTGGCCTCTTGACTGGGCTTCTGGGATTCTTGCAGAATCAGAAACAAGCCTTTTGGTTGTTTCTCCTCTCCCCCAACACCTGCCCAGCCTTGCGCTACCCCGTTCCGTGCCAGCCCTCCCCCAACCCCCTGGATTTATTCCATACAACACAGGTGGGGTGCTAGGAGTGACGCAGGCTGTGGTTCTGTCTACCGGATTCTCCAGCTTCCATCTGGCTGACATTGACTCTGGGCGAAATGTCTTCATAGTTGGCTTCTCTATCTTCATGGCCCTGCTGCTGCCAAGATGGCTTCGGGAAGCCTCGGCCCTCCTCACAGGTGGGGGAAGTGGAGAGGGGAGGAGGACCAGCCCAGGAGTGAGAACGCAAGGGTCTGAGGTCTCTGGCTCTGGACTCCTATCCCCACCACACCTTTCTCTGGGCTTTGGTGGAAACAATTAATCCATTTGTTTAAAAACATTGTTTAGCACCATGTTAACCACTTGGGATACAAAGATGCCTCTACATGTTAGAGTTTAGTAAAAAAAGATGAGATGTGTAGGAAAAGAAAACAAAACCCAGAAGACTTCAGATAAAGAGCTGTGGTGCTCAACAATGAGAGAGATGGCTTCTATTTGAGAGGATCCAGATAGTTTTCATGGAGAAAGTAACAGTTAGCTGGTTTTTTTTTTTTTTTTTTTTTCCTTCTTCACATTCATCTAGTCTTGAAAGACCCATCCCATTCTGACTCATAGTGACCCCCATAAAGTTTCCAAGGCTGGAAATCTTTATGGAAGCAGACTGCCTCATCTTTCTTCCACAAAGCACTTGGTGGGTTTGAGCCACCCACCTTAGCAGCCCAATGCCTTAATCACAGTGCCACTGGATCTCCTTAGTCTTGAAGGACAGTAAGATATAAAATATATTTTGTGAGAACAAGATCATCCTGATGAAAGAATCATCATAAACAAAGCCATAGAAGTAGAAAGTTTTAGGGCATATCCTGGAAGCAGCAAATGGCTTAGTTTGTCTAGAGCAACGGTTCTCAACTGGAGGTGATCCTATTCCCCAGGAGACACTTGGCAATGCCTGAAGACATTTTGACCATCACACATGGGGCTAGGATGGGTGGATGTTATTGGCACCTGGTGGGTAAAGGCTAGGGATGCTGCTAAACATTCTACTATGCACAGGACAGACAACAAAGAATTACCCACTGCCATCAATTCCAACTCATAGTGACTCTATAGGACAGAGTTGAACTGCCCCATAGGGTTTCCAAAGCTATACATTTTTATGGAAGCAGACTGCCACATTTTTCTCTTGTGGAGTGACTGGTGAATTTGAACCACCAACCTTTCAGTTAGCAGCTGAGCACTTTAACCACTATGCCACCAGGGCTTCTCAACAAAGGATTACCCTGTCCAAAATCTCAGTAGTGCTGATGTTGAGAAACCCAGGTTAGAGCAGAGAAGGTAACAAGTGGGAGATAATGTTGGAATAAGATTAGGAAGGTGCCTGGCACACTGAAAGCATGTCTGCAGGGCATGTGGATGCTCAGAAGATAGGGTGTTGAGCAGGGATCTTGTGTGTAGGGGCTGGGTATAGGACGTGTAGAGTAGAGGGACAAAGGTAGGGGAGGATAGAATGACAATTCAGAAAGAACTGTCCTTAGTCCAAGACTTAGATTTACCCTGGAAGGGTAAGAGTTTCTGGCCTTGGTTGGTATCAGAGTTCCCCTCCTGTCTGGCCCTTGTAGGCTGGAGCCCCTTGGATGTGTTACTGCACTCACTGCTGACAGAGCCCATCTTCCTGGCTGGACTCTTGGGGTTCCTTCTAGAGAACACCATTCCTGGTAAGATGATCCCAGGCCATAGCAGATTGGGGAGTGGCCAGGAAATTATCACTCCTTGGTTTGGACAATGGCCTGACTAATCTCTCTTTTGTAGGCACAAGGCTTGAGAGAGGCCTAGGTCAAGGACTTCCATCTCCTTTCATTGCCCAGGAGGCTTGGAAGCCTCAGATGTCCAGAGAGAAGGCTGCTCAAGAGTATGGGCTTCCTCTCCCCATCCAAAACCTTTGCTCCTGCATCCCCCAGCCTCTCCCTTGCCTCTGCCCACTGCCTGAGGACTTTGGGGATGGGATTCGGGCTCTCTCAGAAGGAGAGCCCTCTGAGCCAGGAGAGACAGCAGACTTGCTGCCTGGCTTTGGGGAGCCAAGCCCTGGGCTTAGGTCCCAGTAATTCCAGGATGCCTACTGCTGTTTGGTTAGTTCAGCTTGCTGGGGAGTCAGCTCCTAAACTGTACTTTCTCTTAGGGAGAGGATGTGCATGTGTGTGTGTGTGTGTGTGTCTAACCTGGGCCCATCTAAAGGTCCCATTTCCCACTAGGTGTGTGCTTTTCTTTCTCTTAATTAGGCCTAACTGTTTCACATCTTTCTCTAGAGTGGATGGTGTGTTTGAACCACTGACCTTTTGATGGTTTATTGGGTCATGAATGAATGAGATTTTGCCTGTACAGTATCAAAGCCATTTGAATCCTAGTATTCAATTAACCAATATTTATTGAGTGCCTCCCATGTACAAAGTCTTAGAACTACAGATATGAACAATACAGGGTCCCTACCCTCCTCAAAAGCACTTAAAGACCTTTGTGATTATTAACTAAAATGCAAAGCAGAAGGCAATCAGTCTGTAATAAAGATTAGAATAATGCTCTCAGAGCAAAGAGGAAGGAAAAATTCATTCTGATTGGTGGTTAAGTGGGAAAGACTTGACAGAAGAAGGGGCGCTGAGGTTGGCTTTGATTAAATGGGGAAATGGGTGGAGACACTTTTTCAGGCTTAAGTATCAGCTTGAGCAAAGCCATGAGTTGTATGTAGTAAGTACTGGATGAACGGAGAGTTTTCAAGTTTCTCAGTGGTGACGGAACATAGTAAGTATGGAGATGGAGAAATGAGGCAGGAGAGGACAGACAGCAGAACATAGTAAGTATGGAGATGGAGAAATGAGGCAGGAGAGGACAGACAGCAGAACTTAGGCTTAGGGAACTCCTCCCTTAAACGACTCTAGTGCTGGTGAGGACCTGAGATACAGTTAAGTTCAATCCCCTCATTTTACAGAAAAGAGGCTGGACAAGAAGCAGTGGGAAGGATTGAGTTTATTGACAAATCCAAACTTCGGACCCCCATCCTACGCTTCCTTCGGTGTTCTTTCTACTCCGTTAGCGTGACTCAAGGACACTATCCTCTCTCCATTAGAGGGTTGCCCACCCTCTCCCCCAGTGTTCCAGGCCCAGGTGGCCTGCCAGCTCTGTTGTTGTTGTTGTTGTTGTTATTTGCCATCGAGTCGGCCCCGACTCATAGCGACCTCTCCTTGGGTTTCCGAGGCAGTATCACTACGGAAGTAGGAATGCCCAACCTTCCTTCCGAGGAAGGTTTGAACCGCCAGCCTTCTGGTTAGCAGTCAAGTGCCAGCTCTGAGCTTCCCTTTAATCAGCTCAGCGGGCCCAGAAGCCCCGCCCACGTGAGGCCTGGGCTCCGCCCGGATGTCCCAAGGCCCTGCCTCCTCATGTTGGGGGGTAGTCTGCTTCTACTCTAGGCCTTTCGGTTTGCACTGGCGGCTGCTGCGGGGAGGGTGGGAGTTCTCGCGGCCGCTGACGGTAGGTGGGATCGGCCTCAAGTTAGGGCCGGGGCCTAGGTCTGGGTTGGGTGGCAAGGGACACCTCAAGTCCCGTGTGTGGGCTGGGCGGGCACAGCCACTGTCTCCCAGAATGGACCGCGAGCGGCCAGAATTCTAAGAGAGGCCCGCAGGAGTGGGCGGTGCCGCGCGTGCTGCGCGTGCGCAATAAGCCTCCCGGCTGCCGGGCGGGGTTTGCGAGGCTTGAGTGTGTCTGTTTCTTGGCGGGCTGCGTGGTGTGACGGGGCTGTCGATTGTCTTTGTTACTCCTTGAAGGTCCCAAGCTGGACTTCAGTGCAGCTGGTGTTATAGAAATGGGAAGGCGGTTGGCCATGCGCCTCCTAGCGAAGGCAGATGGAAACGACGCCAGGCAGGGCTCCTTGGATGCAGCTGTGGTGATTGTACCGAGGGTTTGTCATAGCCTAGAGGGACAGGCGTAGCCCAGGTGGTCGGTCACCGGAGCCTTGCTGCCCTCTTCAGGGTGTCAGAGGAACTGCTCCTGTGAAAGGGGCCCACGGCTGAGGGCTGGCGACCCCCACCCCCACTGTTACCCCTTAGCGACCCCCCTCCACACAGTCATATTAAAAGGGTGAATCTGATTAAGGTGAATGCTAAAGGCGGCTTTGAAGGGGGAGGGAGAGATGACATTTAGGAGCCATATACTTAGAACAGGACCTGCAAGGTGGAGCAGCTAACTCCTAATTAGCCAACTCCTTTATGGGAACAGTTGGTCCTGTTGTTAGGTGCCGTCCGGTGGGTTCGGACTCACAGAGAACCTGTGTACCACAGAATGAAACACTGCCTGGTCCTGCGCCATCCTCACAATTGTTACTATGTCTCAGCCCATTGTTGTAACCACTGTCAGTCCATCTCGTTGAGGGTCTTCCTCTTTTTCGCTGTCCCTCTACAGTTGGCCCTGGCCTTCTTGTAAACACCCCACCTCTCTCCCAAAAAAGTCCGAGGATTCTGAGCTTCCCTGCTTTCCGAAGTATTTTTCACGTGTAACGTACTCCAGTGGCGGAGTGCCTAAGGCGTTTGACTGCTAAGCAGAAGGTTGGCGGTTCAAACCCACCAGCCACTCCTTGGAATGAACATTGTGCAATCTACTTCCGTAGTGATACTGCCTCGGAAACCCAAGGAGGGGTTCCTGTGAGTCTGAAATGACTGGAGGGCAGTGAGTTTTTTTTTTTAACGTACCCAGGTGCATAGCACTCATAGGAGACTAACGCTGGGGGGGGGGGGGAAGGATGGGGATTTTAAAAAACCTTATAATGTGTGCATTATTTGCTTAAAAATACAGTTGTTATGTTGGTCTAGTCGGCTCCAACTTACAGTGACCCTATGCACAACAGAGTGAAGCATTGGCCATTTGCGGAGCTCTGGTAGCATAGTGGCTAA
>NW_006921589.1:10793441-10822118 GCF_000298275.1 Orycteropus afer afer
GGAAACCCAAGGAGGGGTCACTATGACTCGACAGCATATAACAACAACACAATGGTTGGCTGTGGTTGAGCCTATCATTGCAGCGACTGGGTCAATCCATCTTTTTGAAGGTTTTCCTTTTTTTTAATTGTGATTTGAGTGAAAATTTACAGAGCAAATTCACTTTCCATACAGCAGTTCACATACGCTTTGTCTCATGACATTGACCACAATTTATCCCAGTTCAGCAGCTCCCCTCCCACTGCCTCCGGATAGTTTCCTCCTCCCTGCGTCCATCCTTCAATGCATTCCTGTGCCCTGAGCTGTCTCCCTGTGCATACACAGCCCTTCTATTCTCCTATGATTGATTTCTCCAAGGAGTATAACTACCTAATGTAAATATTCAGCTCATATGCCTGTCTTTTGTTTGGCTGGAAGCCACAGGTGTGGGTTCAGTTCCAGACCTGAAGGGCAGCTAGGGGCCATAGACTCAGTGGTTCCATCAGGGTCTATCAGACCAGCAAACCTGGTCCCCCCCTTTTTTTTTTTCCAAATGATTTTGAGTTTTGTTCCACATTGTGTTCCCTCTCTATCCTGGATCTCCTACATAGATCCACCTCCGAGTAGTTGACAGTGGTAGCCGGGCACCATCTAGTTATTCTGGTCTCACAGTTGTATAGGCATGGATCGCATGGTGTACCAGTCACTAGGACTAATTGTTTCCATGAATCTTTGGTTTTCTTCATTCTTCTTAGCTCTGGACACGGAGACCCATTGTTGCATCTAGATGGCTACTTGCAAGCTTTTAAGATCCCAGTCACTACTTGCCAAAGTAGAAGGTGGAACAATGTTTTGTGTAGCATGTTATGCCAGTTGAGCTTGATGTTATCTTCCCTTTTTTTGCTGACCTTTAACCAAGCGTGATATCCTCCAGGGACTAGTCCTTTCTGACAACATGACCAAAGTAGCTGAGATGAAGTCTGGCCATTTTTGCCTCTAGATTTGTTCATTCTGGCAGTCCATGCTATTTTCAGTATTCTTTGCCAACACCATAATTCAAAGGGATTGGTTCTTCTTTGATCTTCCTTATTCATTGTCCAACTTTCACATGCATATGAGGTGATTGAAAATACCATGGCTTGGATAAGGTTAGTTTGAAGTGACATCTTTGCTCTTTAACACTTTAAAGAGGTCTTTTGCAGCAGATTTTTCCAATGTAGTATGTGTTTGATTTCTTGACTGCTGCTACAAAATTGTCTACTCAGTTCTGGTGACTCTTAGAGTGCACGTGGGTTGTGGGGAGTCACCCATAAGGGAGATGAAAGGACTTGGCAACTTTCTTGCAACTGTGACCTTTGGGAGTGTGGAACTCTTCTCTAATGTTTTTGTTATGTGCCATTGAGTCAGATGTGACTCATAACGACCCCTCCTTGGGTTTCTGAGGTGGTATCAGTAACAGAAGTAGATTGCCCAACCTTCCTTCTGAGGAGTGGCTGGTGGGTTTGAACCACCAGCCTTCTGGTAATCCTTCTATAATGAGGACTAGCTTAAGCATTTCAAGATGTTCTCTGCCAGTAGGAACAGCAGGTGGGAAATGTGGCTGAAGTCTCGTTCTCCAAACAAGGTTTTGCATTTGCTCAAATAAAAGTCCCATTAAGATGTTTCAACAAACAAATGCAACATAGAGGCACTTACTCAATTATGCCAAGAAATTTGGAAGACAGCTTCCTGGTCAACTGCCTGAAGAGATCAATGTTTGTGCCCATTCCAAAGAAAGGTGATCTACCAGAATGTGCAAATCATTGAGCAATATCATGAATATAGCATGCAAGTAAAATTTTGCTTAAGATAATTAAAAAATGGTTGCAGCAGTAGACTGACAGGGAACTTACAGAAATGCAAGCTGGATTCAGAAGAGGACGTGGAATGAGGGATATCATTGTTAATATCAGATGGATCTTGGCTGAAAGCAAAGAATACCAGAATGATGTTTACCTGTGTTTTATTGACTGTACAAAGGCATTAGACTGTGTGGATCACAACAAATTATAGATAACATTGCAAAGAATTGGAATTCCAGAGCACTTAATTGTACTTATGAGGAACCTGTACATAGACCAGGAAGCAGTTGTTCGACGAGAACAACAACAAAAGCCATAATATGTTTATATTTCACCTGTTAGTGACTGTACAAATTAAGTTCTGTCATTAAGCCATGCTTCAAAACTAGGTTATGCTTGGAAGTATAATGGCTTAGGCTGGGAGGAAAGGAGCTGGAAGAACAGAGTGAGGTTTATCAGCCTTAACAAGGAATTTTATCCTTTTCTTTATATTGTAAGATGTTTCCTCCTGGCACTTGCCTTCATGTTGTATTTATAGATTGAAATAATGAAAGAAAGTATATCACCTTATTATTTTTTTAACCCACAGGAAAAATGACCAGATTTCTGGTCAAGCAAACATAGTTACTGAACATCTGCTAGCCTAAGGCTACTACTTTAGCTACTGATGTAGAAAAGTTGGTTTCCAGAAGTGTCAGGATATGCAGTAGGGCATGATATCATTGGTGGCAGCAAGGGGATGAGGGTACGGTTAAGTGGAAATTAATTCAGTGTTGACCTCTGTGATGTGCTGTGCCTTTTATACATGACTTTCTAATCATTTGGGTTCTTACTGAGATGGGATTTGGGGCTTTTTTCTTTGTTCTCCTGGACATAGCTCTTAATAGCTCTTTTTTTGTGTATCATTGATCCTTTTGAGAATTTGCCAATAACGATGGACCTCACCCATTCTAAAAAAATGAATAAATCTATGTACACAAATATGTAAACAAATTTTGTGTATAATTTCAGAGGATCTAGACTAAACTTCCATAGCAATACCAGCTCAGAAACCCAAGGAGGGGTCGCTTTGACTCAGGGCCAACTTGATGGCACGTAACAACAATAACAACAACAACAACAACAGACTAAACTCTAGATTAAGAGTCTTGTTTAAGGGAGTTTTTCTTTCTTTTTTTTTCTCCCCAAATCCTGCCTGAGAGCTTCCAGAGCTTTGTTTTTAGATAACTATAAAATAATTTGTGTTTCCTGCCCATGACACTTATGATTTATGATACTTTATAAGACAAGATTATTCTTTCTCTTCTAGAAATTCTGGAAATGGATAGCACTGACATGTTATGAACCTGGCAAAGATGTAACAAGAATGGCTTAGTTTTCCACATGAAGTTATATTATTAGAAAGTTGAGGCTTGGACAATATAGAAGAAAGGAAAATTTTGCACTCTAGGAAGTTAATATGGGTGAAAAATATTCTCAAAGTTCCAAATAGATTTTCGTTGGTTAAGAAGATGGTATTCAGTGAGGCTTGGTGGTGCAACAGTTAAGTGCTCAGCTGCTAACTGGCTACTAATTGAAAGGTTGGGGATTTGAACCCACCCAGTGGCTCCTTGGGAGAAAAAGCTGGTGATCTGCTCCCATAAAGTTTGCAGCTTAGAAAACCCTATGTGGCAGTTCTACTCTGTCATGTGGGGTTGCTGTGAGTCAGAATGGACTCAGTGGCACTGAAGGAGAAAGCTGGTGTTCAGCTGATTATAATGGTGAGAACTTCAATCCGTGCCTTCTGTTTGATCAGGGAGGACTTCCATAAGACTTTTGATGGTACAGAGCTGTCTGAACAGAGGCCTCACTGGGCCTTTGCTAAATTAGGACTGTCTTACAGATGGAGGAATTGGAACAAGGCCTGTTGGTGCAGCCATGGGCATGGCTACAGCTTGCTAAGAACTCCCTCTTGGCCAAAGCTTATATCACTAAGGAAGGCTATGCCTTGATGGTTTCTGATCTTCACCAAGTGTGGCATGAACAGGTGGACACTAGTGTGATAAGCCAGAGAGCCAAGGTAAGTGTGAAGATAAGTACTTGGGGTGAGAAGAAGGGCTTGGTATATGTAATTTGTTGCCTAGTGAAGGTTGGGGGACATTCAAGTCAACCAGCTTGTTGGCCTGTAGGTTGCCAAGAAAGGTTGAATCAAGTTGACACAATTCCATGTAATGTCCAGCAATTCTCTGTATAGCCTTGGGATCTTTCCTTATTGCTGTGTATGCATAGCACAGTTTCTGCATTGTATGCAGTATTTGTTGTTGTTGTTGTTATGTACCGTCTTTGAGTCAGACCTGACTTATAGCAAGCCCTTGATATCACTACGGAAGTAGATTGCCCAACCTTCCTTCTGAGGAGTGGCTGGTGGGTTTCAACCACAAGCCCTCTGGTTAGCAGTCAAATGCCTTAGGCACTATGCTACCAGAGCTCCTATGTAGTATAGATCTATCTAGGGAAGCTGTGAATTGATTTGCCCTGGGCAGAATTATTATTATTTTTTTTTAAATTTTATTTTGATTTGGGTGAAGATTTACAGAGTAAATTCACTTTTCATACTGCAGTTCACATAATATACTTTGTCTCATGTCATTGACTGAAATTTACAATGCAACAGCTCCCCTCCCACTTCCTCCCCATAGTTACCTCTTCCCAGTGTCCATCCCTCCATACTCTTCTGCGCCCTAAGCTCTCTCCCTGTGCATAGGCAGCCCTTCCTTCTCCCATGATTGTTCTCTCCAGGGCGTGTGTCTACTTGAGGTAAATGTTTAAGTCACATGCCTGTACTTTGTTTAGCTGGAAACCACAGGTGTGGCTTCAATTCCAGACCTGCAGGGCAGCTAGGGGCCATAGTCTCAGTGGTTCCACCAGGCTCTATTGGACCAGCAAAACTGGTCCCCACCTTCTTTTTTTTTTTTTTTTGCCTCCAAATGATTTTGAGTTTTGTTCCACATTGTTCTCCCTCTCTATGCAGGATCTCCTACATCCCTTCCAAGTGGATGACAGTGGTAGCTGGGCACCATCTAGTTCTTCTGGTCTCATAGTTGTGTAGGTTGCAGATCGGATGGTGTACCAGTCGCTAGGACTGATTGTTTCCATTAATTTTGATTTTCTTCTTGTTGACGAGGAGAGACCCATTGTTGCATCTAGATGGCAGCTTGCTAGCTTTTAAGATCCCAGTCGCTACTCACCAAAGTAGGAGGTGGAACAATGTTTTGTATAGTATGTTATGCCAATTGAGCTCGATGTCCCCTGCGACTATGGTCCCAAGCCCGCAGGATCAACTACTCGGTCGCTCTGGGTAGCTGGCTGTGACCAAGCAATGACCATAACCTTGCCCCTTGTCAGCTCTACCATACACCTGGGAATTCTGATCATTCACATAAACTTATAGGACCATTGTCTGCCAACCCTATATATGATCTTGGATACACTCCCCATTTATACATACCTAATTGTTTAGCCTGTCCTCCTATCTATCTGTCCATATACCCATGTTTGCTTTCACTGACAACTCAGTACTGTATATGCAAAAGGGTTCATATTTGTTGTCTGTACTTGGGCAGAATTATTAAGTAGACTAGTTGATCTTTGGGACGGTCTCCTTTTTGTTCTGTCTTGTTCTGATGTTTTTATCTTCCATTCCCTTCTTCTCATGCCCATTATCTTCATGTTAATTAGAGTGTTTCTTTGCTACTACTGAAGAAGGAGTCAATTTTCCTTTAGCACTCTTGGTCTTTGCCATTTTTGCTGTTTCTTTAGGAGTTGAACAAGCGCCTGACTGCACCTCCTGAAGCTTTTCTCTGTCATTTGGATGATCTGCTTTGCCCACTGTTGAAGGACGCTGCTCACTCTAATGATGCTACCTTCTCCTGTGATCATGTGGCAGAGGCATTGATACTACGGGTGCGGAGTGAGCTCTCTGGTCTCCCTTTCTGTTGGAATTTTCACTGCATCCGAGCTAGCCCTTCTCTGGTAAGTGCAATCTGAAATGTCATGGGGGTGGTGGAGGTGGGGAAATGCCAGCTTCTTGGAGATGAATGAAGCTTTAAGAGCTTTTATTTTTCCACAAACTCCATTTGAAATCCTTTTCCTTTAGAAAACTTTACTCGACAAAAGGAAAAAAAGGATTCTTGACTTGTATTCTTTTCCTTTTAAAGGGAGCAAAGTTTGGGTCTATATGCTCTATTGAATGTCTTTGTTCATAATTTAATCATTGCACTTTAATTAAGCATCTACTGTGTGCTAATGAAAGGAGCCCTGGTGGAGCAATGGTTAAGCATTTGGCTGCTTACCAAAAGCTTGGTGTGGTTCAAATTCACCAGCCTCTCTGAGGAAGACAAGACCTAGTGATCTGCTCCTGTAAAGATAAAATCAAACCAAAACCAAATCTACTGCCATCAAGTTGATTCTGACTCATAGCAACCCTTTAGGACAGAGCAGAACTGCCCCATAGGGTTTCCAAGACTATAAATCTTTATGGAAGCAGACTGCCTCATCTTTTTCCTACAGAGTGGCTGGTGGGTTTGAACCACTGCTCTTTGGTTACCAGATGAATGCTTTAACCACTATCCCACTAGAGAAGCCTAGGAAACCCTATGGGGTAGTCTCATAGAACTCTGTCCCATAGGGTTGTTATGAACTGGAATCGACTTGACTGTACACAACAAAAACAACATGTGCTAACAATTGTTGGGAGTTCAGATCTAAAAAACTTTAACCTCTTCCTGGAGTTCATAATCTAGTGAGACCCTAAATCCAATGGCTACTGTCCTTATAAGAAAAAGAACACTTGGACACAGAGAGATAGAGACAGGCAAAGGCAAACAGAAAACACATAGATGGAGGTGATGATTGGAGTTATGCTGCCACAAGCCAAGGAATACCAAGGATTGCCAGCAACTACCAGAAACTAGAAGAAGCAATGAAGGATTCTTCCTTAGAACCTTTAGAGGGAGCACAGGTGGCATAGTGCTTAAGGCATTTGACTGCTAACCAGAAGGCTGGGGGTTCAAAGCCACCAGCCACTCCATGGAAGGAAGACTGGGCAGTCTACTTCCATGAAGATTTATTGCCTCGGAAACCCAAAAAAGTTTGCTATGAGTCACAGTTGACTTGATGGTGATGAGTTTGTTTTTTTTTGTAATTCAGTATGATCTTATCTTAACTTGATTACATCTGAAAAGACCCTGTTTCCAAGTAAGGTCGTATTCAAGGTAGCAGGAAGAGCGGAGATGCAAAAATGGCCTGGTGGTGTTATTGGACTTCCTCTAATTTCACAAGAGGGAAGGAGGATCAAGATCAAGATCCACAGCCCCAGGATGATTCTGTGTGTTGGAGGTCAGACACGTTGCCACCTTCCAACCTTCTTACTAGTTCTGACATCAACCATCCCTACCATGGCACTCTCTACTTCTCTTCTGGGTTTGATGATTCATTGCAATGGCAACACAGAACTCTAGACAGTACTCATGATTATGGTGTTTTATTAGGGAAGTAGCAGATTACAATTCAGGATCAAGAATGCTCAGGATACAGTTCTTCTATTAGGACAGCCTGTTCTCAGCTGTATCTGAAGGAGGTCTTTGTCTGGACCCTCGGCCTGGGCCCTGCCCTGCTTGGACAAGTGTTACAAAGCTCTTTCAGCTCTGCTGATAAATGCCCAGAGGCAACTCCACTCTACCAGTAAGCTCTGGCCCCAAAGCACTCAGTTTTGTTTCTCTATGGGTGGGGAAGCCCACCATTGTCTCTTGCTGGTTGCGGTTCTGCTGCCTCTACTGTCACCATTTCTTTGCTGCTGTTACTCACCATCTCTGGTGTCACAGCTCTCCATCTCCTGGACTGAGGGGGTTCAGTGCAGGGATCTTAGGTTGAAAGGACTCGTTCCTCTCCTACCTGTTCTTTCTTGATGGTAGTGAGATCCCCAGTTCCCACCTCTGGGATGGCCTAGCAGGATGGCAAAACTGACTAATACCCACAATAGGGTTCCTTATGCATTATTTGCACGTCCCCACTTCCACAAGTAAATTAAGAGTCAGTGAAAAAGGGGAAGACCCTCAATGAGATGGATTGACACAGAGACTGCAGCGGTGGGTTTAAGCATGGAAAAGATTTTGAGGATGGCACAGGACTGGGCATTGTTTCATTCTATTGTACACAGGGTCGCTATGAGTCAGGGCTGACTTGACAGCACCTAACAACAACATCCAATCCCCTTGGTGGGCCACAGGCACCTCGCATTTGCATAGTCCATCTAGTCACCTGGTGGGAGTTACATAGACCATGGCTAGAAGGGCTTTGGAATTCACTACACTGCAAGGAGGTAGGACTTGAACATATCTTTTCCGGGGAGCACACAATTCAATCCACAACACCTGCATAAAGCTGCTAAGGCTGAGCTGGAATTTGACCCCTAAATTGGTCTGGTTCAAAAGCTCACTTTCAGGGCATCTTCTTGTTTGGTACTTTCAAGTTGGTTCCAACTCATAGTGCCCTTGTGTACAACAGGTTGAAGCGTTGCCGGGTCCTGTGCCATCGTCATAATTGTTGCTGTGCTCAGACCCGTTGTTGTAGCCACTGTGTCAGTCCATCTCATTGAGGATCTTCCCCTTTTTCTTTGACCCTCTACTTTACCAAGCATGATATCTTTCTCTAGAGATTGGTCCCTTCTGACAGTATGACCAAAGTATGACAGACAAAGTCTGGCCATTCTCCTTTCTAAGGAGCATTCCAGATGTACTTCCTCCAAGACAGATTTGTTCATTCTTCTGGCAGTCCATGGTACATTCAGTATTTTCCAATACCGCAATTCAAATGCATTGATTTTTCTGCAGTATTCCTAATTCATTGTCCAGCTCTCACGGGCATGTGAGGTTATTGAAAATACCTGACTCAAGCACACCTTAGTCTTCAAAGTGACATCTTTGCTCTTAATACTTTAAAGACGTCTTTTGTAGCAAAATATGCTACATGTAATACATTGTTTGATTTCTTGACTGCCGCATTAATTGTGGAACCAAGTAAAACGAAATCCATGACAACTTTACTCTTTTCTCCATTTATCATGATGTTGCTTATTGTTCTAGTTGTAAGGATTTTGGTTTTTTTTTATATTGAAGTGCAATCCATACTGAAGGTTGTAGTCTTTGATCTTCATCAGTGAGTGCTTCAAGTCTTCTTTACTTTCTGCAAGCAAAGTTGTGTGATTTGAATATTGAAGGTTGTTAATGAGTCTTCCTCAAGTCCTGGTGCCATGTTCTTAATATAGTCCAGTTTCTTGGATTAGTTGCTTATCATACAGATTGAGTAAGTATGATGAAAGGGTACAACCTTGATGCACACCTTTTCCAATTTAAACCATATGGTGTCCCCCTGTTCTGTTCAAATGACAGTGTCCTGCTCTATGTACAGGTTCCTCATGAGCACCATTAAGTGATCTGGAATTCCCATTCATCTCAATGTTATCCGTAATTTGTTATGATCCACATAGTCAAATGCTTTTGCATAGTTAATAAAACACAAGTAAACATCCCTCTGGTATTCTTTGCTTTCAGCCAAGATCCATCTGACATCAGCAATGATATCCTTCATTCCAAATCCTCTTCTGAATCTGGCTTGAATTTCTGGCAGCTCCCTGCTGATGCATTGCTGCAACTATTATTAAATTATCTTATCAAACTTTTACTTACATGTGCTATTAATGATATGATTTGATAATTTTCACATTCAAATACACATTCAAATATCAAACTCTTCCAGTCGGTTGGCCAGGTAGCTGTCTTCCGAATTTCTTGGCATAAATGAATGAGTGCTTCCATCTGTTTATTGAAACATCTCAATGGGTATTCTGTCAGTTCCTGGAGCCTTGTTTTTCACCAATTCCTTTAGTGCAGCTTGGACTTCTTCCTTCAATACTATTGGTTCTTAATCATATGCTGTCTTTTGAAATGGTTAAATGTCAACCAATTCTTTTGGTATAGTGACTCTGTATTCCTTCCATCTTCTTTTGATGCTTCCTGCATTGTTCAATATTTTGCCCATAGAATCCTTCAGTATTACACCTCGAAGCTTGAATTTTTTCTTCAGTTCTTTCAGCTTGAGGAATGTTAAACATGTTCTTCCCCTCTGACTTTCCAATTCCCATTCTTTTTACATTTCATTGTAATACTTTACTTGGTCATCTTGAGCTGCCCTTTGAAGTCTTCTGCTCAGCTGTTTTACATCATCATTTTTTCCATCCACTTCAGCTTCTCTCCTTTCAAGAGTAAGTTGTAGAGTCTTTTCTGACATCCATTTTGGTCTTCTCTTCCTTTTCTGTCATTTTAATGACCTTTTGCGTGATGTCATCCCACAACTCATCAGGTCTTTGGTCACTGGTGTTCAATGCTTTAAATCTGTTCTTCAGAAGGTCTCTAAATTCAAGTGGATACACTCAAGCTCATATTTTGGCTCTTGTGGACTTGTTTTAATTTTCTTCAGCTTCAGCTTAAACTTGCGTATGATCTGTTCTGTAGTTGGCCTTTGGCTTTTTTCTGACTGATGATATTGAACTTCTCCATCATCTCTTTGTACAGATGTAGTCAATTTGATTCCTATATATTCCATCTGGTGAGGTCCACCTGTATAGTCACCATTTATGTTGTTTAAAAAAAGTATCTGCAATGAATAAGTCATTGGTTGTACAAAATTCTATCATGTGATCTCTGGTATCATTTCTATCACCAATGTCATGTTTTCTAACTATCAGTGCTGCTTCTTTGTTTTCAACTTTTGCATTCTAATGACCAGTAATTATCAGTGCATCTTGATTGCAAATTTGGTCAATTTCAGACTGCAGAAGTTGGTAAAAGTCTTCAATTCCTTCATCTTTGGCTTTAGTGGTTGGTACATAAATTTATGTTAACTGGTTTTCCCTGTAGGTATATGGATATTATCCTATCACTGACACCATTGACGATGTCTGTCAGTCCACCACTCATCTGTCAGTTTGTCATACTGTGGTGGCTTATGTGTTGTTGTGATGCTGGAAGCTATGCCACTAGTATTTCATATACCAGCAAGGTCACCTATGGTGGACAAGTTTCAGCAGAGCTTCCAGACTAAGACAGAGTAGGAAGAAGGATGTGGCCGTGTTCACTTCTGGAAAAAAAAAAAAAAAAAAAGACTACTGAAAATCTTATGAATAGCAGGGAAACATTGGTATAGTGGTGGAAGATGAGCCCCTCAGGTTGGAAGGACTCAAAATAAGACTGGAGAAGAACTGACTTGTCAAAGTAGAGTAGACCTTAATGATGTGGGTGGAGTAAAACTTTCTGGACCTTCATTTGCTGATGTGGCATGACTCAGAATGAGAGGAAACAGCTGCAAACATCCATTAATAATCAGAACATGGAAAGTATGGTGTATGAATCAAAAACAATTGGAAATTGTGAAAAATGAAATGAATTGTGTAAAGATTGATGTTCTAGGCATTAGTGAGCTGAAAGGGACTGGTATTGGCCATTTTGAATTAGACAATCATATGGCCCAGTGTGCTGTGAAAAAAAAATGGCATCACATTCATCATCAAAAAGAGCATTTCAAGATCTATCCTGAAGTACAGTGATAGGGTAATATCGGTTCAGGACCTAGGAGAGTGTCACCTCCTGACTTGTAGCTTTACGTGTTCTGAGAGCTTTTATTAGAAACTAGTTAACTGAAAGTGGACATTGATAACTAGTTTGCAGGTCTTACTGCCACCTGGACTCTACTAAGTAAGCAGGGCTTGTTTCATTCAGTAGAGCTTGGACACAGGGTCTTCTATGTAAGGCCTAAGGATTTAAATTTACCAGCAGAGGCAACAGAAGACTGTTGTTGTTGTTGTTGTTATGTGCCGTCGAGTCGGCCCCGACTCATAGCGACCCCTCCTTGGGTTTCTGAGGCAGTATCACTACAGAAGTAGGATTGCCCACCCTTCCTTCCGAGGAGTGGCTGGTGGGTTTGAACCGCCAGAACAGAAGACTAGTAAGCATCATTTCCTGTCTTCTTTCTTTAATCTCCTGGAGGTGATGTGAGACTTCAGCATTGATAGGGTGGATAGAAGAAAGTTATTGCAAAACTCTTCTCTGATGTTTAGTTTTGAACTTGTTGTTGTTGTTGTTGTTATGTGCCATCGAGTCAGCCCTGACTCATAGCGACCCCTCTTTGGGTTGCCAAGGCAGTATCACTACGGAAGTAGATTGCCCAGTCTTCCTTCTGAGAGTTTTGAACTAGAACCCAGTAAAACGAAACTTGAGTGTTAGGAGAACTACTTCTCATTCAGGTTTGGTTTTCCAAGATTTAGAAACAGCACTTACCATGTAGTAGTCATTCACCTTTGTTGAACTGAATTTCTTCTGAAAATTTCCATCCTACTTTAGGGAGCGCTGGTGGTGTAGGGCCTGAGGCATTTGACTACTAACTAGAAGGCAGGCAGTTCAAACCCACCAGCCACTCCTTGGAAGGAAGACTGGGCACTCTACTTTTGTAGAGATATTGCCTTGGAAACCCAAGGAGGGGTCACTATGAGTCAAATTGAATCATCTACAGGGCAGTGAAGTTTTTTTTTTTTTTAGATTACTGAATACAATTTACCTATTTAAAAGCAAGGTCCCTGTAGGTTTTTCTAGGTGACACCAGGGGGCACTGTTCCCTCATTAATGCTTGTTCTGGGACCAAACAGTTTGGCAGTTTTGGGTGAGGCCAATCAATAGCTAGGTAGAGCAGTCTATTTTTGTAGTACCTGGCCCTAGCAGAACAGTCAGTGGATTGAGCGGGCAGTCCTACTTGGAGACTAATGAGCTGCTAATATAATTGAAAATATATATTCTAGACGAATTCTTCTAATTGGTGAGTTGTAAGAAGGAAAGAGGTAGCAGTGTTTGGAGTGGGTGAGTCTTAGTTGGCTGTGGGAAAAAGTTATCAATGGAAAACCTGATTACAATTATGCTTTAAGTTAATTTTTTTTTTTTTTTTTTTAATTAAAAGAAGAGGAATGCCAAGCCAGGGAAACCTTTGAGCCTGAGGAAGCTTTAAAGAGAAAAAGAGCCATTGGACAGTGGCAGAGACGTAGTCGGATACTATTTCAGTCTGGTGTGTGTCTCTGTGAGGTCACATAGGCATAATTTTGTTTGTTACTCATTCTTGTGATCATTTTTATTTAACTTTTTTGAATGAATAATTCATGAACAAGGCAAAAATTTCAACAACCTTTAAGGGTATCAAAAAACCCCCCAAAAAACCCAAGAAGTAGATCTCCCTTCTGTCCCCTTCTTCAGTTTGTTATTTTATTTTCCTTCTCTAAAGCAGCTGCTAACATCAGGTTCTTGTGAATTCTTAAAGAAAGCCCCCCCACGCATACACACACGCACATACACAGATATACACATATATGCACATAATCAAATATGTATCTATGTATACGCATGCATTTTCACAAATGTTAGCATACTATACACACTGTTCTGTATCTTACTTTTTTCACTTTTTTATTAAACTTAGATATCATTCATATTAACACATTTAGAAGGTCTGCCTTGATCTTCTTTAATGGCTGTATAGTGTTTGAACTGGATATATCAAAATGTATTTAACTGATATTCTTTTAGTATAAATTTAAGTAGTTTCCAGTCTTTTGCTGTGATATACAGTGAATATCCCTGTGTTTATCTTTTAAGAGTGTAAGTGTGTGAATAAATTCCTGGAAGTGAAATAGCTGGGTCATAGTATATGCATCTTTAATCTTGCTTACCTACTGCCAGATTTCCTCCAGAGAGATCATGCGGCTCTGCTCTTACCAGCAGCACAGGAGAGGAGAGTACCTGTTCTTTCACACCCCCTACAACACACTGTATTATTCCCAGTGATAATTTCATGGTTCTGAAGAATCTGCAGAATATTATACAGTATATAAGACTTTGGGTCTCTGTTTTCTAACACTGAACTCATCTCCAGTCTGGCCAACTTTACTTCATCTTCTTCTCCCTCCCACTGTCTTTTTGTAGTATCTAATGTAATTCTTAATAGTTCATATTTTGACTTCCAAATTTTTACCTTTTTGACCATTTTATGATCCTGGGAGTCACATCCGAAGGTAGAAAAAGCATAGGCTTTGAACCCATCAGACCTGAATTTGTACCTTAGCCCCACCACTTTCGGACTACTTGTTATTGCCTTGGGTAAGTTACTAACTGAAATGTTATAGGACTCAGCTTTTCCATCTGTAAAAAGGAGATACTAATCACAGCATTATTGTGGCATTATGAGGATTAAATGAGACAACAAGAATAATATTACTTAGCCTTAGCATTATAGCAGACCTGGGACAGCAAATACTCCAACTTCATAATTTTCCATTTTTAAAAAGACAAGGACTCTGAGATTGCTCTGGGTGAAACCATTCTCACAGCAGGTGATCTAATTGCAGCTAGGACTGGAATCCATGTCCCCTCACCCCAGCCTATTACCCTTCACTGTATCACCTAATATGATTAATCTTGGGACCGATAACTGCCATTCTGTTCTCCTACCTGTGACCTGTGAACATTTCTATGAGTAATCTGAAGATTACTCATAGAAGTAATCTTTGGAAAAGATTGGCAACTCCTGCTTCTAGACTCACTGCACACTTCCCAACCTCCTTCACTGTTGTGACAGGGGCCTTACACATACTGGGCACCCAGTAGGTGTTTGTTGAATTGACTCATTATTTCTTTCTATATTGCTCTGTGAATACAGGCGGTGTCCCTGACCTTCTAGCACTTCAAGACTTTTCCTTGTAGTGTCTGTGGATTTGCTTTGATCGATTTACACATTTTAAGGAGCTCTTAGTGGTTAAGGCGTTTGGCTGCTAACCAAAAGGTCACCAGTTTGAACCCACCAGCTGCTCTGTGGGAGAAAGATGAAGCAGTCTGCTCCAGTAAAGATTTAGAGCCTTGGAAACCCTGTAGGGCAGTTCTACTCTGTCCTGTATGATTGCTGGGAGTCGGAATCAACTCAGTAGCAGTAGGGTGGTTTTTTTTGTTTGTTATTTACACATTTTAACTAGTCTTTCTTATAATTATTAATACGTATCTTCAAGATTTCTATCAGCATTTACTTATGTCATAGCAAAGCTATCAAAGATTTGGAATGAAATCTATTATCTTCATCACAATGCCTTATTATAATCAATTGATCTAAAGGAAATCATTCTAATGTTCATTTAACTTTGAAAAGAGTTATGCGCCAAGGATTCAAAGTGATGTAACCCAATCCTGTGAAATTATTTGAGCAGTTGAATATTTACTGATGAAAAGACAGTGGGCTCCATTAGATGATTTTAGGTGCCTGATATGGTATTATTTTACTTAACTAAATATAGCATTGATTAAAAACTGTTTCTTTCCATGGTTCATGTTGTCATATTATCAGCACTCTAAGAAATCACTTTAAGGTAGCCCCCCAGAGAGAGGCTGGCTATTAATTCCAGAAGTTTCTGTCATTTGAGTTCTGCCACCAAATTGAAGGTTGATGCTGCTTGGTTAGCAACACCATTATTTTCAGTTCAACTTGTCAAACATTGACTGGTTTTCATGTGGTAAATACTCACCTGTTTTTCCTCCTCATCTAACTTGAACAGGAGCAAATTTAACAAAACACTTTCAAGGAAAGAAGATTGGGTCTAGAGCAGACAGACTTCCTCAAATGCAGGATGTCTGTCGTGTCCTGAACAGTGCTTCCTGGAAGCTGAAGTTTATACTAAGCACCTGAGCTGGGAGATGGTGGCAGGTTGGGATGTGCTCTATGATGGAATGATGTGTAGACTGAAAAGTACCTAGTATCTGCAGCTGGACCTGATTTCAGGCCTCCCGCTCTGTGCTGGTACCCTTGCACTTCTCCAGTCTTGGTGCTGGTACAAAGCTGCTGTTGCCCATATACCCCTTCCCATCCAACCTCCCTGCCCAAGTCTCTCTCTTCCAATCTAACCTTGGAGAAACGTAGAAAAAAAATCTTTTCCTCTCGGTTTGGGCCACAACACAATTGGAGTTTTTAGTGGTGACTTTTGCAAGAAAATTAACGGAGCGTGAAAGCACAAAAGTCTGAGGAGTTCAGACTTCTGAGCCTGGTCTGGGTGGGTCCCTACTGGCACGTATTACAGAACACTAAGTACCTTTTCCTTACTTGAAGCCTGCATGGGGTAACCTGTCTAAAGACACCCCTTTTTAGATCTAGGGCAGGGGTTGGCACACTCTAGCCAGCAGACCAAATTTGGCCTGCTGCCAGTTGTTGTAAAGTTTTATTGGAACGCAGCCACCCTCATTTGTTTGTGTGTTGTCTCCGGCTGCATTCGTGCTACGATGGCAGAGTTGAGAAGCTCCAACAGAGATTGTATGGCCCACAAAGCCGAAAATAGTGACTAACTGGCCCTTTTCAGAGAAAGTTTCTTAGTGCTTCCTTTAGTCCATCTCCTTTCTAGGGACAAGTAATGACCACAAATAGATTATGGATTTTTGTTATTTTTGTTGACAGGCTAATGGACATCTTGAACTACTGATTATTCTCTATAGCTGTGCATTATTATATGAGAGTATCACCCTAGCTGCTCTGCAATATGGTTGTGTTTGCATCCTTCTTACCTCTTGTTAAGAGCAAGGTGTGTGTGTGTATGTGTGTGTCGGGAGAGGTATTATTCCTTCCTAGACTAGTCTTTTTGGGAGCTCTGGTAGCATAGTGGCTAAGACACTTGACTGCTAACCAGAGGGCTGGCGGTTCAAACCCACCAGCCACTCCTCGGAAGGAAAATCGGGCAATCTACTTCCGTAGTGATACTGCCTCGGAAACCCAAGGAGGGGTCGCTATGAGTCGGGTTCGACTTGACGGCACATAACAGACTAGTCTTTTGGTGATTGGCTTGTTACTTTTATAACAGCGGACTCAGACTTTACTGTATTTATGGAACAAATTGAAACTCTTGGCTCATTCTGGGCCATCATCAGCCCTGAAATGGCTTTTAATAGTGTTGATCTAATTCAACCTTCAAAGCTCTCTACTTTCTATCTTCTATTATACTCCAGCTAGCATACTCTGCTTTAGCCACACTGACTTACTTGAGGCTTTCTTGGATCTTCTGTTTTGTCTCTCAACCTCTACTATGAGTTCAGCAATTGTATTGCATCCTTCTCTCTCTCTCTCTCTTTTTTAATTTTTATTATGATTTGGGTGAAAGTTTACAGAGAAAATTCATTTTTCATACAGCAGTTCATACACATTTTGTTTTGTTACATTGACTGCAATTCCCCACCATGTATGTAACAGGTCTCTTCCTACTTCCTCCCCATAGTTACCTCTTCCTGATGTCCTTCCCTCCCATGCACTCCTGTCTCCAAACGATCTCCCTGTGCAAACACTGCCCTTCTGTTCTGCCAGCGACTGACCAAATGTTCCGAGGAGTGTATCTACCTGATGTAAATATTCACCTCATAAGCTTGTCTGGTGTTTGGCTGGAAGCCATAGGAGTGACTTCAGTTCCAGATCTGAAGGGTAACTAGGAGCCATAGTCTCAGAGGTCCCACCAGGCTTTATCAGACAAGCAAACCTGGTCTTTTTTTTTTACAATGATTTTGAGTTTTTTCCACATTGTTCTCTCACTCTATCCAGGATCTCCTGCAGCAGTTCCCCTCTGAGTGGTTGACAGTGGCAACCTGGCACCGTCTAGTTCTTCTGGTCTCATGGTCACATAGGCTGAAGATTGCATGGTCTACTAGTCCCTTGGACTAATTGTTTCCATGGTTCTTTGGTTTTCTTCATCCTTCTTTGCTCTGCATGAGGAGAGACCCATCACTGCATCTAGATGGCTGATTGGAATGTTTTAAGACCTTAGTCACTGCTTAGCAAAGTAGGATGTATAATGATGTTTTTGTGTAGTATGTTATGTCAATTGATGTCCTGAGTCCACAGGTCCAACTAGTCACTTCCTCAGGGTAGTTGACTGTGGCTAAAAATGTACCACAACCTTGCCCCTTGTCAGCTCGGCTATACACCTGGACATTCTTACGGCACATACAAATACACGTCACATCCTTCTCTTCAAATCGCTGCTGTAATTCATCTCTTCAGGGGTGTTCTCCTTTATTCTTCCCTTCCTTTATCTGCTCCAAAAAGAAAATCCTTGAACCTCTTTAACATACTTATTTAATTAATGTGTGTGTGTTTACATTTATATAAATGAGTTGGTTGCCTATGAAGGAATCCTTGCGTGGTACAAATGGTTGACACACTCAGCTGCTAATTGAAAGGTTGGATGTTAGAGTCTACTTAGGGTGCCTTGGAAGAAAGGCCTGGTGATCTGCTTCTGGAAATAATCAGCCGCTGATAACTCTATGGAGCACAGTTCTACACATACACACGGGATTGCTGTGAGTTGGGGTTGACTCAGTGGCAACTTTTTTTTTTTTTTTTTTTTTTTTTTTTTGTGGTGCCTATGGGAGCTCTGGTGGTGTAGTGCCTAAGGCATTTGACTGCTAACCAGAAGGCTGGCAGTTCAAACCCACCAGCCACTCCTCGGACAGAAGACTGGGCGATCTACTTCCGTAGAGATACTGCCTCAGAAACCCAAGGAGGGGTTGCTGTGAGTCGCAGTCAAATTGATGGCAGTGAGTTTGTTTTTCTCCCATGAAACTGTAAGTTTCTGTGAAGACATTTATTCTTTAACATCTTTTTCTGCTGCCTAATATAATACAATGTTAGGACCTCTGGTGGTACAGTGACAATACAGTGTTAAAGAGTACTTTGTGTCTGTTGGCTAATTGATATCTCTCCTCTCAAAGGTCTCTCAACACTTGATTCGTCCTTTAATGGGCATGAGTCTGGCGTTACAGTGCCAAGTGAGGGAACTAGCAACATTGCTTCGTATGAAAGACATAGAGATCCGGGACTACCAAGAGAGTGGGGCTACACTGAGCCGAGGTGAGAGGATGTCCTTTGAAGAGTTGGGTGGGGACATCCTTGAGGGCCTTAGAAAATGGGGAGACTCATTAGCATTAAGAGGTACTTTCCCAAAGGTAGGTGCTAGGTCCTGACCAGGAACTGGAGACTTGATCCCAGGCATTACTTCTTTCTGCCTTGAGTACCTGGCTGGGGCCCAAGTGGCCAATAGAAGCTCTGACCGAGTCTAGACGTGCCCTAAGCAATGGCAAGGAAAGACTTCAGAAAGGGGCCAATAGCTGTATAAAATTGTTCTAGGGCAACATGAATTTGGGAGTTTAGGAATTTGACCTTTGTCTTTGTGGCAGGAAAAATTCCTAGAGTAGATGCTGCCTGAACCTGTCATTTGTTGCTAATCATTCTTTCCTCCTCCCTGTTTGCCCACATACTCTGAACCCTTCTTCACCCATTGAACTAAATGTCTTTGGACATTGCATCTTTCTCTTCTTTCCAAGAAGTCCTGCGCTCTGTTCCCTTTTCATTTCACAGGATGGAAGTTCATCCTAGGACTCATATTTCTTTTCTCTATCCCTTCTCATTACAGATCGATTAAAGACAGAACCATTTGAAGAAAATTCCTTCTTGGAACAATTTATGGTGGAGGTAGGATATTATTCCTTTCTCCTGGAGCAACTACACTTTACTTCTCTTTCCGGGTGCCTGAGTGATCTATTGCATTTTGAATGTTAAGTGGCTTGTGTGGTTGAAAAATCCTTTCTCTGAGAATGTTGCCTACAGAAAGTCTGATAAAGCTTGAGATGTACATGGGTAAGATGGGGGAATAGAAGGAAAGAATGTAACATTTGTTAAACATCTCTGTTAAAGTACCTAGGGATTTCATTTGGAATTTTCTAAGTTTGGTTGACCACTTGCTAAATTTTTGCTTGTTGAGATCTGATCACAATGTCTGGATTGTGGAAGGAGAGGAGTAGTCATTATTTTTTGTCTAGGCCCCTTAGCATCCAGCTTAGAGGAAGGTTAAAAGCTCAGTGCTACCATTTGGGAACTGTCTTGTGGGCACAGTAGGCTGTGGAAAATCACGGTGTTTATACAAGGGGACTGGCAAAGGAATGAATGAGGAGTAGATAATTGTGGCCTGTCAGGAGCTCCTGCCTGGGTTTCCCTTCTAAGGATTGAGCTTGGCCAAAAGAAACATCTATTAAATGCCAAACGGGGGAGTTTTAATAATAGTGACCTTTGATAATGCAGTCAATATTGATTTTCTCCTTCCCTAACTCTTCTGGGACTTGTTGGTTGTGCAGTTAGCATCTTAGTATTATTGCCTCATTTTCTAATTATACACATTGCCCAAGTTGGTATTTTATTGTGTAAGTAAACAATGCTATTACAATATTATGTAGTTTATAGATTATTCATATTTCTGTCTTGTCTTCTAAACTAATTTGTAAGTTCCTTATGGACAGAGACTGTGTATCATATTTCTTTTAAACCTGAAATTAGTACTTTTCACAGTGCTAGGTACAAAGTAGGTATTCTTGATTGGAACCTTCTGTTCTGCCTCAGTACATGGACTGAGCAATGAGCCCTTATGCTTTGAGTCTTGATACTAAGAGCAAAAATTGTGAGGTTAGTGCTGAGTCCATGTACTGAAGCATTTGTATCTCTGGAGAAGAAGGAAAGCATGTATTGCCAAGTCCTAGAGCAGGATAGGTTTCGAGTCTTTATGGTGAAAGACCCAATAACTCACTGTCATTGAGTCGATTCTGGGTCGCTTAATAGGGTCGCTGTGAGTCTCAATGAGTTATGGGCAAAGAGGGACCACTAAACCTAAACATGTGACAGAGATCAGAGATTCGGAGGCTGTTTTCTTTGAGGTAGTTTCAAGAGTATCTAAGTTGGGTATTAGAGGAGAATGACATACTAATTCCCTGCCCCCGCTCCTTAAAGAATGCATGACTTACTCTTAGCCCAGCAGAGAGGGCCCTTCCTGATTTAACACCTGCATGCCTGTCCACCTTGATGTCTTGATATTTTTCTGTCTATATTTTTTGATTCAACCATATGGAATTACTTTGGATTGCCCCAAATGCTATTTTTGTTTTAGCCTTTATACCTCCACACACATTGTTTCCTTTATCTAGGATGTCCAATGTACTCATCTTATCTAACTTGTAAACTTCTATTAATCTTTTCAGTGTCAGCTTCAGCTTCTTTGAGAGACCTTTCTAGACTCTTTTTGTGAAGATAACCTTTATTCTCTACTGCTGTAGTATGTTGGTTCATACCTTTATTTTACCATTTATAACTTCACTCTTTGTATGTCCATAAGACTATGCCTTTTTCCTTTACTAACCAATCTATGGACTCTTTGAGGTCAAGGACAGTGTTGAATGCATTTCTATATCCCTAACACTGAGTCTAGTGCCTAGAAGTAGTAGGTTCTCAGTGCGCTTGTTGATGAATATGTTGGTAAATTGATGATAGGTGGATTTTATGAAAATTCTATTAGATCTATATTTGAGGTCTTTGGTTATTCTTCTGGTTCATTTTGAAGTTTTAGGTAAATCCTTTCTCTTAGAGCCTCTACTTTCTCATTTCTACAATTGGAGGCTCATCTGTTTCATCCTGTTGTTGGAGCTCCACAGAATTGAATGAGAAAACATGTAGAATCCAAATGAAAGCCCAGGAAGGGTATTGGTGTTTTGAAACCAACTACTTCAAGAGTACTTATCCTTTGGTTTCTTGGTTTGAAGGTTTAGGGTCATGGTTTCATGAGACATCCCAGTTAATTGGCCTAATAACATGTTTAGTACTTCTGTTCTACCTCCTAGTTCAATGTGTAGTGCCTGGGGTCTTAAAAGCTTGCAAGCAGCCATCCAAGGCAGAACAGTTGGTCTAACAACAGAGGAAGAAGAAGAGTGAGGAATAGAAGGAAGATTTGGAAGGTACAGCTAAGTGCCTCCATGAATAATCTCCTTCACCATGACTCTAGAAGAACTGGATGACACCCTGCTACCATTGCTGAATATTTTGATGAAAGATTCTATGGAAGAATTCTGATCAAAAGGGAGGAAATGCAGAACAGAGTTTTAAATTCTCATAGACTCTAGACTTCCTGGAGCCATGAAGGTTGGATGAACCTCTGAAACTATTGCCCTGAGAAAATCTTTAAACTTTAAACCAAAAATAGCCCCTGAAGTCAGTGGTAAAAAAAAAATGTCTGCTTTAAATGTTATGATCTTTTAAGAACTATCTATATGGGATCAAACTGACAACAGCAATTCAAAAGATTAGATAGAAAGCTTAGGGGGCAGTGGATTTATGTTAATAGGGGAGGAACAACTCAGAGAAGGAGGGCAAGAATGGTCGCACAGCTTGAAGAGTGTAATCAGTGTCACTAAATGGTACGTGTAGAGACTGTTGAATTGGTGTGTGTTTTGCTGTGTATGTTTTTAACAACAAAATAAATAATTAAAAAAACAAAACAAAAAACCCACACTCATCCTGTGAGTAGATCATAGCCAAACCTCATAAGCATATAGAATTTTTTATAACTGGAAAGGATCTGAGAGATAGGTAGTTGTAGCCTTCCATTTTATAGATTAAGAAACAGAGTCTCAGAAAGGTTAGCCTGAAGTCATATAGCTGTAACTGTATGTTGAGGACCTCTCACATTTCTTGACTCATAGTCTAGAGTTACCCTTATTTTGTTTTGCTACTCTAATGGGTTGTACACACCGGTTTGCAGAGATTAGGGCTAGGATAATGTGGAATTCTTTTGACCTCCTGGAATCACTGCACTGTCCTCAGAATGTCCTGCATAGTGGCTGGAATCGAAAGGTTTCCTACTGGGGCCATGAATTTCTTACGGCTATTGCATCTTTTCAGTAACTCTGCTTCTTCTGGATCCTACAAACAGGACACAGAAGGGTCATGGGGTCACTCAAGACTGAGCTGAAAGGATGTGCCATCAAAATAAGCAACATGGAATAGGAAGATAAACAAATGAGGCACAGAGAACTCAGGACAAAGGTATAAGGGGGCCAGGGCTGGTGTCAGAAGGCCATGGGGTCAGTGCTTGGGGTCTGCTTTTGCTAGTCTCATTGGGAATATTACTATAGGGGGCAGCAAGATAGAGAGGTTTCTAAGATACTAGGGTGAGAAAAAATACTTAAGGATTGAACAGGGTACTTCTCCATATTTAATCTTTTTGTTGTTCCTTACTCTCTAAGAGCCTCTGATTTCTCATTTCCAGGGAACCCAAGGGGCCAATGAATGGTGGCCCAACTAGAAGGAGAATACTGGCAACGTGGATTCAAAAGGAAAGTGAAGGAGCTAGGGCTGCGTCGGGTGGCTGCTGGCATGATCCCCATATGGGACAGGATTCCTTTGTAGAGCATGTCCCATAACTAGGGGCTGAGAGGAACCTTTAGGAACTGTGTTAAAGAGGAAGTTTAGGATGAATGGGCATAGCCCACTCTCAGTATAGTCCACTGGAGGGAGTTCCTTCCCCTGGCCCTGTTCATGCCTCCCTCCCTCCCTCCATCTGGTTGCCATCAGGCCCTGTGGCTGCTGGCCGGCTCTTTATTTATTTATCCCAGTGTAATGGGGTGAGGAGGGAGCTGGCCTAGGGCTGGCATTCCGAGGCTATGCCACTGAGCCACAGGCGGTTTGCATGGGTGTGTGAGTCACTGGGGCTGCATGCTGCTCAAACCAGACGTGGCCAGGCTCAGGGACAGCAGGCAGCCCAAAATAGAGCCCCGCCTGCTGCAGCTGGCAACCCCTGGCTAAGAATCAGCCCTTGACACCAAAACCTGCGCAGATGCATGAAGTTGGCTTCCTCGGAGGCCAGGGGTGCTTAGCAGAGATCGACTGCAATTCTTTCTACTGTCTTCAAAGGAGGGTAATCTGCATAGCAATCACTCCCATTACTGTATTCTGAATACTTTCATTATAACACCTAAACCAAGAAGTTTGGGGGCTATAGTTAAAATTGATTTGACTCAGCATCTAAAATGTAGACATAGTCTTTATGTCCTGTTTAGTTTTAGTTACTGTCTTCATCCCCTGTCAGGTTGCAACCTGATTCTAGAGAAGATACTTCAAGTTATAAGATATTCATTGCTACTCTTAGGAAGCTAGAGGTCATATCTAAGACACCTCAGGAAGATGGAGAGATCTTTAATGTGAACATCATTATCACCCTGTTAAATTCACTTACAGGTAGCTTCTATTTGGTTTCCTTGCCTGGCTCTTCATACTTTACCTGCCCCTTAAATGTTAGTGTCATCAAAACTGTGTCCTTGATCCTTTTAGCCCTTCACTCTTCCTCTTTCTTGTGTTATCTCATCCAGACTCCAGTTTCAGCTATCACCAGAACCCCAGTGAGTACCAGTTCTGTATCTCTGCTGTGTTTCAGGCCCATATTACTTTCTACATATTTGACATTTCCATCTGATGTCCCACATGCACCACACCCTAAACATGTCTAAAGTGAATCATCTACTCCTCCAAAGCTATTGTTGCATTTCCTACCTTGAGGAATTGTACCATCAGTCTTCTAGTTTTCTAAGCTGGAAATTTGGGAGTCACGTACTTTCCTTTTTATCCCTTCTTTCAAAGTGTATATTATCAAGGATCTTTTGAATTTGTCTTCTCAATTCACACTCCATTGCCTTGGATTAACACACTCCACACATTGTTTTCTTTTTTTCCCCAGCTTGTCTTCTAACTTGTCTCCCAATCAGTCTTTATTCTCTTCCAGTTGAGTGGCTAGTTATACCAGAAAGATCCTTCTGAAACAGAAATCTGTTTATGTCACTCTCTTTGCTTAAAAGTCCTTCAGTGGTTCTCCATTGCCTATGGGATAAAGTTCAAACTCTTTGCTCGCCACACCAGACCATTCCTGATTTGGTCCTGCTGACTTCTTCAGCCTGGTTCTCTGAGGTCACTCCCCCATATACTCCTTGTACTTTCATCACACTGAAGTATTGACAGCTTCCTGCCTATCCATTTCTTGCTTCAATCTCTTGGTATTCTCTTATCTCTAGTCCTCATGACAAACTCCTACTCAACTTTCTGAACTCTGCACAGGCATCTTCCCTTCTGTGAGTCTTCTATGACAATTTTTTCTTCCCTTAGTCTGATCCTCTTCTCCCAGGCATAGGTGCACTATCCAGCTATTCCACAACACTCGTTTCATACTTCTACCATAGCATTTAAGGATATTGTTGTTGTTAGATGTTATCAAGTTGGTTCCAAGTCATAGCAACCCTGTGTACAACAGAACAAAATGCTGCCCAGTGCTATACCATCCTTACAATCATTGCTATGGTTGAGCCCACTGTTGCAGCCAGCATGCCAACCATCTCATTGAGAGTCTTCCTACTTTTTGCTGACCCTCTGCTTTACCCAGCATGATACCCTTCTCAGGACTGGTCCCTCCTGATACATGTCCAAAGTACATGAGAGAGTCTTGCCATCTTCACTTCTAAGGAGCATTCTGACTGCACTTCTTCTCAGATAGGTTTGTTCATCCTCCTGGCATTGCAGTATTTTTCTCCAGCACCATAATTCAAAGGTATCCATTCTTTGCTTTTCCTTATTAATTGTTCAGCTTTTGCATGCATATGAAGAGACCTTGGGTCAGGTACACCGTAGTCCTCAAAGTGACATGTTTGCATTGTAACACTTTAAAGAAGTCTTTGCAGCAGATTTGCCCAGTGCAATATGCCGTTTGATTTCTTAAATTTCTGGTAGTTCCTCGTCGATGTACTGCTACAACCATTTTTGAATTATCTTCAGAAAAATTTTACTTGTATATGATATTAATGATATTGCTTGATTATTTTCACATTCCATTGGATCACCTTTCTTTGGAATGGGCATATATGGATCTCTTCCAGTTGGTTGGCCAGGTAGCTGTCGTCCACATTTTTTTCCATAGATGAGTGAACGCGTCCAGTGTTGTATCTGTTTGTTGAAACATCTTAGTTGGTGTTCAGTCAATTCCTGGAGACTTCTTTTTCTCCAGTGCCTTCATTGCCGTTTGGACTTCTTCCTTCAGTACCATTCATTCGTTCTTGATCATATACTACTTCCTGAAGTACCTCTTTTTGGTACAATGACTCTATGTATTCCTTCCATCTTCTTTTGATACTTCCTGTGTGGTTCATTATTTTACCCATAGAATCTGTCAGTATTGCAACTCGAGGCTTGAATTTTTTCTTTAGTTCTTGCAGCTTGAGGAATGCTGAGCATGTCCTTCCCTTTTGATTTTCTAATTCCAGCTCTTTGCACATTTCATTGTAATATTTTACTTTGTTTTCTTGAGCTGTCCTTTGAAATCTTCAAATGTTCAGTTCTGTTCATTTTATCTTCTGTTCATTATTTCTTCCATTTGCTTTAGCTACTTTATGTTCAAAAACAAATTGCAGAGTCTCTTCTGACATCCATTTTGGTCTTTTCTGTCTTTTTGATGATTTTTCACTTTCTTCCTGTACGAAGTCCTTGATGTCATCCTGCAACTCATCTGGTCCTTGGACAAGAGTGTTCAGGTAGTCAAATTTGTTCTTGAGATGGTCTCTAAATTCCAGTGGGATATACTCAAGGTTGTACTTTGGCTCTCATGGACTTGTTTTAATTTTCTTCATCTTCAACTTGCACTTGCCTATCCTATGAGCAATTGATGGTCTGTTCTGCAGTTGGCCCTGGCCTTATTGTGACTGAAATTATTGAGCTTCTCCATTGTTTCTTTCCACAAACGTAGTCAGTTTGATTCCTGTGTATTTCATCTGGTGAGGTCCATGAGTATAGTCGCCATTTATTTTGTTGAAAAGAGGTATTCCCAATGAATAAGTCATTGGTCTTGCAAATTTCTGTCATGCAATCTCCACTTTTGTTTCTATCACCAAGGCCATATTTTCTAACTATAGATCTTTCTTCTTTGTTTCCAACTTTACTTCCAGTAATTGTCAATGCATCTTGATTGCATGTTTGGTCAATTTCAGACTGCAGAAGTTGGTAAAAATCTTCCATTTCTTTTTTGTCATTAGTTGTTGGTATGTAAATTTGAATAATAGTTGTATTAACTGGTCTTCCTTGTAGGCATATAGATATTGTTCTATAACTAACAGTGTTGTACTTCAAGATAGGTCTTGAAATGTTCTTTTGATGATGAATGCACTGTTGTTATTCTTCAATTTCTTGTTCCTGGCATAGTAGACTATACATATGTCAAATTCAGAATAGCCAATACCAGTCCATTTCAGCTCACTATTGCCTAGGATATCGATCTTCAAGCACCCTAATTTTTGACAGCTTCTAATTTTCTTCATTCATTCTTTGTAGATTCCATGTCCTAACTATTAAGGGATGTTTGCAGATGTTTCTTCTTATTTTGAATTGTGCCATGTCAGCAAATGAAGGGTCTCCAAAGATTTACTCCTTCCATGTCATTAAGGTCAACTCTACTCTGAGGAGTCAGGTTTTCCCCAGTCAAATTATGAGTACCTTCTAACCTGAGGGGCTCATCTTCCATCACAATATTAGACCATGTCTTGCTGCTATCCATAAACTTCTCACTGGCCAATTTTTTTCACAAGTAGATTGCCAGATCTTCCTAGTCTGTCTTGGTCTGGAAGCTCCACTGAAACCTGTCCACCATGGGTAACTGTGCTGGTATTTGAAATGCTGGTAGTATAGCTTCCAGCATCACAGCAACATGTAAGCACCACAGTATGACAAACTGACAGACAAGTGGTGGATAAGTGAGGATACAGATATCAAAAGGAAGGGTGGGGAGTCAGGGGCTATTATGTTGACTCATCCCCTCCCCATGTAGGGTTTTCCATTATAATGTTTGCCAATTCTTCCTCCTCAATATTACTTTCTTAAGTTGATTTTCATAGCATAGTACTCTTCTGCTTTTTTCCTACTTCATTGGTTGTCCCTCACAATCTCTTGCTGGTTCTTTTCCTCCCTTATCTCTTAATGTTGGAGTGCCCCAGGACTCAGTCAAAGTGAAGAAATCACTCTTTTCCTTAATGATCTCATCCAGTCTCATGGCTTTAAATACCTTATTTTGAAGAATACCAGATTTATCTTCATTCCAGACCTTGCTCCCAAACTCCAGACTCATACATCCTGCCTCCTCAACATTTCCCCATGGAAGTCTAATGGACATCTCAAGCTCAGCATGTCCAAAGCTGAACTCCTTACCCTCTAATCTTACCCCACATCTTCTTTTCACACAACCCCCTTACATTTTAGTTGACAGAAATGTCATCTTTTCACTTGCTCAGGCCAAAAACCTTAGAATCATGCTTGATTCCTATCTTTCTCTCACATCCTATATCCAGTCTATTAGGAAATCCTATTGGCTTTACCTTATATATACCTATAACTGCACCTCTACTGCTATGACTCTGGTCTGAGCCATCACCATCTCTTACTTCCATTGTTGCAGTGGCTTTCTTAGTGTCTCTCTGCTGCTACCCATGCCCCCTTGTGGCCTATTACCAATGAAGTGATCTTGTTAAGATAGTGAGATCATGTTACTACTCTGCTCAAAGCCCTTCACTGGCTTCACAGTTCACTTATAGAGTAAAACTCCAAGACTTCACAGAGGCCTGGGAGACTCTACTTGATCTGCCCTCCCTTCATTACTATTCTCTCTCACTTTCTCCACTGCAGTCACACTAGCCTCTTGGTGTTTTTCTAACACTCTAAGCATCTGCTGGGAGCTCTGGTAGCATAGTGCCTAAGGCACTTGACTGCTCACTAGAAGGCTGGCAGTTCAAACCCACCAGCCACTCCTCGGAAGGAAGATGGGGCAATCTACTTCCATAGTGATACTGCCTCAGAAACCCAAGGAGGGGTC
>NW_006921589.1:10822968-10838667 GCF_000298275.1 Orycteropus afer afer
GAAGGCTGGTGGTTCAAACCCACTAGCCACTCCTCGGAAGGAAGGTTGGGCAATCTACTTCTGTAGTGATACTGCCTTGGAAACCCAAGGAGGGGTTGCTGTGAGTTGGATCCGACTCGATGGCAGTGAGTTTGGTTTTGGTTGTACCTTTTAAGCAAGGAGTATCAAAGAATGTCTTTAAAACCACAATAAAGCCTTCCTTCAAAAGTCACTTTTTCAATGAAGTCTACCCTGGCTACATTATCTAAAATAGTAACCTGTATCCCTGCCCCCTCTGCAACTGGTCCTTTCATTTCACTGTACTATACTTTATTTTTTATTTTTCTATAGCACTTATCTTCCAACATGCTGCCATAAAATGTACTTATTTTATTATGTTTGTTTATGGCTTTTCTCTCAAATGCTAGCATGTAAAGGATGCATGTTTTGTGCACTGGTTTATCCCTAGTGCCCAGCACAGTGCCTCCACCCAAACTAGACACTTGGTACATAGTTGTTAAATGGATGAAAGAATCACGTTTTCTCTTTCTTTTTTATTTTACCTATCCAGTGAATCAAAAAACCCAAACTCAATGCAATCAAGTCAATTCCGACTCATAGCAACCCCCATTGGGTTTCTAAGGCTATAAATATTTATAGAAGAAGACTGCCCCATCTTTTTTCCATGGAGCAACTGGTGAGTTTGAACCACTGAACTTCTGGTTAGTAACCAAATACCTTAACCAGTACACTACCAGAGCTCCTTATCCAATGAATAGGTAACCAAATTATTATCTGTTAGTGGCCTTAGACTTACATAGCCCCACAGGTAAAGAGATGAACAGTTTTAAGGAGAGGCTCATTGTTCAGTTGATATTCTATTACAAGCCTTGTTTCTTTGACACATTTTTTTTTTTTTTTGGAGGTAGCTCAAACTCTGTCACTTGTTTGTCACTTAGTCATACTGTGGCGGCTTGTCTATGCTGTGATGCTGGAAGTTATGCTACTAGTATTTCAAATATCAGTAGGGCCATTGGACAAGTTTCCAGACTAAGACAGCCTAGGAAGGAGGACCTGGTGATCTACTTCTGAAAAAAATTGGCCAGTGGAAACCATATGAATAGCAAAATATGACTGGGGAAGAGCTGCCTCCTCAAAGTAGAGTCAACTTTAATGATAACCTTCATTTGCTGATGTGGCACAACTCAAAATGAGAAGACACAGCTAAAAATATCCATTAAAAATCAGAACGTGGAATGTATGAAGTATGAATCAAGGAAAACTAGAAGTAGTCAAAAATGAAATGGAGTGCTTGAAGATCCATATCCTAAGCATTACTGAACTGAAATGGACTTGGTATTGGCCATTTTGAATCAGATAATCATACGGTGTATGTGCCAGGAATGAGAAACTGAAGAGGAACAGTGTTGTATTCATCATCAAAAAGAACATTTCAAGATCTATGCTGAAGTTACAACATTGTTAGTATGGATAATATCCATACACCTACAAGGAAAACCAGTTAATAGGACTGTCAAATTTACACACCAACCATTAATGCCAAAGAAAAAAATTGAAGATTTTTACCAACTTTGGCAGTTTGAAATTGATCAAATGTGCAATCAAGATGCATTGATAATTACTGGTCATTGGAATGCAACAGTTGGAAACAAAGAAGAAGGATTGGTATTTGGAAAATATGGCCTTAGTGATAGAAATGACTCTGGAGATTGCATGATAAAATTTTGTAAGACCAGCAATTTATTCATTGCGAATACTTTTTTCAACAATGTAAATGGCTTCTGCACAGGAATCAACTAGACTGCATCTGTGGAAAGAGATGATGGAGAAGCTCAATATCATCCATCAAAATAAAGCCAGATGCAAGTGTGGAACAGACCATTGGTTGCTCACAAGCAAGTTCAATTGAAGCTGAAGAAAATTAAAACAAGTCCACAGGAGCAAAGTATGACCTTGAGTATATCTCACCTGAATTTAGAGACCATCTCAAGAAGAGATTTGATGCATTGGACACTAGTGACTGAAGACCAGGTAAGTTGTGATATGACATCAAGAGCATCATACATAAAGAAAGCAAAATGTCATTAAAAAGATGGAAAAGATGGTGGCATTGAGAAAGAAGAAGACATAGAGAGGTACATGGGAGGTACAGACAATGAAGATGAACCCTTTTGCACATACAGTACTACGTTGTCAGTGAAGGCAAAAATGGGTATACGGGTGGATGGATGGGTGGACAGGCTGAACTATTAGGTATATCTATGAAGCGGGGAGTGTATCCAAGACCATGTATGGGGTTGGCAGACAATGGTCCTATAAGTGTATTTATACGATCTGTAAGAATTCCCAGGTGTATAGAGTAGAGGTAACAAGGGACAAGTTTGTAGTCACTTCTTGGTCACAGCCAGCTACCCAGAGGGACCAAGTAGTTGAACCTGTGTGATTGGGACCATAGTCACAGGGGACATCAAGCTAAATTGGCATAACATACTACACAAAACATTGTTCTATCTCCTACTTTGGTGAGTAGTGACTGGGATCTTAAAAGCTTACAAGCAGCCATCTAGATGCAACTATGGGTCTCTCCTTGTCCGGAGCAAAGAAGAATGAAGAAAACCAAAGATTCATGGAAAGGATCAGTCCTAGTGACTGATACACCTTGCGATCCTCAGCCTATATGACTATGAGACCAAAAGAACTAGATGGTGCCCGGCTACCACTGTCAACCACTTGGTGGGGGGGATCTATGTAGGAGATCTTTGATAGAGAGGGAGAACAAAGTGGAACAAAACTCAAAATCATCTGGGAAAAAAAAGGGGGGGGGACCAGGTTTGCTGGTCTGATAGAGCCCTGTGGAACCACTGGGACTATGGCACCTAGCTGCCCTTCAGGTCTGGAATTGAACCTACACCTGTGGCTTACAGCCAAACAAAAGACAGGCATAGGAGTTGAACACTGATCTGAGGTAGATAACACTCCTTGGAGAGAATGATCATGGGAGAAAGAAAGGCTGTTTTTATGCGCAAGGAGACAGCTTAGGGGGCAGGGGTGCGTGGAGGGATGGACACAGGGAAGAGGTGACTGTCAGGAGGAAGTGGGAGGGGAGCTGTTGCATTGTGGTGAATTGTGGTCAGTGTCATGAGACAAAGTATATGTGAACTGCTATATGGAAAGTGAATTTGCTCTGTAAATTTTTACCCAAATCACAATTAAAAAAAAAAGGTAAAAACAAACAAACAAAAAAAGCTTGCAAGCAGCCATGTAAATGAAACAATGGGTCTCTCCTTGTCCAGAGCAAAGAAGAATTAAGAAAACCAAAGATTCATGGAGACAGTTAGTCCTGGTGACTGGTACACCATGCGATCCGCAGCCTATGTGACTATGAAACCAGAAGAACTAGACGGTGCCCGGTTACCACTGTCAACCACTCAGAGGGGGATCTATGTAGGAGATCCTGGATAGAGAGGGAGAACAATGTGGAACAAAACTCAAAATCATTTGGAAAAAAAAAAAAAAAGAAAAAGGGACCAGGTGTGCTGGTCCGATAGAACCTGGTGGAACCACTGACACTATGGCCCCTAGCTGTCCTTCAGGCCTGGAATTGAACCCACACCTGTGGCTTCCAGCCAAACAAAAGACAGGTATATGAGTTGAACATTTCACTTGAAGTAGATACACTCCTTGGAGAGATTAATCATGGGAGAATAGAAGGACTGTGTATGCATAGGGAGACAGCTCAGGGGGAGGAGTGCATGGAGGGATGGACATAGGGAAGAGGTAAGTAACTATGGGGAGGAAGTGGGATGGGAGCTGTTGCATTGTGGTAAATTGTGGTCAATGTCATGAGACAAAGTGTATGTGAACTGCTGTATGGAAAGTGAATTTGCTCTGTAAATTTCCATCCAAATCACAATTAAAAAAAAAGAAGGAAAGAAAAGACCAAATTGGATGTCAGAAGAGACTCTGAAACTTGCTTTTGGACATACAGAAGCTAACATGAGTGGAAGAAATAAGTAGAAGGGCTAAAAGAAGATTTTAAAGGGCAGCTCGAGAAGACAAAGTAAAAAGCAAAAGGAAGGACATATCAGCATTTGTCCAGCTGAAGGAACTGAAGAAAAAAATTCAAGCTTCAAGTTGTGATATTTAAAGATCTTATGGGTAAGATACTGAACGATGCAGGAAGCATCAAGTGAAGATGGAAGGAAAACACAGGTTCACTGTACCAAAAAGAAGTGGTCAGTATTCACCCATTTCAAGAGGTAGCATATGATCAAGAACCAGTGGTACTAAAGAAGTCCAAACTGCACTGAAGGCATTGGCAAAATAAAACAGGCTCCAGGAATTGATGGAATACCAACTAAGATGTTTAAACAAACAGATGCAACACTGGAAGTGCTCACTCATCTGTGTCAAGAAGTTTGGAGGGTAGCTACTTGGCCAACAGGCTAGAAGAGATCCATATTTGTGCCCATTCCAGAGAAATGTGATCCAACAGAATGTGAACATTACTGAACAATATCATTAATATCACACACAAATAAAGTTTTCTGTAGATAATTCAAAAATGGTTTCAGCACTACATTTATAGGGAACTCTCTGAAATTCAAGACAGATTCAGAAGAGGCCATGGAAGGAGGGTAGATATCATTGCTTATGTCAGATGGATCGTGGCTGAAAGCAGAGAATACCAGAAAGATACTCACCTGTTTTTTATTGACCATCCAAAGGCATTCAACTGTGTGGATCATAGTGAAGGATGGATAGCGTTGTAGAGAACAGGAATTCCAGAACACTTAACTGAGCTCAGGCAGAACCTATGCATAGACCAAGAAAGAGGCAGTTGTTTGAACAGAATAAGGGGATACTGGATGGTTTACAACCAAGAAAAGTGTGTGTTAGGGTTGTATCCTTTCACCATACTTATTCAGTCTGTAAGCTGAGCAAACAATCTGAGAAGGTGGACTATTTGAAGGAGAATAGGTCATCAGGATTAGAGAAAGACTCATTAACAACCTGCAAAAGGCGGATAACACAATTTTGCTTACTGAAAGCTAAGAGGACTCGAAGCACTTACTGATGAAGATCAAAGACTACAGCCTTCAATATGAATTATACCTCAACATAAAGAAAACTAAAATCCTTACAACTGGACCAATAAGCAACATCATGATAAATGGAGAAAACATTGATGTTGTCAAGGATTTCATTTTACTCAGATCCACAGTCAACACCAATGGAAGAATTCAAATGATGTATTGCATTGGGTAAATCTGCTACAGAAGACCTCTTTATACTAATACGTAAATATATTTTATATATTATATATATATATATATATAAAATGTTTGAAAGTCAAGATGTCACTTTGAGGACTGTGAGTGTACCTGACTTAAGCCATGTTATTGTCAGTTGCCTCATATGCATGTGAAAGCTGGGCAATGAATATGGGAAATGGAAGAATGGCTGCATTTGAATTGTGGTGATGGGAAAGAATAACGAATATACTATGAACAGCCAGAAGAAGAAACAAACCTGTCTTGGCACAAGTACAGCTAGAATCATCCTTAGAAGGGAGGATGGTGAGACTTGGTCTCATGTACTTTGGACATATTAGCAAGAGGGACCAGTCCCTGGAGAAAGACATCATGCTTGGAAAAATAGAGGGTCAGTGAGGAAGAGGAAGACCTTTGAGATTGACTGACACGGTGGCTGTGATAATGGGCTCCAGCAAAGCAACGGTTGTGGGAGGCCACAGGAGCGGGCAGTGTTTTGTTCTGTTGTACATGGGGTTGCTGTGAGTCCGAACCAACTCGATGGCACCTAATAACAAGTGCCTACTGTGGGATGAAAGCAAAGAGGACTTGAACCCTTTTCAAATTAGAAATTCTTAGTATTGAGAGATCCCAGAACCTCTTTTACTATATCCAGTTATGATATTATTTCAGACACCAAAGGACTAAGAGTCTAACAAAATCCGGAAAGAAAATTAGTTCTAGAGCTAAAAGTAAATTATTAAGTTTCTTCTTTCCTCTGTCTGGGCTGTACTCCCACAGTTAGAAGGAAGGACGGCCGTCTCCCATACACCTGTTGTTCAATATGTTCCAGCCTTTATGTAGAGGAAGACATAGGACTCAGCGTGTTTCCTGAGTATCCTTCGTGTGATTACTTCCTGGGCTATGCAGGATAAAGCTGGGAGCAGAAGGTACTCCCTACCATCGTGTATCGGTTTTCTGATCTAGAGAAACCTGTTGTTAATTCATTCTTTGAGTATTCACCAAGCACATGTAATATACCAGTTCTAAGAGCATGTAAGTATGATAATATTGTCACCAAAGTACTCACAATGCTCAGTGAATGCTAATAAGGGCCACAGTAGTAGAATGATTGGAAAAAAGCTTCCTGGAAAAGTCAAGACTTGAATATGACTTTAATGGATGGACTTTGATAGACATGTGGAAGGTATTTGAGGTGGGAAGCACATCAACAAAGGATGTAAAATGAGAAAAAGAGTGGGTGCAGGTTAGTAGAAAATAATGTTAGTGAAATAATTCCTTGAGCCTGGATTGTGGAAGGAGGGCCTTAAATGCTGGGCTGGAGAGTTAGTGCTTTCTTCTGAAGGTAAGTGGTTCTCAGACTTTTTTTCTGCCTGTAACTCATTTATTTGCCCATTTCTATCCAAGCATTAACATCTCTCATTACATTCAGTGATTCTCAAACACGGGCCTATCTCCAGGCAATGAGGTGGGGCTCTTCCTCCTCACGGTTATTAATTACTGTTGTAGATAGTGGGGAGGAGCTGAAAGTTTTGACTGGAGAATTGACATATGAAAGTGATCTTTTGGGAAGATTAGGCTGTCAGTGGTATGCCTGTGTGATCTGAAGAATAGTGGTCCCATTGACAGGCTAGGAAAATCATATGTGGGGACTCAATTAAATCCAATCTTGGGCATATAAAGGAATGGCTTTCCTTATTTAGAACACAAATCCACCAGTATTTGAGCTCTGGAATGAAAATATCCAGAGAGGAAGGGATGGCAACACGTGTTTCTCAACTATATTTCTTCTGAATGTTGCCTCCCCTTTGGGGTTTTCTCACTGTGATTCCTGTGGTCACCGCCAAGCCCTGATACCAAGGGCCACTACTTCTTTTCCTTTTTTGGCCTAAGAATGGATTAAAAGGCCTCTTTCTTTATTTTCCTTTTACAAATCTTTATAAGGACTGATGCTTTCAGAAGAAAATTTATTAAAAATCTGAGGGAAAACAAAAAGGAACTCAATCTAGAAAGTACAAACAGGATAAAGTTACCTATTTCCAAAGTCTAGGTTTCTGATTCTGAGAATCCCAGTAGTGAGGCACTTCACTAGATCCCAGATTCTCTTGACTTAATAAAACTCGAAAGCAGTTATTTCAAACTCAGATGCCTACAGGGGCCAGGCATATAACATAAATAGTTGTATCAGGTTGGACATAAGACAATAGAGGGATCTGGGGACCTGCGTACGACCAAATCGTGCATGCCTGTAGGCAAGCATGACTTCACAGACGCTGCTCCAGGGGACTATGCATCTTACTCTGTTAAAGGAAGTTACCAACTCCCTAAAATGAAACCTTTGTTTTTTTTTGTTCAGCTCTGCCAAATCCTGTTAGTCTCATTTGTTTCTAATCTCCAATCCATTTAGTTCAGAACTGATTTGTGAGGGAATGGAGATTGCTACTTTCATTTCTAACAAGTATCTAACCCTTTCAGGTCTAAGCTGTATGTTTCAAATACCTCTGCAGCATTTGATGATTCACACAGTGGAGAACTCCCAACTCTCCCTTCCCCCTAGTGGAGGAAGGGTTTCCTAAAAGTCCACACTTTACAGTATGACCATTTAATAATACCTTGGCCTATACAAAGGAGCTGTGGTGGAGCTGTGGTTAAAGCATTGGGCTGCTAACCAAAAGATTGACAGTTCGAACCCACAAGCTGCTCCAAGGGAGAAGGAGGAGACAATCTGCTTCTGCTTGGAAACCCTATGGGGCAATTCTACTCTGTCCTATAGGGTCACTTTGAGTCACAGTTGACTTGATGGCAATGGGTTTGTTTTTTGGTAGCCTATACAAAAATCAGTGGCTTATATATAACTAGAAGAAAAAAACCAAACTCACTGCTGTCAAGACAGATCCAACTCATAGTGATCCCTCCTTGGGTTTCCGAGGCGATATCACTACGGAAGTAGATTGTCCAACCTTCCTTCCGAGGAATGGCTGGTGGGTTTGAACCGCCAGCCTTCTGGTTAGCAGTCAAATGCCTTAGGCACTATGCCACTAGAACTCCCATACATAACTTAAAAAATAAAAAAATAAATAAGACAAAGATCTTTTACACACACATGTTGAATTTAAATTGATTTCAGTTCACACAAGTGGGAATGTTCAGGAAAGAGTTGAAAAGAAAAGAAAAAAGAATTAAAAAGAAATTTAAGCTACAGAAGAGCTATGGGAATAGATTTGGGAATTATCTGCAAAGGAGTGACGTTTTTAGGTATGAGAATGGATGCATTTTTTGCTGGTAAGAGTATGAAGAGAAGAACAATGATCCAGTGCTTGAGATTTGGGGAACAATCATAATTGGAAGGAGTAGTAGGAGACAGTGGAGCTCTGATGGCGTAGTGCCTAAGGCATTTGACTGCGAACCAGAAGGCTGGTGGTTCAAATCCACCAGCCACTCCTTGGAAGGAAGATTGGGCAATCTACTGCCGTAGTGATATCGCCTCGGAAACCCAAGAGGGGGTGGTCACTGTAAGTTGGTACCAACTCGATGGCAGCGAGTTTTTTTTTTTTTTTTTTTTTTGATTAGGAGCCAGTGAAGGAAATGTGAGTGAAGTAGAAAGAGAATCAGGATAGAGTAGTAAATTAGAAGTCACGCAAAGGGAACTAACAGTTACAAAGTACATGACTGTGTTTGTGCTAGACACATTGCTAGGTGCTTTGTTGTTGTTGTTGTTATGTGCCGTCGAGTCAAACCTGACTCATAGCGACCCCTCCTTGGGTTTCCGAGGCAGTATCACTACGGAAGTAGGATTGCCCAACCTTCCTTCCGAGGAGTGGCTGGTGGGTTTGAACCGCCAGCCGTCTGGTTAGCAGGCAAGTGTCTTAGCCACTATGCTACCAGAGCTCCTGCTAGGTGCTTTACCTAATTTAAAACTTAATCCTTACAACAAACCTGAGGTAGGTGATATTATCCTCGTTTTAAAGATAAAGAAACAGAAGCACAAGGGCTAAGTAATTTGCTTACGGTCGTTCAGCTGCTCCGCCCATATTTGTCTTGATTCAAATCCCATGCTCTTTCCATCATCAAAGAGGTTGACCCATAGTACCAAATGGGGCAGAGAGCCCAGAGAGAATGGGCATCTGACCGAGGAAAGATCAGTAGTAGGGTCTTTGTGATTGTAGGAGTTAAAGAAAGACCAATTGATAAGGCAATGGAGTGTGGAACTCTCATCAGAGAAGTTTCACAATGAAAAGGAAATGAAAGACAACTGCTGAGCTAGAAATAACAGTAGGTGTAAGCAAAACCCTTCTTAAAATGGGAAGACACATATCTGAAGGCAAAGATGCCAGTGGAAAAGGAGAAGTTTAAGCTGGTAAAAGGAAAGTGATACAATGAAAGCAAGGGCCCTACAGAGTTGAGTAAAGTAGAAGGGTTCATTCATCCTCTGGGATTTTGGATGTCAAGAAGGGATGGGTGAGATTCTGCATATAGATGACTTGACTTCTGCTAGTTTTCAACCTCTTCCCCCAGGAAATGTAACCTTTTCATTCAAGAATTTTAAAGTCCTTTCCAAGGGCATTCAATTTTCCTTACATAAAAAGAGAATCAGATGATTACGTGATTTATCTGTTATGACAGAAATAATGAAATGTACAGATACAAAAGTTATATTCTCTCCCTGTTCTGAACTCACACAGTACTTTTTTTAAAAATATATTTTATTGAAATATAATTTATGTACAGTGAAATACACAAAACAGAAGTGACATGGGTCAGTACATTTTTTTTTTCAATATTCCCTCCTCTTCCCTCCCCTGGTAACCCACAAAGAAAGTTTCCTCCCATATGTAAACCTTTCCTTGACTTTTTACAATAATGAACTAATACTATATTTGTCCTTCTGTAATTGACTTATTTCACTTAGCATACTATCCTCCAAGTTCATCCATGTTATGAGGTGTTTTGCAGATTCTGCATTATTCTTTTGTGTTGTATAGTATTCCATTGTCACACAATACTTTTTATCTTTCCTGTGTCACTTGTCACTTTGGCCTTATAAGAATTTCTACCCTTATCTCCCCTGTTACATGCTAAACTCCTTTAAGGGCAGAAATATGTCTTGCTCATTTTGTTTCTCCCTCTGGACCTACCACAGTGCCTTGTAGATAGGAGGTATGTAATAAATGTGTGTTAATGAGTGATTGAAATGTAAAGATCTTGGCATCAGAGGAGTCTTTTACATTGGCAAATGCTGTCTTTGGTTATAGAAATGAGAAGAGAAAACAAAAGTATCAAACAACTTATCTGTACACTTACCTGGTTTCTTGGGCTTGTAACTTTCCTTGTACCTAAATCTTCTATTATATTCTTCACTTATGGGTGATAATTCTTTTGGATAGTGAGTCACATTGAAACATCAGAGTTCTGTCTAGACTGAATCCTGTAGGTTGGCAACTTAGATGCCCAACGTTAGAGAATGAGACTGCATCATAGGCATCATTGTTATCTCTCATAAGGGGATTGCCAAGGGAGACAGACATTGCCAGGTTTCAGGTAGGATTCTTTTTTTTTTTTTTTTCCCTTAGTTCTGTGTGGGAGATTTTTGGTCTCTTTGTTTTTCTACTTACAAGTTTAAACTCTTTGTGGACAGTACCTATTAAGCATCATTGAAAATACTAAGTATGGTGGAGTCATACTGAAAAGTTTAAACATAGTTTCTGTCCTTGAAAGATGGACTTTTGATGGGGATTAGACAACTGGCTAATGTTTACATATATACAAGTAATATTTTAAATACATAAAATATGTATATTACCTGAGAGGAGGAAGTAATAGATTCATTTGAATGGGGTTTTGGAGCTTATACCAGACTAGTTTGGGTAAAGTATTTCTGGAAGAGATAAAGCTTGAGCTAAGGGTTCAGAGAGATTTTGTGTGGCAATGGTTGCAGAAGGAAAGGAAATGAATCAATTCTTTTGGAAGGATCAGCACAAAGCTGGTTCCTATTAGGTGGAGGTTACAGATGTCCCAAATGTCCAACTTTTCAAACTGCTGTGCCACTCCATCATCTCTGACATCAACTCCTCCTTCTCCCCTCAGTACTCTTCCTCTGGTCTTTGGGTTCCGTAATTCATGGCAATGTCTCACAGAACTCACAAACTGTTACAGTTAAGTGGCTTATTAGGGAAGTAATAGGATAAAACTTGGGATCAGGAATGACTCAGAAGTAACAAGAACAACTCAGGTTATGATTCTAGATCAGGACAGCTTCTTCTTGCCTTCTGCTGCTGGGCCCTGCTTGGGGCCTTCTCAGGCAAGTGTTACAACTCCAGCTCCAGCCCTCCTCAGCTATCTTGTGCCGGTCTCCTGGTTCCTGCCATCTTGTACTACTGTTGCTCTACTATTGTGCTGCAGCCTTGCACTATCTTCTGTATTACAGTTACTTCCTCTCTCTCTCCACATCTCTCTTTAAGCCTGGTAGGGTGGCTAACCTGACCAATCCCCTCGTTAGGGTTCCATACACCTTATTTGCATGGTTCCACCCCTCATGCAAGAAAAATTTTGCTGAAGATAATTCAAAAGTGGTTGCAGCAGTATATTGACAGGGAACTGACAGAAATTCAAGCCAAATTCAGAAGAGAATGTGGAACGACAGATATCATTGCTGATGTCAAATGGATCTTGCCTGAAGGCAAAGGGTACCAGAAAGATGTTTACTTGTGTTTTATTGACTATGCATGGGCATTCGACTGTATGGATCACAACAAATTATGTATAACATTGCAAAGAAGGAGAATTCCACAACACTTACTTGTGCTCATGAGGATCCTGTACATAGAACAAGAGGCAGTCATTTGAACAGAACAAGGGGATATTGCATGATTTAAAATCAGGAAGGTGTGCATCAAAGTTGTATCCTTTTACCATACTTATTCAGTCTGTATGCTGAGCACATGATCTGAGAAGCTGGACTATATGAAGAAGAATGTAAAATCAGGATTTGAGGAAGACTCATTAACAACCTGTGATATGCGGATGACACAACTTTGCTTGCTGAAAGTGAAGAAGACTTGAAGCATTTACTAATGAAGATCAAAAACAGCTTTCAATATAAACTACACCTCAACATAAAGAAAACCAAAATCCTCACAACTGGACCAATAAGCAACATCATGATAAATGAAAAGATTGAAGTTGTCAAGGATTTCATTTTACTTGGATCCACAATCAACAAATGGAAGCAGCCGCCGAGAAATCAAATGATGTATTGCATCAGGCAAATCTGCTGCAAAAGACCTCTTTAAAGTACTAAAGAACAAAGATGTCACTTTTAGGATTAAGGTGTGCCTGACCAAAGCCCTGGTGTTTTCAAATGCCTTCATATGCCTGTGAAAGCTGGACAACGAATAAGGAAGACTGAGGAAGAATTGATGCATTTGAGTTGTGACGTTGGAGAAGAATATTGGCTGTCCCGTGGACTGCTAGAAGAACAAACAAATCTGTCTTGGAGGAAGTAGAGCTGGAATGTTCCTGAGAAGTGAGAATGGCCAGACTTTGTCTGTCGTACTTTGGTGGTGTTGTCAGAAGGGACCAGTCCTTGGAGAAGGATATCATACTTGGTAGAGTAGAGGGTCAGTGAAACAGGGAAAGACCCCAATGAGAGAGATTGACGCAGTGGCTGTGATGATTGGCTCAAACGTAGCAGTGATTGTGAGGATGGCGCAGGGCTGGGCAGTGTTTTGTTCTGTTTTCCGTGGGGTCGCTGTGAGTCAGAACCCACTCAGTAGCGCCTGACAACAATAGCCCCCACAAAGGTGCCATGCACTTTTTTTTTTTTTTGAATTTTTATAGTGACTCGGGTGAAAGTTTACAGTGCAAATTCATTTTCCACACAGCAGTTTATACACATTTTGTTTCATGACATTGACTGCCACAGTGTAACAACTCTCTTCCTACTTCCTCCCTGTAGTTACCTCTTCCCTGTGCCCTTCTTTCCTCTGCATTCCTGCCCCCTGACCTATCTCCCTGTGCAAATACTGCCCTTCTGTTCTCCCATGATTGATTGTTCTAAGGAGTGTACCTGCCTGGTGTAAATGTTCACCTTATATACCTGTGTGTTGCTTGACTGGAAGCCACAGGAATGAGTTCAATTCTTGGCCTGAAGGGTAACTAGGGTCCATAATCTTGGGGATTTCACCAGGCTCCATCAGACCAGTAAACCTGGTCTTTTTTTTATAATGTTGACACTCTACTTAGAGACCAACTTAATTCAAAGATAGGAAGGAAATCCAAGGTTAGGGAACTATGCTGCCTCCTTTCTTACTGCACATCCCTTTCCTCTAACTCTTGGTCTTGTACACCTCTAGACTCTTACAAGGAATTTAAGAAAGATTGTTATATAATTAATTTATGATACCTGAGGAGACGTACAACAGAGTGGCAGAGTCTGTATGGAATTCAAAAAGAAAAGAAAATCCAAGGAGTAACTAATTTATTAACTTTTTAGCATAGTGCCAAAGCAATGATAATACTGTTCTTGTTCTTAAGAATATATGGCTAGCTTTCCCGTAATGTATATGAACTATACCCTAAAGCGTCTTGCTGGTTTTTTTTTTTTTTGCCTTTTTTTTCTATGTAAATAAGTAGAACTCTCAGTGTTTATTCAGCTTCCCAGGAAAAAGCAGATGAAGATGTTAGTCACTGGAATGGTATAGCCTCCAAGTTGTAAATGAATAAATTGGCATTTTTATTTCAAAATTTGTACTCTTGTGAGTTTAGTTAGCATCAGTCAATCCTTTAGAGTCTTGCTATCTCTAAATGAACTACTGAAAACCAAGTTAGGGACTCTGGACCTTTGGTGATCCCTGCAAAGGAAAGACTGCCTACGAGAGGAAGTCTGTACTTTGCAAGGTCTCTCAATCCAGATACTTACCTGTTTCCACCCCTTAACATTTCTTATTGAGAACACTGAACACTGTGGGCTCCTCTGACACCATCTGAGGGTATCAAGGTACATTTAAAAACATCACAAGCAGTTATTTGGAGAGTGCTTTTTGGATGCTGTGCCTTTTATTCAGTGCAAATGTAGACTCAATTGTACATCCCCTTTCACCAAGCCTAACATGTAGTAAGGAATCCTTCCCTCAGTTTTGGGGCTTTGCCCAGTTGGACAAGCCCTTTGGATGGTGAGTGGGAGGTGGGGAAGTTCCGTGTTGGAGGGGCTCTCGCTGCGCTCTCCCTTTCTTTGACTTCATCCGCCACTGAAGGAGGGAGCCCTCAGTGCTCTTCTGCCTTTCTTTGTTTTCTCACACTTGTTTGAGGAAATTCAGTCAGACGACCTCCCAGAATTTTGTTCCCCTGCTCTAGAGAGCCCTAGTAGCTCAGAGTCTGAGGACTAGCTCCAACTGTACTGACCTGGTCAGAACCACCTGGGTCAGCTGACAGTGATAGACAGACCAGTAGCCACTCTCTTCTGAAACTGCCTGTGAGGCATCGAAGCCTGAATCAAATGACCATTGTACTGGCCTCATATTGGGGCCCCAAATGCCCGTTCTCAGTTTGTCCTTGTGTATAAATATAGGTCTCTCTAGATAGAAAAAATGAGAGTCTTAAATTTGCTTTTTTTTTTCTATACCCCTTTTCATGGGCCAAGTTAATGAGATGCATATCATTAAAGGCTGATGTCTTGTGGGATGGAGCCTTTTAAACTGGATGTGCCTGGCTTAGTCATGGCAAATATTTACCAAAAAAAAAAAAAAAAGGAAGCATACACTCAGGATTTCTCGAGCTGAAAGAACTAAAGAAAAAATTCAAGCCCTGAATTTTAATACTCAAGGATTCGATGGGCAAAACATTGAATGATGCATGAAGCATCAAAAGAAGATGGAAGGAATACACAGAGTCACTGTACTAAAAAGAATTAGTCAACATTCAACCATTTCAGGAGGTAGCATATGATCAAGAACTGATGGTATTGAAGGAAGAAGTCTAAGTTGCACTGAAGGCAGTGGTGAAAAACAAGGCTTCAGGAACTGATAGAATACCAATAGAGATGTTTCAAAAAGTGGATGCAGGTACTTCCAATAAGATGGAGGAATAGGCAGACAAGCTACACAGATCCTCTTCAACAAAGAAAAGAGAAACCAATTGACAAAGATACAGAAGATAATACTGAAGCCCTGAGCTTTGAAAGGTACTATACAGAAGTGGATTAGGCACCAACTAGTGGAAAAACCTGAACAAAAACAATGAGTACAGAGACAGTCGGAGCAGTGGACTGTCAGCTACTCTGATGGGACCAACAGTCTGAACATTTCCAAGTGGTGTTGGGACCTGAGAATTGACCTAAAGATCAGCCCTGGTTGCCAAGGGCTGCAGGTACAACTGCGCTGGAGGCCTTTGATTAGGAAGGGAAACAGCAAGAAGGGAGACAACCTGAGCC
>NW_006921589.1:10838767-10875438 GCF_000298275.1 Orycteropus afer afer
AGTCTGTTTGGGGAAAAGGGAAAAAGAGATAAAATGAGAGAAACCTCGGCAGTAAAAACAGCATCTTGGTAAACAGACTATAAAAAAAATTGTGACCTGCTTTCTGGCAGCCCTGGTGGCTGTCGAGCGGGCGAAGGTGGCGGAGCTGGCGTCTGTGTGGACACACGGTGCCCGGGGCGCACAGCTCCCCTGGCTGCGCGGGGCGTTAAATTTAGCCACATAATGATGGGCCTGAGGAACAGCCTCTTGTTGACCACACCATAATTACTGCTTCGCTTTATGAATTTTATTTTGCTTATTCTGTTTCCTCCTCCTCTGGCAAGAAGGAGGCCTAGAGTGGGGGGAGTCCCGCCCCCACATTCCTCCCCTTACAGGACAAATGAGTCTTCATAGAAACTTGGGCTTTTGGACCATCAGGGAAAAGAGTAAGTTCTCTTGGTTAATCAGAGAGGGAGGAATGTATGCTGATTCCCAAGGCTCTTGATTTATAGTAAATTCATAAGTAGGGCCTGCTAGCCCTGCTTCAGAGCTGTTGGAGGTAAAGTCCTGAAGACTTTGGTCTTAGGTGGCACTTTCATGTGAGTGTGAGAGGCTGAGACTTTCACTCTGTTTATACCCCAAGAGGTAGGCTCTTGAGTGTTGTTGGATTTTTCTGTCTTTGGCCCTAAGCTCCCCACCTAGCTCTGTAGAAGTTTAGTTTTGACAACATTCTGTATTATGAAGTAGCATTGTTTTATATATGCTAGTCTCAGCCATAACTGGGTTCTTGAAGCTGAGGATGTAATGTAATTAAGGTACCTTGTTCAGGTAACATAAAAATACTTGTTCAGAATATTCTGTTGGAACCTCAAATATTATTCCTCATAGGTGCTTGGATAGATACTGATCTTGGTTTTAGAATTAAGACAATATAGATTCCTAGATTGTACCATGGCCTTTGTCGGAGTGGTACTCTGTCTTAGTTTTACCTAAAACTCTAGGGAAAGGACCAGAAGCCTTTGATCTCATACCAAAAATACCATGTTGGGGAGAGAAAGTAGGCTGTAGAGAAGGTATTGGAGGAGTTGTATGGACTAGGGACTGGGTCACTGGGGGTGAAGTTCTTGAATGGTGACCTAGGTTGGCAGCTACCTATGGCCCCACAGTGGCCCTCCAACTGAGGAAGTGGTGGAAAAGGAAAAGCAAACAGGGATTGTGGTCAGGGTACTGGCTTGTCCCTCATTGGCCGGCACTGTCCTGTTTGTGTGTCGGGGTGGTTGGGCTCCTCCAGAAGCCAGGCAAGAACGTGTCAACGAGAGGCTTCTTGTAGCTTTTGTTTTCCTAAAACAAAGGAAACTCCTTGCATTGCTGGAAGTCGCGTGCTTGGATGCTGAGTTTGTTATTGCCTGATAACCTGGCCACCAACTCCTGCCCTCCTTTTCACCCCATACAACCAGTGGCTTAGTGGGAGCAGCTTCCTGTTCCTCATCCTAGGCAGCAGATTCACTCTCTGTCTTACCCAGAATGAGGAACAAAGAGGAAAGCTAGTCCTCCTACCCTCAGACTTATTCTCCTCTCTTCTCATGGAAACCTTCTAGAACACATGGTCTTATTATACATAACTAATATACAGTGTGTACCAGTTACAAATTCAACAGTACTCAAACTGTTTTATACTTTAGTCATTGAGGAGTCCTTTAAACACATGCTCGAATGTCATGGCAATGTCAGATTGCTCTGAATGCTCTGAAAGCTTTTAAAAAACTTAAAAAAAAGTTTCTATACTTACATCATCATGGCATAGTACCAGAGAGTTCATGAAATAGCACCAGTTTGTGGATCAGCACTGTTGCATAACCATAAGACCTAGTAAGTTTGAGCTAGGTCCTATTGGACACAGAGGTTCTACCCTAAACCTGTTCATCTGGGATGGATAGGAAAGGGAATTCCTAAGGAAATGTCAGGCAGTAAGAAGTAATGTGATCTCAGTTGCCAAATCATGTCAAAGAGCTCTGACACTGAGGTGGAAGGTTGGACTATATGACTGTAAATGTTTCTTCCCAAGTGCAAAGATTCTGTGATTCTAAGGTTACATGGTATGGCCAAGAGAGAGGTAATGACCATGATGACTTTCCTGTACAGTACTGATTCTAATCTCAACTGCAGCTCTAAGTGACTTAATGAGGGGAAGAAGGGGGAAAACAAGGGAGAGGGGATATTTTCATATAGTTCATTTTCTAGTCTGTCATTATCTAGGTTATGAGGTCTTTGTTATGCAGATTGATCATGTGTTTGGTCAGCATTATCTTAGTCTTCTATTAAGAGGCCACCAAATTGTTTCTAGAGGTTGAGAGATCTAGGACTAAGGAGAAAAGTAAATATTGGCAGAGTTGGTGGAATTCAAGTTAGAGATAAGAAATGGGCCTTGGATTAGAAATGTGGGTTATTGGCAGGGCTACGTGACTGCCCTAGTTGGAGGGTGAGGGTAATGTTCAAACAAGGAGGCTAAAACCCCAGGTCAATAGGACAGCTGGTTGAAGAGGACTTACCATGCAGTCAAAGGTTTTTCTTTGCAGAGAGAGAGGAATAAGAGGACTGAGAGGGAAACTATTTGGAAAGTAAACCAAGAACTTAAAGGACTGGAGAGCATGAGGAAGGGAGTGGGCATCTGCTGGGTTTCTACTCTTGCTAAAGGATTGAAAGAAAAGAAGTAGGTCCACTCGGAACCTCTGCTTCCTTTCTCTTTTAAACACTCCACTCACCCCAGGGATCTGTAATCAGGAAAAGAAACCATATGAAAGCTACTGATTAAAGTAAACCTGGGCATGTGTCCCTGGTCTAAAAGCTGATCAGTGGCTTCTGATAGACCTTAGGATATAGTCCAAACACCTTAATAAAACCACTAAGGTCCTTCATGGTGTGGCTCCTGCTTACCTCTGCAGCTTCATCTCCCACTCTTCTACTATGTCACACTCACCCTCATCTACACTCCCCACCTTCCATCACAAATGTCTTCTGACAGAGTAAACTTTTCTTAGTTCCTTTAGTCCAACATGCCCTCTCTTATCTCTAGTCCTTGACACATGCTGTTGCCTCTGGAACACATCCCACCACCAAACATTTTCACCTGGCTAACTCCTTTTCACCTGGCTAACCAGAAGTTTGCCAGTTCAAATCCACCAGCCACTCTGTGGAAGGAAGACTGGGCAATCTACTTCCATAAAGATTTATTGCCTCAGAAACCCAAAGGGGGTCACTTTGAGTCAGAATTGACTCAAAGGCAATGAGGGTTTTTTTTTTTTTTTAATTCCTTTCCATCTTTTTCATTTCAGTGAAGATGTCCCATCCTCTCGGGATTGTTTAACTTGTCTGATCAACGGTAAATGCTCAGTAAATTTATGTGGTAGTATATACTCTGCAAAGGACTTTCACCTTTATTGCTTAATTTGATTTTCATAACTACCTGTTGAAATGATAAAAAGAAGACTAAAAGGACAAATTTATGTTTTTGTTTTTTTTTTCTAATCTACTGGGGCCACTTTTGGATGAAATTAAGTGACTCTAAATCCTACAAGTAACTGCAGTTGAAACAGAACCTTATCCTTTGACTTTCTGGAACAGAGCTTTTTTCCTGTTATCCCACACCATCTCAGAGGCTTGGTTCTAATTAAATGTATTTGATAAAGGAGAAAACTCAGAGAGTAAAAAATATTCCCATAGCTCATCTTAAATCTGCACATTGAAACACTGGTTCTGAAATTATAGAAAAGTGGCCAAGCACCAAACTGGAGTACCATCACGTACACGGTCAAGGAAAAATGTTCCGACCATGAAACATGGGAATGAGCTAAGACGTAGTTGGAGAGGAGTCCTCTATGTTGGAGAGGGATCTGAAAAACACTGACATTTACTGCTGCCAAAATGTTTTCCTTGGGGCTACCCTGAGAACAGAATAGCTAAGTGTGGTGAATACAGAACTGTGGGTGATACACGCTGGCGTTCTTCCAGCTCTAGCAATTTCTCAGCCACTGAACAAGTAGGGTAGAGGAGCTAGAACCTTTAGGGCTGCCTCTCAGCCTTTTTATTCTTTACCTCCTGGGATCTGGAGCGTATCGGTATCACCCAAATCACTGGAAACCTAGTTTATAGGCAGAGCTGCCCACAAGGCCAGGTTCAAAATTACCCTTGTGCCCTGGCCTTTGGGAAGGCAAAAGCATGGCCTGGGCCCACTCACTAGCCGGGATCAGTAAATTCTAGCCATTCAGGACCCAGACACTCTTTGTCCAGCTGTATTTTCCCGGTGTCTCCTGGAGAGTGATTCAGGGCCAAGGTGACAGTGGGTTTGGAGCCCAGATGAAAGGATCACAGGGACCACAAGACAAGATCCCTTGTGTGGTGGCCGGCTGGAAAGAGGAGGGCGTGAGTGTGTGTGGAGGTCAGTGACGCAATTCCCCTGGCTCACTGGGGTGGAGGAGGAGAAGGCTCGCGGTGTGTCTCCTTATAAAGAGGCCCTTACCACATGAAGCAGGGGCTGAAGGTGATCCCACTGTGAGTCACCCAGGAAGGGACGCCGTGTGCCCAGAGCCCAGAAGAGAGGACTGTGGATTCCCACTCTTTCCTTCTATGATTTTCTGTGTAATATGGGTTGCTTTAGTCACTCAGGCTGCACTGCTTCTCTGTCTTCTAGTCCATTCTTTCCCCTCACCCTGCACTGTCCCTGATGTGGATGAGCTTTAAATCCATTAGTTTGTTCTTGATTTTTAGTCCTTTTATTTGAAGTTTGGAATCTGTTGATTTCAAAAAGCCCAAACCAGACTAATTGTGTTTGCTTTTGAGAAGATGGCCTGGTGGCTCTTTGCCAAGTGTGGTCTCTCTTAGATTGTGTTTGCTTTTCTTCTTATCTTCACCTAAGGCAGGTATCATATCCTGGACTAGAATGAAGGGATTCTAGGGGGCCCTCAGATCCAATTGCCCCTCAGTTGAAGGCAGCTCTAGTCTGGCCTTTATTGAGGTCTGGGACTGCAGAGAGCCTGGGGAGTGTCCCTGTAATCAACCAGCCACCAACCCCACACTGCCTTGTAATAAAGCAGCTCTATATTTGTTCTGTGTATAGTCTCCTCTGTAATAATGGCACAGCCCTCGCTGCTCCCTCTCTTTGGGGAGATTTTCTGGGTAATAGAAAATTTTGAAATGTTAAAGAGGATTGTCGACTCAAAATGTTTTTATCTGGGATGTGTCGTCAGTTGGGAAGATGCCCAGGATATCCAGGCAGCCAGTGCCCTTGGAAAGGAGTGTGTTGTGGTGAGCATGTTGTGTATGTGTGACTCTGTGGCTGTGAGGACCGTGTGTGGGGAGAGGAGGGTGGGAGAAGCGGTGGGGTGTGGTTGTAACAGTTGTGGGGTGCACTGTGCTCGTGCTGGTGGTGAGTGGAGTGTGTGATTGGGCAGAGAGTGTGAGAGATGTGCAAAAAGGGCCAAGGCAATGGTGGCAGACCCTGTCTTGGCAAATTTCAAAACTGTCGGGTATGTTGGATGGTGACAGTTAGAAGCTTAGCCTAAGAATGGAACCTTTTAAAACTCACATTTCATTCCTTCTTTCAACTGATGCCCCCTTTGCTCTGGTCCCCAGCCTTTTAAGGCCTAACTGCCATTTTGCTGACATTTTTGGTCCCTCCTTCTTGTTCCTCTCAGTTTCTCATATCTTTTTTTCTTAACCCGGAAGAAGTCAGAGATGGACACTCTGTCTGGAGAGAGGGCTAACAGTAAGCCACCTTGATTGAGGTTACTGAGAGCCAGCGTGGTGTCTCAGGCCTAAGGCTTTGAAGTTTACCCAGGATGGTGAATACTGGGAGTTGTTGCTATTGCTAACAATTCTGATTTCCCCTTTTACCCTCACTCACCATCTCTCTACCTCTGCCCACCCCCACCTCCCGGATTCTATAAATACTTTATTATATGGCACTAGTAAAACTTCAAGTATTTCTTTTTATTAGAGCTACATAATATGGTAATTGTGTAACAGAACACAGCTCCCGTGAGCAGCCCCCACTCTCTTCCTAGGTGTGGCCCCTCACCGCCTCAACTTGGGCTAGGCCCACAGGTCTCTCTGTTCCTCTCAAGTGTGTGTGAAGGGGGCTGGGTCAGCTTTTCAGGCAGAGCTAAGGGGTCAAGGCTAGAGGAGGAAAGAGGTACCCTTCTAGTTTTAATTGCAGTCTGACCTGGTTTGTGAGTACAGTGTTGTCGATGTTAGTTGCTGTAGAGTTGGTTCTGATTCATGGTGATGCCATGTGCAGAGTAGAACTGCTTCATAGAGTTTTCAAGGCTGTGACCATTTGGAAACAGATCACCAGCCTGTCCTCCGAGGCACTGCTGGGCAGATGGCCAGCCTTCTGACTAGTAGTCCATCGCTTACCAGCCTTTTGACTAGTAGTCCGTCGCTTACCCATTTGTTCCACTCAGGGACGCATGTGAGTGTAGTGAGAATCTTCCTGTTAGTGTTATTCCCAACCATTTAGCCTCCCTTTCCTTTTATGCTGACGTGATATAGAAGTAGATTTTGAACTCAGACCTAGGGCCAGGGGTTCATGGGTTTCTCTGGTATACTCTGATTCACAGTAATTCTTGTTTGTTTTTCTTGGTAACAGTCATCATTCTTTCTGATGTCTCCTGAGTTCAGAATCTGTAGATGCTAAACGAAGGAAGCTGACCCTTTGCCTCCTGGTATTTCAGCTCCAGCACATCTTTCCTCTTGAACCTGAATCACTGGCCTCCGTGTAGGCTTGTGTCGTAGAGGGTATGGAGTAAGGAGCTCTACAGTCTCTACATGTGTCGCTGTTCAGGGGCGATCTGCTAAATGTATGTGCTTTTGCCTAATTGAGCCTTACTGTTTAATTCTGGTTTTTGACCAATATGATCTGATTTTGAACCTTCTCTACGTTTCTGCTGAAACTATTGTACTTGGTCAGTATATCCTTTCTAGTTCTCCAAACTGAGGAGGATTAGCTTTCCATGTCCTAACTTCTACAAAGCTTATAAACTGGGGATTCCTGCCTGGAAAGCAGCTAATAGGCCCCAGCCCCAGTGTCACAATGCTTCATCCTTTCTTAACTGCCCTTGTGCCCAGCGTCTGCATAGGGGCCAACCTCAAACCAGACTTTGCTGCCCACTCTTTACTCCCCATTGGGACGTACGGGCATATGTTCTTCCCACCTTTTGGGCCTAGCCAAGGTTAATATTAGACCTTCTAGCTGGGCTGCTGTTCCCGAAAGCCACAGGGTGTTGTTAATATTCATGTGACCGCAGAGGCTCATCAATATTCATGAGGTATCTGCTGTCTTCCTTTAGGCCCTTAGCTCGGAGAAAACAGGAATGATTAGAGTTTCTAGAACTTGAAACTAACCCTATTTCCTAGAATCTCTTGAGGAGGAGGCAAACCTTAAGAGTAAATGTCTGGGCCAACAGCAAAAGGAGTGTTCATGCCAGTATCTTCAACTGGTTCATGCCCATATCTTCCACGGAGCTGTGCTGGGTGACTGGTTTTAATGTTATCATCCATATCAAGGATTTATTGAATACCACAGGACTTAAGTTCTTGTACTAAGTACTACAGGGAGTAGGAAACTAGCCTTTTTAAATATTGAGTGCTGGAGATTCAAAGATGACTGACATGATCCCTACCCCAAGAAGCATGTAGTCCAGAAAGGGGGACAGATAGATGCACATATACTTAAAATCCAGGGAGAGTGTAGTCATAGAGATAACATAGAGGGCTGAACAAGGACAAATGAAGGAGTTCCTTGTGGGAAATTAGTGAAGGATTCCCAGTAAGCTTTTGAAAAGAAGGTGGATCTAAGGATAGTAGAGTCTTCTATAACCCTCAAGAAGTATAAAAAACTCCACTGCCGTGAAGTCAAGTTTGACTTATAGCAACACAGTAGGACAGAGTAGAACTACACCATAGGGTTTCTTTACTGAAGCAGACTGCCATATCTTTCTTCCATGGAGCAGCTGGTGGGTTTGAACTGCTGATCTTTCGGTTAGCAGCCAAGTGCTTTTAACCATGGCACCACCAAGGCTTCTCCAAATGTCCCTCCTGGGCTCTCTGCTTATCAACCTTGGTAGCCACTCCATTTGTTTGATGCTTTAGATATTTTGGTATCTTATTTAGTGGAACTTCCTTCCTTTAAAGTACCCTTCTTTTACTCCTAGATTGGAAAATTTACCCTTTCTTTTTGACGAGTTTAACTAGTAAGAGTTTCCAACTGTCATGTAGTCTTTGGCATAGTTTGAGTATTTAAAGAGATGAACATAATTCCAGGTTGCATAACTGAAAGAATAGCCTGCGAGCCTGAGGCCCCCGTCCCATTGTATTTAGCATTAGTTAGGCCCTTAGGATTTTGGTGCTATATCTGAAAGATGCGTGGAGGCCTTAGTGCCCATCAGAAAATAATGACAGAAATAAAGGAGATAGACATAGAATTAAAAAGAAGAGTTCAAGGAAAATGAAATTAGTTTATCTGGAGAGTAGTTTGAGTGGTAGTTCAATCTTTTGTATATAAAAAAAATGAGCACATGCAAGATGGTAAATAGCTCCTCTAAATTTCATTCAAGATAGTGCAGGAAGTGATGAGGTTGAATTGCAGTAATAAGGATCTAGTTGAAGTAGGGAGAAGATTTTTTTATTATTATTATTTTTTGCTAGAATATGTTCCCAGGAGAAACTTTGGAAATTTCTTCTCTAGAAATCTCTAAGATTCTATCCCTAGTAACTGTTGTATTATAATCCTAATTGGGTACAATTGGAGAGGACATGGCTAGGCCTAAGAGTCTGTAGTTTGTTCTTCATTTCTCTCAGTTGACTGGTTCCTGCTAGGGCCTATCAGAAGCTTCTTCCTCAAAAAAGATGACAGGCCCCTATGGGGCCATTTGGGAAAACATTTACATATAAAATAAGCTGTCAGTTCCAGGCATTGAATAAATAGATACCCCTTTCTCCCAATTCTACTAGAGACCTATACATTTTGAGGTCTGAGGAAGCTGACTTTGCTTGAAAGTTGGCATGCAGTTTCTAGAGATGGTCCAGAAATAGGTTTTAGGGAAGAAATTTGGCCCTAAGGAATATGAGGAAGGAAAGATATTAACAATTCTTTATCAATACCCATTCATTGCCTTACTCTCTATCCTTTTTCTTATATTTCTTAATTCTGCCTCTTTACAAAGTCTGTTTATATTTCTGTCTTTATCTTTGCCGTTCACACAAGATATTCTTTAAGATGAGGGTGAAATTGCTAGACTACCTTCATGGGTCAGATAACTGATGCTAGAATGTAGGCCTCACAAGAGTAGGAATCTTGTCTATCTTGTTTACCACTGTACCTCTAGCTTATACCTAGTACATAGTAAGTGCTCAAGAAATATTTGTTAAATGAGGAACAAATATTTACATTTATGAGGTGGACTGGCTTCTCAATGGGCTTAGTAATTATTAGTATGTTTGCCTAGAGTGAGGGAAGACCACAGGAATGATAGAGCAGTATCAGATATCTGACTTATTGCTTGTTGGGTGGCACTACCTTTCATTCTAGTGTTTGGTGACAAAGATCATGCCATCTAAGTGTGAAATTAGCATTCCTGCCTAAAATGGAGTAAACCAAAACAGCGTGATGTAGAAATAATTTAAACATGTATGGACTCTATTATGGAAACAGATTACTGAGTATTCACAGTTCTTAAGTGAGTAAGACTCCTGGAGAAGGAACTTCACAGACTAATGACTTGAACACTGAAAGTAAAACCCAGTGAGAGAGGGTTCTGGCTAGTTTGAATTCAGAAGATATTTGTCCCAGGAAACAGGAAAAAGTGGAATACTTAAGGCATTTGTCTGCTAACCAGAAGGCTGGCAGTTCAAACCCACCAGCCATTCCTTGGAAGGAAGACTGGGTAATCTACTTTCGTAGAGATACTGCCTCCGAAACCCAAGGAGGTGTTGCTGTTAGTCAAATCAACTCGACAGCAGTGATTTTTTTTTTTTTTCTTTTCTGATTTATCTGGTGTGCTCCACAGGAATATGCCCTTTGGTAGAAGTTATGGTTTCTTTTCTCTTGGGTTCCATTCCTTTACGTTTAGATGAATTAAGGAAGATCAATTTGAGGTCTGTCTTGTTCAAGGATCTAATCTAGTCAGCTGTCAGGAAAGGACAGCAGGTGGCGCCAAAAGATTGTCCTACTTCTCACTCTGGACAAGAATTGGGATTGGAAGAGGAAGGGATTGTCTTTGAAATGGAGGTGGGGAGTGGAGGATTGACAGCCTGGCGGTTGCTCAGGTAAGAGATTCTTGTGAGCTTAATGTTTCCTAGCTCTCCATCACCTAAGATTTGTAGCTTCAACATCCACCTATGGCAAGAAGGTTAGTGGGGAGGGGGATCTCAGCAATTCTGTCTCTTGTGTGACTGTGTCTCCTTTAGGGCCCAATTCTACCAGATGCCATGGCTTCTACTCTGACCTCATTCTGTGAGCCTCGTTTTCCTCTCTGTGAATTTGTTTCTCTCTTTTAGCCCAGATTTTCATCTTGGGATACTTTTCCTGTTTCAGTACAGGCTCTTCTTGGTGTTTTTTTTTTTTTTTTTTTTTTCACCTGCCCCTACCCCGGTAGCTATGGGAGGCTGGCAGAGGGAACTAAGAGAGTGAGGAGTGGAGAACACTGGCCAGGAACTGATTTAGACTGGAGTGCTGGTTGGGAGAGTAGAGGAGGACAGGGAAAGCCAGTTCATTGCAGCTCTTTGGTTCTGAGAAGGAAGCAGAGCACTGACAAGACTGCAGGACCCTAAACCAGTGCTAGAAGTCACCTCGGGGTCTGGTTTTAGCACCATCCATGTGCTGGAGTGGGCACAGGCTCCCCCAACCCTGACTGATTCCCACAGCCTGTTGTTAGCTCTCTTCTAGCATTGTCCCTGACGCCCCTAATTTCCCCATTCCCTTCATAAACCCGCCGGGCTGTCTCCAACCTTCATTCCTTGAGCCTGTTCCTTGGGCCTCCCCCCTTCCCTGGGGCGGGTTTAAGGGCTGGGCGGAGCTGTCCGCCTGAATCCCCTGTGGCCCCTTTGGTTCCTGGTTCTATATATATCCCTGTCCTTCTCTGCACAGGGTTTGATACGGCTTTATGGGCATTTCCATCCGCTTTACAGACACAGCCGTCACAGAGGCGTGTTTCACCCGAGAAACCTCAGAGGAGCCTGGCCTGTACCGGACTCAGTCTGGCCCCCTGAATCAAGGCTCTCTTCTCTTCCCGCCCTCACTCCCCCTCCCCCTCCATCTCCCCACTAACTGCCCCCGAGTGAATAACACAGCTCTGGGGAGCACTCAGCCCCAGTGGCAGGGCATTCTGCACCTCCAGAGACTCACGGAAAATTCTTTAGTGGCCGTTTCTCCACTAAATTAGCTGGGGGTGCTGGGGACCCTGACTTCTTAGACTGTTGTAATAGGGGCAGTTCAACATGTGTGGAAAAAATGGAGCCTTTGGGTGCTGCCAGGTTCCCTTGCAGCATATGCAGTAAGGAAAATAGCTTTTATAAACTGAGGCTGGAGGAGCCAATGGGCACCCAGGGAGGGTCAGAAGCAGAAGTAGGTTATGTGAGTCTGTGGTAATGAAGGGACAGGATTATTTGGACAGTGGATGGGAATGAATACTCTCCCAGGAAACTTCTGTTTGGCTCATTCTCTGGCCAGGAGTTCAAACCATGGGACCTGGTTTCAAAAGGGAAATTTGGGTAGAATAAAGGGGAAACCCATTAAGTAAGCTCGATTTGCAGGGGAAGGAGTAGGACTCCCCTTCATTTTAGAATGTCTAACATCCTAAATAATTACAATAGCTATTTTTTTTTTGTTTTTGTTTTTGGGTACCTATTGAGTTGCCAGGCAGCCAAATAGGGGCTTTAAATGATATTGCTAATCTTCACAACATTTTAATGAGTTGATACTTTTCCATGGTGCAGAGAGTGAAACTGAGGTTCAGAGAACATCAGTAACTTGCTCAAAGTCACATAGCTGATAAATAAGTGATGAAGCCAGCTTTCCGACTCAGGCTCATGCTTTTTCCAGCATACCATGCTACCTCCCTCTGGAGCCCATAAGGAGGTGACAAAGCTAATTCTGACTTAGTTTGTGACCTGAATAAATGAATAATGTTTAGACTCTTTCCGTTATTCACATTTCCATACGTTTCTCTTAACCTGACACCTGTGTTTACTCATGAGTCTCCCTGACATACTGGCCAATTCTTTGAGCCTGGGAATTCCCAGGGCACCAAGACGTTTGGCTGTGTCCCATGGAGGATCAGCACATCTGTGTGCATCTCTCTGTGATTGTCCAGCTGAGCTCAGGCAAGAAGGCAGCCGACTGTTGTTGCCTGGAGGCCCTCATCCCTGGCTTAGAGGCATTGGTCCATTTGGGTCTCTGCTGTCCAGAGTGGCCTGGCTAAGTATTTTCTTTCCCCTGTGATGTTTACTGTTCTTTCGCGGGATTTCAGATTTCCATGATGGCGGAAGGCTTGTAAAATGAAGGGGTGGGGAAGGGTTACTGTGGCAGGAGCCTGGGCCAGGCCAGGTCGAGCCAGCAGCACAGACAGCTTTTATAATGGTGTGTAGGACTGGGAGGCTTGTAAAGGCGATGCAGGCAGATAGGGGGATAAATCATGCAAGCAGTGGGCAGGGTGGTGAAGCCGAGGTTAGGAATTAACTTTGTGTTGGATGGAGCCCAGGTTGTGGGATGGGAAGGAGGCCTCTCCTCTTTTCCTCTCCCCTCAGCTCTGGTCTTTGCCTCTCCTTTCTGTTGGCCCTATTCACTGAAGGCTGTGACATGTTTGCCCTAGCCTTTGCTGTCCCTCCTCCAAGTTGCTGAACTGAATCAACAAGGGAGAGGGTACCCCAGAGCAAGGGGAAGAAAGTATTCCATGCCTCTACCAATCAGATGGCTTTGTTTCATTGCAAATATGGAGTAGAACCAGCTGATGCCTTCCTTCCCATAGCCATATATAAGTATGTCTAGTCCTAATTCCTTTCTGCTTGTTCTCATGTATTATGGCCTGTGCATAGAAAATGGACCTGAATTCTTTGAGACCATGAAAAAAGCAGAAATGCCCTTCCAGCTATTCTAAGATTCCCAGCTTGCTGTAGGGTCTCAACCTGCCTGAGCCAGGGTATAAGCCATAACTAGCTTGTCAAGATCACTTCATTCAGGAATTATATTTGATAATGGCATTTTTTTTTTGTAGTGAGGTCTCTGTGTGTCATATATGGAAATAAGTAAGGACCTGGGACAAATGCAGAGAGGCTTCAAGCGGTCAGAATAGATTTTGTGTGTAAAAATGAGTCCAGGTTCAATTTTCTCTAAAGACTTGTACTAATGTATATAGTGGCTGAGTGTTAAGAGGTGGTTTCTTATTGCACGGACAGTGTTTATAAGCCTCTTCAGGTCAGAGTTAAGTCTGTTATTATCTTTATTTCTCCTTACAGCCTTTGTGTAATGCTTTGCAAATTGTGAGTGATCAATAAATGTTTGCAACTCTCTGTTTTGCTTCTTGAAAGAAGGAGCTCTGGTGGTGTAGTGCCTAAGGCATTTGAGTGCTAACCAGAAGGTTGGTGGTTCAAACCCACCAGCCACTCTATGGAAGAAAGACTGGGCAATCTACTTCTGTAAAGGTTTACCACCTCAGAAACCTAAAGTGGGTCACTATGAGTCCAAATAGACTCAATGGCAGTGAGTTTGGTTTGGGTTTTGGTTCTTGATTTCCATGATCGGCCAGCCCCTGGGCTCTCTTCTTCTGACCCCTCCCCATCCCCACCCCCACCATCTCTCACCATAGCTTGTCCCTCTAATCATCACAGCTTTCAAGTGGCTCAGCCCAAACTAAAGTCATTCACTGCATTTCTTCCTCCCCAGATCTGTAATAGTGCTGCCACTTTTCTTTCTAATTAGGCCCTAATTGAAAACTGGTTGTATTTGGACTTTTCTTCTTCTGTTCTGCTTTTTAGTTCCAGTGGTGGAAAACCATTAAGCTGAGGTTTGGGTTTTTCTCCCCCCTCTTTTCTTTTTCTTCTTCTTTCTTTCTTTCCTTTTTTTTTAAACATGGTGGGATTCTTTTGGAAAAGCTGTCCCCAGCCTCTTGGAGCCCCACTCAGAAACCCCAGCCTTCTCCTGGAAGACCGGGTCTTTTCAAGTGGTTTGTGTAGAACACGTTGTAGGACCCCAATGCCTGTGACAGTTTCTGTTAATTATAGAGGCTCTTTCCCTCTCTCACATTAGTCAAAGGAGTTTTGTGTGTTTTAACAGCATTTTCCCTTGGCTTGAATAAGACTCTGTTCAGACATTTCCTAGGGATGGTGAGTCGGCAGCACTCACTGGTACCCAGTAGCAGTGTTTCCTTATTTGCTTCTCAAGGGGCTTCAAAGACTACAGTGAAGGATGCTTCCTACTATGCTTGAAATTCAGTTATGTAGTTTGTACACAATCAAAACCTTCTGGAATGTTTGGGCCTCAGATATGAAATACACACTTGTGTGTGATGTTCTCCAGGTCTGTGAGCCTCCTTTCTGTGCTTTCACTTTGTTCCCAGCCCTATCCAGTACCTGTGTAAGGGTCCCCTTCTTTTCCTTGTTGCTGAGCTACGTTTTCCTGGTGACCCTGGCTTCCATTTTCTATTTCTTAGGCCTGTGAAGCCTAAATCTTTTGAGTTTTTTTGTAGTCTTTTGTTTTCATTTTCTATATTAAAGTGCCTTTGCATCTTGAAGCCTCCAAGAATGACATTTGGCCTGCTTAGGCCAAAGCATTCTAAATAGGAACCAGACCTGCATATCATCTGCTTAGGACTTCTCTGAGCACCTAGTCTACCAGTTTGGCTTGGAGAGAATAGAAGATCCTTGAGGCAAGCAGCATTCAATGAGGAGTTCTGTATGGAGCTGTTTTTTTCTGGATGTTGTTGAGTTGAGGCAGCCTGATTTGGAAGGGGATCAGCAGAGACTCACAGATGAAGCTATGAGTAGAGAGTCAAGAGGCCACTCATGGGCCGTGGGATCAGTATCCTTGGACATGTCATTTCTAATTGCTGGAGGATAATTGCTTGTCCCATTCTGGGCTTTTTGTTTAGTTTTGTTTTTTTCAGAGATGTACTTAACTTGTTCCAATCCTTGAATTTCTCCTTTAGAACACTTATCTTTATAAGTGTTTTCTGGTCTTGTTTTCAGGTCTTGAGCCGTTTTCCTAGCCTAGAAACCTGCCTTTCTGAGATGTTGATTTTATTTGGATGAGAACATTATGGGAGGATTTAGAGAATTTGGGCTGACTGATTGATTCTGTTCAGGGCTTCCCCTGTGAGCAGTGACATTTAGAATGAGGGTGGAGAACTGCTGTGGTGTATTAATGAGAGACAGTCTTAATTATGGTGACTCTCATTTTCTTTTTTCTAGAACTATGAAATACCTTGAAAATCATATCAGTTCTGACTAGAGCTTCATAGGTTTGGCTGGTAACCTTAGACTCCTACAGGGAAGGTTATCTAGCTCAGGACTTCATAGTTTATAGAAGATAGAACTAAGACCTGTGGAGCCTCTTGCTCATAAGAAAGATGAAGGCAGAATGGGGACAGGACTCTTCTAAGAATAACTTAGAGGCCCTGAGTGGCTGAAGCTGTGAGCATATCACTCACCTGGAGCCCCTGATGAAGGATAAAACCATAAAAAGGGGGTTATGGAGAGTAACAATGACGACATTTAAGAATGAATTCTTGGCTCAGAGTTCAAGGACATTAGTCCCCCACCTAGAGCATAATTTCCCCATTCTCTTCCCCTTTTGCTTTCCTGTCCATCTCCCCCTCCCCAATTTGTTTTGAGTTTGTACTTCAGCACGTATTTGGTGTACCAAATGCAAAACATCTTCCTGTCCTGTGACCACAGAGACTGCAGCGTTAGAAATTCTTCTTGAACTGCTGACATGGTTCTGCTGTACATTGTTTATATTTTATGACACACGTTTGACACGATAAACTGTAATATATTAAGGTAAAACATTGAACAAGTGAAGCAGAGTCAAAAGATACTAGTGATATGTGTTTGGTTAGCACTAAGGAGATAAAGGACCTTAACTTAATCACTGCCTTTTTTATATTCTATAAGTGATAGATGCTTGCATACTCTATAATTTTAGGATGTATAGTATAAACAGGGTACCATATAAAGACACAGGAGCTTTCCATAAAACTGGGCAACTAATTTGTATAAGATCCTTTCATATATTTTTCAAAGTATTTTTATTTGATATACTTTAAGGAAAGGATTGTGATTTTTCTTAGTGGCACAATTTGGGGAGGGGTTATACCCTTCTCTATGGAGATGGGTCCAGACTTTTTTTGTTTATTATTGTCAGTTGTGGAAGCTCTGGTAGCATAGTACCTAAGGCACTTGACAGCTAACCAGAAGGCTGGCAGTTCAAACCCACCAGCCACTCCTTGGAAGGAAGATGGGGCAATCTACTTCCATAGTGCTACTGCCTCGGAAACCCAAGGAGGGGTTGCTATGAGTTGGGTCTGACTTGATGGCACATAACGACAACATTGTCAGTTGTGGAAGTCATGAGTGTAAAGGAGGGGATAAAAGAGACCAAAGGCATCAGAGGTTTGAACAGATGTTGCCCAATATCCATGATGTTTGTTCCTGAAAATCTTGGGTTGCCAAAGATCCACTTTTAGGGAAATAGTATGGATGAACCCTTTCTCCTCTTTTGGACCTTTTTTGGTCTTAAGCAGGTCTGTGAGGGCCTTTTCAGCTGGCTGGCCTCCCTGTTAACCTGCAGTAAGAGAAGGATTTAGGTGTATGACTTTAGGAGCTTTTAAATATTAGCAAGCCCAGGTGAAGCTCAAGTTCTCCCTTCCGGCCCCTAACCTTGTTCCTAGGGAGACTGCAGTTTGTGGACCAATTTGAAATATAATGGCGCACAGTTAAATGGGATAGATTTAATAATAGTAATTTCCATTTGTGTGGTGTTTGTGGTCGACAAAGTTCTTTCACATTGTCTTCTTTTGCTTCTGGTCTCTCTGAATTGGGGCAATATATTTGTATAATTACTCTTTTCACAGATGAAGAAACTTAGGGTCCTTGAGTTTTCCAAGATTGCTTAGCAAGTAAGTAGCAGAGCCAAGCCTCAAACCAGGTCCATTTAGATTGTTCTGTTAGCTTAAATGGGTCACCTGGTCTTCTACCTTATGACTCTTGGTTTGACCAAGGGCCAGGGTTCAAAAGGATAAGCTCCTCAGTGTTCTCTCCTTCAGTTGTTTTAATCTCTGCTGTGTGTCTCACTATTTTTAGCTATTTTTTTTTTTCTTTCTGACACTCCTTTTTTCCTCTTTATCCCTACTTCTCTGACCCCCCACTTCCAGGACTGCCTTATTTGCTTTCCTAGAAATTCCTCTTTTAAGGCTTTAGGGAACTTTGACCCACCAGTAGTAACTACATTTAAGACCGTGTTTAAAATGTCTCCTGCCCCTCTCATTCATCCCCCACCCCCAAAGTGTGGCCTCTCCCCATCCTGCCATCGTGCCGGCCAAGCGCGTGGGGCAGCTGTGGTCAGTCCCATTTATAAAGCTGGTAAATATGGGACCGGTTTCTGTCCCCTCCAAAGGTCAATATTTGTGCAGAGTTTAATTTTAACTTAACAAGCAGTTGTTTTCTGCAGCTGCCCTGGTGTGTTGTGTTGTGTGTGCTTTCCTTTCCCCTTCCTTCCCACTGACTGTATGTGTCTGTGTGTGTGTGTGTGTCTGTGTTCACACTGCAGACTCAGTTCTATGTTCAGAACCTGAAGCCCACTGGCTTGGCCAGTCTCTGTCTCACAGAGGACACTTGGGGCTGCAGAGAACTAGATAAAGGGCAGTGTGCTTAGCATGTGGAGGTAACTAGATTTTTTCTAGCACTCACACTGTTTAGTCTTCTGTAATCCCAAAGTGTTGCCATGAGTTGGAGTTGACTTGATGGCAACTACTAACTAGCAACAACAATCTAATATCACCATATCTTCCTCTTACAGAAGAGTATCTAGAAGGTAGGATTTGAGAGAAATGGTCCCCTCTTTTAAGATGTGTCATCTCACATCCTTCCTCCACTTTGCTTTCTAAGGAGTTAACCCTTTTCCAGGAAGCTATGGTAGGGTAGTGCCTAAGGCATTTGACTGCTAACCAGAAGGCTGGTGGTTCAAATCCACCAGCCACTCCTCGGAAGGAAGATGGGGCAATCTATTTCCAGAGTGATATTGCCTCGGAAACCCAAGGAGGGGTTGTTATGAGTTGGGTTTGACTTGATGGCACATAACAACAACAACCCTTTTCCATGAAACCTGAGGTCTAATTTTTGGCAGCTGCTTCTTGAGTAAGATGAGGGAAATTGGTAAGATACTATCTTAAGATCTCTTACCACTTTTAATATTCTATGACTTTATAAATAATTAGAGCATTGGACTGGGCATTGAGTGTAAATTCTAATCCAGTTTCTAGCTTTAAAAATGATTCTTGAGCTAGTCATTTTTTTCTCCTTTGGTCCTTGGTTAAGGGGTATGACCCTTGTTCCTTACAGAGATTTTGTGAGGATAGATAAGATTTTATTTAAAAGAACTTTGAGTTGTTTCTACACAAAAAGAATATTTTAATGTTAAGCTCTTCTTACCTACTATCCATGTCCCCTTTCACCAATCTTTTTTTTTTTTTTTTTTTCCTGCTTGTGAGCATGTCTCTGGCTGGACAGTTTCATGGCAGAGGCAATCAGCTGAGACTCCTCAGAGCCCTAGGCTCTGGAATGGAGGAGAAGCTGTGGGAGAGTGTATATGGGCCTGAGCACAGTGGTCTCCTTACTGCTTCTCGAACCTTGCAGTTGTGTGCTCCACCTTAGCATCGTTACATTGGCTGTTCTCTCTGCTAAGAATGCTTTTCCCTTAGATGTCTGCATGGCTTATTCCTTCTCTCCCTTCAGGCTTTTTCTCAAATGCTACCTCTGCTTGAGGACTTCCTGGCCTCCCTATTTAAAATTTCACTCTCCTCCCTAACACTTTCTTTTCCCTTCACCTGCTCAATTTTTCTCCTTCACACTTATCATTACCTACCATACCGCAGATTACGCTTTTTTTTTTTTTTTTTTTAATTGTGTTGTTTATTCCCCCATGTGAAGACATGGATTCTCAATGAGGGCAGGGATTTTTGTCTATTTATTCATTGCTGTATCCCTAGTGCCCCTAGAACAATGTCTGGCACATAAAAACTCTCAAAAAGCATTTATTGAATAGGTGGAAGGAAGGAAGGGAGGTGGGAGAGGCAGGCTCCCTAAACGGATGATTCTTCATAGGGGGTACAGGCCCCATCGAGGAAGAGATCAGAATCATTTGGAGGCCTTTTCAAACTGTGCGTGCCCTTGCCAAGAAGATTCTGATATGTGCCCCAGGATAGTTAGAATCATCGCATAGTGAGCCAGTTGCTGATGCAAACATCTGGTGTGCCTCAGGTACGCGGGGTAGAGAGAGTTGGGAACCTCTGTCCTAGGTAGTCTGACAGGGCCCGTTCCCTCCAGGCCTGTGAATTACAGGCAACAGTCATGGCTAGGTGAATTGTTGTATTTCTCCCTCTTCCCACTTTTCTCTACCTCATATATACCCCAACTCATGCCTCCTTGCCCCTCCCCTTTCCTTTCTTCTCAGCCAGACATCCCCCTGCCTCCAGCTCACAGAGGCTGCCTACATTGTGAGTGGTTGTAGTTGGGACACAGAGAGCCCTTGACGGCAGCATGCGCTTCTTGTGACATCAGCTCTGTGGCTTTAGGGGGAAGGCTGTGGCTCCGGGTCCCCAAGGGAGGGGGCTGTTTTTCTCTTCTTGATCGTTCACATTGGTGCCCGTCTGACTTATAAATTTTAATGGCCAGTTTTAAAGGTTACTGCCATGGGGCACCTTTGTTGCCAGTTTTAGTTTTTTAATTTGGAAACTTTTTTTTTTCTTTTTCTCTTGTGGTCTTGGGAGGAAAGATTTGGGGCCATTTGGGGCTGGGATTTGGTATTTGTGGGTGATGATGAGATAGCACAGCAGCATTCTGGTTCTGGCTCCAATAAACAGAATCCTGGGCCTATTATCTAAAGGCCCAGATGAACCCCAAAATAAGGAGAAGATGAAGTTGGTATGTGTAGTCTTGGGCAGCATCAACCAAGGATATATAGAGGATCAGGAGCTCGTGGGCTGGGCTGAGAAGAAGGGTAACAGTAGTTTGGGTGGTGAGGCACTGGGAAGGGAAAGGGCTTCTCATTCTTATTCGAAGCTTCTTAACTCTTTCTTCACCTCTAGTCTACAGTCTTTAGAGCATCATTGACAATAGACAACTTTCACTGGGATGGAGACAGAATTCAGGTATGGAATCGATAGTTGAGAATGTGGCTCATTTGGGTTTCCCCAGTGTAGAGGGGTACATAACTAACAGAGAAAGCCTCACTGAACCTTGTGCCCAGAAATCATGGTATTAACCCTTGTGCCTTATATAATACTTTGTCAACTCAGGATAACTTCATACAGTCTCATATGCCAAAAAAATGGTCATTGCCCATCCCAGTCATCTGCATTCCTAGGGAGAAAACAGTATGATAGAATAAAACTCAAATAATAGCATCTTGGAATCAGAATTATTTATATCATTCTCAAAACTATCATATTCAGGTCCTCTGTCTGAAACTAAGAATGTGGAGGATTTAAAATTAATTTGGTGAGTTCTAGGAAAGAATTTTTAGAAGTTTAACTCTGAGCATATCTCCTCTCCAGGTACTTTTCTTGTTACAGGCTGACTGCAACAGTAATACAAATGAATGGGTAGCTATTCTAACAGATCCCAAGAAGAGGCAAATGTATGAATCCACTGATGTTTAGACACTTACTCTAAGAAATATGCTTTTATTGAGCTATTGGCTGATATCCTTAATGCCCAAAGCCCGTAACTCCTGTTCTGGTTACCTAGTGCCACTCTGACAAGAATATATCACAAATGGGCTGGCCTTAACAAACAGGAGTTTATTCTCTTGAAGTTTGGGAGGCTAGAAGTCCAATTTCAAAGTGCCAGACTCTAGGGGCTGTGTGAAAGCCCCTCGACCTTGGGCATCAGCTCTGCCTCTTTCTCCCAGCCCACTGAAGCTAGAGGCATCTCTTCACTCAGGCAGCTACTGACTGCTGAGGCTAACAAGCCCAAGGTCAACAAATAAAATGGCATAGTCCTGATGTTACCAAACCACATGGCAGGCCATTGATTCAAGTCCATTGAAAGACCCAGGATCGGCAGGCTGCTGAACAATGACACGGCTACATGCAGGGTTCAAGTGTGCCATAAGCTAGAGACCATTCCCCAAGGCTGCTGCTTATATACAGGAAGCAGACCACATCCCTAAGGCAGCTACTCAGCTGCTCACGGTAGATTCCACCATGGAGTTGATTACTAGTCTCATCATGGAGAATACTACCACCAGCTGCCCAGCCACTCAGCGAGGCCCAGCCAAGTTGACACACAAACATAACCACCATATCTCCCCTCTCTGGTATTTCAATGTGCTAACCTGAACCTAGAATTCAACCTTGGGTGAACTGAGATATGGAAAGGACGGTTTCAATAGAAGGAGGAGACAGCTCAGCTCTCTAGGATGTGCAGCACAAGGACAGATCGTTCTGGACAATTTCAGAACCTTCCACAAGACATTTGATATAGGTCTTGGATTCAGATCTCCCTCCTGGCTGCTCTTCCTGGGCTGTATAAAGCTGGATTTGCTGCTGGTTCCCTGGGTTGCAGGGCGGAGGAGGAGGTGTGGGGGTTGACTCGGGGCTGGGCCACAATTAGTGACCTGGGCTGGGCTGGGCACCCAGAGACTATAAATAGCAGACATGGAGCAGTCGCTGAGCGCATTCAAAGCCCAGCCAGACTAGCCGCGTTTCAAGTGGTCTTGGTGGGATTTTTTTCTCTGTTAACCATTTGTCCATCTGGTTTCGTCAGTGTTGGTGGGGAAGAAGGAGGAGGGTGGGGTTGTGAGCAGAACCAGAAGTTCTTATGTGGAATAGCTTCTCAGTTAGTTTTGCCATATGTGTATCTTGGAGCTTCTAGGGTACTTAAGAGCAGTAGGCATCTGGGAGTGAGAATCATGGACCCTGGAAGGATATCAGGTCCCAGAGCAGGGATGTGTCTTGGAAAATGCCAAAGCCCTGCAGGGCCCCTTTCCCTAATTTAAGGTAGGGTGGGTATTCTTAAAGAGGGAGAAAAAGAGGAGAGTCTCGTGTGCAGCCACTTAAGATTATGTGGGAGTAAATTGAGGCTTATTATATATCTCATTACTCTTTGGAACAGTCCCTCTGGCTCAGCCAAGTCAATCTGCTTACCTTCTTCCTTACAGGCATTGCTAATTCGTGCTTTTCTGCATTTGTTCCTGTCATCTGTCCTGGATTTGGAGTCAGAATGCTTTGATTTGCATTCCAGTTGTTCTATTTATTTGTTTTGTCACCTGGATGTATTATTTAAGCCTCCCAGGCTTCTGTTTATTCGTCTGTCAAATAAGCAATTTGGATGGAATATACCCTAAGGTTCCTTCTAGCTCTGCAACCTTCTATAAATCCTTAAGTTGATTTCAATCAACTCGTTTCAATTTTTCTTCTTCACCTCTGCCAGGAAGCCTTCCCTGAATTACCAGTTTAATCTTATCTTCCCTTTTTCTCACACACCTTCAGCAGTTATAGAAATAGTTTACCCTGTTTTCTCTTGCACATCTCATGTTTCTTTGCAGTTATTTTCCTGCTGTTTTCACATATATTTTGTCTCCTCACATCAATTACAGATTCTTTGAAGCATATCTTCTATATCACTACCACTCACAGAACTTAACTGATGTTGTGGGCACCATTGTAGTCCACTAAAACTTACTGAGGAGCAGGCAGGCGGACTCGTAGTGGAATAGGAAATAGGAAAAAATGAATATGTTTTCAGAAAACTCTACTTTGAGTGGTACCTTTGTTAAAGTAGAATGGAAAATAGCAATTGCAGGCGCAGAGAGGTTTGTGCATTTTACCAAACCAAGGGATTCCAATTCCACTGCTCTGCTGATTTTCTTCGCCTCTGCTTTTTCTCCTCTCATCTTCTCTTGAAGGTGCTTTTACTTACATAGGTTCAGTCTGAATCAGTGGGTTTTTTGGACACTGCTTAAGGAACATTGGGTATGGGGCTATGTAAGGACTCTGGTGGCGTGGTGGGTAAGGCATTTGGCTGCTAACCAGAAAGTCAGCAGTTCACACCCATGAGCTGCTCTGCAGGAGGAAGATGAGGCAATCTACTTCTGTAAGGATTTACAGCCTTGGAAACCCAATGGGGGTCGCTATGAGTCAGAATCGACATGATGGCAGTGAGATGGGGCTACATAATGCTAAAGGGACTTTCTGTTCCAAGTACATCCTCTTTGTATTTGGTTTCAGTTCTTCTAGCTTCAGTAATCTCTGTGGACATCCTTTATGCCTGAAGATGAGGATAATAGTACTTGTTGATAGCTGTGAAAATGTATATAGTATTGTTTTCCCTGAGTCCAAGGAGAGCAGTGTCTCTCTTGATTGGCTTTCCTGTCACAGGGCTTTGATCTTCTGTCCCTTGTCTCGTCCTTTCTCCTACTTTCAGCTCGTTGGACCAGGCTAAACAATCCCTCCCTTCCTGGGGGTTTGCCCTCTCCCGGTGTTGGCAGGCTCTCAGGTCTGGTCTCCGATGGCACTTAGACCTGCTTGAGCCCTTAATCTCTCCTTTTCATTCTATCCTCTCCCACCCCAAATCAGTTATGTTACTTTTTCTGGAACTTCTTCAAACCTCTCTCCCCAGTTTTGGTGCCAGAGTGACCTAAACTGGGCGTAGGAACCAGGCACCTTCTCCTTAGAAGCAAGAGAAAGAAACCATTTCTTTACCTTCAAGGCATGAGTTTTCCCAGCTCTGGGATTTGAGACAACTTAGCTTTCTTAATAATATCTTTCTTTCAATCCATTCAGGTAAAAACAAACATTTATTTAGTACCTGTTATATGCTGAGGGAGCCCTGGTAGTGCAGTGGTGTGGTGGTTAAAACAGTTGGGTGCCAACCAAAAGGTTGGTGATTTGAACCTATCAGTTGCTCTGTGGGAGAAAGATGTGACAGCCTGCTTCTGTAAAGATTTATAGCCTTGGAAACCCAAAGGGCAGTCCTACTGTGTCCTATCGGGTCACTATGAGTCAGGATCAACTCGATGGCAGTGATTTTTGTGTATTATTTTGGTTTATATTATTACTGGCATTTCATTAGATACCAAGGATATATTTTTATTAAACTTTGCAGACATTTAAGTAATTACAATTTGCAAGGCATTGTAGTAGAAAATGGGAGGTCAAGGATTACTAAAACCTGAACTTCAAGGAAGAGTCAGATATGTGATCAATGAACTGCAATACAATACAGAACAAAATGAGAGCAAACATAGGTCAAGTAATGGGTGTTTGGTGCCTCTGACAAAAGGACTGGTGATCTCCTTCTGAAAAGCCAGCCACTGAAACCCTGTGGGGAGCACGGTTCTACTCTGGCACATGAGGGGTCGCCGTGAGTAGCAATTGACCAACAGCAACTTTTTATTGTTTCTAATGTGCTTTGGGAGAAAAGAATAAAGAAGATTTAATTCTGACTTTTTGGAGGAGGAAGGAGCTCTGGTGGCATAGTGGGTCAGACACTTGGCTGCTAACCAGAGGGTCAGCAGTTCAAACCCACCAGCTGGTCCACAAGTGGAAGATGAAGCAATCTACTTCCATAAAGATTTACAGCTTTGGAAACCCAATGGGGGTCGCTATAAGTTGGAATCGACTTGATGGCAGTAAGTTTTTGAGACAGTAAGAGAGGATCAGAGAAGACTTTGACGAGAGAAGAAATTTGAGCTGAGCCTTGAAGGGTGAGAATTATCCTAAGTAGAAAGTGGGGAAAAGGTACATGAGACTGAACAGCATTTGTTCTTTCTTGCAAGGCAGTTTTTTTTAGAAAATGGGAAAAGGGCATATTAAACAGACAGCACTTATTCCTTCCTTAAATATTTATGAGTGGCTACTATGTGCTAGACACTGTTTTAGATGTAGTGATACAGCAGTGTCCAAAACAAAGTCCTTGCTTTCATGGAATTTATAGTCTAGTAAGTTGTCAGAGTGATGCAGTATTTTTCTGTATTTTCCTGTTGCTGTTATCATTCACCATACCTTATTATTTTTATTATGTTGTTGTTGTTATGTGCCGTGGAGTCGGACCCCTCCTTGGGTTTCCAAGGAAGTATCACTATGGAAGTAGATTGCCCCATCTTCCTTCCAAGGAGTGGCTGGTGGGTTTGAACCGCCAGCCTTCTGGTTAGCAGTCAAGTGCCTTAGGCACTATGCTACCAGAGCTCCTAGTATTATTATACTAAATCCTTTGAACTAAAAAATTTCTCTTTCCTATGTGGCCATGGTCATCTCCTTATTTAATGTCCTCTCCACCTCTCTAGATTCTTTTTCACCGGATCTTTGACAAGTCAGTAACTGAGACCAGATTCTGCACAAACAGACAGTTGTGGCAATTAAGATTTTTGATGAACATCTCATGTTATTGGAAGATTATGAAGTTTCTTATATTTAGTGTTATTTTAATTTTTTTAACTCTTGAAAATTAGTAATCTGTTTAAGAAGTAAACGGTAAATATTAAACTAGAAAATGTGACTAACCAGAATACCCCATCTCAATCAAGCAAGTGACCAGCACTCACTATAATCATGTTTATCTTGGCTGAATCCTCTTCATTTCCTTTAGTGACTGTGCTGATTCCAAGTGCCCATCCTCTGTCCCAGCTGATGTGTGTTTCTGTTTTACCCATGGTCTCTTCATGGCTTCAGGCCATTTTAATATGGTCAGGTTCAGCCTTTCTTCCCAAGTCTGCAATTGCCTTTGCCTCAGTTCTAAGAGAGGCTGACAGTAGGAATGAATCCAAAATTCCATTCATTTTATATTCACCACATCTGGGTTTCTTTTAGCATCATTTTTCCCCTTGAGAACATTTTCAAGGTCCTGCTAATTTTCTAGCGGTTTTTGTTTTTTTTTTTGGGGAAGGGGATGCTTTAGGAAGATTAGTAAGAAGTTTCCAAGACTAATGAGCTGGTCTTGAGTCCATTTGTGTTATCTCTCCCTTTCTCTACTGCCTTCTCGAACATAGTAAAATTTGCTCGCTTTCTCATTTACTTGTTTAGGCAACTAATTCTTGACACCTGAGTTGTAGGTAACACTTGTTCTTTGTTTCATTTTGTTTCTTAGGGAATCACTGATTCTCCAAAGAGTAGTCTCAATATATCTTGCCTTCTTTTGTAAGGGAACACCCTCGGTACAGAGAGTAGCAATGAAAGTTTTCGTGTCTCCAGATGATTTCACTTAAGAACTACCCTAGTTTTTTCAGTTCTGGCAATCTGTAGTAAGGTTTTCATAGCTATCAGCACTGTTACCAATCACTTAGGCAACACTCTGCTTTCCTTAGTGCTTTGGCCTAATTGTGGACTAATCTAGTTGTGGATGAAACTAGTTGTGGATGAAGCTAGTTGTGGACAATGTCTTCCTTTTCCTTAAGCCAGTCTGCATCTGGTCTTGAGGTCACCACATGGAGCTCTCCGGGTTGGGTCCTGCACAACTCCTTTGAGTTCCATTCCCATAAATTATGATGCCTCTGCAGTTGTGCCTTTGGTTCAACCGAAACAATGCCATTATTATTATTATTATTAACCTTAGGAAAAACAGAACCAAACTACATAGAAAAACAAAAGTTTGGATATGAATAAATTCTACCCAACACTGCCATCACTCTATTCATATGGATAATATAAATTCTATTAAACAAATGACAAACAGCTTACATGTGTCTTCCCTGGAGTCAGCAAACCTGGGTTTGAGTCCTGACTCTGCCATTTACTAGCTGTGTGACTTAGGTTGAGCAGCTTACTTAACTTCTCTAAATAGAGGCTCCAGAATCAGGTGGTCTAGGTTCAAAACCCAGTTCTATTCAGTTGCTAACTGTGTGACTTTGAGAAAGTTACTTTCAAAGAGGTGATATACTAAAGTATTTTTCATAGTGTCCCACCTATATAAGCATTCAGAAATATTAGTTATGTGAGTGTTATTGCATTATTTATTATTTATTGATTTTGGATCCAAGTAAAAAAATCCCTGACAACTTCAGTCTTTTCTCCATTTATTGTGATGTTGCTTATTGGTCCAGTTGTGAGAATTTTTGTTTTCTTTATATTGAGGTGTAATTCATAGTGAAAGCTGTAGTCAATCAATAAGTGCTTCAAGTCATCTTCACTTTTAGCAAGCAAGGTTATGTTATCTGCATATCACAGGTTGTTGATGAGTCTTCCCCAATCCTGATGTCATGTCTTCTTCATATAGTCCAGCTTCTTGGATTATTTGTTCAGCATACAGATTGAATGAGTATGATGAAAGGATACAACCCTGATGCACATGATTCCTGATTTTAAACCACACAGTATCTCCTTGTTCCTTTTAAATGATTGCCTGTTGGTTCTCATGAGCACAACTAAGTGTTCTGTAATTCCCATACTTCTCAGTGTTATCCATAATTGTTCTGATCCATACAGTCAAAAGCCTTTGCATAGTCAATAAAACACAGGTAAAAATCTTTCTGGTATTGTCTTCTTTCAGCCAAGATCCATCTGACATTAGCAATGATATCCCTCATTCTACACCCTCTTCTAAATCTGGCTTGAATTTCTGGCAACTCTTTGTCAATACACTGCTGCAACTGTTTTTTTTTTAAATTATCTTCAGCAAAATTTTACTTGCATGTGCTATTAATGATATGGTTCAATAATTCTGCATTCTGTTGGATCACCTTCCTTTGGAACGGCACAAATATGGATCTCTTCCAGTCAGTTGGCCAGGTAGCTGTCTTCCACATTTCTTGGCATAAATGAGTAAGTGTCTCCAGTGCTGCATCCATCTGTTGAAACATCTCAATGAATATTCTGTCAATTCTTGGAGCCTTGTTTTTTGCCAATTCCTTCAGTGCAGCTTGGATTTCTTCCTTCACTACCATTTGTTCTTGATCATATGCTATCTCCTGAAATGGTAGAACATTGACCAATTCTTTTTGGTACAGTGACTCTGTATATTCCTTCCATCTTCTTTTGATGCTTCCTGCACTGTTCATTGTTTTGCCCATAGTATCCTTCAGTATTGCAACTCAAGGCTTGAATATTTTCTTCAGTTCTTTCAACTTGAGAAATGCCAAATGTGTTGTTCCCTTTTGTTTTTCTAATTCCAGGTCTTTGCACATTTCATTTTAATACTTTATCTTTTCAAGCTGGCCTTTGAAATCTTCTGTTCAGCTCTTTTATTTCATCATTTCTTCCATTCACTTTAGCTACTTTCTGTTCAAGAGCAAGTTTCAGAGTCTCTTCTGACATCTATTTTGGTCTTTTCTTCTTTTCCTGTCTTAATTACCTTTTGCTTTCCTCACATGTGATGTCCTTGATGTTATCCCACAATTTGTCTGGCCTTTGGTCATTAGTGTTTAATGCATGAAATCTATTCTTTAGATGGTCTCTAATTTCAGGTGGAATATAATCAAGATTATATTTTGGCTGCCATGGACTTGTTTTAATTTCTACAGCTTCAACTTAAACTTGCATATGAGCAATTGATGGTCTGTTCCACAGTCAGCTCCTGACCTTTTTCTGACTGATGTTATTGAGCTTTTCCATCACCTCTTTCCAGATGTAGTTGATTTGATTCCTGTGTATTCCATTTGGCGAGGTCTATGAGTATAGTCACTGTTTACGATGTTGAATAAAGACATTTGCAATGATTAGGTTGCTGGTCTTGCAAAATTCTATCATGCGGTCTCTGGCTTCATTTCTGTCACTAAGGCCATATTTTCCAACTACTGGTGCATCTTCTTTGTTTCCAAGTTTTACATTCCAGTCACCAGTAATATCAACACACCATGGTTACATGTTTGGTCAATTTCAGATTCCTGGGCCCTTGAGAATCTGTCCTCAAGTCCTGATAGATTTCTCTGTGTGGTTGACTTCCTGATAAAGCTTTTGCTGCTCTTTGGTGAAGTTTAGAAAATTATTTTTTTGTTGTATGTAACATCAGAGCCTAATGCTGGTAATGACAATATGACTCCTAGTGGCAAGTGGCATATTCCCTGCCTCCATTATCTTCTTGTTAAAGTAGTAGAAGGATGCATCTTTTCTCATTTTAAAGATCTGCCTTCACTATAGGAGCTCTGGTGGCATAGTGCCTAAGATATTTGGCTGCTAACCAGAAGGCTGGCAGTTCAAACCTACCTTTATAACACCACTTCCCTCAGTGGATCTCCCACTGAGATTTCCACCTCCCAGTTTGAGGAACACATTTTGCACTTCCCCATTCTGCCCTTTTTTCTCACTCTTTCTCAATTCCTAAACCCTTCCATCATGCCTTCTGGAATTAATAGTACATTTTCCAAAAATATTCTTTATCTTCAGTTGCTTCTCTGAGAATTCCTTTCTTCTTGTTGTTCAGAAACTTAGCTTTCCATAAGCCCTCTTTCTTCCTTGCAACCCTCTCACGTGGTGGCTGATTCTCCTCCCATAGTCTTCTTACCACTGAGTATAAGATGGGGTAAGTGTCTTCCTTGCTTCTGTGTGCTGGTTTCTGACCATTCTTTCTCTCTCCTCCCCAGAAAGCCCCAGTTTTGAATCCCATGTCATCAGATTATATCATCCAGGACTCTTCTTTGTTATGGTGGTGCACTGATTCTGAGTCATTTCCCCTGCTTTTCTTTGTCCTGACTCCTCTTGAGGACTTCAGCTCCTGACTTACTGCTATTTTCTCCAATAGTCTTCTCCTTATCCTGACTTTTGTTCTACCTCATTCACCGACTTCTTTGGCCATACTTTCAAGCAGTGAGTCTCAACTCGGGCACATTTGCCACCAGGGGACATTTGGCAACGGATGGAGACATTTTTGGTTGCCAGGTACTACTGGCATCTAGTGGGTAGAATCCAAGGATACTGATCAATATCCAGTGCACAGGATAGCTCCCTATGACCAAGAATTGTCCAGCACAAAATGTCAGTAGAGCGCTGTTGAGAAACCTTGCTCTAGAGTCTACTCTTGGCCTTGTTATTACCAAAGTATAGTGAGTTGCATGGTATGGCTTTTCTAGCTATAGTCTTTGTAACTCCCACTGGATTACTGGCTGGGACCATGCAAATATGTGTCAACTTGGGTGGGCAGCTGGTAGTAGTAATTCCCTATAATGAGACTGGCAATGAACTCCATAGTGGAATTTTCTGTGAGCAACTGAGTAGCTGCTTTTAAACATCTGATTGATAAAGTCATCCACCTGGGGAATTTCTATTGGAACAGCATGAAGTAATCTTCTGGGAAAGTTTGCTCTCCCTGAGGTGTGTAGAACTCTGATGTTAGGATTGGTTAGTTTTGTCACTCTGCCAGGCTTAAAATGAGCCCTCTTAGAAACAGAGGGAGAATCTCACTGCTGGCTGAGAGAGATGCCCAGCTGAGAGAGACCCCTGGCTGAGAGATGGCAGCAGTGGAACCAATAGGCATGAGACAGAGCAGCAGGCTTTGGAACCAAGAGGCATGAGGCAGAGTGGCTTACCTGGCCCACAGAGGCAGAGGCCAGGCCAAGAGGCCAAGGGCCAGAGAGGCATGTCTAAGGGCACAGCAGAGGGGAGACTGTCTTGATAGAAGAACTGTATTCTAACTGCGTTCCTGAACTTGAATTGTAGCCTGTTGCTTCCCTAATAAACCCCATAATCTGTGAGTTCTTTGTGGCCACTGTAGTGAATTATTATTTTTTATTTTTATTTTTAAATTTTATTTTGATTTGGGTGAAGATTTACAGAGCAAATTCACTTTTCATATAGTGGTTCACATATACTTTTTCTCATGTCATTGACCACAATTTACCACACTGCAACAGCTCCCCTCCCACTTCCTCCCCATAGTTACCTCTTCCCTGTGTCCATCCCTCCATACTCTCCTGCCCCCTGAGCTGTCTCCCTGTGCATAAGCAGCCCTTACTTCTCCCATAATTGTTCTCTCCAGGGCATGTGTCTACTTGAGGTAAATGTTTAACTCACATGCCTGTACTTTGTTTGGCTGGAAACCACAGGTGTGGGTTCAATTCCAGACCTGCAGGGCAGCTAGGGGCCATAGTCTCAGTGGTTCCACCAGGCTCTATTGGACCAGCAAACCTGGTCCCCACCTTCTTTTTTTTTTTTTTTGCCTCCAAATGATTCTGAGTTTTGTTCCACATTGTTCTCCCTCTCTATGCAGGATCTCCTACATCCCTTCCAAGTGGATGACAGTGGTAGCCGGGCACCATCTAGTTCTTCTGGTCTCATAGTTGTATAGGATGCAGATCGGATGGTGTACCCGTTGCTAGGAGTCATTGTTTCCATTAAGTTTGGTTTTCTTCTTTCTTCTTGATGAGGAGAGACCCATCGTTGCATCTAGATGGCAGCTTGCTAGCTTTTAAGATCCCAGTCGCTACTCGCCAAAGTAGGAGGTGGAACAATGTTTTGTATAATATGTTATGCCAGTTGAGCTTGATGTCCCCTGCGACTATGGTCCCAAGCCTGCAGGTTCAACTACTTGGTCGCTCTGGGTAGCTGGCTGTCACCAAGCAGTGACCACAACCTTGCCCCTTGTCAGCTCTACTATACACCTGGGAATTCTGATCATTCACATAAACTTATAGGACCATTGTCTGCCAACCCTATATATGATCTTGGATGTTTTTGTTGTTGTTGTTTGCCGTCGAGTCAGACCCGACTCATAGCGACCCCTCCTTGGGTTTCCGAGGCAGTATCACTACGGAAGTAGATTGCCCCATCTTCCTTCCGAGGAGTGGCTGGTGGACTTGAACCACCAGCCTTCTGGTTAGCAGTCAAGTGCCGTAGCCACTATGCTACCAGAGCTCCCATGATCTCGGATACACTCCCCATTTAGACATACCTAATTGTTTAGCCTGTCCACCTATCTATCTGTCTATATACCCATGTTTGCCTTCACTGACAACTTAGTACTGTATATGCAAAAGGGTTCATATTTGTTGTCTGTACTTCCCATGTACCTCTCTATATCTTTCTCATCCTCAATGCTGCCATATTAGTCACTCATATTTGGTACATTGCCCTTCTCTTCACCCAAATCAATATTTATCTCCATCTATCTAACAGCGTTCCCTCCCCTCCCCTCCTACCCCTGGTAACCAACAAAGAAAATTTCCTCCAATAGATAAACCTTTCCTTAACTTTTACGATAATGGACTAATACAATATTTGTCCTTTTGTGATTGACTTATTTCACTCAGCATAATGTCCTGCAAGTTCATCCACATTACGCGGTGTTTTGCACATTCTACATTATTCTTTAGTGTTGCATAGTATTCCATTGTGTGTATGTACCATAGTTTGGTTATCCATTCCTCAGTTGATGGCACTGTAGTGAATTAATGAGCCCAGCAGAGAGGTAGTGAGTGCCGCAAGAGGGACGATTGGTGTCAAGGATGGTAAGAGGCTTAAGGTGGTGGCGTGTCTGGCCTCATAGGAACAGACCTTGGGCTACTGATGGTGAGTCTGTCCTGTTCTTATGAAGTGAGAGGTCAGAAGATGCCATTTCCATGCCCCTTTAGCACCTCCATAATCTCAATTTTATACACCACTATGTCCTTTTGCTATCTTTCCAACTCTCTTCTTCCACAGAGACTCAACATTCCATTAATCCCAATGAACCTCTAGTTCACTGACCTTACCCTGCTTTTCATTGTCCTGACTCCTTTGATGTCTTCCCTCTTCCTTACCCAGTGTCTATGGTCAATATAATCACTCTCTTGCATATGCTATTGATTTTCTTGCCCTTCTCTTGAGTCATATATATACAATTAACCTAACTTTTCTACCCACTCCCTACCTGCACATATACAGCCAAATGTAAGGAGAAAATAAAACATATAAACCATCATGACTAGTTTCAATTAAAATTCTTGACCATGAGCCTCAAATGTGCCCTTAATACTAACAGACAATCATGTTTCCCTAATCCATCTATTCTCCCATAATTCTAGATTATTATTTCATACCTTATTAACTTTCCTCAAACCTCTATTATTTCCTGACTGATGATCTTGCTTCCAACCTCAATGTGGAGAAAAAGAAAAATGAATGAATCAGAAATGAACTTTTGCAGACTTACACTAGCACTTCTACTTATTACTAGCGTATGTACCCTCATACACTGCTTTTCTACCTGTTTGCATACATACATTAGCCATGCCCCTATTTGAAGACAATCCCTCCATTTGTACATTCCATTCCATTTTACCTTTTGAGGAAATTGCTCTAGTAATTTCTATCTCTTAAATTTTTGCTTAACTTTTTATCATGTTAACATACAAATGTACTGTTACGTTTTTCCATCTTAAAAATCCTTCTCTTGATACCCCACTTTATCTATCAGCTACCACTCTACTTTTTTGTTCTCCGTACCAGAGTTGTCTATTTCACTGTGTTCAGTTCTGTTTGGAGTCTCTGGGTGGTGAAGAGGGTTAAAACTTGGCTGCTAACCAAAAAGGTCGTGGTTCAAGTCCATCCAGAGGCTACGTCTGAATCTACTTCTGAAAAATCAGCCATTGAAAACCCTATGGAATATAGTTCTACTCTTATGTGTTTGGGATCACCATGAGTCGGAGACAACTTGATGGCAACTAGTTGGTGGTTCTCTTTTAAAACCATTCCAGTGGGGCTTTGACTCCCATCGTTCTATTTTCTGGGTTTATTCTTAAAATGTAATAGTTGGTTCTCAATTCACATCTTATTTGGTCTACAAGCAGAATTTGATACTGTTGGTTACACAATCCTTCTTGATTCACTTTCTTCATTTGGCTTCCAGTGCTTTATACACTTTCCTGGCTTTATTTTCTATTTCATTAGTTGCTTCTTCACAATCTCCTTTGCTGGTTCCTTCTCTTCTGTACTACCTACTGGGCTCAGTCCTTGATTCTCTTCTATTCTCTACCTACATTCAGTCTGTTAGTAATTGCATTCACTATCATGGCTTTAAACACCATCTTTATGCCTATCTCTCCAGCCCAGATCTTTCTCCCAAACTCCAGACTTGTGTATTCCGCTGTTTGTTCAGCATTTCTACTTGGAATTCTAATAGATATGTCTAATGCAGCACAATTCAAATTGAATTCTTGAATTCAATCCCACCCCCACCCCACAGGAAGTGCGCTACTCGTACAGCCTTCCCCTGTTGATGACAACTTCATCCTTCCACTTGCTCCAGCTAAAAATCTTGGAGTCGTATTTGCCTCCTGTCTTTCTCTCAAACTTCACATAATCCATCAGAAGATCCCATTGGTTCTCCTTTCCAAATAAATGCAGAATTTACCTCTGCTTCTACCACCTTAGTCTGAGCCACCATCATTTGTTCCTTGGATAACTGCAAGTTGCCTTCTAACCGGTCTGTCTGTTTCTACCCTTGCTCTTCTACAGCCTCTTTTCAACCTGGTAGCTAGAGTGATCCTTTAAAGATATAAGACAGATCATGCCACCTTTCTGCTCAAAACCTTGCAATGGATTCCCATTTACTTTGAGTAAAAATAGTCCTTACAGGGGCTTACAAGGCTGTCTGTTATCTGATCCTCATAACTCTCTGACCTTATAGCTCCTACATCTTTCTTCCTCACCTCACTCTAGCCACATTAGCCATCTTATCCTTTTTAAACATTTTATTGTAGAGATATCTATCTATCTATCTATCTATCTATCTCTATAAGCTCTGGTTGCATAGTGCCTAAGGCACTTGACTGCTAACAAGAAGGCTGGCGGTTCAAACCCACCAGCCACTCCTCAAAGGAAGATTGGGCAATCTACTTCCGTAGAGATACTGCCTCAGAAACTGCAGTGTAGTAAATTACTTAGTGTGGCTTTTCTACCCATAAGTCTTTAAGCTCCAAGGTGGGATTTTCTATGAGCAACTGAGGAGCTCCTGATGGCTGAAGTTGTCCACCTGGAGTATTTCTGTTGGGCGTGGCCCAATGCAATGTTCTGGGAGGTTCCCACTCTCTCTCACGTGCTTAGAGTTCTGATGCTGTGATTCGCTAGTTTGACCACCCTTCCGGGCTCAAAAGGAGGCCTCCTGGAGGCAGAACTCTCTCTGACTGCTGGTTGAGGAAGATGTGCTGCTGAAAGAGATATGCGCCCGGAAAGAGACACGTGCTGCTGGGAAAGAGACGCAAGAGACACACATTGCTGAGTGAGACACCGAGGGACCAGCACTGCTGGGAAAGAGACTGTGAGAGACTGTTGGCTGAGGGATGGTGGGCTGGGAGAGAGGCTGAGCATTTTTCCTGAACTCGAATTGTAGCCTGTGGTGCTTCCCTAATAAACCCCATAATCTGTGAGTTCTGTGTGGCCACTGCAGTGAATTATCGAACCCAGGAGAGAGGTGGTGGGTGCTTTGGGAGGAACGGTTGGTGAAAGGGCTGCAGGGAGGCAGCATGTCTGGCCTTGTAGGAATAGGCCTTGGGTTACTGCTGGTAATCCTGTCTTCCTCTTGTAGGGTTAGAGGAGGTCAGAAGATGTGGCCTCCTTGCCATTTTTGCAGAAACCCAAGGAAGGGTCGCTGTGAGTCGAGATTGACTCCATGGCAGTGAGTTTGGTGCCTGTGTGTGTGTGTTGGGTGCCACCAAGTCGGTTCTGACTCATAGCAACCCCATATACAACAGAGCAAAATGCTGCTCAGTCCTGCTCCATCCTCATAATCAGTGCTATGTTTGAGCTCGCTGTTGGAGCCACTGTGTCAATCCATCTTGTTGAGGGTCTGCCTCTTTTTAGATGACCCTCTACCAAGCATAATGTCCTTCTCCAGAGACTGGTGCCTCCTGATAACATGTTCAAAGTATGTAAGATGAAGTCTTATCATACTATACATGACAAAACATTTGTCATTTTAACCATTTTTAAGTGTATCATCAGTGACATTAATTCCATTCACTATGTTGTACATCCATTACTGTTACCTGTTTTCTAAGTTTTTCTTCACCCCAAACAGGAACTCAGTATACCTTAAGCAGTAACTCATCATTCCCTCCTCCCCTAGCCCCTGGTAGCTACTAACAAACTTTCGTTTTTATGCACTTACCTATTCCAGATATTTCATATATGTGGAATCAATAGTTATCCTTTTGTATCTGACCTATTTCGCTCAGCATTGTGTTTTCTAGGTTCATCCATGTTGTAGTATGTATCGGAACTTCATTTTCCTTATGGCTGAGTGAGATTCCATTGTATGTATAAACTACATTTTGTTCATCAGATATTCTGTTGATGGACACTTGAGTTGTTTCCTCCTTTTTGCTATTGTGGACAATGCTGCAGTGAAATTGGTGTCCAAATACCTATTTGAATCCCTGCTTTCAAGCCTTTTGGGAATATACCTAGAAGTGGAATTGCTGAGTCATACGAGCTCTGGTAGCATAGTGGCTAAGACACTTGCCTGCTAACCAGACGATTGGTGGTTCAAACCCACCAGCCACTCCTCGGAAGGAAGGTTGGGTA
>NW_006921589.1:10875538-10878913 GCF_000298275.1 Orycteropus afer afer
GGTAGCATAGTGGCTAAGACACTTGCCTGCTAACCAGACGATTGGTGGTTCAAACCCACCAGCCACTCCTCGGAAGGAAGGTTGGGTAATCCTACTTCCGTAGTGATACTGCCTCGGAAACCGGAAGGAAGGTTGGGTAATCCTACTTCCGTAGTGATACTGCCTCGGAAACCCAAGGAGGGGTTGCTATGAGTCGGGTTTGACTCAACGGCACATAACAACAACAACAACGTGGTAATTTTATGTTTAACTTTTTGAGGAGCCACTAAACTGTTTTCCATAACTGCTGCATCATTTTACATTCCCAGCAGCAGTGGACGAGGGTTCCAGTTTTTCCACTTCCTTGCCAACACTTACTATTTTCCATTTTTCTAATAATAGCCATCATAATGGGTGTGAAGTGATATCTTATTTTGGTTTTGATTTGCATTTCCCTAATGACTAATGGAATTGAATTGAGTGTCTAGATTCTTCGAGGGATTGCACATCTCTGATTGCATTTATAATAGTGCCCATACACCTTCTTTCTGGACTAGATCCCAAGGTGTTAAGAATTTGATTGAGATATATAATCCCTGCTATTGATGGTGCTTTCCTTATTAGCTGTTGGTTCTTGTGTTTGTGGTAAAGGTCTTCTTAAACCAGAACGGGCCTGGCCACAGGATGTTGACGATGAGTCTCAATGAAGTAAGGCATAGATTATATGGGGACTAAGATGAGGAGGGGGCAGTTACTAAGTAAACATTAATTGTAAAGCATTGTACTATATCATCCAGCAATACATGCTAAGAAATGGTGATGAGATCTTTTAACAGTCAGGACTACTGGTAAGCAAATAATTGATCATCTCTCAGTGAAAAACATACTCCTCAAATCTTGGAGACCTGGCCTTGGCTGGAGCTCTGCACAGCGCATTGCCCTCTTTTCTCTAGGTAGGCTTTTGTTTCCATTCCATTGCCTGCTGTATTCTCCTACAGGTCTTACAAAAGCTACTCCAGTGGTTAGACTCAATGGAACTAAGATAGGAAGAGAGCTGATTCGGCCAAATGTCCCTTTAGCCTTTCTCCGGCATCCACTGTCCATCTTCCCTTTCTAGGAAGGGACAGATAGTTTTCCATATTTCTTGGTCAGTCTTTTCTTTAGCTCTTTCCTTAGATGTCCTTCTACTCTGCTAGTGGCCTTTGGGATGGGATGGGATGGGGTGAGGGGTTGCTGTTCCTAGGGTGGGAATCACAGAGAATAAAATTCCTCTCCCACCCTCTTCCTCTGTTTTGGTGGGTTGGAGGGCCAAGGCCTTGACAGATGATGTTTTATTATCAGCAGGTGTTCAAGATGTCCTGTAACCAGAGCCTAGATTTGGTCCTTCCTTTATCCCCTCACCTGGAGATGAACCCTGAAGTAGCTGTTCTGTTGCCTAGGGTCAGCCTGGTGTCAGGACTGCCTGCTCTTGCCTCCTAAGTGAGCCTGAGGCTAGGTGGTTAGCAAACTCAGTGAGAATTTAAACCCATAAGAGTATGGCTTCCTGCAAGGAAGTGTATCAGTTAGGTAACTCTAAATTAAAGTAACCAGCGCATTCTCTCCTCCTCAGTGAAACCTAGATCCAAAAGATTTTGAGAGGTACTGTACTCAGTACATTCTCCATTCTGGAGTACGTGGCTCTATACCCAGGAGAGAGGACAAAAGGTGTAGAAATCTTGGGCTGAGAGACTCAGGAGAGCAGCTCTTAGCCTCAAGCCTGAATACATCCATTTAGGAAAATTTCTTCCTAATTAGGCTGTGCTGACTCCTCTGCAGGAACCTTGGTGGCACAGTGGTTAAAAGTGCTTGGCTGCTAACCAAAAGGTCAGTGGTTTGAACCTACTACCAGTTGCTGTGGGAGAAAGATGGGGCATTCTGCTTCTGTGTTGATTATAACCTTGGAAACCCTGTGGGGCAGTTCTACTCTGTCCCATAGGGTTTCTATGAGTCAGAATTTACTTGCTGGCAGTGGGTTTCATATTTTTTTCTTCGGTGACTCCTCTGTAGATTCACAGAGGAACTCTGGTGGTTCAGTAGTTAAAGCATTTGGCCGCTAACCAGAAGGTCGGTGTTTCAAATCCACTAGCGGCTCCATAGGAGAAAGATGAGGCAGTTTGCTTCTGTAAAGATGTATGCCTTGGAAACCCTATGGGGCAATTCTACTCTGGTTACTATGAGTTGGAATCAACTTGATGGTAGTGGGTTTGGTTTTGGTCTACAGATTCACACTTCTGTGTTTTTCCAGTCCCCTTCTCCCATAACCCCTAAGAATTCCACCATGTTGTTGTTATTTGCCATCGAGTTGGCCCCGACTCATAGCGACCCCTCCTTGGGTTTCCAATGCAGTATCACTACGGAAGTAGGAATGCCCAACCTTCCTTCCGAGGAGTGGCTGGTGGGTTTGAACCGCCAGCCTTCTGGTTAGCAGTCAAGTCCTTAGGCACTATGCTACCAGAGCTCCTAGAATTCCACCATAGTGTCACCATATTCCTGTTATGAGTTAAGATCTGACTTGAAGTATATCTTTTAACCACCACTTTTTTTTTAATCTCTGTACTCCATCTTTTTTGAGATCTCTTTAATACCTAGTTGTTGTTGTTGTTAGGTGCCATCGAGTCATTTCCAACTCATAGCGGCCCCATGCGCAGCAGAACGAAACACTGCCCAATCCCACACCAGCTCCATGATCCTTGCTATACTTGAACCCATTGTCACAGCCACCATGTCAATCCATCTCGTTGAAGGCCTTCCCCTCTTTCATTGACCCTCCGCCTTACCAAGCATGACATCCTTCCCCAGGGAATGGTCCTTTCTGACAACATGACCAAAGTAGGTGAGACGAAGTCTGGCCATTCTCGCTTCAAAGGAGCATCTTGGCTGCACTTACTCCAGGACAGATCTGTTAGTTCTTTTAGCAGTCCATGGTACTTTCAGCATTCTTTGCCAGCACGCAACTCAAAAGCATCAATTCTTCTTCAGTCATCTGTGTTCATTGGCCAGTTCTCACATGCATACGAGGCAATTGAAAATATCATGGCTTGTGTCAGGCGCACCTTAGTCATCAAGGAGACATTGTTGCTCCTCAGCACTTAAAAGTGTTCCTTTGCAGCCGACCTGCCCAGTGCTACACGTCATCTAATGTCCTGACGGCTGCTTCCATTGGCTTCGATTGTAGAACCAAGCAATGTGAATTCTTTGACAACTTCAGTCTTTTCTCCATTTATTGTGATGCTGCTTATTGGTCCCGTTGTGAGGATTTTTGTTTTCCTTATATTGAGATGTAATCCATACTGCAGACTGTATTCTTCAATCTTCATCAGTAAGTGCCTCAAGTCATCCTCACTTTCAGCAAGCAAA
>NW_006921589.1:10883123-10917488 GCF_000298275.1 Orycteropus afer afer
GAGTAATGTTGGCTGTTGGTTTTGCATAAATGCCCTTTATTATGTTGAGGAATGTCCCTTCTATTCCTATTTTGCTGAGAGTTTTGATCAGAAATGGGTATTGGATTTTATCAAATGCTTCCATCTTCTTTTGATGTTTCCTGCATCATTCAATATTTTGCCCATAGAATCTTTCAGTATTGCAACTCGAGGCTTAAATTTTTTCCTTAATTTTTTCAGCTTGAGAAATGCCAAGCATGTTCTTCCTTTTTGGTTTTCTGACTCCAGGTCTTTGCACATTTCATTATAGTAATTGGCTTTGTTTGCTCAAGCTGCTCTTTGAAATCTTCGGTTCAGCTCTTTGATCTCGTCATTTCTTCCATTTGCTTTAGCTACTCTCCGCTCAAGGGCAAGTTTCAGAGTCTCTTCTGTCATCCATTTTGTTTTTCTCTTCTTTTCTAGTCTTTTTAGTGACCTCTTTCTTTCTTCATGGACTATGTTCTTGATGTCTTCCCACAGTTCTTCTGGTTTGCGGTCACTGGTGTTCAATGCATCAAATCTATTCTTTAGATGGTTTCTAAATTCAGGAGAGGTATATTCAAGATCATATTTTGGCTCCCATGGACTTGTTTTAATTGTCTTCAACTTCAAGTTGAACTTGCATATGAGCAGTTGATGGTCTTTTCCACAATCAGCTCCTGGTCTTGTTTTGGCTGAATACCTAGTTAGACCTGCTCAGTTTTCCCTAGGCACTGGTTTAGGGTCATCACTGAACGATTTTAGATCCAACCCCCCTATCACCACACCGGCCGTGGGTCAGGCAAGTACCTATTGAGAATGAATATTCTGAGTTAACTGGTGACAGATAGCCTAGCAGTTGGCCTTCTATTATTCTAACTTTCTAATGCTGCAACCAGCCAGTCTCCTTCGTTTTCTGGAAAGTGACTTCTTATCTAGAATTTATTTTTTTCTCTAGTAACTCATACTCCTTAAAATTTTTGCCTCCCTTTAACCTTCAGGTCAAGTGGTTCTGTATAAGTAGTACAAATATGAGAGTGTATTTCCAACAGACCGCATGTTTTCACGTTAGTAGTCACTGCTCATGTTATGTTAAATAATTTTCACTTGGATATTTGATTTGATTTGGTTTTCATTGTGTCTTTAAAAAATATTTTTACTATGAAATATTTAAATCATAGTATGTGTGTATGGGAGCTCTGGTAGCATAGTGCCTAAGGCATTTGACTGCTAACCAGAAGGCTGGCGGTTCAAACCCACCAGCCACTCCTCGGAAGGAAGGTTGGGCAATCCTACTTCCGTAGTGATACTGCCTCGGAAACAAGGAGGGGTTGCTATGAGTCGGGACCGACTCGACGGCAAATAACAACAACAACAACACGTGTGTATACACACACACACACACACACACATACACATGTATGTATGAAATATATAAGGTATGTTGTTGAGTCAATTCCAACTCATGGCGTCCCATGTGTGCATTGTAGGACTGTGACCTTTCAGAGGCAGATTGCCAGGTCTGTCTTCTGAGGAGCCTCTAGATGGGTTTAAACCACCAACCTTTTGCCTAGTAGTTGAGCACTTAACCGTTTGCAGGGACTCTTTATACAAGGTATAAAGAATAATAAAACAACAGTATGTACCCACCACTCACTGAATTTTTAAACATTTACATAACAGTGAGATCAATCCTTTGCCATTTTGCCCTTAGTGGGATTGAAAATAGAGTTCTTGGGTGGTGCAAAGGTTAACGTGCTTGACTTCTAACCAAAAGGTTAGACATTTGAGGTCATCAGAGGCATCTCAGAAGAAAGACCTGGGGGCCTGCTTCTGAAAAGCTCAGCCATTGCAAACCCTGTGGAGCACAGTTCTCGTCTGACACATGTGGGGTAGCCATGAGTCAGAGTGAACTTGATGGCAACTGGTGACTCTGTCACCAGTCAAACACAGTATTTTCGTATTTTATAGTTGTTGAGGGTATCTTAAAATATTGCTCATGCTCACTACTGCTTGAAATTGTGGTAGTTAATTAGTGTTAATAAAGAAACACATATATTATTATATTACAGATTTGTTTTTTAATATCTGGTTAATAGCATTTCAATTAATTGATTTCCTTTGTAATCCTGTGTATTATATTGCTTGCATTTGAAAAGGACCCCTCAGACTTCACCAGATTGCCAGAGACATTCATGACACATATGCAAATAAAGCTAAGAATCCATGCTCTATGGTTTTTGGGTCACATACTTTATGGGGAGAGTATCTTCTGATTGGCCTATGGATTGAATTCTCTTGGGTCTGGTGTCCACCCTTGATCTGATTATTTGGGACTGGGGGATCAGGATCACATAATAGGGATTTGACCTCATAGTCATGCTCTTTCAATGGGTGGGGACGGCTATGGGTGGATAAGATATACTTCCAAAGAAGGTCGTGTAACTGAGCTGGCACCTTCATTTATCATGTAGTAGTTTATATTTGATACAGAGAACAATTTCCTTCCATTATCATATTGTACCATTCACCTAGAAAGTATGTCCTTTGTCATCAAAGGACCAGGTAAGAGAGCATAGGTAGATCAATATGAACCCAGAACGAGCCCTACTGATGGTACTAAGTAGCATCATTTTAGTATAGTAAGAAAAGATAGTTAGTGGGTAGAGTAATAGTAAAGTTTTGGTGTTGAATGAAAAATATATATCCCCATCCCCAAGTCCACTGGATCCTGAGAGAGTTGCTACTCTTACATACTAATTTTCTCCAGACTAAATTGTATTGTTCTGTGTTAAACAGCATGGATGGGCTCAGTCTGGGATATTATCTAGAAGACTTCTTATACCAGGACCAGAACAACATGATGCTACCTGTTCAAAGAGGGGCAAGGGAGATTAGTGCTATGGGCGTGCATTCTTCTAATCTGTGGCTGGAGTTAGGAGCTTGAATGTAGATATTTCCCGAGAATCTCAGTTTCTGGGATAACGTCACACAGTTGTAGCTGTAAAGTGTCATTCCCCACTTGCTGCTGTTTCTCCTTGCCAGCCTTCCTATAATCAGACCATTCATTCTGAAAGGTCCTGTGCCGCAGGACTCTGGACCGGGCCTATCTGTTGTCTGGTTCCTAAGTCAAAGGGGTGTTATAGCTCTGTGCATTTCTCTCCTGTTTTCAACTCAATGTGCTGTTCTGATATTATGGGCATACCTTTACCCCAGCCCTACACCCCAGGTCTATCCCATGGCGCATTGCTTCCATTTATCTCTAGTGCAGGTTTAGAGCAAGAGTTTCGGGGAGGGAAAATCCTTGACAAGGATGAAAATCCTGTTTACTTTCTGCTGTTCTTTCAAACAGCTTGTGCATAGACCTGTATCACAGAACTGAACATATTTTGCTGAACCCATAACTATTCATTCCTTTCTTTGTACCTAGAACAATGACTGGTTCAGAGAAGGTGCCAAGTAAATGATTCTTGTATGAATAAATGCATTTGTTCCTGTGGCTGAGACTTTGTCCCTGATTCTGCTTTCAGAACATTATCTCCTGCCATTAATGGAGGATTTTTTTTCATTAATCTCTCTCTCTCTTTCTCTCTCTCTCTCACACACACACACACACTCACCTTCACACTTTTGTTTATTTAATAAAAGATTTGAAGCAGCTTTTTAATATAATTCATTGAATTTATTATCTCTTACTCTGAAAACATGGTTTAAAATCAAGAAGGGAGTGAGTGCATCAGGGTTGTATCTTTTCCCATACTTATTCAATCTGTATGCTGAGCAAATAATCCAAGAAGCTTAACTACGTGAAGAAGAAGGTAGCATCAGAATTGGAGGAAGACTCATTAACAACCTATGATATGCTGATGACACAACTTCACTTGCTGAAAGTGAGGATGACTTGAAGCACTTACTGATGAAGATTGAAGACTACAGTCTGCAGTATGGATTATACCTCAATATAAAGAAAACAGAAATCCTCACAACTCAACCAATAAGCAGCATCACAATAAATAGAAAAAAGATTGAAGTTGTCAAAGACTTTATGTCACTTGGTTCTACAGTCAACACCAATTGAAGCAGGAGTCAAGACATCAGGTTACATATTGCACTGGGTAAGTCTGCTGCAAAAGACCTTTTTAAAATGCTGTCGAGCAAAGATACCTCCTTGGAGACTAAGGTGCGCCTGACACAACCCATGGTATTTTCAGTCGCCTCATATGCATGTGAGAGCTGGACAATGAATAAGGAAAACTGAAGAAGAGCTGGTGCTTTTGAGTTGTGGTGTTGGTGAAGAATGCTGAAAGTACCACAGACTGCTAAAAGAACTAACTAATCTGTCCTGGAGGAAGTGCAGCCAGAATGCGAGCTTGGAAGTGAGAATGGTCAGACTTCGTCTCACCTACTTTGGTCATGTTGTAAGAAGGGACCATTCCCTAGAGAAGGATGTCATGCTTGGTAAGGTGGAGGGTCAACGAAAGAGGGAAAGGCCTTCAACAAGGTGGATTCACACGGTGGCTACAATGATAGGCTCAGTATAGCAAGGATTGTGAGGCTGGCACAGGACCAGGCAGTGTTTTGTTCTGTTGTGTATAGGGTCTCTATGAATCAGAGACGACAGCACCTAACAACAACAGCAACAGCAACTCTAGAAAAGTGTTCCCTTGGCTTATCCTTGGAAAGTTTACAGAGAATGTATTTACTAGAGTCTAATACAGCATCCCTAGATCTCAGGCTGGCTTTAGCAGGGAGTAGCATTTGGAATGAAGTCGGGCTCAATGGTAGAGAAGCTCAGACTATGGGATGCAGCCACCTGAAAATCTTGGATGGGCATTGAATTTGAAAGGTGCTGAAAGCATAACACTTTCAGGTTCAGTTTTCCTTGTCCACAGGATTTAAGGAGATTCTTCTCTACTCCTCTGTCCCACCAGTACATCCCTTGGCCTATACCCACCATTCTTGCCATTAGAATAAAGATATGAATTGCTTTATGAAGAAAAGAACTTGCAGAAATGACTCTGAGGTTATGTAGCTGGACTCTGAGCATAGGAATTTGGGACTACAGAAGGAAGAACTGAGAAGTCCCCGGAGTTCCAGCTTCTTGCTTTTTGGACTTAGTGAGATATTGGCAACAAGTCCTAATATATATGTGTGCTATTCAAAGGAGCTCTGGTAGCATAGTGGCTAAAGCACTTGACTGCTAACCAGAAGGCTGGCGGTTCAAACTCACCAGCCACTCCTCGGGAGGAAGGTTGGGCAATCCTACTTCCATAGTGATACTACCTCGGAAACCCAAGGAGGGGTCGCTATGAGTCGGGGGCCGACTCGACGGCACATAACAACAACAACAACAAATTCAAAGGAGGGTCCTGAACTAGGACTGGAATCAACTTCCATCCCAAAGCTTCATAGCAAGTTTAAATGTAAGTTCCATGAGGGCAGTGACCATGACTATATGTGCCCCAAGCTGAATTCCCAGTACGTGCGCTGCATTGTAGACACTGGATAAATGTGTGCTGAATTAATGATCCCTGACCTCTAGGAAAGGAGGGGAACCTTAATGAGGTTGAATGACACAATAAACCAAAAACCAAACTCACTGCCGTTGAGTCAGATCCGACTCATAGTGGGCCCTTCCTTGGGTTTCTGAGGCAGTATCACTACGGAAGTAGATTGCCCAGTCTTCCTTCTGAGGAGTTGCTGGTGGGTTTGAACCACCAGCATTCTGGTTAGCAGTCAAATGCCTTAAGCACTGTGCCACCAGAGCTTCCGATTGACACACTAGCTGCAATAATAAACTCAAACATATCAAAGGTCATGAAGATGGCACAGGACTGGGCACTGCTTCGTTCTGGTTTAGAATAGGGTTGCCATGAGTTGTAGCCGACTTGAAGGCAGCTATCCTCTAGGAGCTTACAGCTTTGTGGGTTGATAGGAAATGAGTAAACAAATAAATCATTGAAAATTATCATAATTGTTTCAAGGAAAACGAATAGAATCCTGTGAGAGTAAATGCTTTAGATCATATGGTTGGGGCCAGAAGAAATAACATTCCAACTGAGACCTGCAAGCTAAGAAGAAACCAGCCACATGAAGACTGGGGTGTGATGGATACGTAGAAGATGACCTCAAGCCTGTGCCAGTTAAGTGATGCTGAGGAGAAAGTCTGTGTACCTATCTATCTAGATTCTTGCAGGCTATTTATAGAAGAAGAAGGGCCTCCTGTTGCTTCACAGTTAGTCTGTTCACCGCTGCCTGCACCATTCCTTACATATCCAGCTTTGTTTTCTAATACCGTAGACCTAGTGTTACGTGACTGGGAATCAAAGGCCCCAGTGTGTGGCTGGCCATGAGGAACAATTATTTGTTTATGTGTCTGACTCTCTAACCAGACTATGAGCTCCTTGAGGGCAGTGAACCCCGTCTTATCTTTAGGACACAGCACCCTATCTAGTATACTCAAGCATTTTGTTTAATGATTTAGTAAATAATAATAATAATAAACAGTTAACATTTATTGAGTGTTTCCTATGTACCAGGCACTACAGTGAGCACTTAGCTGCATTATCTCGTTTAATCCTCATAAGTGACTCTATAATGCAGGTGATTATTCTTCCCATTATATGGTTAGAGAGACTGAGGCTTAGGAAGATTAAGTAACTTGCCCATAACTGAAAAGTAATGGACTTGGGATATGAGTGTGAGCAACTCAACTTCAAAGCCCACACTGGTTAGCCTTAATAAAGTGGTTTTCCCAGTTGTTGTCATGTAGCTGCAATTGCTTGGAGCTCTCAAGGGAATGGAATTAATATGTTACATACATTATCTCATTTAACAATTCTTACAGAACTCCTCATTGATAGGAATTATTTAACTAATTTTATGTAGAGAAAACTGAGGTTCAGAGAAACTTGGCCAAGATCATAAAATGAATATGTAAGTGGTAGAGTTATTTCAACCCTTCAGATCCCTTGCTCTTTCACCATTCTGTGCCAGCTCCAGTCACTCAGTTACTGAGTAGCTTTCTGCTCCACTGACTGCTTTAAAGTCCTTTAAAATTTGTCTAGGACTGTTGAGAGGTTGCAAGCCTATGCCTGAAAGAGGGAACAGAGTGGAGACTAGGCTGAGGAAAATGGCAGAGTAAAGACTTTATCTTTTTTTAATTGAGATGTAATTCACATACCACAAAATTCACCATTTTAAAGTACACAGTTTAGTGGTGTTTATTTTAGGATATTCATGAGATTGTGTAATTAATCATCACTGGTATCTAATTTTAGAAAATTTTTATCACCCAAGAAAGAAATCCCATACCCACTAGAAGTCATTCCCCACCACCCTTCCCCTCAGCCCTTGATGACCACTCATCTATTTCCTGTCTCTATTGATTTGCATATTCATATTCTGCACATTTCATATAAATGGAGTCATAGAATGTGTGGCCTTTTGTGTCTGGCTTCTTTCACTTTGGATAATGTTTTCAAAGTTCATCCAGGTTGTAACATGTTGTTCTTAGGTGTTGTCGACTCAGTTCCGACTCATAGTGACTCTCTGCACCACAGAATGAAATATTGCCTGGTCCTTTGCCATCCTTATAATCGTTGCTGGGTTTGAGCCCACTGTTGCAGTCACTACGTCAATCCATCTCTTTGAGGGTCTTCCTCTACATTTGTCAGTTGCATGTATCAGTACTTAAATTCTTTTTTATGGTAGAATAATAGTATTCCACTATGTGGATAGCCACATTTTGTTTAGCTATTCATCAGTTGATGTGTTTGGAATATCTCCATTATTTTTTTAATTCATAGACTTTATTTTTTAGAGTAGTCTTAGGTTTACAGAAAAATTGAGCAGAAAGTACAAAGTTCCCAAATACTTCCTTTCGCCCTGCCCACAGTTAGTCATATAATTAACATCTTGCATTGGTGAGGTGCATTTGTTAAATTGATGAACCCTAATTGATGTATTTCCTGTGTTCAAAGGGATACTATTCTGGTTCCCTAGTGCCACTCTGACAAGAAAATACCACAAATGGGATGGCTTTAACAAACAGAGTTTATTCTTATAATTTGGAGACTTTAAGTCCAAGTGCCAGGCTCTAGGGGCTGTGTGAAAGCCCCTCGACCTTGAGCTTCAGCTCTGCCTCTTGCTCTGGCCCGTTGAAGCTAGAGGCATCTCTTCACTTAGGCAGCTACTGGCTGCTGAGGCTAACAAGCCCAAGGTCAACAAATAAAATGGCACAGTCCCGATGTTACCAAAGCACAAGTCAGGCCATTAATTCAAGTCCATTGTAAGTCCCAAGGTTGGCAGAGTATGGCAGGCTGTTGAGCGATGACATAGCTACATGCAGAGTTCAAACGTGCCATAAGCTAGATACCATTCCCAAAGCTGTTTCTTTTATATGGGAAGCAGACTACATACCCAAAGGCAACTACTCAGCTGCTCATAGTAGATTCCACCATAGAGTTGATTACCAGTCTCATGATGGGGAATACTACATCCGGCTGTCCAGCCTCTCAACCAATCCCTAGTGTATTGTTTGCCTTGTTGTTGTTGTTATGTGCCATCGAGTCAGCCCCGACTCATAGCGACCCCTCCTTGGGTTTCTGAGGCAGTATCACTACGGAAGTAGGATTGCCCAATCTTCCTTCCGAGGAGTGGCTGGTGGGTTTGAACCGCCAGCCGTCTGGTTAGCAGACAAGTGTCTTAGCCACTATGCTACCAGAGCTCCCGTTTACCTTGTAGACCTGTCTATTGTTTGGCTGAAAATTGAACCACAGGAGTGAGTTCAGTTCCAGGTCTGACGCGTGATGAAGGGCCATAGTCTTTATCTGACTGGTAAGCCTGATCTCTTTTTTATGATTCTGCCCAGCCAAGCTGACACACAAACTTAACCACCACAGATACTACATGGTTTAAAATCAGGAAAGGTGTACGTCAGGGCTGTTTCCTTTCACCATACTCACTCAATCTGTACGCTGAGCAAATAATCTGAGAAGCTTGACTGTATGAAGAAGAATGGAGCATCAGGACTTGAGGAAGACTTATTAACAACCTGCAGTATGCAGATGACACAACCTTGCTTGCTGAAAGTGAAGAAGGCTTGAAGCACTTACTAGTGAAGATCAAAGACTACAGCCTTCTGTATGGATTACAGCTCAACATAAAGGAAGCTAAAAATCCTCACAACTGGACCAATAAGCAACATCATGATAAATGGAGAAAAGATTGAAGTTGTCAAGGGTTTCATTTTATTTGGATTCATAATCAATGCCCATGGAAGCAGCAGTCAAGAAATCAAACAATGTATTGCATTGGGCAAATCTGCTGCAAAAAGCCTCCTTAAAGTGTTAAAGAGCAAAGATGTCATTTTAAAGACTAAGATGCACCTGACTCAAGCCATGGTATTTTTAATAGTCTCATATGCATGTGAGTGCTGGACAATAAATAAAGAAGATCACAGAAGAATTGATGCATTTGAATTGTGGTGTTGGAGAAGAATATTGAATATATCATGGACTGCTAGAAGAATGAAAAAATCTGTCTTGGAAGAAGTACAGCCAGAATGCTCCTTAGAAGCAAGAATGGCCAGACTTCCTCTATCGTACTCTGGTCATGTTATCAGAAGGGACTGGTCCCTGGAGAAGGAAGTGGTGCTTGGTAAGGTAGAGGGTCAGGGAAAAATGGGAAGGTGCTCAACGAGATGGATTGACCCAGTGGCTGCGACAATGGCTCAAGCATAGCAAGGATTGTGAGGATGGCACAGGACCAGGCAGTGTTTCATTCTATTGTACGTGGGGTCGCTGTGAGTCCAAAATGACTTGACAGCACCTAACAACAACAACAATTGAAACATTATTAGTAACTAAAGCCCACAGTTTACATAAGGGTTCACTGTTTGTGTTGTACAATTCTATGAGTACTGACAAATGCATACTGTCATGTGTTCACCATGATAACATCAGAATAGTTTCACTGCCCTAAAAATCCCCTGTGCTCCACCTATTCATTCCCTCACCTTTCCCCTGCCTGAACCCTGGCAACAACTGATCTTTTTATTATCTCTTTCATCTTTATAATCATGTAGACATTTCATAATATCATATAGTTGGAATTGTTGAGACTTCTTTTACTTACCAATATACATTTAAGCTCCCTCCATGTCTTTTCATGGCTTAATAGCTCATTTCTTCTTTTTTTTTTTTTTTCTTTTTCTAACTTTTTATTGTTATTTGGGTGAAAGTTTACAGAGCAAATCAGTTTTCTGTTCAACAGTTCATACACATTTTGTTTCATGTCATTGATCGTAATCCCCTCAATGTAACATCATTCATTCTACTTCTTCTCTGTGTTTCTCATTTCCATTCCTCCTTCTTTCCTAACCCTTCCTGCTTTCCAAACTTGTCCTTAGACAAATGCTGCCCTTTTGATCTCGGGTGGTTGATTGTTCTAAGGAGTGTGTCCCTCCCTAGTGTATTGTTTACCTTGTAGAACTGTCTATTGTTTGGCTGAAAATTGAACCACAGGAGTGAGTTCAGTTCCAGGTCTGACAGGTGACGAAGGCCCATAGTCTTTATCTGACTGGTAAGCCTGGTCTCTTTTTTATGGTTCTGAGTTTTTACTCTCACTCTATCCGGGACCTTCTAATGTGATCCCTTTCAGGGCAGTTGGTAGTGGTAGCCAGTCACTATCTAGTGTTTCTGGTCTCAAAGTTCTGGAGGCTAAGGTTCATGTGGTCCGATAGTTCTTTGGACTGTTTCCATGTGTCTTTGATTTTTTTCACTTTTCTTTGCTCTAGATCAGGAGAGACCAACAGTTGCACCTTAGAGCTCATTTCTTTTTTATGCCTGAATAATACTTCATTGTATGGTTGTACCACAGTTTATCCATTCACCTACTGGGGGACATGTTGGTTGCTTCCAATTTTGGGCAATTATAAGTAGAGCTGCTCTAAGCATACATGCATAGGTTTTTGTGTGGATGTTAATTTTTAATTTACTTGGTAAATACCTAGGAGCACAGTTGCTAGATTAAATGATAAGACTATGCTTAGCTTTGTTAGAAATGTTTCCACTTTCTGGCTATTAAGAATAATACTGATATGAAAATTCCTATGCAAGTTTTTGTGTGAACATGTATTTTCAGTTGTCTTGGATACCTGGGAGTGAAATTGCTGGGTCATATGGTATGCCTCTGTTTAATTTTTTGAGGAACTGACAAACTGTTTCCACAGTGGTACATCTGAAAAAAAAATTTTTTAATGGAAGTACAAGATATATACAGAAAGTGTACAAATTATAAGTATACACATTACATTGCAAAGTAAACATAGCTGTGTAACTAGCACCCGACCAAGAAGTAGGATGTTTCCAGTACCCAGAAGCACCCTCCTGCCTCCTCCCAGTCACTGCCACCTCCAAAGGGTGACTGCCATCCTGACTTCTAATACCGTATTTATCCTGTTGCCGAATTTTAGGTGAATGGAATCATAAAGTGTATGGTCTTTTGTGACTGGCTTCTTTCACTCAACAAAGTGTTTATAAAATTCATCCATGTTGTTGTATATAGCAGTACTTTGTTCATTTTCATTGCTTTGTAATGTTTCATCGTAAGAATATACCACATGTGTTATAACTATATATACAGGTAAAATTGCTGGGTCGTCAGTATGCATATGTTTAGATTTTGTAGATATTCCCAAACAGTTTTCCTAAGAGATTATATCAATTCATAGGCCACAAGCCATACACGGGAGTTCTAGTTATACAGCCTCCTTGATATTATCGTCCCTTTTCCCCTTAGCCACTAAAGGGAAAAGGTGGGTATGTGGTGATATCCTATCATGGTTTTAGGTTTATGCTTGACTACTAACCAAAAGGAGCACTGGTGGCATAGTGCCTAAGGCATTTGACTGCTAATTAGAAGGCTGGAAGTTCAAACCCACCAGCCACTCCTTGGAAGGAAGGTTGGGCAATCTACTTCCGTAGTGATACCACCTCAGAAACCCAAGGAGGGGTCGCTATGAGTTGGATCTGATTCGACGGCAGTGAGTTTGGTCTTTTCGGTTTACTAACCAAAAGGTTGGCAGTTTGAATCCACCCAGTGCTAGTGCAGAAGAAAAGCCTGGTGATCAGCTTCCATTAAGATTACAGCCAAGAAAACCCTGTGGAACAATTCTACTCTGTAACACATGGGGTTGCCATGAATTGGAATTGACTTGACAGCAGCAAATTTGGTTGTGGTTCATGTCTAATAAGGTTCTACATATTTTCATGTGATTATTGGTCATTTGGATATGACCAAGCCTTTTGCTAATTTTCTATTGGGTTGTTTGTCTTTTCCTTATTGATTTTTAAGAGTTCTTTATATATTATAGAAATGAGTCCTGTGTTGGTTATATATATTGCAAATATTTTCTCCCACTCTATAGCTTGCTTTTTTACTCTCTTAATTGTGTCTTTGATGAACAGAAGTTCCTAGTTTTATCTGTCTTTTCCTTTATGGACTTGTGTTCTGTTAAGAAACATGAAGGTCATGAAGATCAGGCCCCTTATTGTGAGTGAGGGAGGGAGGTGTGTGTATGAGTGTGTGTATGTGTGAGAGAGAGAGGAGAAGCTGTATCACCCTATATAGTGAGATTTCTCAGGGTGAAGAGGACACTGTGTCACCCTTCACAAAGCAGGCAGCAGGCAGCAGGCAGGGTGGGGGCACAGCGCCTATGAGAACGCAGCCGCCACAGGCTGTGTTCCCAGCTGTCAAGCGTGTAATCTGGAGTGAAAGAGAATCCCTTTGGTGGTGGAGGTCCTACAGAGAATACTACTGGGTCCTCTAAATCACCTCTGTGCCCCACAGGCCCAACTGACTGTCCTTCTCTTCTCCACTGCAGCAGGAAATAAATGAAACATGCCCTCCTGCGCAGTGCTAGTGGCACAGGGCAGGGATCAAGGGCTTTCAGAGCCAGAATGCCTGCTTTAGAGCTGTTATTTTCTTTTTGTTATTAAGCCTGGTGCTTTTTTCTTTTCAATTTTTAGCACATTGTTTCATTTCCTTTTGGGAAAAGGACGTTGAGATGGCTAGTTTGAGAGAGGTGCCAAACTACCGTTCCGAGAGACTGGCAGGAGCCCCTCCCTGAGCCAGGGCCGACAGGAGCTACTTGTTCTTCTCAGAGACGGAGTGGAACTGGAGAAAAGAAGGATGGAGGGTTGCTACTGCACTTTCTGAGGGGCTCTGAGGACTTGTCCCCTCTAGGAAACCACTTTCGCCCCCTGAGCCCCTTTGCTGCTTGTTACTTGCTCTCCAGACTAGAAAGCCATGGTTTGTGCTGGGGCTGGGTGGGGCTCCAGGGACAATTTAGGCTCCGGCTATCCCAAGAGGAGGGAGTGGTTACGGAGTGAGCAGAGGGTCACAGCTTAGGCTGTACCATTTGCTTGTCACCTTGAGAAGTTCCACCTTGTCTAGCAAAACCTCCTTTCAGAGGCAGCCACCACAAAGGGCTCTTATGAGAGCAGCTGCCCCTGCCCCCACCTCCACTTCCACTCCCTTTACCATTATTTTTCTTTTGGGGCAGAGCTGAGGGGCCTTCCTGCCATGACTCTGAGGGGCTTGTACTTATGTTAAAAGGAGATTTAGAGCCTAGAGCCTCCCTAGACCAGAGATTCATTTTTCTGATTTTCTAGTACCCTTGGAGGACACTCAAGGGGTTAAGTATCAGGCTTTCCTTCCCAGAGGGCCTTTTGTGTTTTCCCTTTATCAGCCTCTTGGGCTATTAGGAAATTTAAGAAAGGAGATGAGAGCTAAGCTTCTAGTGTGACTAGACTTGAGAACAGGCACTACCCTCCTTATGGGTGGTTGGGGAGAGGTGGGAGAGAGAAATGAGGGTCTCTTTGGGTGATCCTGAGAGGCAATATAGTGGTTCCGGTGTAGGTTCTGGAGTTCAGCTTCCTGGGCCTTCTACTTCTCCATTCTGCTCCTTTCTACCTGTGACCTTAAGGTTAAGTTACTTAACCTCCCTGAGCCTTTGTTTTCTCATGTATAAAATGAGAATAATTTTAGTGCTTAGCTGATTAAGAGCTCTGGTGGCAAATGAGTAAGGCATTTGGCTACTAACCATAAGGTCGGCAGTTCAAAACCACCAGCTGCTCCAGGAGAGAAAGATGAGGCAGGCAACCTCCTTCCAGAAAGATTTATAGCCTTGGAAATCCAATGGGGATTGCTGTGAGTCAGAATTGACTAGATGGCAGTGGGTTGGCTGATAGGAGATAATGCCTTAACATACTTCGCTTAGTGCCTAGCATTAGAAAGCATTCACAAATGTTAATTATTTTTACCAGTATTGTTCAAGCCTTCTGTTTGTACCTCTCTTGTATTCTCACCTCCTCTGACCATACAGTACAGGGAGCTGGGTCTCCAGATGAACCAGAAAAAGCTAAATAACATAAGGAGGACCTGGGCTTTATCTCAAATTGTTTTGAACTCCGCTGGTATCTTATCTCCCTTTTATTTCCAGCACCGTGGGAGAGAATGAGGCAGCAAAATTATCCCCTTTTGAGTGGAGACCACAAAGAAGTGATTGAGAGATTTGACTAGATTGCATGCATGCAGCTTGAATGTATGCATATATGCATGCATCCCTTGCCCACCTTGTTTTAAAAAGGGAGAGGGTGGGCTGCACTAGAATTAATTTGCAAGGCCCCTAAGCACACAAGCTGAGGCCTTCCTGTATTCTCTTCCCCAAGCCCAGTGTGAAGTGGATGCTCAGGAGCCGGAGGCTAATCACAGAGTGTGGTGAGGTCAGCAGCAGCAGGGCAGAATGGTCAGGGCAGGCCTTGGTGCAGGCACAGACCCAAACAAAGCTCAGCCAGACCAAACACAGGCACAGCGTCGGCTGTCTAGTCTCTTTCACATAAGGTTCTTCAAGGGCAGCCTGCCTGTGTGCTTAGGGTACCGTGTTCTTTCTCAAATCACCGAGGCTTCTGAGCAGTGAACTGATAGAACTCAGAGGGATATTCCGTGAGGCACAAAACAAAGGCACCCTTAGGAGTGAATCCTGCCTGAAACTCAGAAACCACTCATTCAAGGGAGCTACTGTGGAAAAAATGGAAGTAGCGGGGGAGGGAAAGTGAGAGGATTGCTTTTTGAAAATATGTACATCCCCACCATCTCTGTTCTCTATCCTGTTCATTTCATTTCTCTCAGACTCGGAGAGAACAGTGCTATTAATTCAGTAAGAAGCCATTCTGCTGTTAGCTATTTGTATGATGTATCTGTGACTCGTGCTTTTCTGCTTTCCAGATAGCCTGTATGGAGTGTATGGTACCTAGAGATGAGAATGATATAGCAAAGCCTCTTTGCACAAGCCACATCAGGAAGCAGGAAATGGTGCAAAAGGACTCCTGGTTGAAGAATTGTTCAATAAGTTGGGCTGTGAGGGATACTAATGCTAAAATTTTGGGGGGAGCAAGCTGTTTATGCTCTGCATGCTTCTAGAGAGAGGGTAGCTTTACTCTCTACTATTATAACCTCTCCTCTCCCCCAAAAAAAGAGAGTGAAGGAGAATGAAAGTGAAGCTATGGTCTCTTGGGTAGGTTTCAAAGAATTGAGAGAATAAAGGAGAACTTTGAGAGTTGTTTTAGGGCAGTACCAAACCAAACCCATTGCTATGGAGTCGATTGTGACTCATAGTGACCCAATAGAACAGAGTAGACCTGTCCCATAGGGTTCCCAAGGCTATAAATCTTTACGGAAGCAGATTGCCTCATCTTTCTCCCACACAGCGGCTGGTGGGGTTGAACCACTGACCTTTTGGTTAGCAGTTGAATGCTTTATCCTCTGTGCCACCAGAGCACCTAGGGCAGTAAGGAGACATAATATATATATTGTTGTTGTTGTTATGTGCCGTCGAGTTGGACCTGACTCATAGTGGGTTTCCGAGGCAGTATCATTATGGAAGTAGATTGCCCAACCTTCCTTCCGAGGAGTGGCTGGTGGGTTTGAACTGCCAGCCTTCTGGTTAGCAGTCAAGTGCCTGAGGCACTACGCTACCAGAGCTTCTATGATATATATATCTTTACATACATTACCTCACGCACTCTTTTTATCAGTCTCATAAAAGTAGGTATAGGTCTCCTCATTTTTCTAGTTGAGAAAACAGAGGCTCAAAGAAGTTAGTAACATAGCTGGTAACTGGCAAAGCCAGGATTTAAATCTGAGGCCTTGTGACAGAAAAGCCATGCCACCTTGGTCCTTACCAGCAATTGAGGAGTGCAACAGCATGGTGATACCAAAAGCCAAACCCACTGCCACTGAGTTGATTCTGACTCATAGTGACCCCTTTAGGACAGAGTAGAACTGCCCCAAAGGGTTTCCAAGGCTGTAAATCTTTACAGAAGCAGACTGCGTTATCTTTCTCCCGAGGAGTAGCTGGTTGGTTCAGACTGCTGACCTTTTGGTTAGCAGAAGAATGCTTTAACCACTACGCTACCAGAGCTCCTTGACATAGTAAAGGTAGATGGTGAATTACCCACAGGTTACTAAGTGGGTTTCTGTGACTGCACCTCCCTGATCTGGATGTTGACTAGACACTGAGTTGTTAGAAGATCAAATGCCTTGCTATGCCTTGGAGGAGAGTTAATAATTGGCTCAGACCCTGCTTTCTCTACGTACTGTAGCCTTAAGGCATTTCTTGAGCTTACTCTGCTCTGGAGTGGGGAGTTGTTGTTGTTGTTATGTGCCCTCAAGTCAGACCAACTCATAGCGACCCTTCCTTGGGTTTCCCTCATAGCGACCCCTCTTTGGGTTTCTGAGGCAGTATCAATACAGAAGTAGATTTCCCAACCTTCCTTCCGGGCAGTGGCTGGTGGGTTTGAACCACCAGCCTTCTGGTTAGCAGTCAAGTGCCTTAGGCACTCTACTACCAGAGTGGGGAGTAGGCAAGAAAAAGAGTTTGTCTCAGTGTGCTTTGCAAAGGAAAGGAACGGATATGTCTTGGGGTCTTAGTGTACTCTCTCACAAACTCTGTGATGTTGTTGTTGTTGTTATGTGCCGTCGAGTCAAACCCAACTCATAGCGACCCCTCCTTGGGTTTCCGAGGCAGTATCACTACGGAAGTAGGATTGCCCAACCTTCCTTCCGAGGAGTGGCTGGTGGGTTTGAACCACCAGCCGTCTGGTTAGCAGGCAAGTGTCTTAGCCACTATGCTACCAGAGCTCCCCTCTGTGATGTAGATGTCATTAATCTTAGTGTCTGTCTGTCTCTTTCAAAATAAGGCATTGATTAAGCATAATAACTTGCCCAAACTGTCACATGTAGCAAGTAGAAGGCCCTAGGTACAAATCTGTCTTTAAGACTCCAAACTGAACTTGTTTCTGCTTCTCTTTTTTCCTAAGACTTTCTCTCCTAATTCTGGGATAGTAGTCTTGTGGGATAGTAGTCTTGCTTCTTCCTCTTAGAGTGAGGCTACTTTGGGTTTCTCTTTTTAAACCTTGATACTTCCCTTGGGCTTTGGTTCACTTTTCCTTCTGACTTTCAACTCCTTTAGTGCCAAAGCTGGGTCTGTGTTGTGGACCCAGTGGTCATTTCATATTATCTTTGATTTGGGGATTTTGTTTCAGGTTTCTGGATTATCCCTCTATAACATCTGCCTTTTGCCCTAGAGTGGAGTGGTCCTTCACTCCTCACTGTTACATCCCACACCAAGTGCATTAGTAAATCCTGTTGGCCATACCTTCAACTATATCCAGAATCTGATCCCTTCTTAATACCGCCACTGCTCCCACCCTGATCTAAGCTACTATCATTTTTTATTTGGTTTGTTGTAACAGACCCCTAGTTTTGCCTCTGTATAGTCAAAGGGATCCTTTAAAAATGTAAAGCAGATCAGGTCATTCTTCTGCTCATAAGCTCTAATGACTTCCCAGGATCTTCCAGAATAAAAGGCAATGTACTGCATTAGCTCGTGATTTCAAATATATACACATACACATATCTACATAGCTGCCATGCACTTTCCCTATGTAGGGTGACCATCTAGTTTATTGTCCAAGTTGGGACAATTATAAGAGAGAAATAGGTGGCTCTATTGATAATTATAAGGAGCTCTGGTGGCACAGTGCCTAAGACATTTGACAGCTAATCGGAAGGTTGGCAGTTCAGACCCCCCAGCCACTCAGCAAAAGGAAGATGAGGCAATCTACTTCAGTAAAGATTTACTGCTTTGGAAACTCAATGAGTGTTGCTATGAGTCAGAATTGACTTGATGGCAGTAGGTTTGGTTTTTGTCCTTTCTAATTGATAATTATATTGGGACAACAAGCATAGACTGGGACTATCCCAGACAAACTGGGTATATCTAGTCAATCCAGATAGCCACATGGGTAATTCTCTCACTTTCTTTAAGGTCTTTTTTGAGAACATGTACCTGAGGTAGATACACTCCTTGGAAAGAACAATCATGGGAGAAAGAAGGGCTGTTTATGCAAAGGGAGACAACTCAGGAGCAGGGGTGCACGGAGGGATGGACACAGGGAGGAGGTGACTGTCGGAAGGAAGTGGGAGAGGAGCTGTTGCATTTTGGTGAATTGTGCTCAATGTCATGAGACAAAGTGTATGTGAACTGCTGTATGGAAAGTGAATTTGCTGTGTAAATTTTTACCCAAATCACATTTTTTTTTTTTAAAAAGGTCTTTTTTGAAATGTCACCCTTTCAGTGAGACCTTATTTAAAATTTAAATTTTAAAATTAAAATTGCAACACATAGCTACCCCCATCCCCATAAGGCCTTCCCAGATCTGTTGTTCCCCGTGCTACTCTTCCCAGCTGACAGAATATTGCTGCATGTTTGTTGCTGTTCATCTTCACTCTCCAGAATGTAACCTTTAGGAAGGCAGGGATTTTTATCTGTTTGTTCACCATACCGTTTCTCTAGCATCTAAATAGTCCTGAACGCCATAGTAGGTGGTCAGTAAATAGTTGTCGAAAGAATGGATGGATGGAGGGGGGAGGAAGTTCTATTTCTTGAAGAGTCTTTCTCCCTTTAAGTCTCCTTCCGAAACCATTTTTTCTTTTCTTTTTTCTATGTATTTTAGTAGGCTTTTGGCAATTCAAGACCTTAGAAGACTTTTCCAATATACTCTTACACCTAAGAATTACTATAATTCCCTAAACTGAGACTTTGGACTTCCTAGGAAGGAAATTTGCATTCAGTACCAGCAAAGGTCACTAGATTGCAAGGTGGAGAAAAAGAATTCTTACTTGCAGGGAAGTCATGTGCTGGGGTCCCTGCTCTGATAGTTGTGATATTGTGATGGTCAGTGCCAGGGCCTTGGGGCTGTACCATCTTCTGGGGCTAATACCAGAACCAAAGACCTGCTCAAAGCTAATGCTGGAGTGCTCCAGCTTGCTCAGTTTTCCCTCTTTTCTTCTGTTAATCTGTGTCCTCAGATTGTGGGCCCGTATTGAGGATGGTGACTAGTAGTATGTCAGGGTCCAACCTTTTCTTACCCAGCCTTCTACAGATTTCTTTTCTGAAACAACCTCAGAGGAAGGGGAGGTGTGATAAAGGGACAGACACTTATTTCTAGTTGAAAGCAGCAATAGGGATCTCGCCAATAGATCCTGTTAGGATCAGAGAGTAGGAGGGAGTCTTAGAATTTCTGCACCACTGGGAATGAATTTTAGACTTGATGAAGATGGGAGATACTGCTAAAGAGGGTATTTGCACCCTAGGAACAAAGATAGGCTGCAATAGGGACTCACTGCCATCCAGTTGATCGCGACTCATAGCGACCCCTCCTTGGGTTTCTGAGGCAGTATCACTACAGAAGTAGGATTGCCCAACCTTCCTTCCGGGGAGTGGCTGGTGGGTTTGAACCTCCAGCCTTCTGATTAGCAGTCAAATGCCTTAGGCATTACACCACCAGAGCTCCCATGATAGAGACTAGAAGAGGAAATAAAATGCCTTGTAGAATTTCTGTTGCTTCGATTTTCATAAGGCTTCCAACATGGCTATATAGCAGAGGCCAAAATCCTAGTGAATTGGAGGTAGGAGAGTGAAATAGCTCATGGAAATGGGAGAATAATATAGCTTTTGGGGCTATTGAAAAGTCACAGTACTAACAGTAAATAGTGACTCAGTACTAAAAGAATTTGAGTCAATGTAGCAGATAGCCTAAAAAGAGAAACCTTCTGATTTCCCATACTTGTATCAATATTAGTTTGGAGCCAAGAAATCCTTGGCAAGCAGATAAATAGTAGAGAAAGCCATTTTATGAAACAAAAGGAAATTCCCATTTGGCATATCCTTAATTCAGAAAACAAAGTCCTTTGCAATTTGATGGATGTGAACTTAGTTTTCTAGTCTCATTTCCCATGAGTTATTATCCACAGATCCTGGGTATTTTCATGTCATTGTGCCTCAAATACTTCCACCATATTCAAAGTCTAACCTTGCAAGCCTTAACTTGTTGTTACCAACTCTGAAGCATTTTGCAGTATCTTCAGTCAGAATGCATCTCTTTTTTTCTTTATAACTCTATTATAGCATATTGCTTAAAGAAATAGACAGTGAAATCTATCAGAGCCAGATTATCTTGTTTTTCCAGGTCTCTTGAGTTTTCCACCTTGGATAGGGTGCAGTCTTACCACTTTTCTGTCACTCTCTATTAGTAGAAAATATTCAAGCTTTCCTTCTCTAACAGGTTTCTGCCTTACACAGGTTCTGACTTTCACAAGTTTTTATTGTATATGTATTATGTATCTCCACACGTACACACATGCCGGTCCCTAATGTGAATATGAACTATTTAAGACAGGGACTCTGTCTTATTTATCTTTTTACTAACTCAGTTCTGCTGTGAGAAGGAAAGGATTGATACATCTAATTCTTCTCCCCTCCGTCCTGTAGTGCCTGGCATATAGCAGAACTCCATAACTTTGTCTACTGAATAGAATTGACTTTGGGTTATTCAGATGAACACATTCTACCATAGACTGACCTGACTCTTCTTCCCCTCCCTACCCTGGGCAGTGACCTGCTTTGTGGCTAGTACACTTTGCTCCTGGTTCAGTTGTACTTAGAGCAGGGAGCACTGCTATTTACTTTTCTTAGTCCCGACTCCAGCATTTTCCCTTTGATCTCTACCGCTTGCCCCAGCTAGCCCCTACCATTGTTGTGCTCAGGGAGCAGTGTTATTCCTGCCTGAGCTCAAGCCCATCCACCTTTCTTCGCTAGCACATTCTGGGAGTGATGCCCAAGGAGTCAGTGATGATGGGGAAAGGACAGAATAGTGCAGTGCAGTGAATCACCTAGTCTGGCTCTTTTAGCCATAGTCTTTGTGACTCCTGTTAGATGCCTAGGTGGTGAGGTGCTTGTGGCCTACCAAGAGGATTGGGTAGCTTGTTAATAATGTGAATGAAGCACATGGTATCCTTGTGGAACCATGGAAATAAGGCATATGGAACCTTAACATGGGGGTTGGTCAGTTTTGCCATACTGGAGACTGATAATGAGCCATCCCTGCAGCAGAAAGGGAATCTCATTACCATCAGGAAAGAAGAACCAGGAATGGAGAACATCCTGGACCCAGCTCTGAACAGCCTCGGTCCGGCAGAGAGTGAGAGCTATAATACTTTGCTGAGGTGTGGTGAGGGATGGTGAGAGAGGAAGGGAAACCAGCAGCAGAGGCAGTGGACTGAGAGACTAGCATGAGGCAGAGCTTCCTGGCCCATCAAGGGAGAAAGCTGAGTCTCTTGCTGGCAGAGTGAGGTGCTTCTCTAGGCATCTATCAGCAGAGCTGAAAGAGCTTTGTAACATTTGCCTGAGTGGAGCAGAGGCTAGGCTGAGCAGTTGACAGTCAGAGAGAGGCGTGCCTATGGTCATAGCTGAGGGGAGGCTGTCCTGATCAAAGAATTGTATCCTGAGTGTTCCAGAACCTGAATTGTAATCTGTTACTTCCCTAATAAATGCCATAATCATGAATATTGTCTGTGAGTTCTGTGTGGCCATTGAAAAGAATTATCGGACCCAACAGAGAAGTAGAGTGTGCTGTGGGAGCGATGGTTGAGGTCAGAATTGGTAAGAAGGTTGGAGGGTGGTGACATGTCTGACATGGGCTTTTAATGTTATTCTGGATCCTTTTCCCTCTTGTGAAGTTAGAAGAGGTCAAACACTGCCACTCCTATCTCCTTTTTGCAGTTGATGTCAGAAGCGGGATTTTTTGTAATGGCTGCAGACTCATGGAAGAATGAGACTTTGTAAGAGAAAGAAGTAAGGGGAATGGGAAGTGAAACTTTTGATTCTTAGATGGGTGCTTCGGTGGTTGTTACCTGAAATGCCTGAAAGGGATGTAAAGGATGTTATGCTGCAGCTGAGGGAAGAAAATTCCAGGGCAAGAGCCAGACTCAAATTAAATGAGATGATTGATAGTGGGCCAGGGTCTGCTGGTTCCACCCAGCTAGAGACCCAAGGCGTTATGCATATATATGAATGGGAAGATAGGGTGTGGAGAAAAGAAGATGAAACGGGAATATTTTCAAAAGGGTTATGTGTTTATCTGAATGTGCTATGGATATTGAATGTTTCTCTTACTTAGTTGATGATAGAAATGAATATTGGCTATAGATAACAGAGAGCATGTAACGCCACCTTTAGCCAATACTTGATTGGATATGCTAAAAGGGAAACTAGGTTTTGCCAGGAAGATACACAGACTGTTGGTTTGAATGCATTACCAAACCAAACCAAACTCACTGCCCTTGAGTTGATTCAGACCCATAGCGATCCCCATTGAGTTTTGCCCTACTGTAGAGTATTGGGGTCTTAAGTAGAAAACCTGAGCTCCACCCAGAAACTTCAGAGTCAGGAAATTTGCGTTTGAAAAGGCATGCAGACCTACCTAGACCTGCTGAGCGCACAGAAGATTTACATTTGAGGGAAGACCTGCAAGGGCCTGCTTTTTGAATTTCAAGCAAACAATTTGTTTTTGGGTGCATCAAGGCAGGAAAAAGTCATGGGTCATCAGAAGAACCCCTTCCAGGACTGGATGTTAAAGGAAGCCAGCAAGTAGACAGCCTGGTATGCTTGCTTGTAGTGACAGTCTGGGTCCACTTGGTGAGTAGAAGTGGAGGAGGTAGGCAGTGGAGGTAGGATTAAGGGTGTGGCCTCTCTGCTCCTAAGGGTCCCAGTCAGGGCCAGCTGCCTCCTTTTTATCTGCTCACTTTCTTCTTGTCCTCTTAAGGAGCTGTCTTTTTTTTTTTTTAAATGTTCTTACATTCTTCGTTTATATATAATCTTATTTATTTTGTTGTTGTTGAGAATATATACAACAAAACATAAAAACATACACTAATTCAACAGTTTCTACATTTAGTGACATTGTACCATTTAGTGACATTGATCACATTCTTCGAGTTGTGCAACCATTCCCATTCTCCTTTTCTGAGTTATTCTTCCCCTGTCAACAGAAACTCGCTGCCCCCTAAGTTCCTATCTAGTCTTTCAAGTTGCTGTTGCCAGTTTGATCCCATGTAGATAGTTCTTAAAAGAGTGTAATGCTCAAGGCAGACATTTTTCACTATAAAATTAAACTTGTTTGGTTTTAAGACTTAAGGGGATATTTTTAGTTTATGGTTTAAAGATGACCTCATGGTTTCAGGGGTTCATCCAACCTCCATGGCTCCAGAAATTCTGGATTCCATGAGAATTTGAAATTCTGTTCTGCATTTTCCCCCGTTTGATCAAGATTTTTCTATAGCTTCTTTGATCAAAATGTTCAGTATTGGTAGCCATGTACTATCCAGTTCTCCTGGTCTCATAGCAAAGGACACAATTGTTCATGGAAGCAATTAGACATCCATTTCATATCCTCCTCTAACACTTGATACCCCTTTTTCCTCTGTTGCCTCAGGCAAATAGAGATCAATTGTTGTACCTTGGGTGTCCACTTGCAAGTTTTTAAGACCCCAGGCACTACCCAGTGAACTAGGAAGTAGAACAGTTGCATTCTACATGTTATTAGCACAATTAACTAGGATGTCCCATGAAACCAAGACCCTAAACCTCCAAACCAAGAAACCAAATTCCATGAAATACTTGGCTGTACATCAACAGTCTCAGGAGCTACTCTTTTTTGTTGTTGTAGTAATGTATCTATCACACAACTTTTGTCAATTCAACTTTTTATAGATTGTGGCAGTTATGGTTGTGTGCCAACTTGGCTGATCTGTGATTTTGAGTGATATGGCAGCTGGATATAGTTATTCCCCATGATGAGCTTGGTTGTGGTATAATCAACTCCATGGTAGACTCTGCTGTGAGACATTAATCAGTGGAAGGGGAGTAGCCTTTGGGATGTGGCCTGCTCCTGGTATATGTGGAGAAACTGGGAAAGGTTTCTAGCTTTTTGGCTCATTTTGGATTCTTCATTTGGCCGAGTCTTTATTTCTAGCTCCTGGACTTGAACCAGTGCCCTGTCATGTTGCCTGTTGATCTTGGGATCATGCCATTTTACCTGCTGATCATGGGTTCATCAGCCTCAGCAGCCAGTAGCTGCATGAGTTAGGAGAAGCCTCCAGATCCAGTGGGCCTGGAACAAGAGATGGTAGCTAAAGCCTAAGGTATTTCTGTTATAGCAGCATTAGAGAACTAAGACACAGGTGTACAACTTATTGACAGCAATTATAATAATTGGCTGTGCACCCTACCCTTAATGAATGCAGTATTTCCATCACTATTAACTCTCCTTCTTCTCTACCCTCCCACCTCTGGTAACCACTCATTAATGTTGATATGAATACATTTGCCTTTTCTTGTCTTTGTCTATAAATGAACTCATACAATGTTTATCCTTTTGTGACTGACTTAATTCACTCATTATAGTATCTTACAGCTCCATCCATATTGTAGCATGTATCATCTTTTCTGTTGTTGTTTTTATCAGGTTTTTTTTTTTTTTAATTTTTATTGTGATTTGGGTGATTTACAAAGCAGATTTGTTTTACTCTCAACACTTCGTGCACATTTGGCTTCACAGCCCTCATTACAATCCCCATAAAAAGCTGTCCTTCTGTCTCCTCCCCGTGACTACCTTTCCCTGTGCCTTTCTTATCTATGCATTCCTGTCTGTCCAGCTTTCCTTCTCTGCAAACTCTGCCTTTCTGATGTCTTATGATTGATTGATCTAAGGGGTGCCTCTGCCTAGAGTAGGTGGCTGCATCTCCCTGGAGTAGATATTCTGCTTGTAGGTCTTTCTACTGTTTGTTGTTGTTGTTGTTGTTATTTGCCGTCGAGTCGGCTGAGAACTAATCCACGGAAGTGAGTCCAGTTCCAGTCCCAAAGGATAATCCAAGGCTCAGGGGTTCTACCAGTCTCTCTCTGACCAGTAGTTCTGGTCAATTTTTATGTTTTTGAATTTTGTTCCACATTTTTTTCTTCCACTCTATCCAGAATCTCCAATTTTGATCCCTTCCTGAATGGTTGGCATTGGTAGCCAGGCACCATCTAGTTCTTCTGGTCTCAGGGTCATGAAGGCTGAGGTCCCTATGGTCCATCATATCCTTGGACTAATTGTTTCCAAATGACTTTAATTTTTTTCACTCTTCTTTGCTCCAGACGAAAGGAAAGCAATAGTTGCATCTTAGATGGTAGCTCCAAAGCTTTTAAAATCCCAGTCACTCCTTACCGAAATAGAATATAGAACAAGATTTTTATGTACTATGTTGTGCATGATGTCCCTCAAGACTGTGGTTCCAAACCTGCAGGCCCAGGGACTCTCTCCCTCAGGGTGTTTGGTTGTCTCTGAGAAGCTACTCCACCCTTGTCCCCTGTTACTTCTATAATGTATATCATCCATTCATCTGTTGATGGGCATTTAAGTTGTTTCCATCTCTTGGCTATTATGAACAGTGCTTAAATGAACATTGGTGTACAAGTCTCTGCTTTCAGTTCTTCCAGATATATACCTGTGAGTGGAATTGCTGGGTCATATAGGAGTTCTGTTTGTAGTTTTTTTAAGAACTGCCACAGTGTTTTCCAGAAGTCCCATACCATTTTGCATTCTTACCAGCATAGATAAGGATTCCAATTTCCCCACATCCTCACCAACATTTGTTGTTTTCCATTTTTTTTTTTTTTTAAATCTTAGGCATCCCAGTGGGAGTGAAATAGTATTTCATTGTGGTTTGATTTGCATCTCTATGATGGCTAATGATGTTGAACATCTTTTCATGTGTTTGGTAGCCATTTGAATGTCCTCTTTGCTGAAATGTCTACTCAAATCCTTTGCTCATTTTATGATTGGGTTATTTGTCTTTTTTGTTGTTAAGTTATTGAAATTATATATATACATATGTATATAGGTTATTAGATTCTTATCGGATATATGATTTCTGAAGATGTCCTCCTAGTCTGTAGGTTGTTTCTTTACTTTTTTGGTAAAGTCTTTTGACAAACAAAAGTTTAAAAATTTTTTAGGTCTCATTTATTTATTTGTCTTTTGCTGTTTGTGCTTTTGTTATTATATTGGCTAATCTAGAGTTAAAAGCTAGGCACAACAGTGTTGCCCCTGCGTTTTCTTCTAAGAATTTTATGGTTTTTGTTTGCACATTTAGGTTCTTAATCCATTTTGAATTTGTTTTTGTGTGTGCTATGAGGCATGGGTACTGTTTCATTGTTTTGCATATGGAAATCCAATTTTCCCAACACCATTTATTGAAGAGATTCTTCTTTCCCCATTGAATAGACTTTGTATCCTTGTCAAAAATCAGTTGACATAGATGGGTGGGTTTATATCTAGACTCTCAGTTTTATTCCATTTGGCCTATGTGTCAATTGTATACCAGTACTGGGCTGTTCTGATTACTGTAGTTGTATAATATGCTTTAAAATCAGGGAATGTGATTTCTCCTACTTTATTCTTCTCTTTCTCTGTTGTTTTAGCTATTCTGGGCCTTTTCCCATTCCATAAAAATTTGAGGATTAGCTTTTCTATTTCTGTAATGAAGGCTGCTTGGACTTTGATTGGGACTGCATTCAATCTATCAATAACTTTGGGTAGTAGTGACATCTTAATAATATTTCAGTCTTTGAATAATGTCTCAATCCATGGATATGGAACATCTTTTCATTTATTTAAGTCTTCTTTAATCTCTTCCACTCCTCAGAAGGAAGGTTGGGCAATCTACTTCCATAGAGATACCACCTTGGAAACCCAAGGAGGTGTCACTATGAGTCGAATTGACTGGATGCAGGTGAGTTTGCTTTTGGTTTTGGTTTAATCTTTTTCAGCCGTGTTTTATAGTTTTCATTGTATAGGTCCTTCTTGTCCCTGGTTAGATTTATTCCTAGGTATTGTAGTGTAGTGAATTACTTGGTATGGCTTTTCTAGCCATAGTCTTTGTAACACCTACCAGATTACTGGTTGGGTCCATGCAAATAAGGTATATAGAACTCTGATATTGGGATTGGTTAGTTTTATCACTCTGCCAGGCTTAAAATGAGCCCTCCTAGGGCAAGGGAGGGGATCTCACTCCAGAGAAGAGCTGGAGGTGAAGTAGAGTGTGTCCTTGGACCTGAGATCCCTGCACTGGACCTCCTTGGCAGAAACATGCAGCAAAGAGAGATGCCCCAACAGCATCTGCAGAGACACCCAGCAGAGAGATGGTCACAGTGCAACTAAGAGTCAGGAACAGAGCAGCAGGCTTACCTGGCCCGCAGAGGCCAGGCCTGAGAGGCCAAGGTCCAGAGAGGTGTGTCTGAGGGCACAACACAGGGAAGACTATCCTGATCAAAGAATTGTATCCTGAAACGTGTTCCTGAACCTGAATTATAGCCTGTTACTTCCCTAATAAACCCCATAATCTTGAGTACCATCTGTGAGTTCTTTGTGTAATGAATTATTGAACCCAACAGAGAAGTAATGAGTGTTATGGGGTGGGGGGAGGGAACAGTTGGTGTTAGAACTGATAAAAGGCTGAAGGGTGGTGGCATGTCTGGCCTTATAGGAATAAGCCTTGGGCTGCTAATGGTGATTCTGTCTTCCTCTTATGAAGTTACAAGAGGTCAAAGGATGCCAACTTCATGCCCTTTTTGCAAGTATTTAGGGTGCTTGTTTCTGAGCTGGAAGGTATAGTCAGGTAGTTAGTGATGTGAAGAATTGGAGGTTGTGATCCTGGGAAAGGCTGAAATTCTCCTGTTCAGAGAAGTAAATAAAGTAGTCAGTATGCATGGGCCCTGAAGCTTGATTCTGATTCTTCTCTACCACTTACTAATCTGCCTAATGATCTCAGCAAAATGGGGTCGTGGTAGAGCCTACCATGTTAATTAATTTATAAATAATTATTGAGCTCCTACCATGAGCCATGGGCTATTCTAGGTGCTAGTGAAATAGCAGTGAACAAGACAAAAATGGGTTAATACATTTAAAGTATTTAGAATAGTGCCTAACACATACTAAATGCTTGGCAGCTAAAGCAATTGTTCTGGTTACCTAGTGCTGCTCTGACAAGAATATACCACAAATGGAAAGGCCTTAACAAACAGGAGTTTATTCTCTTAGAGTTCAGGAGTCTAGAAGTCTGAGTTCCAAGTGCCAGGCTCTAGGGGCTGTGTGAAAGCCCCTCGACCTTGGGCTTCAGTTCTGCCTCTTGCTCCCGGCCCACTGAAGCTAGAGGCATCTCTTTACTCAGGCAGTTACTGGCTGCTGAGGCTAACAAGCCCAAGGTTGACAAAATGGCACAGTACCGATGTTACCAAACCACATGGCAGGCCATTAATTCAAGTCCATTGTAGGTCCTAAGGTCGGCAGAGCATGGCAAGCTGCTAAACAGTGACACAGCTACATGCAGGGTCCAAGCATGCCATAAGATAGAGGCCATTCCCAAAGCTGCTGCTTATATACGAGAAGCAAACTACATACCCAAAGGCAGCTACTTAGCTGCTCACAGTAGATTCCACCATGGAGTTCATTACCAGTCTCATCATGGGGAATGCTACATCCAGCTGCCCAGCCACTCAACCAGGCCCAGCCAAGTTGACACAAAAACATAACCACCACAGCAATATTCTGTTCCTAGTACTGGGTATCTAAAATACACAGGTGAGCTAACCTTTGGCAGCAACTACAGGAGCAAACATCCCTGAGAAGACGTAGAGTAGAGGTTCTGGATTTGGACCTTGACCCACAGGGCAGCACTGACTTTAGTGCCCTTTCATCTCTGACACTTCACTTTTAGGCCAAATTAACATAGGCTGGGTAAAGATCTTCATGGAGAATTTCTGAGTCTGCTTAGTCTCATGGAAAGGGAAGGAGCAGATGACCCTGGACTGCCTAGATTCTGCCTAACCTGTTAGTGCAGGCAGTATGCGAATGACCCTAAGAGAGGCTACAGTTCTGAGTGATATGAAAGGGGAATCCCAGAAACATGCAATATAAAGAAGGGGAACAGTGGTTTGTCCCTCCAGTATCAGGGCTCTCTTGGCTATAGAGCAGAGGATCTTTTTTTGAAGAAGGTGACTTGGGGGTTAGAGAGCTGAACCTAGGAAGCAGAATGAGTTAGGGTAGATAGAGGTGGTGTGGTCTGGTTGTTTGCCTCCTTGATTTCAGTTCATTCTTCAGGGAACACTGCCAAAGAGGGCTGTTATGGAACTCTGGTGGTGCTCTGGTTAAAGCATTGGGCTGCTAACCAAAAGGTTAGTGATATGAACTCACCAGCCACTCCATGGGAGAAAGATGAGGCAGCCTGCTTCTATAAAGATTTACAGCCTTGGAAATCCTATGGGGCAGTTTCACTCTGTCCTGTAGGGTCACTCTGAGTCAGAATTGGTATTGCTAGACTAGTGTGAGGAGCTCTGGTAACATATAGTGCCTAAGGCACTTGACTGCTAACGAGAAGGCTGGCAGTTCAAACCCACCAGCTCCTCCTCAGAAGGAAGGTTGGGCATTCCTACTTCTGTAGTGATACTGCCTTGGAAACCCAAGGAGGGGTCGCTAAGAGTCGGGACCGACTCGACGGCACATAACAACAACAACAACAACAGATTAGTGTGATTACTGACTAGAAGCAAAGTTTGGATCAGGGCTTCTGATTCATTGATTACAATTTCCAGTGAAAGTTCAAGTCTGATGTAGTCTTTATGGGGGTAGGGTTGGAGTAGAAATGTATGTTACATTTCCTGGGGATCAGTAGGTATAGCAGTTAACGTTGTGTGTCAACCTAGCTGGACCATGGTTTTTAGTGGCTTGGCAACTGGATGTAGTTATTCCCCATGATGAGATTGCAATCACCTCCATGGTGGAATCTGCTGTGAGATGCCTTTGGGGTGTGGCCTGCTTCCAGTGTATAAGGAGAAGCTTTGAGGAAAGGTCTCTAGCTTTTGGCACATTTGGATCCTGCATTTGGCTGAGTCTTCGTCTCCAGGTCCTGGACTTGCACCGGTGGCTTGTCTTGTTGCCTGCTGATCTTGGGAGTGTGCCATTTTGCCTATCAATCTTAGGTTCATCAGCCTCAGCTGCCTGAGTTAGAAGACACCTCTAGCTCCAGTGGGCCTGGAATAAGAGGCAGACCTGAAGCCCAAGGTCAAGGGGCCTTCACCTCGCCCTTAGAGCTGATACTCTGAATTTGGACTTCTAGCCTCCTGAACTGTAAGAGAATAAATGCCTGTTTGTCAAGGCCATCCACTTGTGGTATTTCTGTTATAGCAGTGGCAGAGAATCAAGACAACAGGTTTTCCAAGTACCATCACACTTAGAGAAGGATAACTATATAATCCTGCCTATGATTGGTCCCTACTTTGCTGTTTCTCATACTTTCTTTTTATCATCTTTCTTCCTCAGTGGGAGAATAATGAAATGAATAATTGCATTAAAAAAGTGCCCTTGACACAAGATACGGGCCAATCCAGGATTCTTGGATGCCCCTCCGAGACCTGGTAACTTAGCTGCGAACCATGATGATTTATATGCACCGGGGCAGATGAGGTAGTTCTGGGCCCTGTCCAGGATTCTGAAAGGCAGCCAGGTTGGGGACTACTCACTCTGTGCCATAGTCTTTCATCTCATTTTTATTGTTCTTTGTTCAGTCTTCAACCATTACTTCAGCTCAGTTCAGCCAAGTATATGGTACTTGAATTAGGCAAAGCATTTGCTGTGGATAGAAATCCATAGTTCATTCTGTAGTAAAGGAAACAGGTAAATAAATACTGTGTGATTATAGTAGTGTTTCCTAACCTTTTTTTTGTCCATTATTACCTCCCTAAGGAGTCTTTTAAAACATTTTTTTCTTCATTACCACAGATACAGTATATAGCTATATATGTACAGTGTATATATATCTATACTTTATACTTTAAAAGAGTTAAGATTTTTTTCACCACTTAAGAACTAATTTTCACTCCCTTGAGGGAAATATCACCCCTATTGAGAGATATGGACTATAGGAAAGATGGTGGGTGTGGAGTAGGGAATGTAAAACGGCAGGCAAGACTCAAAAACTTTGTCAATTTTATTTTTCCCATTTCTCTGACTTAACATCCCAGCTCTGTAATTTTTTCCTATCTCTGTCTGTCGGTCCCATTTTGCCCTCTCTGTCTCCTCTACCCTGGATCTCAACCTTTCTCTCTCTCTAGTGCAGAAATAGAATTCTTGCCTTCTTCATGCGAGCCTGGGCTTTGATTCCCAGCCAGCACACTAGTCTGCAGCCACCACCCGTCTGTCAGGGAGGCCAGTGTGTTGCTATGATGAGCTCGTTTTAGCGGAGCTTCGAGGCTAGGACAGATTAGGAAGAAAGGCATCACCATCTAAATGGAAAACCAGCCAGTGAAAACCCTGTGGTTCTCAAAGGTCCAGTTCAGTCCCCATCATGGGGATGGGGTAGGGCCAGGCAGGATGGGGTAGGGGATGGGGTTACCATGAGTCAAGGGCCTACTCAGTGGTAGCTAATGTTAACAACAACAGAGTGGAAGTTTAGGAGTGAAGTTAATTAAAATAGTAATCGGTACAATTTAGGGATAATTTGAGGAAGAGGATTTTCTATAATAGTCCTCAGAGAGTTCATCCTATTGGAAGAAAGAGCCTGAAGACCTATGGGGTGTTCATGGGAAAATATAATAGACCTAAGGATTGGGGAACATAAAAATGTACATTTGGAGCTTCCTTTCAACGGAGACCTCCTGAGGGGCCTTTTATTTAAATAAATAAATATACATATATATATGTGTATATATAGATATATACACATATATATGTATGACCTTAGCATAGTGCCTAAGGCACTTGACTGCTAACCAGAAGGCTGGCGGTTCAAACCCACCAGCCACTCCTTGGAAGGAAGATAGGGCAATCTATTTCCGTAGTGACACTGCCTCGGAAACCCAAGGAGGGGTCGCTATGAGTTGGGTCCGACTCGATGGCACATAACAACAACAACAACATGTATGACCTTGGGCTTCAGGTCTGCCTCTTACATATGTGTGTGTATATATACTCTGGTAGTGTACTGCCTAAGGCACTTGACTGCTAACCAGAAGGCTGGCGGTTCAAACCCACCAGCCACTCTTTGGAAGGAAGGTTGGGCAATCTACTTCCGTAGTGATACTGCCTGGGAAACCCAAGTCGGGTCCGACTTGACAGCACACAACAACAACAATATATATGTATATATATATTTTCTTTTCTGTTGCAAATATGTACAGCAAACATACACCAATTTAACGGTTTCTATTTGTACAATTCAGTGATATTGCCTACTTTCTTCAGTACTGCATCCATTCTCATCCTCCTTTTTCTGAGTTGTTCCTTCCCATTAACATAAACTCACTGCCTCCTGAGGTTCCTGTCTAATCTTTAGAGTTGCTATTGTCAGTTTAATCCCATATACGCAGTTCTTAGAAGAGCATCATGCTCAACGCAGACATTCTTCACTAGGTAAGCTGAAGTATTTGGTTTTAAGAAGACTTCAGGGGATATTTTTGGGTTATGGTTTAAAGATTATCTCAGGGCAATAGTTTCAGGGATGCATCTGACCTCCATGGCTCCAGAAATTCTGGATTCCATGAGAATTTGAAATTCTGTTCTACATTTTTCTCCTTTTGATCAGAATTTTTCTATAGAATCTTAGATCAAAATGTAGCATTGATATCTAGGCACCATCCAGTTCTGGTTTCATGGCAAAGGAGACAGTTGTTCATGGAAGTAATTAGCCACACATCCCATATCCTTCTTCTCTTCCTCTTGACTCCCCTTTTGTCTTGTTGCTCTAGGTGAATAAAGACCAGTTGTGCTGTGGGTGCTGTGGCTGCTTGCAAGCTTTTAAAGCCCCAGGCACTACTCAATGAACTAGGAGGTAGAACAGAAGCACTAAACATGCTATTAGGCCAATTGGCTGGGATGTCCCATGAAACCATGACCCTAAACCTCCAAACCAAGAAACCAAATTCCATCAAGTGTTTGGTTGTACATTAGCAGCCTCAGGATCTATTCTTTTTTTGTTGTTGTTGTTGTAAATATATTTATCACACAACTTTTGTCAATTCAACTTTTTACAAGCAGTCAACTTATTGACAGCAATTATAATAATTGGCTGTGCAATCTACTCTTAATGTGGTTATTTCCATCACTCTTTCCCCTTCCTTCCTATCCTTAGTAACCACAAACTTTGGTCTCTATACATTTGCCTTTTTTTCCTTTTTTCTACAAATGAGGTCATATAATGTTTGTCCTTTTGTGGCTAACTTAATTCACTCAGCATAATGTCTTCAAGCTCAATCCATATTGTAGCATGTATCAAGATTTCATTGTTCCTGCCAGCTGAGTAGTATTCCATTGTATACATGTACTACATTTTGTTAATCCACTCATCTGCTGATGAATGGGCATTTAGGTTGTTTCTACCTTTTGGCTATTATGAATAGTGCTTCAGTGAACATAGGTGTACATATCTCTGAGACTCTTGTTTTCAAGTCTTTTGGATATATATCTAGGAGTGGAATTGTTAGGTCATATGGTAGTTCTATTTTTAGTTTTTGGAGGAACCGCCATAGTGTTTTCACAAGTCCCATACTATTTTGCATTCTCACCAGCAGTGGATAAGGATTTCAGTTTCCTCACATCCTCACCAACATTTGTTATTTTATTTCATTTTTTAAAATTTAATCTTACTTATCCTAGTGGGAGTGAAATGGTATCTTATTGTGGTTTTGGTTTGCAGCTCTGGTGGCTTGGTGCCTAAGGCATTTGACTACTAATCAGCAGGCTGGCAGTTCAAACCCATCAGCCACTTCTCGGAAGGAAGGTTGGGCAATCTACTTCCATAGTGACCCCTCCTACCCAAGGAGGGGTCACTATGAGTCAGATCCAACTCGATGGCAGTGAGTTTGTTTTG
>NW_006921589.1:10917678-10939349 GCF_000298275.1 Orycteropus afer afer
ATGATTTCTGAAGATGTCCCCCCTAGTCTGTAGGTTGTCTTTTCACTTTTTGGTAAGGTCTTTTGACCAAAAGTTTTGCATTTTTATTAGGTCCCGTTTATTTATTTGCTGTCTGTGCTTTTGTTATTATATTGGCTTATCCATTGTTAAAGCTAGGCCCAATAATGTTGCCCCTGCATTTTCTTTTAAGAATTTCATGGTTTTAGTTTGCACATTTAGGTTCTTAATCCATTTTGAATTTGTTTTGTGTAAGCTGTGAGGCATGGGTACCGTTTCATTGTTCTGCATGTGGAAATCCAATTTTCCCAAGACCGTTGATGTAAGAGATTCTTATTTCTTCATCTAATGGACTTAGCATCCTTGTCAAAAATCAGTTGAAATAGATGTGTGGGTTTATTTTTGGACACGAACTGTCTGTTGTTGATGCACTGGTATCAGGCTGTTTTGATTGCTGTAGCTGTTTAATGTGTCTTAAATCAGGAAGCATGAGTCCTCCTATTTTAGTCTTCTCTTTCTACATTGCTTTAGCTACTCTGGGTCTCTTGCCATTTCATATGAAGTTTGGGATTGTTTTTTTCCATTTCTGTAATGAAACTTGTTAGAATTTTGATTGAGATTGCATTGAATCTATAGATCACTTTGGGTAGTATTGACATCTTAATAATATTAAGTCTTTCAATCCATGAACATGGGACAACTTTCTATTTGTTTAAGTCTTCTTTAATCTCTTTCAGCAGTATTTTATAATTTTCATTGTATAAGTCTTTCACATGCCTGGTTAAATTTATTCCTATGTATATTATTCTCTTAGGTGCTCTTGTCAGTAGAGTATTTTCCCTAATTTCCCTCTCAAATTTCTCACTGCTGGTGTATAGAAACCAACTGATTGTTGTCTGTTGACCTTGTATCCTACAACTTTGCTAAAGTCCTCTATTAGCTCTAGAAGTTTTCTTGTGTTATCTTTAGAATTTTCTATATTTAAGATCATGTCATCCATGAATAGATATAATTTTACTTCATCTTTTCCAACCTTGATACCTATTACTTCTTTTTCTTGTCTTATTGCTCTAAGACTTCTAATACAATATTGACTAGAAGTGGTGAGAGTGAGCACCCTTGTCTTCTTCCCTATTTCAAGAGGAAAGTTTTCAATCTTTTTCAGTTAATATAATGTTGGCTGTTGTCTCTTATATATGTCGTGAATAATACTGGGGAATTTCCTTTTTATTTTCTTTAGCATTTTCATCCAGAAAGGATGTTGGATTTTAGCAAATGCTTTTCCTGCATCCATAGATCAGAAGATCTTTATGTTGATCCCAACATGCTTAGATCTGGAAACCCTATATTGGGTTCTAATTGTTTATAAGGAGCTTTGGTGGCACAGTGGCACAGTGGTTAAGCACTCGCTGTTAACCAAAAGGTCAGAGGTTTGAACCTTCTAGCCATTTCATGGGAGAAAAGATCTGTCAATCTGCTCCCATAAAGATTTCAGCTTAGGAAACCCTATGGGGCAGTTCTGCCCTCACTATGTGTGAGTTAGAATCAACTCAATGGCATACAACAATAACTTCTTTATATAAATTCTTTTGGGGTTGGTGTCAGTTCTGCCAGTGGAGTATTACATCACTTTTCTCTGGTAGTACAGTGTGACCACTGTAGGGAGCTCTGGTAGCGTAGTGCCTAAGGCACTTGATGCTAACCAGAAGGCTGGCAGTTCAAACCCACCAGCCACTCCTCGGAAGGAAGATGGGGCAGTCTACTTCTGTAGTGATACTGCCTCAGAAACCCAAGGAGGGGTCACTATGAGTCAGGTCCGACTTGATGGCACATAACAACAACAACAACATACAGTGTGACCAATGACAGGATCTCCTCTTCCCCGTAGAAACTACCAGAGGCATGCAGCATTGGCAGTGGGAGGCCCTTTGTCATGAATCTGCAGAATCTGTATGTGGCAGTCACCAAACAAGAGGCCCAAGTGGAACAGAAGCATCAAGGCACTGGTGAGTAGCTCCAGGGATACTGGTCTCCCTGGGGTTATAGTTAGGGTTGAGGTCTGCAGGATCCAATATGTTAGCCCTAGCCATGTATGGTTATTTAAATTTACATTAATAAAAATTAAATAAAATTAAATGTTTGACTGCTCATTTTCACTAGCCACATTTCTAGAGTTCAGTAGCCAAAGGTAGTTAGTGGCTACTGAATTGGACAGTGTAGATACAGAACATTTTCATCATTTCAGAAAGTTCTGTTAGACAGCGCTGGTCTAGATACTTAGGATTGTTAGCCAGAGAACCAGGAGAAAAAGACTTATCATTCTTCCTGAGACATGTCAGAGAATGTGTAGAAGAGCATGTAGGACTAGGGAATCTTCATAGTAAAAAGAGGGCTATCAGAAAGTCAGCCAGATGTTGGACATTGTGGCTGTGTCTGTCTGTTTATATATTAGTATCAAACCCTGACCTTTATCAGAAGACTTGGTAAATGCTAATGTCCTGGTAAGAAGAAGGCATTTATCATTATTTTCCCTCAATCTTTCTGGTTTCAGGAGATCCTCAGATGTCAAGCAGTACCTCTCCTCAAGGAACTGATAGCCATCTTCTGAACCAGCCAGAAGAGCCAGTCTCATCAGCACCATGCCACTCAGTGCCAAAGATGGAGCCCACAGTGAGTTATGAGAAACTTTCTGGTTGGTATTCTAAGAGCTAGAGGAGGCTGTACCTATAGCCTTGATTCCTGGAATCATCACATAGTTGACTTTGCCTCAACAATATTGAGGGATATTAGTGAGCAGGCTTCCCAGTTGTAGCTGTATAGATGAGGAGTCATGGTCTTTCATGTCTTCCCTTCTGTATGCTCTCTGAAATTCTTGTATGAAATGGTGAACCGTGGCATCCTTTCCACCTTCTCCCACTTCTAGTGTGTGAGGTTGTTCCCTGGGAGAGAAGGGGTGTGCACTTTCCTGCAAAGAGTATTAGATCACATTAACTGCTTGGAAGGGACTTCAAAATATCTGTGACAGCCATTTCAAGAAGGCCTTGTCCTGACCAGGATTCATGGGAGGAGAGAAGTTCCTAACCTAAGTGGAACTATCTCAAAACACTTATTAATTTGAGTTGCTTTTTTTTTTTTTTTTTCTTCCTAGAGTAATTCAGGCCCTATGCTGAGACCTCAGCTGTCAAAGGTCAAGAGGAAGAAGCCAAGGGGCCTCTTCAGTTAATCGGTCACTGTCTCACTGCTGAGAATGGACTTGGAGAATAGCTTCCTAGCACCTTGGAAGGAGCTTGCATAGCAGTGGTATCTCTACAACAGCATTATAATCAGGGACCCCACTGTAAGGCAAGATAGCTAAAGCTCATGTTATCATGATGGGCAAACTGAGTAGGGATAGTTAGCTAAGGGAGTCTTGGCTCTAGCCTCTTACACATTGACCTACCTCCTCTGAGTGAAAGCTAGTCTCTGAAAATCTCATACTCTCCTCTCTTTTTGTGGAGGTTCTCTAGGTCCAGGATCTTATCTAGATTTAAGTATAAATGGCAAGTCTGTCAGCAAAAAGGCACACACATGCTTCGGAAGCCTTGTCTACCTTTCTCCAGAGTGCCTAGTCAGTCCCATGTGCTCCTCAGAAGCCCACTTCTTCTCTCTGTAGCATGGAATAAAAAGCACTCACACTCGCCTGCTTTTGAGTTGACTCATTCTGTTGAAGACATAACCCACTCCATTGTTGCCTCTTGGTGAAGTCTCTGCCCTCAGTATAATCCCTTCAGATTCTTTTCATGCTTCTCTGCTGTGGCCTGAGTTGAACCTCCATCCAGGAGCTTTGATCTAGAGAACACTCTCCATGTGGGCACGAGACAGAACAGATGGCTGCTATTGTCCTTTGTCCAACTTGATGTGTTTTCTTGTCTGTTTCAAAGGCATAGATAACAGGTTAAACCACAACACAGTATTGAAATTAGAAAGAGCTTCAAGCACTAGGGTCAAGGTAGTTTCACCAGGATGGGAGAAAAAAAATTTTACTATCCCACCCTTCACTCCACTTCAAGTAACATAGTAACTAGAAGAACTTAGGAAAGATATGATGACATAGAAACACCCAGAGGAGTTCTCTGGGACAACAGAATTGGCCTATACAGTGGTATGGTGCATGCAGGACAAAATGTAAAGATAACACTTCTGACAAATACAGCAAGGTTTGGCAGACCAGGATTGGCTCAGTTCCTTGGCCTTCTCTGTTACACTTTTCCCCATAGGTTAGGCCAACTGAAACTTTACCGTGGAAGGGAAAGGAAAGAGACAGGAAAGAAAGTAGAATGCAGATGTTCCTTGGGAACTGTTCAGAAGAAGAAGTGATCAGGAATAGAAAGCATAGAGGGTTTTTCTGGTTTATTTACTTACTGAGATGGTCAGATGCCTCCTTGTCCATATATCCTCTCTGTCTGGGACTGGAGTCCCTGGGTGGCACAGATAGTTACACACTCGACTAATCGGAGGGCTGGTGGTTTGAATCCCCCCAGAGATGCCTTGGGAGAAAGGCCTGGCAACGTGCTTCTGAAAGACCACTGCCCCTGAAAACCCTGTGGAGCACAGTTCTGCTCTGAAACACACGGAGCCACCATGGGTCGCAGTCGACTGGCAGAAAAATGGTTTTTGGGTTTAGCTGGGACTGGTAGGTGTTCTGTCCTGATGTCAAGACATGGGGGAGAGGACGGTCCACGCAATAATAAAAGGAAGATTGGGCAATCTACTTCCCTAGAGATACACCTCGGAAACCCAAGGAGGGGTCACTATGAGTTGGAAACAACTCGACAGCAGTGAGTTTAATAATAAAATGGATTGTTATAGTAAGAACAACAGTAATAATAAGCAGCTCCCATTTATTGAGCAGTTAATGTGTACCAGGTACTCTAATAAGCATCTAACATTCTGTCATCACAGTATTATGGAAGAAGATAGAGCCCCGCTAACAAACTGAGTCTTGCAGTGATTAAGGACTTATCAAAGATCACACAGCTAATAAATGACAGAAGAAATTTGAACCCAGGCAGCCAAGTTCTTAACTGCATTATCCTATATATTACCAAAGGCATTTTCCAGAAAGGATGTTAGATCCTGCTTTCCTGTGTCCTTATCCAGTCACCCTGCCTCCTGTCAACAGGGTGCTGCACTCTCCATTGCCGCTTCAGGGCAAGGGGCCTTGAGTGGCCAGGACACCCCCAGCCTTCACCTGCCAGCAGAGTCTGAGAGCTTCTCCACACTCATTCCCAGTTGCTACTGAGGACTTTTCTTTACCTCCCGACCATGCTATCCCAGGGTGTGCCCTATGGTAGTGATGTCAGTGAAGGGAACTAGGTAAAAACCTGCTAGCAGATAGCTCTGTCGGCAGAATTCGGATAGCCAGATTTCAGTGTCTAGGGGCCTGAGACCACGTGGAAAGTGGAAAGGCTTCCCCAGCAAGCAAGGCTCGTCTAGGGAGCAGACGAGTCTTCACCCTGGAGACTCCCTCTGGCCTAAGAGCTCAGTCTCAAGAACAAGCATTTTTAATCCTGAGGATCGGGTCTGCGAATGCTCTGAAATCGTAATAAAATCATGAGAGCATAGCTGTTTTTGTATGTTCCCAAAAGTCTAGGTGACTTTTAAAAAATGTTTAAGAGGATACCAGAAGTTCTGGTGGCACAGTGGTAAAACCTAAAGGTCGGCAGTTGGAGCCCACCTGCCACTCAGCAGGAAAAAGATGAGGCAGTCTGCTTGCCTAAAGATTTACAGCCTTGGGAACCCTGTGGGGCAGTTCTACTCTGTCCTGTATGGTCCGCCTCTTGACTGATGGCAGTGGGTTTGGTTTTTTGGTTTAAGAGTGTGCCCAGTGACCTTCCTGCCCACCACCTCCTTTTATTCCCAAAGCTCGCTGCCTGCGTGGGGGTATTACCCAGGTAGCTTTTAGAGAAATACTGCTTCCAGAGGCCCAGCCTCGGGCGTTCTTGTCCATTTATCCCCCAAAGCTAGGGGCGGGGGTTGGGAATTGTTCATCCTAGGGCAACTCCAGGGAAATCCTTGACAAATTGGCCTAGCCAGGCTGTGTTCCAGCCCTGCCCCCTGGCTTGGGCCCCTCCCTGAGGTCCCTAGCCTGGCCCAGCCCCCACTCCGCATGCACATAAAAGGGTCGAATTCTCGTGGCTGCTCCATAAATTTTATTCCGTAAATATTAGTTTTCCCTGTGTTTAATAAAGCAGTGGCCCACCTCCCCGCCTACCCGCCCGCTCCCCGGGGCCGGGGCTGGGGCCAGGGCTGGCTGGTGGGAGAAGGGACTCTTTCAATTGCTTTGGAGTATTTTTAGAAAAAAAAATAATATAAGGTGGTTTACACGAGCAAGCCAGCAAACCAGGAGCAGGACTAGAGACCTCGAGGAAGTTTCTGCAGGAACTGAGCCTAAAAAGTAGAGAAATAGCGCCACCTAGATTGCATGGCCTACTTGGCCTTGCTGGCTGTACCCCCCTCCCCCACAGTCAGCTAGGACCGGCAGGCTCCTTGCTGGAAGAGAAATCTTTATCCCTCAGTCCTCTAGCTGGGCAGCACCTCCTTCCTGCTTGCCTCGCTGAGGGCTTTCCCACAAGTCCTTAAGGACAGAGCCAGAGCAAGGTCCTGGGAAATCCCACTGGGATCATTGTCTTTTCTCCCGGCACCCATCAGTCAGTCTCCCAGATCAAGGTGGGTTTCCAAAGGTCAGTAACACTATGGAGAAGGGAGGAAGATGAAAGCTTCTAGTTTCGTCTTCTCACTGAGTCCTTAGAGGAGCCCTGCAATTCTAAGGGTAGAAGTGAGATCTGCGTTCCTGTGCTCTGGACCCGGAGGACCCGAACCTGGTGAGACCAAGATCCTTCCGTCTGACCTGATTCAGTTTACCTACAGGGAGCATTTGTTGTTGTTCTGTGCCGTCAAGTCAGACCCGACTCCTAGTGACCCCTTCTTGGGTTTCTGAGGTGGTATCACTACGGAAGTAGATTGCCCAGCCTTCCTTCCGAGGAGTGGCTGGTGGGTTTGAACCGCCAGCCTTCTGGCTAGCAGTCAAGTGCCTTGGCAAAGCATTGTGTTACTGAAGCACTACTGCTGCTTTTTCTCTTTTTTCCCCATGGGACATTTGGCACTCGTCTCTTGGACACCTTTCCTCCTTCCTATTCTTTCAGATCTTCCGTCTTCCGAAGCCCTTACCTCCTCTTTGTGGTTGTTTTGTTAGATGCCTTGGAGTCAGCACAACAGAACGAAACACTGCCCAGTCCTGCACCATCCTCACAAACGTTGCTGTGTTTGAGCTCATTGTTGCAGAAACTGTGTCAAGCCATCTCATTGACGGTCTTCCTCTACCTTATCAAGCTGACCTGCTACTTCACCAAGCATGATGTCCTTCTCCAGGGACTGGTCCCTCCTGAAAACATGTCCAAAGTCTAAGAGACAAAGTCTGGGCGTCCTAGCTTCTATGGAGCATTCTGGCTGTGTTTCTTCCCAGACAGATTTATTTATTCTTCTGGTAGTCCAGGTATATTCAATATTCCTAGCCAACACCGTAATTCAAATGCATCAATTCTTCTTCTGTCTTTCTTATTCGTTGTCCAGCTTTCTCATATGATGTACATATAGTGTGATTGAAAATACCATGGCTAGGGTCAGGCACACCTTAGTCCTCAAAGTGACATCTTTGCTTTTTAACACTTTAAAGAGACCCTTGCAGCAGATTCGTTCAATGCAATACAGTTTTTTACTTTCTTCCGTGGGTGTTGATTGTGGATCTAAGTAAAATGAAATCCTTGACAACTTTCAATCTTTTCTCCATTTATCGTGATTTTGCTTATTGGTGCAGTTGTAAGGATTTTGGTTTTATTTATGTTGAGATGTATTCCATACCAAAAGCTGTAGTCTTCTTCTTCATCAGTAAGTACTTCAAGTCCTCTTGGCTTTCAACAGGGAAGGTTGTGTTATCTGCATATTGTAGGTGGTTAACGAATCTCCCTCAGATCTTAATGCCTGTTCTTCATGTAGTCCAGCTTCTTGGATTATTTGCTCAGCATACAGATTGGATACATATGTGAAAGGATACCAGCCTGACACACACCTGTCCTGAATTTAAATAATGCAGTGTCCCCTTGTTCTGTTCAGATGACTGCCACTTGGTCTGTATACAGGTTCTGTATGAGCACAAGTAAGTGTTCTGAAATTCCCATTCTTCTCAATGTTATTTATAATGTGTTCTGATCCACACAGTCAAGTGCCTTTGCATAGTCAATAAAACAAGGTAAATATCTTTCTGATATTCTTTGTTTTAAGTCATTATCCATCTGACATCAATAATGATATCCCTTGTTCCATGTCCTTTTCTAAATCCAGCCTAATTTCTGGCAGTTCCCTGACAATATACTGCTGCAAATGTCTTTGAATTATCTTCAGCAAAATTTTATATATATGTAATGTTAATGATATTGTTTGATAATTTCTACACTCTTTTGAAGTACCTTCCTTTGGAATAAGCACAAATGTGTCTAACTTCCACTTGGTTGGCCAGGTAGCTGTCTTCCAAATTTCTTGGCATGTAGACAAGTGAGTGCTTCTAGCGTTGCATCCATTTATGGAAACATCTCAGTTTGTATTCTGTCAATTCCTGAAGAATTGTTTTTCACCAATGCCTTCAGTACAGCTTAGACTTCTTCCTTTAGTACTTGGTTCTTGATCATATGCTACCTCCTGAAATGGTTGAACGTTGACCAATTCTTTTTGGTACAGTGACTCTGTGTGTTCATTCCATTCTTCTTTTGATGCTTCCTGTGTTGTTCAATGTTTTACCCATAGAATCTTTCACTGGGCGAAAAGCAGGAGGCCCTGCGTACTCTGCACAAAGATGGGGAGAGGACCCAGGGAGTGAAAGAGGATGCGCCTCTCCTGGGTTCTGGGGTTAGTCTAATTCCTGACTTTGTCACTAGGGGCATTTTCTTCTCTTCAACTGTTCTGTCCCTCATTTTCTCCTGTTTTCAAACTAGGAGGATTTGCTCCACAGAGTGTAGGGGAAACCTATGTCATGACATGGAAAACCCACCTTATCTATTCTGTTTCCTGCTTTGCTATTTGTGCTTTTAATGCAATCTGGGTTTATATACATCTCTCCTGTATGCTTTTCTTTTCACTTCTTCATTAGATTATACTCTCTGAGAACAGGTCCATTTTTAACCCTAACTTGGAAAATATCACTGTGGTGATGTTATACTATGGGTATGTCCTGAAGTAGTTTCTATCTTCAAATTTTACTGAAGAAGAAACTGAATGTTTAAAAAAAAAAAGAGAGAGAGAGAAAGAAATGAAACTGAATGTTCAAAAGGAGTGACATATTGCAAAGAAGCCACCAAACGCAGAGCTTGAGAACCCTGGTTCTTATTCATGACCAACATCCATAAATATATATGGAGTAACAACATTTTAATGGGCAATGCTAGGCAATTCTATGGGAGCTCTGGTAGCATAGTGCCTAAAGCACTTGACTGCTCACCAGAAGGCTGGAGGTTCAAACCCACCAGCCACTCCTCGGAAGGAAGGTTGGGCAATCCTATTTCCATAGTGATACTGCCTCGGAAACCCAAGGAGGGGTAGCTATGAGTCAGGGCCGACTCGACGGCAAAACAACAACAACAGGCAATTCTATGGACAAAGAGAAAGGCACCCACACTGCAGGGAGGGTTTTCCTTAGCTGCCATGACTGCATGGAAACTGCTATATAGTCTTTTTCTTTTTCTTTTTTTTTTTAAACTGTGATTTGGGTGAAATTGTACAGAGTAAATTGATTTTCTGTACAGCAGTTCATACACGCTTTGTTTCATGACATTGATTGCCACCCCCATAATGTAACAGCTCTCTTCCCACTTCCTCCCTGTGGTTGCCTTTTCCCTGTGTCCTTCTTTCTATGCATTCCTGCCCTCTGAGCTATCTCCCTGTGCAAATACTGCCCTTCTGATCTCCCACAATTGATTCTCCTAAGGAATATACCTACCAGGTATAAATGTTCACCTTATATGCCTGTTCTTTGGCTGGAAGCCACAGGAGTGAGTTCAGTTCCAGGCCCAAAGGGTGACTAGGGATCATAGTCTCAGGGTTTCACCAGGCTCTATCAGACCAGTAAGCCTGGTCTGTTTTATGATTTTGAATTTTGTTCCACATTTTTCTCCCACTCTATCCAGGATCTCCTGCACTGATTGCTTTCTGAGTAGTGGACAGTGGTAGCTGAGCACTAGGAGTTCTTCTAGTCTCAGGGTCTTGTAGGCTGAGGTTCACACGGTTCATTAGTCCCTTGGATTAACTGTTTCCATGTGTCTTTGGTTTTCTTCATTCTTCTTCGCTATGGATGAGGGGAGATTAATTGTTTCATCTAGATGGCCACTTGCACACTTTTAAGACCCCAGTCACTACTTACCAAAGCAGGATGTAGAACAATGTTTTGTGTAGTATGTTATGCCAATTGAGCTTGATGTCCCCTGTGACCATGGTCCTAAGCCCACATGCCCAACAACTGGCTCCCTTGGGGTGGTTGGCTGTGGCTAAGAAGTTATAACTTTGCCTCTTATTAGTTCTATTTATATGGACATGCAAACACAGCACATACAGACACATATGTAGAAATGTCATCTGCCAAACTTATATGTGGTCATGGGTATATTCCCTTTGGCCTGGACATACCTGATCGTTCAGCCACTACAGGATATTCTTACCAAGGGCTCCTTATCGCTCTATTTTCCTTCCGTATTTTCTTGGACAGAGCTGCAGAGGAGCCACTCTAAGGGAAAGCACCCGGAGAGGGCAGATACAAGGTCACTTGCTAGTGTGTAAGAGAGACTCCCTCTCTGCTTGAGGAGCTAGAAGCCCACCTAGCCTGTTTTCTACCCCAGAACCCTTTAAAGAATACGTTCCCGTCTCCTGGGACTTCATGCTTCCTCTGAGTTCTGTGATCTTTGCTCCCGCTCTGGTGTATGAGCAGCCATTCTGCAGTACCAAAGGCTCACCCATCCTTCTGAGCTCCTAGTCCTGTCCCATTCAGTTTGTATATCCTGGAGGCCAACAGATTTTGCCATCCTCTTCACATTCCTGGACCTTTGAGTGCTGGCCTCTTAGCATCTAACTTTCATGGATTCTCGAGAATCCGGACCTGCCTTCTGGGAGAACCCGGAAGAGGGATTGGAAGAACTCCAGGGTGTGGGGAGCATACAGCCATTGACTCACCTGGGAAGATTGTGCCAGGATTACTTGTCTTGCTGGGCCAAGGGCCAGTAGTTAAAGGAGTGTGTGGTGCCACACTCTTCCTCCCTCCCCTTACTTGGGGACCAAAAGCAGTAGCAGGGTTAGAGTTGGGGAGTAGGACTCAGGGGCTGTTGGGAGTCCCTTCTGAATTCTGGATGTTGTATTTACTTTTTCATATTGGCAGCTGGAAGGGGAAGCCCATCCCAGCTCGGCATTGTTGTCTAACATGGTTAATCAGATCCTATAATCCTGCTGTGGAAATATTGGGCCTCACTCAAAACAATAGAGACTGAGAATATTGTGGTTAAATTTCAACCAACTGCCTCCCTGGCTTGTTTGCCTAACCCCTACCCCCCACTCCCAGGCCAGAGTCCTCTGAGCTTTATGGACCCCTGATAGCATCAACAGCCAGTCAGAAATGGGTGACAAGAAAGGGGTGAATGGAGTAGAGGAAGGGTCATCCTCTTGACTGACACTCCATCCTCCCTTTTCCCTCCCCTCCCAGGCCTTGAAGGATGAGCAGGGTGTGGTGGAAGGAGTTGGAGCTGGGGGGGAAGACCCACAGGGCTGTGGTCCTGTGTCCAGGGGTCAAGAGCAGTACTGCTGGGAACCATGGGTGGTAAAGAAATCTTTTTTTTTTCAAGACAAAACAAGACTACTCACAGACGAGAAAGAAAGATTGCCGGTTTCATTCATTATTGCCACCTGGCACCTTTAGAATACAAAACTGTATCAGTTGGTTCTGTGTTAAATATGGGAGGAGAGCCAAAGCACCGAGGGGGTGGGCTGATAATAAATATTATCTGTTTAATTAGTAACCTAATATAACAGTAATATTAATTAAATACTCTGATGATACATGAAGATGCTATGGCCTAACTTGAGTGGTCTTTCTGGTAGTAGTCATGTCCATTATGTTGCCCTCTTTAATAAGTATGATGGAAATGTGGCAGGATAATTTACATTATTAGAAGAGCAGGACAGAGGGAAGAGATCATTTAAGAGGGATAAGCTGTACAATGGCATTTTGAATAAAAAAGATACAGTGTCTTGTGTTGAAGGGGAAAATTAGCACAGTGCCGTGTTCAGCAGAAGGCAGAGAGTGTTCCTCTTGCAGACATGAGGGCACCCAGCTTGTGAGATGGCAGACTTTGAGTTGTACTTGACCTGGATCATGTACCTGGACACACTGGGACACAGTGCTACCACACTGCTTTTGGAGGTGTCCCTAGTCAATGAAATCAAGTACCGTGAGGCCCCAACTCCAGCAATGTGGACTATTGAATGGTCAAAGTATATCTGCAATTTTAGGATTTGAGGGATGAAAATATCAGAACTGTGCCAAGAGAAACCATATTAATCTGTTCATATAGGGTGGGGGTGGAGCAATAACAGAGAACACCTGAGGATATCTCTCACCTGGGCGTTGTGGTTGTGTGTGAGTCAGGGACTGCCACAGCTTCTGAGGGTCATAGAGCCATTGTGAAGCAGGGACTGCTTGAAGTGGGAGCTGACCTTCCCACCAGAAAGACCTCTAGAAAGCAACTCTTAGGAGTGAAAATTGAAGAGGTATGTATGCTTCTCAAAGGGAGTCTCAACAAATGGCCGTCATCAAATGGAATCAAAGCAGGTAGAGAAAGTGGTATCAAAATGGCTTAAAGATGATGGAATGACTTCAGCAGTTAAACAACGTGGGTAACTGGTGGGAATGATTCAATGGGAATAGAGATCCCAGAATGGGCCCCTTCCTGACCAGGAAGAGGCATGTAAGAAGCCAAGTTGGTTAAACCTCATGTTGTACATAGACTTGAATTTGCAAATAGGAAAGTCCAAAAGGAAAACATTCCAGCTCACTAAAAAGGAATTCAAAGGAATAGCACATGTTTGTTGGAAATGAGTTGGGAATGAGATAGAAAAGCCCATAGTCAGCAAGAAGAAAGGGGAATAAGTAGACAACATCAACTCAAATCATGTATTATTATCTACTCACTAGCATTCCCAACAGGGGCACTATGCTCCTTGCTGTATGGCCATAAAGCTATGCATACCTTTTTTCAAGAAGCCTACAATCCAAAAAATATATTTAAAATGATATTCAAGTATAGAAAGTAGAAAGAGTCATGATTATGTATCTCTTTTTTTATTAAAAGAGTCCTATATATAAGTACTATTCTGCCTCCCTCTTTTTCTTTTTGGTTAACTGCATCCATATTTACATTTCAATACATAAACCTCACAAAGAGCAAATTTTCTTCCTTCTGAGTTTTATAGAAAGTTTGAAAAACACCCTCATGATCAGAAGTAGAAAGCCAACCTCACTCATTCTATCTTTCCTGCTAGGTTAATCTTCTTTAATCATCTTGGTCTCTGCTATTTTTCTTACATGCCAAGTAGGGCCTTTCCTCTATGCTGTTTTTTCTGCCTTGGATATTCTTTTCCTAGATACCTGCTTGGTTGACACGCTCAGCACTTTCAGGTCTTTGCATAAATGGCACCTTTCCCGATGATGAGGCTTACCCTGACCACCCTACTTCATAGAGAGCCTGACTCCTGACCTCACACCCCTCCCACAAGCTTGCTGCTCTTAGCTTGTTTACTGTTTTTTCCCTCTTAGTCCTTACTCATTTCTGACACATTTTATATTTTACTTATTTTTGTATTTATCTTTTTTTTTTTTTTTGTCTGACTCCTCAACTCCTTTGCATCAGAATAAAGCTCCTTGAGGGCAGGAATCTCTATCTTTTTGTTCTTTCACATATCCCAAGCACCTAGAACAGTGTCTGGCATTTAGTAGGTGCTCAAAAAAAAAATCTATTTCTGCAGTGATACTGTTTCGGAAACCCAAGGAGGGGGTCGCCCTGAGTCGGGGCCGACTTGATGGCACACAACAACAAGTATGTGAAGCAAGATTATCATACACAAAATCAGTTCACATCAGTGTTATCAGGAGGTGGTTTTAGAAATTTGTAGACACAAATAGAGTTTCTTGTTTGAGGCTTTATGAAGTGGGCATGGGAATAATATACCATTTTCTTGGCTATAATCAGAATAAAATGAATTTGTCATTTTGTAGAAATTAAGAATACAAGTTATTAAAGAGCAGGCAACTATAAGCTTTCATGCCCTTTTTGTCTATAGATCCCCAGTATCCTTGGGGTGCCATCTCTGCCAAAAGAGACTAGGTGAGAGGATGTGGGTAGATTAATACAAACCCAGTTACAGGAAGCCAACTGGCGTGTCAGGAGCATCACTTGGGTATTTCTTTTCATTCTACTCTTTTGTAGTAGAATGGCAAGGAGGCTGCATCTTCTGACCTCCACTAACCCCACAAGAGGAAGACAGAATCACCATCAGTAGCCCAAGGCCTATCCCTGTGAGGCCAGACATGTCGCCTCCCTCCAGCCCTTTCACCAATCCTGACACCTTCCATTCCTCCCGCAGCACCCACCAACTCTCTGCTGGGTTCGATAATTCACTGCTGTGGCCACAGAGATTATGGGGTTTATTAGGGAAGCAGCAGGCTACAATTCAAGTTCAAGAACACACTTAGTCTCTCTCAGGCTGCTGTCTCAGCCCAGTCTCTCTCAGCAGTGTGTGTCTCTTGTGTCTCTTAGCCAGCAGTGAGAGATTCCTTCTGCCTCTAGGAGGGCTCCTTTTGAGCCTGGCAGAGTGGCTAAAGTAACCAATCTCAACATCAGAGTTCTATACACCTGAGAGAGAGAGATTTTCCCAGAAGATTGCTTTGTGCCATACTCCACAGAAATACCCCAGGTGGATAATGTTAACAATCAGGAGCTACTCAGTTGCTCATGGCAAATTCCACCACAGAGTTTACAGACTTATGGCTAGAAAAGCCACTCTATGTAATTTACTACACCGCACTCTCCCTGATTGGACATTCACTTAACTAATGTTTTCCAAGATTCCTTGTTAAGCAACTAATTTCTTTTCAAGCAGAGACACTGGTTTGGTGGAAGTAAAGCCCATTATTAGTAAACATGTTATAACCCATATACAGAAATGTGTTTATTGGTTTTGCTCTCTGTAAAGGCCTTTCTGTCTATAAGAGAACTTCCACAATCCTCAGCCTCTGATGAGAAGGACACATTCTTTTTTAGTGTAACTAACTCTACTGCCTTTTCCTACCTTTTAAAAGTCATCAAAGCAAGGTCTTTAATGGCCAAATCTCTCTGAAGTGCCTGGTAATGAGCTTATTGTTTGGGTGAAGGTAACTTGACATTCCCATTTCTGATCAATAGCTAGCTTTCAAAGCATTGTTAGTCTTGAGTGATTCTAATTGGAACTCCAATGTGCTCTGGACTAATCTGGGGCATACTTTCATCTCTGCAAGTGGGGCAAATTTGGTGAAGTTGCTAGCCTCTTTAAAAATCAACATTAGAAGTCAACATGATCCCAACCTGTTCAAGAATACATCCATCAAATACAGCATGAGGTCTTGAAAATCCAAGAAAAGGTAACACTTTTTGGAAAAAACAGCTCCTTAGATTTAGAAGAGAAAATGATTGACTTGAGCAGAGGCCAGCCTCCCCTCCTCCTTGTTCCAGCTTGCTTGCCCTAAGAATCACTCACCAAGTAACAGTTTTTATGGAGCCCAACAGACCTGGGTTCCAACTGCAACTCCCTCACAAACTCTGAACCTCAGTTTTCTCATTTGTAAAATGAAGATAATGTCAACTTCATAGGTTTTTTCTGGTGAAAGTTAGGTGAGATAATACAAGGATTTCTCCCCTTTATCAGATGAGCCAACTGGGGTCTTCATCAATTATTTTTATTGCCATCATCTCTGCTTGTGCCAGTCCTCTTTCCAGGGTATCCTCCTTGAGTCATTTGTTCACCTGCTTCAAAACTCCTTCTTCCAAGGGGGTCTAGCCTCAGGGTTGTTGTTGTTGTTAAGTGCCGTCAAGTTGTTTCCGACTCATAGCGACCCCATGCACAGCAGAACGAAACGCTGCCCGATCCCGCGCCAGCCCCACAATCCCTGCTATACTTGAGCCCATCATCGCAGCCACCGTATCAATCCATCTCCTTGAAGGCCTCCCCCTCTTTCGTCGACCCTCCACCCTACCAAGCATGACATCCTTCTCCAGGGAATGGTCCCTTCTTACAACATGAAAATAGGTGAGACGAAGTCTGGCCATTCTTGCTTCCAAGGAGCATTCTGGCTGTACTTCCTCCAGGACAGATCTGTTAGTTCTTTTAGCAGTCCATGGTACTTTCAGCATTCTTCGCCAGCACCACAACTCAAAAGCATCAACTCTTCTTCGGTCTTCCTTATTCATTGTCCAGCTCTCACATGCATACGAGGTGATTGGAAATATCATGGCTTGTCAGGCTCACCTTAGTCCTCAAGGAGATATCCTTGCTCCTCAGCACTTGAAACAGTTCCTTCGCAGTTGACTTTCCCAATGCTACACGTTGTCTAATGTCCTGACTGCTGTTTCCGTTGGCATCGATTGCAGAACCAAGCAACGTGAATTCCTTGACAACCTTAATCTTCTCTCCATTTATTGTGAATGGATAGAACCTATCTAGTTCATAATGCATGATTCTGTCCTCAACAATGAGTAACATTCATGGCTTTGTAATTGCCTTTTATTTTCATTATTTATCTTTAAGGATAAATAATAAATTCCCTGAGGACAACAATTGTATCTCCTTCTCTGTTTTCATTCTCTCTCCATATTTGTCTGTTACATTATTGTGCACATGGCAGATGCTCCCTAAGAGAAAGAACTGAGGAGCTCTGGTTGTGTAGTGTTAAGGCATTTGGCCACTAACCAAAGGGTTGGTGGTTCGAACTCACCAGCCACTCCGAGGATGAAAGATGGGGCCGTCTGCTTCCATAAAGATTTACAGCCTTGGAAATGCAATGGGGGTCACTATGTGTTAGAATTGACTCAATGGCAATGAGAAGAGGAAGAAGTAGGGCCTCCTGGTCACCATTACTGTCCTGTCTTGGGGCACAGGCATATGAACACCCTGATGTATTCCCCCTGGACAGGTAGTAGGAATCAGAGAACTGCTGCTACCCCAGTGCATCCAACAGAGGATAAAAATGAATTACACATAAGATCTGTGCTTTATAGCTTTTTTTTAAAAAACTCCTTCAACAACCCTATGGAGCAGGTGAGATTATTTTCACTGTATAGATGAGGAATCAAATTCAGAGAAGTCAAGTGACTTGCCCAAGGTCACATAGGTCACAGAGGTGGCAGAGACAGTGATCAAGCACAGGTCTGCCAACTCCAGGTCCAGTGCTCATCAAGTGAGCCAGGACTGCTGTACAGTGAGTCACTGGAGGGTACTTGAGTAGCTGCATTCCTGAGACTTGTCTTGGTTCTGGCTTAGCACCCTTGGATTGAGAGCAGGATTGAGTTGGTCAAGTAGCAGGATTAGAGGGGAAAAAAAAAAAAAAAGACTATAGAAGTATGGTCTTAAACCATATGTATGTGAATATACATACATATCATCACACACAAAATACATACATGTGTATGTGTGTGTGTTTATATTAACACACATATATTCACACATAGGTATATCTAAACCCTAACCCCACTTCTGTCAAGTCAATTCCACTGCCCTGTAGCAACCCTGTAGGACAGAATAGAATTGCCGCATAGAAATTCCTACACTGTGATCTTTACAAGAGCAGACTGCTACATCTTTCTCCCATGGAGCTGGTGAGTTTGAACCATCATGCACTTAACCACTGCACCACCAGGACTCTCCTCTACACACACTATACAGGAATCTATATCACTAGTTTTTGTACTATAGGCTTAAATTCAAGATTGTCTAAAACTGCTAAAATAGTACTCTACCTTTTTAAATTATCAGGTTCTGTGATATATGTTCCTTCCTTTCCAACTTACTACCTTTTCCAAGTGTCAGTTTTATTAAAATAATAATAATAAAATATTTTCCAAAGAATAGATTTTACTTTGTGTCTTCAAAATAGAAGCAGGACTCAAATGGGAAGGGCCCAGATCAGACTCTGTCACTGCTGCCCGTGTCCCGTGATAAGGTTGGGAGGTCCCCGGGCTGTTGCTGCCTCCAGATGGGCACACCTCAGTTCTCCAGTCTTACAACTGGCAAGATCCTGGCAGTTATCCAAGTTAGGCTTTGTTTGATAGGTCTAAGGGATTGTCCCAATTCAAAAGCCTTTGAAGCCAGCCTACATCGACTTATCAGCTAAGAGCACAGGCAGCCAAGAAATGACCATGGTTCTTAGCCTCCGATTTGAATTAAAAATGCCTCAAACAGCACTGAGTTTCGGTTTAAGGTGATGGAAAAATCACATTGATTAAAGGTAGGGTTGCACAGCTGATGATGTAATTGCTGTCAGTAAGCTATACACCTGTAAAAAGTTGAATTGGCAGAAGTTGTGTGATAGATATATTTACAACAATAAAAATGCTCCAGACTCCCGGGGTCACTGCTGCAGAAATTATGATGCTTCCAATCTTGTCACTCTCTCCCCACTTCCTTCAATGAAGGGAAGAGACCAAAGCAAACCCAAACCATTGCTGTCTAATCGAGTTCTCCTCATAGAACACTGTGTTGCAGAGCAGAACTGCCTCATAAGAGTTTCCAAGGCTGTAATCTTCACGAAAGCAAACTACCACAATTTTCTCCCATGGGATGACTGAGGGGTTTGAACTGCCGGTTAATCACTATGCCACTAGGGCTTCTATTGGACTGATACTAACCTGTATGTGAAACTCCGGTCTTGAGGGACCATTGGGAAGAATATAGTTTTGGAGTAAACAAGTTGTGGGTTCAAATTCTTGGCTGTGGGATTAGTTGTGGGAACACAGCTAGGGTTCTTTATTTCTAGAATCTTGGAGTCATAGATTTGTAAGGTGAAAATAATGCTGACCTCAGAAGGTTGTTGAGAAGATTGTACTGAATGTGTAAAGTAGCTGGCATATAGAAAAGGTTTGGTAAATGTTAGCTCCCTGCCTCCTTCTCCCAGTACACACCCTGGACATTGAGTCCTTTATTAGCAAATAAACATGTCAGCTCTGAAGTTAGCCAGGCAGAAGAGGGTCTAGATTTTAGGGAAGTACAATCTAAAGCAACTAGGTTACACTGCTATGGAAGCACGCACCATGCTAAGTTATATCAACAACGTGTGAGTGAGTCTTATATTTGACATGGATCATATCTGTACCAGAGATTTGTATTCAATAGGATAAGCTCCACAACCTAAGATGAGAAATGAGAGGCTTAAGGAAGAATGGCAAAGCTAGGAAATGGTTATCAATTAGGATCTATGAGAAAATTGTGAAGAATTTGTTTTTCCACTTGGAGAAAAGAAAATTGAAAGTGAATTTAACAACTCTTCAAGACCATGAAGCAATATAATAAGCAGGATAATGGCCTTCATCACTGAGACAGAAAAAGAGGAAAAGAGTTGACTTTGCATTAAAGAAGAAGGGAGAAAGAAAGCTGGAACGTATGACGGAAATTCTCTAGAAAAATAGGACCCTGGGATGGGTGGCCAAGGAAGCCTGTGGAACTTTCTTTTTTGGAGCTCTGTAAAAACAGAGGACCCCTGTTTGGATTGAGAAAAGCACTGCCCTGAGTAGCCTGCCCCAAGTATGTAAGGAGGATGGGGAGAGAAAATATTTCTGGGATAGGTCCTGAACCCTGGAAAATGGAAATGGAAGTTAAAGCACCTCACAAACTGTCAAGGGAAAGAAGCAATGTTAGAGTCATCTGTCACTGGGAATCTGAATGCTAATGTACCAGGGAACTGGGAGGTGGAGGCGAGTGCAGGCGAGGAGGAGGAGGAGGAAGGAGACACTCTTTGAATCCATTTTGTTTCCAAGTTGTAGACTCCACCCCAATCCTGGTGGAGCCATTGTATAAATCACTAGTAGTGTGGCTGCATTCGAGGAGCTCTGGTGGTGCAGTGGGTATACCCTTGGCCTGCTAACCAAAAGGTTGGTGGTTTGAACCCATTAGCTGCTTCGTGGGAAATGAGGCTATCTTCTTTCATGAAGATTTACAGCCTTGGAAGCTCTGTGGGCAGTTCTACTCTGTCTACAGGGTCACTATGAGTCAGAATTGACTTGATGGCAATGGGTTGGGTGGGTTTTGGCTGCACTCATTCACTTCTGTGAGTCTGTTTTCTTTTCTGTGATACAAAGTGCCTGGATTAGACGCTCTCTTGAGTACCTTCCTGTTTTGAATTTGTGTTCACATCATTGATCCACAGAGAGTGTAAATAAATCTGTTAAAAGCTATCTCAGCCCAAAGCCTAAATTGTGCTAGGGGGGTGACTCATACACCGAAGGGCCTATGGATCAGCACAGGGAAGGGCTGGTTCTCTGCTCAGACAGACCTGGGGCTGAATCCCTGCTCCTAAGGCACTTGACTGCTAACCAGAAGGCTAGTGGTTCAAACCCACCAGCCACTCCTTGGAAGGAACACTGAGCAATCTACTTCTGTAGAGATACTGCCTTGGAAACCCAAGGAAGGGTCACTATGAGTCAGAAAAGTCAGAACTGACTGGAGGGCAGTGAGGTTTTTTTTTTTTTTTTTTTTTGGCCAGGAGCAAGTTGCTTATCTTTGGTGAATTTCCATGTCCTCACTTGCTCACTTGTAAGATGGTGATAATAAGGAGCTCTGGTAGCATAGTGCATAAGGCACTTCTTGACTGCTAACCAGAAGGCTAGTGGTTCAAACACAACTGAGTTGGGTCCAACTTGATGGCAAACAACAAGAAGAAGATGGTGATAATAGTAAACCTTCTCTATGGCTGTGGTGAGTTTAAATGAGAAGACAAGTAGAACACAGTGGATGATAATATTTAATAGCAACCGTGGATCAGACACATAGTAAACACTAATAGAAGGGTAGCCATTGTACTAGTATTACTGGAATAATAAGGATTTTAAAAGCCTCACCTTTTTATTTCTATCTTCATTGGATTTGTAGAATATATTGCAACAGACTTGTATAATTTGTTGTTGTTGAACCAACCAACCAACCAACCCCACACTTGTCTTTTCTTGTTGGCAGAATGAATCCGATTCATCCAGCGTTCCTCCAGTGGTAATATTAGGATCCACACCCAGCCCCTGGCCACGTCTCTAGCTGCCCCTGCATATTCTGTGTCTTTTGAGCACTTCAGACATGCTGGCGTTTTGAATCGTTTTATACCTTCTTAGCAACGCCAGTGCTACTGAGATCCTTGGTGCCTCTCTTTGCACACGGCCCCGTGGGGGTTCCTCGGATAGTCTGTGCTGTCACCATTTTAGCTGCTCTTCTCCGCACCCTGGTCTTCTGCTTGTTTGAACCGCGTTTCCAACTCCTGACCCCCTCTATGACTTTCTCCGAGAGGCTGGACGCCCCACCCCCAGCTGCACACCGGC
>NW_006921589.1:10940197-10947688 GCF_000298275.1 Orycteropus afer afer
GCGCGCCGCCACCAGCCAGGGCCCCGGGCCCCCGCCCCGCATCTGAGTCCCGCCGGCCCTGCGCCGCGCCGCACAGCCTATGGCGCCCCCGCCTGGAGCCCCCCAGAGCCACCCCGCCGCCTGAGCCCGGCAGCGCGCCCGTCGACCCGCCCACCCATCAGCCCGCCCGGCGCCCTGGCCGGCCGCTCGCCGGGCTCCCCGGTCATGTCTCCCGCCCGACTCCGGCCCCGCCTGCGGTTCGGCTTGCTTCTGCTGCTGCTGCTGGTGCCGGCGGCGGGCGGCTGCGGGCCGGGCCGGGTGGTGGGTAGCCGCCGGCGGCCGCCGCGCAAGCTCGTGCCGCTCGCCTACAAGCAGTTCAGCCCCAACGTGCCCGAGAAGACCCTGGGCGCCAGCGGCCGCTATGAAGGCAAGATCGCGCGCAGCTCCGAGCGCTTCAAGGAGCTCACCCCCAACTACAACCCCGACATCATCTTCAAGGACGAGGAGAACACCGGCGCCGACCGCCTCATGACCCAGGTGAGCAAGACCCGCCCCCCAGCGCGCCGTCGCAAGCACCGCCACCTGCCCGGCCCTACTCGCCCCCCTGGCACCTTTTCTGGACTGCCCGGCCCGCCCCCGGGCACTTGCCCCTCTCGCTAAGCCTGGCCGCCTCCTGTCCGAGATGGACAGGCTAGGGGCTCCCCACAGAGGTGCCGCGTCCCGAAGCCCGCCGGAGTCTGTGAAAAGCGGCTCCCCCTGCCAAGCCCCACAGCCCCGCAGGTTAGCGGCGGCCCCTCTGGCAGCTCCAGCGAGAGGCGGCACCCAGAGGTACCTCGACCGGGCTCCTCCTGCGGTCCCGGACCCACACCGTCCCTCCGGGTCTACCCCTCCGCGCGTCTGCTCCCCTTCCATTGCGAAGCCATTGGGCCGGGTGAAGTGCAGACGCTCCGGGCGCTCAGGCCCCAAGCCCAGCTGCTGCGCGCGCGCTAGTGAGTGGTTCGCGGCGCTGCCCCTCCAGGAGTACTCAGGGGCGGGTTGGAGCGGCGTCTGCTGGGTCTGCGGTGAAGGCACCGCGGGGAACATTGAGCTGGGAGGCGGAGATGAGAGCGAACAAACCCCGCGAGCCCTCGTGTCTGAGAGCGCAGCTGTGGTTGAAGGTTGGGTGCGGGGGCCTTCGGGCCCTGGGACTGAACTTGGGAGACCCCTGGGCTTGGCGGCGGGAACCGGAAGACTGGAAGAGAGGGGCTGGGATGCCTAAGGAGGCTGGGAACAGAGCCGAAAGCTAGCCCTTGCTGCTCTGACAGGACTCGCGTTCGGCCCAGCGCCGGGGCGCAAACTTCCTTCTGTGCATCTGGGTCTGGAAGGGAGAGACCTGAGACCCCATTCTTCTGGGATTTCCCCCCGGGGCTTCCCCAGCAGGCAGACTGCGGCTTTCTAGCTCCTTTAGGAACAGCAGCTAGACCACAGCCCTCAGCCTGCGCCCTGGCGCCGGGGCTGGCCGGCCGGTGTCGGGGCCGAAGGTTGGCTGGTGGCCGGGCCGGGCCGGGCGCCGAGGAATGCAGATAAGGATCCGGGCCACGGGCTGGGCAATCATTGACAGCGCGCGCCCCGACTCTGGACCCAGGGGGGTGGGGAGAGGAGAGAGGGCGGGGAGCAGGGGCCCGCGGGGCAGATACAGGTGGGGGGCTAGAGGCCTGGCGGCGACCATGAGGAAGGAGCACATGGATCTCCCTCCTCGGCAGGGAGCGCCCCCAGGCAGGCTGTGCTCAAGGGAGGACTAACTGGGCCTTGAGTTGTAGCCACTGTTGGCTTCTGGGAGGCCGAGGTCCAAGGGTGTGTGGGGCCTGGGCTCCGCGGGTTGAGGGTAGCTAGAGACTAGCCGCTCCACACCTGGCTGCGGGGCGCACTTCGGGGACACCCACAGGTAGAAGGGCTCCCTCCCCGCAGGCCAAGGATCTGGCCCCTACGGCCTCCACCCCCAGGCAGTTGCAGACACTTGCTCTTTAGGCCCCAGGCGTGCCAAGAGGCTGCAAGGACAGACAGTCCCTCCCATCCTTCTCCCAGGGTCCAGCTCTACCCCCACCCCAAGTGAGGCATAGGGTGGAGCCATCTCCCTGATTTAGAGGCTCGGTTTCTCGGGTCCCTTTCCACGCACTGGTGCAGAGGTGCTGAGGGCACTAGACTCAGAGCAAGTTGCCTGGGGTTGTCAATCCCCCAGGCGCGCCCCTTGGGGCGGGAGACGCTCCATGCTGCACTCGCATCAGTTTCCTGTGATTCAGGAGCCCGCCCTGTCCCGGGCGCCGGCCGGTTTGGGATCATAAGAAGGTCCAGCAAGAAGGCCAAAAGATCCAGGTTGACTCGGGATTCTCCTTCAACACACGCTTGGCGCAGCTGAGGCACTCTGCACCTGCCGCGCCACGGGGCCCGCCGTCCCAAGGTCTCAGCCCCGAGGCTACGGTGACACCTACTGGGCACCTCGGGCCTTGCACGCCTAGCAGGCCAGCCGCGGGCTATCGGCTCCTCTATGACTCCTCCCAGCCGCTGCGCGCCGACCCTGTAGCCTGGGAGACACAGAGGTGTGGGACACTCGAAAGGTGTAACCTGCCCCTGGTTTTGGCCTCGATAGGGACCCGTACCCTCAGAAGGCGACAGAACGCACAAAAGGGAAGGGGAACTCTACGTGTCGTGGAAGGGCACCCAGAGAGGATGGTGGCTCAACGCGCCCTCCAGATTTGGCGCCACCATTAGGTCCGGGTCCCTGGGGCGACCCGGACCCTGGAATTGGTGGGAGCACTTCTGTTCCTAAGGGAGAGAGATGGGGCACCCTCCCCAGTTTTCCAGCCCCATCTGGTGCGATGGGAGAGTCCCAGGCGAGGCTGTGCCCGCAGCCCACCGGATTCTTCCCTTAACTCCTCGCGCTCTCCTCTCGCAGCGCTGCAAGGACCGCCTGAACTCACTGGCCATTTCCGTGATGAACCAGTGGCCCGGCGTGAAGCTTCGGGTGACGGAGGGTTGGGACGAGGATGGCCACCACTCGGAAGAGTCGCTGCACTACGAGGGGCGTGCAGTGGACATCACCACGTCGGACCGGGACCGCAATAAGTACGGGCTGCTGGCGCGCTTGGCGGTGGAGGCCGGCTTCGACTGGGTGTATTATGAGTCCAAGGCCCACGTGCACTGCTCCGTCAAGTCGGGTGAGCCGCCGCCGGGGGGCTGGGCCCGGGGCCGGGGCCGCAGGGCTTGGGCAGGCGGCGCAGGGCCTGCTGGGACCCAGAAGGTGAAGAGGCTGGGCCAGGGATGGAGGCAGGGGCCCCGGGGAAGAGGACATCGGCGGCGCTCCCAGCCACTTTTCGAGACCGCCTGCTCCTCCCAGGCTTGGTAGTGACAAGGCAGGAGCCTAGGGAAACAGGACCCTGTCCCCGAGCCGTGGGTGCTGTCGTGGTGGTCCACGGCCCAGAGCCTGCTGCAGGAGGTGCAAGACAGAGCAAGATGGACAGATGGAGGAAGCCAGGCCTGCAGACACCTCCCCACCCAGTGGGGGTGCAGAAGGAGGCGGCTGTGGGGCCAGGGGCAGGGTGGGCCAGATCCCAGCATGCCTCACCAAGAGCCCAGGAGCCCCCGAGGTTCAGACCTAGCTCAGGTCAGGCCTTTTAGGGTGCTATGTGCACTCCTCCCAGGGGGCGCAGGCGTCCCCAACCTCTCCCCCAGGGCCCTGAAGCTGGACACTTTGGGACCAGAACAAAAAAGAGGTGACTCAATAAAATGGACTCTCCCAGATTGGCCGCCTTGTTGATCAGAATTGGCTGGAGCTGGGGCCCCTCCCTCACCCCTGAATCTTGTCAGTGTCCTGGTCACCTACACTGAACACAGTCATGGATGCTTCCCATGGTTCCTACCTGACCGCCAGGCTGGCTCCCCCTGGCTTGCAGGCTCACTGGCCCCATGTTTATTGCACACACAGACCCAGCACACTGAAGCAAGACTGCTTTCTGGTACTCACAGCTTCCCTGGGCTCCCAGTGGTGATTGTACACTGAACTGTGGCCACTCCTGACCCTTCCCCTGAGCATGTCCCCCACCAACTGTATTTGCTTCAAGTCACATCAACCCTTCATCTGCCTCACTGACCTCATGCCAGCTTCTAGACTGGTTACTCCCATTCATTACTTCTGCCCCCAAACACTGCTCTTCCTTTTACTCATTGATGCCACTGTGGCCTGTCCCCACACAAGGACTTTAACTGAAGGTGGTGATTGTGTCTACACCACTGACCCATCCCCTGGCCTGACCATTCATGCCAGCCTTCCTGGGAGTCTATCTGTATCCCCCTGGCTGGTCCTCCTCTTCTAATTTCCATGTAGAATCATAGAAATTGGGGTATCAGACTGAGAAGACAATTTTGGGGGGAGTGTCTGAGCAAGAGGTGAGGAATACTGGGACATCTGGACCCCAGAGGAGCTAAGCCACCTCCCCCTCCATAAGGCTGCAGCCTTCCCTGTCCCAAGTCACAGCTGACCACCACCTGACTTGGCCTACCATCTGGCCTTCATGATGCTTCTCAACATGGCCAGGACATGAGCACATGGAGCCTCACCTGGGCCTCAGGAGGCCTCTTCTCCTCTAACTCACCATGTCCTGGAGCCTCAAAACACTCCTCTCATTGGCAAAGGATTAGGGAAGAAGGGAAACAGAAGGTCACATTGGGCATTGGGTGGAGGGTATCAAGCCTGCATGGGAAGTGGGAGGCAGGGGCTCAGATACAGTGTCAGGACCAAAAGGAGCTTTGGCTGGGCTGGGGGACTGGGTAGGTATGTCAGGGGTGGGAATCCAGGCTCTGCAGCAGTAACATCATGTCCCTTCTTCCCACAGAGCACTCTGCTGCAGCCAAGACAGGTGGCTGCTTTCCTGCTGGAGCCCAGGTGCGCCTGGAGAATGGGGCACGTGTGGCCTTGTCAGCTGTGAGGCCAGGAGACCGGGTGCTGGCCATGGGGGAAGATGGAAGCCCCACCTTCAGTGACGTGCTCATTTTCCTGGACCGTGAGCCAGAGCGGCTGAGGGCCTTCCAGGTTATTGAGACCCAAGACCCCCCACGCCGCCTGGCACTCACGCCCGCCCACCTGCTCTTCACCGCCAACAATTACACAGAACCAGCGGCCCACTTCCAGGCCACGTTTGCCAGCCAAGTGCAGCCTGGCCAGTATGTGCTGGTGGCCGGGCTGCCAGGTCTGCAGCCTGCCCGAGTGGCAGCTGTCTCCACACATGTGGCCCTTGGAGCTTATGCCCCACTCACAAGGCATGGAACACTGGTGGTAGAGGATGTGGTTGCCTCCTGCTTTGCAGCTGTGGCTGATCAACGCCTGGCTCAGTTGGCCTTTTGGCCTCTGAGACTAGTTCACAGCCTGGCATGGGACAGCTGGACCCTGGGTGAGGGTGTGCACTGGTACCCCCAGCTGCTCTACCGACTGGGGCGACTCTTGCTGGAAGAGGGCACCTTCCACCCGCTGGGTGTGTCTGGGTCAGGGAGCTGAAGGGTCCCACCACTACCCTCCCAGAACTGCCATACTGGATCCAAAGGCCTCCCCTAAGGATGGTGCTGGCCCTGGAAGGTACTGGCTCCCACCACCTTCTCTACTATGGAGATGCACCATTGAGACTTGACAGGGCAATGTCAATGTCCCTCAGTGCCATCTTGGTTGGTGAAAGAGCTGCAAGCTGGCCTGGAATTGAGTGGGTCTGTTCTTCTCTCCTAGAGGCCACGAGACTGGCATGGTGGGTGCCAACCCAGCCAGCCCTCACCATGAGTTTTCATACCCTGCCTTCCCTGATGAGGAGGGCCCATTCCATCTATCTTAGGCCCCCATTGGTGGGCGTGCACCTCAGTTGATGCTGCTAGATTCCCTGGGAGCCAGCAGAGAGCGCTGGCTGGACTCAGTGCTGCCCAGAACTGAGAAGGCCACAGATGGGGCAGCCTGCCTGGCAATCCTAAAGAATGACCTTCCTGCCTGGCCACACGCCTTGGGACACATCCAGAGACTGTTGCTGTCAGTGGACAGAGTTCTGTGTTGCAGCCAATGTGACCACAGTGCCAGGGACCATGTGAAGGGGACTGGATGTCCTTCCTGCCCAGGCAGAGCTCCCTTTTCTGCTGAACCATGACCCCACCCCCTCCTCTGGTCAGTCTCCTCCCCCTACCCCTTATTTATTGGCACAGAGGAGGAACCCCATGGGAGAATTTGTGGGATGTTTTGGTCTTTTTTTCCTTTTGTAATAAAAATTATTTAAGTTGTTAGAGCCATAGAGTCCAGGATGCTGACTGGGGCCAATACGTGGAGAGTTTGGCATCCACCATGCTGGGTTTGTCAAGGGTTTGCCACTCCTCTGGAGGAAGTTTGGGCAATGTACTTCTGTAGTGGTACCCAAGGAGGGGTCACTATGAGTCGGATCCAACTCCATGACAGTGAGTTTGGTTTTTTGGTTTTCAGTGAGGCCTAGCTCACCTTTCCCCAAGAACAAAGCCTCCAGATCTCTCATTCTCTCTGCAAGATCTTTCTAACCCAGGAGCTCTACAAAGTCCCAACAGAGAGCTGTCCTCTGCACCTGGCATGCTGTCACATGCTGACCCCAAAGTGTGCCCTCAAAGTGATTAGACCAGAGATGTAACTGCGGTGACTTATCCTTGGTGGCTCTACTCATCTGAAACCCACCCCATCTTGCCCAGTCAAGGCATTTCCCTGGCACTTCAGGCCTGGGTTTCCTATTAACTGTGCGCAGTGGACCAACGTATGGAAGGATTCTCTAGAATTCACATTGGTCTGTGGCCCGTTCTCACTTCTTGGATAAGTCAGGGTTCCCCAATTAGCAGTTCTTGGAATCATGGGGGCATCTTGTTTCAAAGTAATCCCTGGGCTTTAATAGATCCAGAGTGAGGCCTAGGAACTTACTTTCACAAACATCTCAAAATTGCAGATGATCTGTGGGCCCCACTTTGAGAATCAAGACAGAATGATGCTCTTCTCCTTCTCACAGCCTCTCCACCCCTCGGCAGGTTTTTCTGTAATCTCCACACATCTGCTGAGGTTCCCAGGCCCAGTGGTGTGCTAGAAATAACTCATACCAACTTGCAAGAGGCAGTTGTTAAATTTTCAGGAATTTGGTGAGTCAGTTGTTAGGTGAGAGTGTTTACACCATGGAAATTGGCAAATGTTACCAATTAGGGCTCCCTCTTTCCCTGGAGAGGCAGTTGCTAAAGCATTTACCAACATGCCACTGTAAGAGGTTCTATCTTCTTACGAAGATTATTGGCTTGGGGAATGGTGGAGATGACCACTCAGATCCTTAATCTCCACCCTACCTGGTGGAGGAAAATTTCATTGCCTGAGGGTCTGTGACATCTGGGGAAATAGGCCCCATCAGGCTATAATGAGAACAGTTATCATTTAATGGGCACTAACCAGCACCTAAGGAACTCTGGTAGCATAGTGGCTAAAGCACTTGACTGCTAACCAGAAGGCTG
>NW_006921589.1:10948178-10952623 GCF_000298275.1 Orycteropus afer afer
ATTTACCACAATGCAATAGCTCCCCTCCCACTTCCTCCCCATAGTTACTTCTTCCCTGTGTCCTTCCCTCCATGCACTCCTGTCCCCTGAGCTGTCTCCTTGTGCATACACAGCCTTTCTATTCTCCCATGATTTTTCTCTCCAAGGAACGTATCTACCTAATGCAAATGTTCACCTCATATGCCTGTCTTTTGTTTGGCTGGAAGCCACCAGAGTGAGTTCAGTTCCAGACCTGAAGGGCAGCTAGGGGCCATAGTCTCAGTGGTCCCATCAGGCTCTATCAGACCAGCAAACCTGGTCCCACTGCCCTTATTTTTTTTAGTGAGATTTACTTTTGTTCCACATTGTTCTCCCACTCTATCTAGGGTCTCCTACATCCCATTTTGAGTGGTTGACAGTGGTAGGTAGCTGGGCACCATCTAGTTCTTCTGGTCTCATAGTCGTATAGGCTGAGGATCACATGGTGTACCAGATACTTGGACTAATTATTTCCATGAATCTTCAGTTTTCTTCATTCTTCTTCACTCTGGATGAGGAGAGACCCATCATTGCATCTAGATGGCCACTTGCAAGCTTTTAAGATCCCACTCGCTACTTGCCTGTCTGTTTTGCCATCCTATGGTGGCTTGCGTGTTCCTGCGATGCTGGAAGCTATGCCACTGGTATTTCAAATACCAGCAGGGTCACCCATGGTGGACAGGTGTTAGTGTAGCTTCCAGACTAAGACAGACTATGAAGAAAGGCTTGGTGACTTACTTCAACAAATCAGCCAATGAAAACCCTGTGGGTCATAAATGAGGGGAACTCTCAGTGAGATGGATTGGTACAACAGCTGCAACAACAGACCCAAACACACCAACGAGCATGGAGGAAGTACAGGACCTAGCACCACTTCATTGTATCGTACATAAGGTCAGCTCAATGACAACTAACTACAGGACCAGGCACATTTAATTTTCATAACAACTCCATGTGGTATGTACTTTTAATATTACCTTTTCCCAGATAAGAACACAGAAGCACAGGGAGTTTCAGAAACTTGCCTAACATTATATAGCCAGTCACAGAAATAGGATTAGAACCCATGCAGTCTGGCCTTGGGCCTACTGTTTTTGTCATAAGGCTTCAACTTTGCCTACCTGGGTCCTCCCTGGAAGGTACTCTCAACACGTCATGCCCAGAAGTCCCCTTTGTCAGCATGTCCAGAGTGGACCCATGTCTTGGGGGCAGAGTCACCGACCAGGCTTTCAGAGACCAGAATATCCAGGTACTAATTTATAATGAGAAACATAAGGTCAAGGTCAAGATAGTCTTGTTCATTCACTTGCACATCCCATCCCTGTAGACAATTCTAGCTGGGAGATCACATGATGATAACAGATACTGGTGAGAGTGGGTGCATGGATGAGTCTGGGGGTCATGGAGCTAAGAGAAAGTGAAAGGAGAGGTAGAGAAAGAGACAGAGAGTGTGTGAGACAAAGTGAGAGAGAAAAAGTGAGAGAGAGAGAAAAAAAATGCCTCTCCCCTATGGGAGGACTGTCTGCCTCTCTTAACAGGCCTAGGCACACTCTGCCCTGCAGACACACAGCCATTTGGTGTCCCCAGATCTTCCTGTCCTAGACAGGCCTCTTTGAGGGACACATTCATTTTTCAGACAGAGAAGCCTGCAAAGGTTCAGCAAAAACTTCTTTCAAATGCCAATCTAGTCAGACCCTCAAAAGACCAACCTCAGAGTAGGGGGTGGGCATGGAGACCCTGCAGCTTTTCTGGGAATCCTGGGCCCAGATCTGAGAGGTGAGACAGTGGGAGTGGAGAGACAAAGAGAGGGATAGCCCCAAAAATCATCATCCCCCTATGCGGTGTGATGGCCCCAATCTTTCCCACCAGAACCAAGCACTCCCCATCCTCCAACAATGGCCAAGCCCAGAGGAAGGTCAAGCACGCCACTCCAGCCCAGGCAGCTGCTAACCCAGTGCCACCTCTCCTCTGAGGCCCAACCAAGCTGTAGCCCCCAAAGCTGCTGCATTCACATGTGACCTTTAGTCATCATTTAGCATATGTTTACTGGGCACCTCTCTGTGTCACAGTGAGGGACAAGAGGTAGTTCTTGCCCTCAATCAGTTCCTAGTTGTGTAGGGAGAAGTGTAGGGAGACAGAGATGTCCACCTCATTGACAAGTGCTGTGACTGGCATACTCATAGGGGCTGTAAGAGGACCATAGAGACTGACAACTAGGAAGATACCCTGCGGCAAAGTTGCTGCAACTGGGGCAAGAAGAAGCATGACTGGCAGGCATGTGGAAGCCAGGAATCAAGGCAAGGGACACAGTAAATGCAAAGGCTTGCAAGCTTGAGTAAGCTGGGATGCTGTAAACCACCAGCAGCTTTGCAAAGCTCTCTGGGGGCTGTGGCCTTGGCCAAAGCTGTAGTGGAGAGTTAGGTAGGAGTCAGATGACACAGCCTGTGCTCCATGCACTTGGACTTTATCCTGAGGGCCTGGGGAACACGTTGGCCCTGGAGGCCTTGAAGCAGGGGAGGCTTATGACCAGATTGTCTCAGAAGGCTCATGAGTGTAGTATGGAGGACAAACCAGAGGGGGCAGCAGTGAGGGCAGGAAATCCATTCTGGGGAAACAAGCTGGTGACCTGGATTGGGGAGGTGGCCGTGCAATCAGAAAGAAGGTGACAGATCATAGACATTTAAGGAGTAGAATGACTAGGACTTGAAGGCAGGTTGGATGAGGATGAGGAAAGGGCACACAATTCAGCTATCATCCCAGCACCTTTGACTTTGGCCCTGCTCTGCATCTATATCTACATCTATAAGGGTGAGCTCCTGGGTTTTCCCACATGAACATCCTCTCTCCTCATTTCCTAAGGCTGGTCCACTACATTCAAGAGACCCTTCAAGGTTCCTTCTCTCTCTGCCTTCCACTCTCTACCCCTCCTCACTTCAGAAGCACACAGGGAAGCCACAGTCTGCAGGGAGTACTGGAGATAGCAACACCTGGAGAGTTGGGGTCCAAGAGACAAAGTAGGGGAACCTCCTGGATGTGAGGCTTCCAGACTGCATCTGCCAATTGCCCTCAACCCAAGGGGGCCAGAGCACGCCACTCCACCACCTCTCTGTGCCTGGGACCTCTGTGCAGGTATCCTTCTCCAAACTGGCCTTGAGCCTGTTCCTTCTTATTTGGAAAGACTCGTCACCTCTGGGCCTGGCTCTTGGAAGGCTGTGCCGTATCCTCCTCCTCCAACACATACACACACACACACACACACACACACCTGCTGTTCTCCAATGAACAGTCCTGTGTTGGGAGAGGTGAAAGGAATGCAATAATCCTTTAGGCAATTGAGCCTATAGCTGGCACATACAGCCCCCTCCTTGACCATGTGGGAACCAGAAATAGGCACCCTTCCACTGAAACACTTAGCCAAAAGTATTTGGGGAGATCAACTAGAAAAGTTTCCTATTTGTGCCTTCTGCTAGGGAGGGCAGAAGTCTATTTAGGGGAGAGCTTTGCACATGCTGGAGGCTAGCAGCATATTTGGGTTTCAGATGTGAGCCCTTGCTCAGTGCACAACCTGCATAACTGTACACTCTGGCTCTGACGGTTCTGACGGCTCTGCTGGGTCTGCAGGCTCTAGGCCTTTGCCTGCCTGGCTCAGCAGACTTTACACCTTTGCAGTGCTCAGCTTGGAGGCAGAATGACTTTCAGGGGCATGACGGGAGGTTCAATTACCAGGGTTTTCTAGAGGTGCCGTGGCTCAGGCCTTCAGGGACATGAGTGATTTGAGCAAGGGTAGGTGAATGGACCATGAGTAGATGCACAGAGGGGGAGGTGCAGGGCAGGTGCAGTGACTGGAAGCTAGTGTGGCTGGGACTACAGGTGCCAGGAGGAAAGACTGAGAAAGGGGGTGAGGTGAGGAGTCGACCTTGCCCCCCTAGGCAGGGGCAGAGCTGAGGACTTGGCAGAAGGTGTCCAAAGAAGATGCACCCTAAAGAAGGCTGGACTCCAGGAATGGAGGCCCATGGGAAGAGCACAGGCCCTGCTCCCCACCTCAGAAGGTGCCCCCACCACAAACTCTATTCTTGAGATGGTCTCTACATTCAAGTAGGATATACTCAAGATTGTACTTTGGCTCTGGGGAAAACCCTGGTCATTGAACTTCCCATCATGTCCCTGGAAACCTCCCAGATAGAGGTTGGCAGTAACAGCTCCCCCACTCCTGCCCTCTGCCCCTTGGGCAGCTGAGCCTCAGCTCCACAGCCCACGCCCACGCCCAGCTCTCAAAGCCTCTTTGTTCCAGGGGCCAAGCTGTGGCGGGCTCAGATCTGATAAGGCCCAGTTGAGCCGATAGCCACCCCGCCTTGTGTGCCACCTCCCCAAGCCACACCTGTTGGCTTTGCACGCATGTTGCCTCCACTCCAGCTGGGCCTAGATGC
>NW_006921589.1:10953553-10964336 GCF_000298275.1 Orycteropus afer afer
ACATAAAGACAATAAAAGGTCATTAAAAAGACAGGATAAAAAGAAAAGACCAAAATGGATGTCAAAGAGACTCTTAAACTCGTTCATGAATGTAGAGTAGCTGTAGCGATGGCAGAAATGACAAAGTAAAAGAGCTGAACAGAAGGTTTTAAAGGGCAGCTTGAGAAGATAAAGTGAAGTATCATAATGAAATGTGCAAAGACCTGGAGTTACAAAACCAAAAGAGAGGAACGTGCTCTGCACTCCTTAGGCTGAAAGAACTGAAGAAAAAATTCCAGCTTCAAGTTGCATTATTCCAGATTTTAAGGGTAAAACATTGAATGACACAGGAAGCATCAAAAGAAGATGGAAGGAACACACACAGTCACTGTGTCAAAAAGAGTTGGTCAACGTTCATCCATTTCAGGAAGTAGCATATGACCAAGAACCAACAGTATTGAATGAAGAAGTCCAAGCTGCAGCGGCAAAAAGCAAGGTTCTGGTATTTAGGGAATACCAATTGAGATGTTTCAATAAACAGACGCAACACTGGAACTGCTTATTGGTCTATGCCAAGAAATTTGGAAGATGGCTTCCTGGCCAACTGACTAGAGGAAATCCATATACATGCCCATTCCAAAGAAAGGTGATCCAACAGAATGCAGAAATTATTGAACAATGTCATCATTATCACATGCCAGTGAAATTTTGCTGAAGATAATTTAAAAACAGTTGTAGCAGTACATGGACAAGAAACTGCTAGAAATTCAAGATTCAGAAGAGGACATGGAATAAAATATATCATTGCTGATATCAGATGAATCTGACTGAAAGTAGAGAACACTGGAAAGGTGTTTATCTGTGCTTTATTGGCTGCGCAAAGGAATTCAACTGTGTGGATCACAGCAAATTACAGATAACATTGCAAAGAATGGGAATTTCAGAACTCACTGTGCTCATGCAGAACTTGATACATATGCCAAGAGACAGTGGTTCAAACACAACAAGGGGATGTTGCATGGTTTAAAATCAGAAAAGGTGTATGTCAGGGTTGTATCATTTTACCATATTTATCCAATCTGTATGCTGAGCAAATAATCCAAGAATCTAGACTATAGGAAGAAGAACGCAGCATCAGGATTGCAGGAAGACTTTTTGACAACCTGCAATATGCAGATGACACAATCTTGCTTACTGAAAGTGAAGAGGACTTAAAGTTGTTACTGATAAAGATCAAGACTACTGCTTTCAGTGTGGATTACACCTCAACATAAAGAAAACCAAAATCCTCACCACTGGACCAATAAGCAACATCATGATAAATGGAAAAAACTGAAGTTGTCAATGATTTCATTTTATCTGGATCCACAATCAACACCCATGGAAGAAAGTAAATGACATATCGCATTGGACAAATCTGCTGCAAAAGACCTCTTTAAACAGTTAAAAAGCAAAGATGTTACTTTTAGGAATAAGGTAGCCCTGATCCATGCCATGGTACTTTCAATTGCCCCAATGCATGTGAAAGATGGACAAAAAATAAGGGAGACTAAAGAAGAATTAGTCTTTGAATTATGGTTTTGGCAAAAATATCGAATATATCACAGACTGCCAAAAGAATGGCCAAATCTGTCTCGGAAGAAGTACGACCAGAATGTTCCTTAGAAGTAAGCATGACAAGACTTTGTCTCAAATATTTTGGACATGTTATCAGGAGGGCTCAGTCTCTGGAAAAGGATATCATGTTTGGTAAAGTCACTGAAAAAGAGGAAGACCCTTAATGAAATTGACACAGTGATTGCAACAATGAGCTCAAGCAATGGGCCTCAACAATTAGGAAGATAGCGCAGGAATGAGCAGTGTTGTGTTTTGTTGTACATAGGGTCTCTATGAGTCAAAGTGAACTGGATGGCATCTAACAACACCACTATGTATGGACCAAGTGTGCTAGGTGTGCTATTTACATTATCTTTTAAAATAATAATAGCCCACTTTGCAGATTAAGAACATGAGGCCCATAGAGGTGAAGTCACTTTCCCAAGGTCCCAAGGAAGCAGAAGCCATGGACCAGAAGCCATGTCCCCTGCAGCAGCGGTAGGAGGGAGATGGGAACTGATGAGTCACTATCTCAAGGGAATGGGAGAAGGGCACTCCCAGCTTCAACCTAAAAGATCTGATGGGCCTGCAGGTGGCTAGGACTCTCCCTGAGGAGGTAGTCCCAGTAGAATAATGTCCGAGGTGCAGTGAGGGGACCCAGGTGTGCAAGTGTGTGTGTGTGTGTGTGTGTGTGTGTGTGTAAGAGAGAGAGAGAGAGAGTTGTTAAAATATATCCATGCATTCTTTGACACCAGAGAAGAGGCAAGGTCTTGTCCCCTCCCCTTGAGTCTGGTCTGAGGTTACAGCAGAAAAAGCCATGCAACTTCTGCCTGGCTCTCTTGGGTGGAAGCTGACTACCCTGAGACTGCCATGCTGGAGAGGCATGTTCCACTTGACTCCCTAGCTGGGCTCCCAGCCAACAGCCTGCCACGTGAGTGTACCTTCTTGGACTCCAGCCCAATCGAGCCTTCAGATGGCTGCAGCCCCGGCAACATCTGTCTGCAACTGCATGAGAGACCTCAAGCAGGAACTGCCTAGCCAAGCCCTTCCTGAATTCCTGACCTGCAAAATAAGATGGTTGCTTGGAATAATTCTTACACAGCAATAGTTATCAGAACAAAGGACAAAGAGGTAATGGGGACTCATGAGGGCATCTTCTGAGACTATCCAGAGGCAATTCACACAAGTTTGCACCCAATGCTTTGAACATTGGAATTCTGTGCATGAGGCTGAAGAAGGTGTGATGTCTCCTCGTCTTCTAAAGGGGTAAGCATGAGAAGACGCACTGAAATGGAAGAATCTTGGGGCAGCTGGCAGTCGGGAGTCCCTGGGTGGTACAAATGGTTAACATGCTCAGCTACTAACCAAAAGTTTAGAGGTTCAAGTCCACCTAGAAGTAAGACCTGGAGATCTCCTTCTGAAAAACCAGCCCTTGGAAATCCTGTGGACCTCAGTTCTGTTCCAACACACGTGGGGTTACCACTAGTCAGAGTCGACTTGACAGCAACTCCTAGGTACAGCTGATGAGGAAACAAAGGGGAAGGTTGGGTGAGCATATATCACCACACTCAATCAGTGGAAAAAATGTTATTCAATATTTTGAATAACCCTGGTAGCAGGATCTTTGATGATACCAAACTCTTACAGGAGTGAAGAACTTTGCAGTGGTTCTGGAAGGAAGGAATCTCATGGATCTGAGCTAGTGGTCAGCAAGGAGTTATAAATGGCTGAGTCAAAAGAAATGCTACCAGAGATCTAAAAACCCCAAATGCTAAATGTTGAAGAAAGTGCTCAGAGTTTGGGACTAGACCTGGGCATTCCTGTAGATAGTACCTGGCAATATTTTGTCATGATGCCCTCACAAGCAGGACTAGCAGGATCTGGATAAAAGTTCTAGGAAAAAGAAACAGAAAGCACATTATTGCTCTAATAATCTCCAGGTGCATTTGTATCTGGTTTCTGCACGTACTCACCTCTGAGCACCAAGTGAGAAAGTAACCAAGCAGAGAACAGAGATCGGGTGTGGCTTGGGGGAGTGGTCTGGAGTGTGGTGGTGAAGAGGTTAGTGGGAGGACAGGTTTCCTGGTTTAGAACTCTTTATTCCAGAGAAGCAAAATCTAAGCCTGCTCAAAATCTAATAAAGAAAGGAAAATAGTAAGTTTACAGTGGGAAAATCTGGCAGACACCACCTTAACCAAATGACCAAGATTAACATTACCAGTAATGCATACTGATATCATGTACCCCCTGATATCCATCACCCAGCTGTCAGTCTTTGTACTGTGGTGGTTTGATGTTGAACGCTATGCCACTGGTATTTCAAATGCAGCAGGACCACCTGTGGTGCATAAGTACTAGCAGAGCTTCTAGACTAAGAAAGGCTAGGAAGAAATACCTGGTTACTCCTTCTGAAATTAACCAATGAAGACCTTAAGGATCACAGCAGAACATTGCCAACATCACTGGCTTTAAACATGTCATCAGGAGGGATCAGTCTCTGGAGGAGGACATCATATTTGGTGACACAGAAAACCAGCAAGGGTGAAAGAGACACTTGGTGAGATGAATTGGCACAGTAACTACAATGATGGCCTTAAACCTGCCAGCGATGGTGAAGATGATGAAGCAACAATTGGTTTTGTTGTGCATAAAGTCACCATGACTAGGAGTTGACTCAATGACAGCTATCATCATCATCATCATCACCCCTGATATAATGCCCTGAGGAGGGTACATCACCTCTGTGGTCTCCTTCCTGATAATACAAACCTCACTATAACCATGAGAAGCCATGTACAAAAAAGATACAAAACCCAGACTGATTTATTTCTTCAAAAGAACTGGCCAGCCCTGATGGCGCAGTGGTTGGACACTTGGCTGCTGACTGAAAGTTTGGTAATTCAAACCTACCAGCTGCTCTATGGGAGAGAGAGGTGGCAGTCTGCTCCTATAAAGATTTACAGCCTTAGAAACCCTATAAGCAGTTCTACTTTGTCCCCTAGATTTGCTATGACATGAAACCAACTCTTCAAAAGTCATGAACTACAAGCAAAGACTCAGGGACTACCCCAGAGTGGAGGAGAGTACAGAGATATGACAACTAAATGCAATATGGGACCCTGGATCGGGTCCTGGGACAAATAATGAACATTAGTGAATAATTTTGTGAAATCTAAATAAGTCCTCTACTTTTGTTAACAGTGTTGAACCAAGGTTAACTTCTTAGTTTTGATAAATGTTCTATGGTCATTAAGATATTAATGTAAAGGAGAGCTAGATGAGAGGTATATAAAAAGCCTCTATTATTTTTGTAACTTTTGTACATCTAAAATTAACTCACAAATTTTAAAGTACAAACAAATCTAATAAACACAGACTGCATGGGTCAGTCAAAGGTGGGTTTCTTCACCACATCTGAAGTTCAAGCTGACTTCCACACCCAAAAGAGGCCAGCTGCACTGAGCTGGTGGTTATGTTTTGACATGTTTACTTGAGAGTGAGCCTTGGTCTGAAAAGGAAATCAATCAGAAAAGGGTTTGAGGAATTAAAATGGAATGGAAAGTTCCCGAATAGTGATGTGTTTCATTTATTCAGAACATATAGTGAGCCACACTGTGCTAAGTTCTTTATACTTGCTATCTCACTTAAGATTGACACAGCGGCTGCAACGATAGGCTCAGGTATAGCAAGGATTGTGGAGGCTGGCACGGGACTGGGCAGTGTTTTGTTCTGTTGTACACAGGGTCACTATGAGTCAGAGCCTACTCGACGGCATCTAACAACAACAATCTCACTTAAACCTCACAATCTTTGGGATAGCTGTTAAGTGTTCCCTATGTACAGATGGGGGAGACTGGGTCTTACAGAAGTAAAGGAACAAGATCAGACAGCTAGGAGCTGGTGGGTTGGGATTTAATCCCAGTCTGCTTGACTGCACAGTCTTTCTTAACCACTCCACTGTACTGCCTTTTCAGGGAGGCTCCTCTGTCTTTGTTATCTGGTACTGCTATAACAGAAATACTAGAAGTGGATGGCTTCAACAAACAGGAAGGTATTTCCTCACTGGTTAGGGAGCCAGAAGCCATAACTCAGGGTGTCGGCTCTAGGGAAATACTTTCCGTGTTGGCTCTGGGGGACGTCCTGGTCTCTTTCCAACTTCTGTTTCTTGGTTCCTTGGAGGTCTCATCTATCTTCTACCATCTCTGTTTTTTTTTTCCCCCTGCTTGCTTAATCTGCTCTTTTATATCTCAAGAGATTGATTTAACACACACCTGACACTAATATCACCTCGTTAACCTAACAAAGAAAAACCCTATTCCCAAATGGGATTATGGCCACAGGCATAGGAGGATTTATAGCACACGTTTTTTTGGGCACACTGTTCAATGAATAACACCCTCATTCGGTTCGTATTTCTGAGCTGAGTGGAGGGGGAAAGAGGATACAGAAGGCAGGAGCCAGGGGGTTAGCCCAGGATGGGCTGGTCAGTGGGAGCTGTCCATGGTGCTGGCCACAGAGGCTGGGAGTGGGGAAGCCTGCCGGAGCTGGTGTAGGAAGGACAGCTGGAAGAGCCAACGCAAAGAAGGAAGACTGCTCAGACTAGAAGGAAATGAACAGTTAGAATGTGGAGACAGCTCCTCCATCAATGAGGAGGAATCAAGGGGAGAAGAGACTTCAAGTTCAGGCGTGAAAGAAGTGAACATGTATACAGTAGTAGCCAGTGAGGTATGGATTTGTCCTCAGGTCAGACTTACAACTAGTACTCCCAGTACAGCTGTACTGGATGTTAAAACCCAGAAACACTTTGGTAAACAGTCTCTGACTGAGCCCCCTATCACTATGATTGCTCTCTCAGTCCCCTCCTCCCTGCCGCCCACTCCGCAGGCTTCCTCATAATCCAGCAACTACAGGGTTAATGCCTGGCACAGTGGGGACTTCCAGGACTGTTCTCTGGCTCTAAGACCAGACAATATCCATTCTTATTGGTCAGTGCCCATATATCACCAGTTATCCAGTATTTTGACTACCACTCCTGTTTGTTCCCATTTTGCAGATGAGGAAAGTGAGGTTCTGGGAGGTATAATAATTTGACTCAATTTTCTCAGCTATTAAATGCTAGGCCCATGTCTTAGTTTCCTAGGACTGCCATAACAAAATATCACAAACCAGGTGGTTTATATGAAAAGAAATGTATTGTGATACAGTTCTGGAGGCTAAAAGTTCAAATCAGGATGTCAGTCATGTTGACTCCTTCAGAGACTCAGAGAGAGGAGCTGCCCCACGTCTCTCCCAGCTTCTGAAGGCTCCTGGACATTCCTTGGCTTACAGATGTATCTGCACACGGTGTCTACCCCTGTGTGTCTCTGTGTCCAGTCTCTCTTTGATAAGACATCACTTAAATGAGATTAGGACTCACCCTACTTTGGTATGACCTCTTGTTAACCTAAATGATAAGATCTCAAGAGACCCTTCTTTCAAACAAGGTCATGTTCACAGCTACAGGGGGTTAGGACTTCAACCTGTATTTTTTTTGGGGGGGGGGGAATGACAAAATTCAATCCATAACAAACCAGAACATGAACTCAAATCCTATGAGATTAAACCCCATGCCCTTTTCCCTCCACTCATCTACTGCTGGCCTGTGTATCTTTCTGCCGTGTGGTAGAGACAATGAACAGAGATGGAAGATTATCTAGGGAGGCTGGCCTGGCACAGGACACTTAGAAAACTCTGTGGGGGTTCCAGTCAGGATATAACCTTTCCTTGAATTCTCTTGCCAGATGACAGTCTACCCTGAATCCCCTGCGGGCCCTTTCTGGCTGAATGAGTTAACTACCCCCCTATCCTACAGGAAGCTATGAGGCTCCAGCTCAGAGAACGCCCCAGGCCTACTCCCAGGTCCAGCCCTGCACAGCCCCAGTACCCTCTTAGCTGCATCCCGATCTCACTCTCTATCCCCACCTCAGCAGGCTGGACTTAGAAGACTTACCCCACTCATCTGTGAGGTCAGGTATATCTTGGATGCAGAGCTAATTTCAAAACCAACACTCAAAATGGAGTCCGAGTTTCAAGACAAAGGAAGATGGAGTATCCCGAGTGCTAGAGTTAGACTGACTCACCAGCTGGACAGATGCTCACCCTGGCACCCCCTTTGGTTTTCATCCACACTAAGGCAGCAAGGCAGCCTCGATAGTGGAGAAAACAACGGAGGGAGGTGTGGAGAAAACCTTCCCTTATCTCCAGTGTGCAGCAGAGAGGCAGGGAGGTGGTGAGAGGGAAGGGTGCAGAAGGCTGAGGGGCCTATTTACAGGGACTTCCCATTTAGGGAGTGATCTTGTATGTGTGTGAGACTCACCTTTGTTGATTGCATACCATGTGCCAAGCTCTTTACATATGCTTGATCACTTGACCTTTAAACTCACCTTTTGATAACTATCACCAGGTAACAGATAAGAAAACTGAGGTTCAGAGAGGTCATGTGTTTTGTCCAAGGTCACACAGTCAGGATTAATCCCAGGTCTGCCTGATTTCCCAGCCTACAGTCTTTTCTATTCCATGGGAGTGTGGAAGTATAGAAAGATACCTGGGAAAAGTGTCTAGAAAAGGATGTGTGTGTGTGTGTGTGTGTGTGTGCGTGCACGCTGGAGAATCTGAAGCTGTCTGCACCCATCTCTCATTTATTTTTTTTTTCTTTCTTCTTTTTATTTTACTTTTATTGTGGTGAAAACATACACAACAACACATTCACCAACATAACTTCCCCATTTATAGCTCAGGGACATTGATGACATTTTTCATGTTGTGTCACCATTATTACTATCCTTTTCCAAAATATTTCATCACCATTATCATAAACTCAATGCCCCGCAAACAAAAGCTTCCACTCTCCCCACTTCTGCCCATCCTTCTCTTTCTCCCACATCCTGGTCTTCACCAATTCCCTGAACCACTGTCCAGTCTTATTCACAGCCTTGAACCAAATAACACCCTGTCCTGCCATCTTTCTTGGATCGGTGCAGGACAGGGTCACCAGGACGCAGCACCCATTCTCTCTCACAGCCTCTGGGTTCCTGAAAAGGAATTTCCATTGCAAACCCAGATTTTTCTTCCCCCTCCTCAGCTCAACCCTTTGCCATGCCTCCTTCCATGCTGTGTGCCTCCATGGGCAAACTCATATTAGTCTGTCCTGTCAGCCCAGGTCACTAACCAGCAGAGCTCCCAGGGGCAGCCAGAATCCCATGGAAGTAGAACTCACGGGGGTCCTGTTAGGAGGAGAACCATCTTCTTTCATTGTCCGAAGCCTACAATCCACTGAAGTTCAGTGGACAAGAGCTGGGGCAGGACACTCCCCCAGTGAGGAAGCACAAGGAATGTGGCTCAGAGCATGAGTTTTTCATCTGCTTGGGGTTTCTCAGAGACATGAGGCCATCACAAAACTCTGATCCCAGGGGCACTGCTCCCTATTTCCTTTTGGCCAAAGAATGGACAATCAGGTCTCTTTCCTTGTTCCTAAGGAGGGCACATAACAACAACAACAACAAGGCCCAACTGAGTTAGGATGACCCGTAAAAAAAAAAACAAAAAAACAGAAAGAACTTAACCAGAAGGAAAATAAAAAGGAAATCATAGAAAGTACAAACCGCATAAGAGTTTTCATGTCCAAAGTACAGGCATTGGATTCTAAGAATTGTGGTAAATCCAGCAGAAAACTCACTGAGTTCCACATTCCTTGATCCTAAGAAAAATCCAGGCATAATGTTGCTGGCATTACCCAGTGCACCCCCTGGCTTATCCATTTCCTCCAGCGCTGCCACCTCTGGCCATGTGAGCTCTTGGCCAATGTGGGTGACTTTGTCATCTCAGCCCATAGCTGACTTTTCACAAATAAACTCCAACTCTCACAGAAGTGTTGGTTTGTTTTCTGGGTTTACCCCTAGACCCACTAAGGTCTCTCCTCTAATCATTTCCCCCTCCCTCCCACCTGAGAGGAAAAGGCTCACTGTCTTGTTCTTGGACAGTGAAACATCATTCATTGCCTATGAATGAAGTTTGAGACTTTAAACTTCACTTACATAAGGAGACCCTTACCCCCAGTGCACATACCAACAGGTGAATGAAGGGCTTCTGAAAATACACATTATGTGTAACAATTCCTTCTTCACATTAACCTTGACATACACTCAGCTTTAGCTGGGTGCGGGAGAAGAGAAGTGGCAGCACACAGTGAGGACACATTCTCTCCTATTAACAGGAGCAATCCACTTGAAAAGCAATAGGTAAATGATAAAATAGTAATATCATTTAAAAAAAAAAAAAAACCTACCAACTGGTTTGAAGTCAACACGTGCAATCACAGGGAATAAAGTTTCCGTTGAGTTTCTAGAGGCCTTTTGTCCCCAGTGCGTGTCGGGAAACAACAAGAACGACTCCTACTGGGGTCACGATTGCAGGGTCACAACTAGGGACTATACATACTATGGCGCGAGTTCTAGGAGCTCACAATTGTTGTTGTTGTTGTTATGTGCCGTGCAGTCTTATCCGATATAGTGACCCTTCCTTGGGTTTCTGAGGCAGTATCACTACCAAAGTAGATCGCCCAGCCTTCCTTCCGAGGAGTGGCTGGTGGGTTTGAATCGCCTGCTTTCTGGTTAGCAATCAAGTGCCTTAGGCACTACGCTACCAGAGCTCCTACAAAGCAAGTTAGGAAATAAAAAAATCGAAGTATGCATTAAGGTCCGCAGGCGCATTTGCCTTCTAAGAACTTTGACTCATTCGGGCTACCGTCGTTGCCCCGGGATACCAGAAGACGCCGTAATCTGAGCGTCCCGTTCCTATGGAAACTCCGATACGGCGGCTGTGTGAGTTGGTGCCAGGGGAGCTGCGCGAGTAGCCAAGGAAGGTATCTGTCCCAAGAGACTGTTGTGGCCAGGGGTCCCCTCCCTGTCCCTCAGGGAGCCCCGGAGGGCTGAGATAGGAGCAGGGGGAAGATCTGACGGGATACCAAAGAGAGTATCTTTCATGTCGCCCTTCATATTTGCAGTCACAGGGAGTGAGGTTTCCGTTGAGTTCCCAGAGGCCTTTGGTCACCAGTGCGCGTCGGGAAAGAACAAGAACGACTCCTACTGGGGTCACGCTTCCAATTTTCCCACTAGTCATCTCGGGAATTTTTCAGGCTGGAAATTAAGCAAATAAAATAAGCTAATGATAT
>NW_006921589.1:10964436-11029558 GCF_000298275.1 Orycteropus afer afer
AAGTCATCTAGATTAGAAAATTGGATTTAAAAAAATCCTACTTGCCCAGTGTGTCCACAATGATTGCAGACGTGGTGGTCATTGGAAGAACAGTGCTGGCCAGGGTGGAAATTGTGATTGTTAGTGATAGTAGCATACGTTTGTCTAGTGGTCTTTCCAAATTCTCTACTTAATTCTAGCTACACACGTGTGAAGCAGTCAGGGTAAGTCCTTACTTTGCAGGTGAGGAGACTGAGGCTTGGGGCTATGGAGAGACTTGGCCATTTCAACAGAGGGAGCAGATGCTGAAACCCTGCTTTCCTTGTTCCGGGTTCAGTGCTCACTCCCCTAAGTCCTGTGACCTGGGATGGACCAGTTTTCTACCCTGTGGTCTCCCATTGCTTCTGTGCACTCTGTGGGGGTAGTTCCATATATTGACTGGAGACTTTTCAGAGCCCTGAGGCAGGAGCTGTCTGTATAAACCCCTAAAGTCAGAAACAGTAATGAGACAGGGCAGGACTTGAGGGCCTTCCAGTGGCAAAATCCACATTCTGCCTTTCTCCCCAGCCTGCGTTTCTTTATTCCACCTGAATGGCCACTTCCCAGTAGAAGGTGGGGTCCTTGATTGTCTTGTCCAGTACCTACTGCATTTTAGGCATTCAGTCAATGCTTTGTGATAGTCACCTCCAATAGGGGGTTTTGGGGACATTGACAACCAGGAAAAATTCTGCAGAATCTCTTGCTCTGGATAGAGGGTGGTGAGGGGGTGGGAGAGTCTCTGATGGAAGTGTGTAAATTACTAAAAGGTGACCATGAAATTGTTTACATGTATATTCTTTCCCACTACTCAGTATCCTGGTATGGCAGTCTGAGTATGTCATAAGAAGGAGCTGAATCCCAAACTTGAAACGAGATCATTTTAGGCTAAAAAAGGGCAGTTCACATCTAATCATAAACTGTTGTCAGGACTAAAATACATAAGGAGGCTTTGCGACTTTGACTGGCAGATGATACGTTCTCTGGAAATGTCAGTGGAAGTTGTTGCTGTTTTTGAGATTGTTATTCCAAGAGTTGGGAAAAGATACTGAGTAGCCTGAAAAATATACCTGTGTTCAAAAAAGGTATTAGATTGATGTTTCTAATTTAGTACCCACTAGAAACGTGTCACCTGAGCTCTTCAATCTTTGAAGAAAGATCTTTGAAGAAGATGGTTGGCCAAATTGAGATGTGCTGTAAGTATAAAATACACACCAGATTTTAAAGACTTAGTCCAAAACAAGAGAATTCAAAATATCTCATTGATAGTTTTTATATCTGTTACATGTTGAGATGATAGTATTTTGGATCTATTAGGTTCAATAAAGTATACTATTGCAATTAATTTTACCTGTTTCTTTTTACTAGAAAATTTAGGATTGCCATATGGGGCTTGCATTATATTTTTTGGGGGGGCAGTGTTCTGTTTTGTGGTTTCATGAATGATGGCCCCACATAGAACTCAAAGAGAAATTACAGCCGAACTTTTCAAGGTGGATCATTGTAGAAGTCTGCAAACCACTTGCACGTGTTCCTGAGCAGGGTTGGCCATACTTCGAGTGTCTGAGTGTGAAAATTTGTGTCTTTTGATGTAGATGTGTATGATAAAGGAAGCCAGCTGAGGAAGAGGGGGTTTGTTGTCTCCTAGTGCAGGGCCAAACGCCCTTTTAAGCATGTGGTGAAAACTGTGGACACTCTCTCTGGAAAAGAGCACACACACAACATTTTGCATGTAATTTTCAGCTGCAGCCCATCCATGCCCCACTAGGGTTAAGCACCTTGAGAGATTGGTTCATCTGTTCTTTGGTTGAGTGACTCATTTCAGTAGATCTTTACTTGGATCCTAGGTTACAGGTTGTGCACTGCTGGAAAAAAACCTAGAAGGGCAAGAAGTCCATTTGTCTTTCCTTTGCTCCTTATTTCACAGGAGGCAAGACACACTCAGCAGAAACAAGTGGAGAGTAGAAGCCATAAACATAACACACACGTTTCAGTAATACTCTCTGTGTGCTTGCTGAATAATGCCAACTGTGGCTGTATCCATAGAGGGATGTGGTTGGGGGGGCTTTCTCCCAAGCCCCACTTCCAAGTACCTTTCCCGAGTGATGATTTCCAGGTTTCCAAGCAAAGCTCTGGATCTTGTGTTCAGTCTCATCCTTCACAGTGTCACATCATACTTGTTGCCATGGCTGGCAGCAGGCTGTCTCCTCCATGATAATGATGACCCCAATGAGTCTACTCCCTGATCTCTCATGTGTCTTGTCCTTCTTATCTCCACTCTGGTCTCTTCCCAGCTCCAAGCTTGGGCCAGGATCTGTCAGGAACTCCTAAGTTTACCAGAATGCTCCCCTTGAACCTGTGTTTCAGGCATCTGGTGTTCAGGGACAGCAGGAACTTCACCATGAACTCCACAACGTGCCTGAGTGCCAGCACAATGGCCACCACCACCATCAATGGCAGCAGTGCGGTCATGAGTCCTTGCAGCAGTGGCAACGTCAACACCCATGTGAGGACATGTCCAGGGTGGGTGGAGCAGGGTACAACAGGCACAAGGTAGAGACATGGGTATCAGTGATGCTGGGAATCCGAGAGGACTTGACTCTCCTGTGTAAGCCCAGTACTACACCCTGCATAGATTAAGCACTAAATAGACTGGAATGGCAGTAGCAGTAAGGAACACAGTGAGAACACCTGGTGTGGGGGAGAGGAACTCTAGAGAGGAATGAGTCAGGGGCTGGTGGGTAGCCAGTACTTCTTTTTTTCCTCAGAAAGTTCTTCTGGTCTTGACCTCTGGAGGAATTTTTAGAGCTGTTATTTACTTTGTGTAACGGTGGTTCTATGTGACAGTGCAGATGTGGGGTGGTGTATAGGTTGACTACAAGGTATGACTTCATGTTTGGTGTTATATGTGGGTTTTGGGTGCCTCGGTAGATTGATGGTGGTTATACTGGCCTCCCTGTAGACTGGGGACCATATTTTGGAAGCCATTTCATCCTTCCATGTGTGCCATTCCAGGACTGTTTGATCTCAGATCTACTCTTTGTCCTTCCCTGGCTGTGCTCTGAGCTGGCAGGAGAGTGGAAAGTGGGAAGAAGAGAGAAGCCATGGTAGTTCTCTTCCTCCATGACTGCTTTGGGCAGTGCGTCCATGGAGGCCACACCTCCTCCATGGCTCCAGCTCCCACCAGACAGGTCTCTGGGCTTTAGAAACCCCACCTCTTCCCTTTACCTCTCTGATCTAGGTGTGGTAGCAGCTTCTGATGTTGTTAACTCCTGGGGTTACTTCACTAGCCCCTGGTTGTGAAAATAATTCCCTGGGTTAAATTCCCTACTTTGAGCATCTACAGTGGCTCTGTTCTCTTGGTTGGACCCTGACTGATGCACCAACTAAGTGTTGTGTTTTTAAGATTTTTTAAATTGTGGTAAAAATATATACAACAAAACCTTCACCAGTTCAACAATTTCCACGTGTACAATTTAGTGACACTGATATTTTTCATGTTGTGCAACCTTTAGAGATCTCTTTTTCAAAATTATCCCACCACTATTAACATAAGCTTAGTGCCCCTAAGAAGAAGAGTTCCCTCCCACACCATAACCATGAAGAATCTCTGCTTTCGGTATTTGCTTATTTCACGTAAGTGAGATTATAGAGTTTTTGTCCTTTCACAATAGACATATTTCTCTCAGTGTAAAGTTTTCTGAGTTTATCCATGTGCACCAACTAAGTTTGTAATAAATTACCTCTTGTCCACCATGTCATCTTTCCTCCATGGGTAAACACAGAAAGAGAACACTATGTTGGCCACTCATGCTCTTTGTAAATATGAAAACTGAGAATGTAAGCTCCAAGAGAGAAGGATTTGTCAGTCTTGTTCATCATTGTAGTCCCAGCACTAGCATACTATCTGGTACATAAGCGGTCAACAAATTTGTCCAACAAGTGAATACATACTTATATGATATAACAATATAAAAGCAATAACTGGTCAAGGGGAAAATATAATGACAATGAGTTGAACATTCACAGTGATGACAGTGGTAAGCACCTGCTTCAGTCCTCTCACCAGGTTTTTTTTTTCCCTACACTTCACCCTCCTCAGATAGAGAGGGGTTATGGATCAGCCTATGAAACAATCTTTCGTTACAGACAGGGACAGCCCCAGAAGACAGGGGCTGGAGTGGGGCTGGGTCCCAGGCAAATTGGCTTCTCCCTCTCTTCCACCAGGCAGTTGAGGGAGGGGACAGGGAATGGTGGATCACCCCTCAGGTCAGGAAGAGTGCCTGGCAGAGATTGCTCCAGCTAGGAGAGGCTCTGCAAAGGAGGGATAGGATGGGGAGGAAGGGGAGGAGGAGAGAGCCCTTGAGGGAGAAGGGTACATGGAGGACGGAAGAGGCAGCCAAGTCTGTATATGTATGCTGGGTGAAATTGCTGGATGGCGTGGCCTAGGGAAGGGAATTTAGTTGGAGAAACATACTAGTGACTGTGGAATAAATAATATCTGACCCCAAAGCCTGTATATTCCTCACTTTCTCTCTTTAGACCATCCCCCAGGGGCAGAGGGTGGTGTAATCCTTTACCCTTTGAAGAGAAAGATCTTTGCCAGTTCTCTGGGTCTTTGAATCCTATACCAAAAATGTGTCCTTTCCTCTCTCCCTTCTCCCTGACAACTGAAGCAACCTTCCAGGACCAAGAAAGCACAGATGTGCTTCTCAACGAAGCAGAACAAAGTGAGGAGAAGAGTCATCTGGGGTATCGAGGTTGTGGAGGAGCTGCGCTGGAAGGGCTGGGAGCTGGGGAAGGAGATGACCAAGAACCTGGTGCTGAAAAACCTATCCATGAAAATCCAGAAGATTAAGTACAGGTACCAGGATGGGGGTGGGGGGTGTCAGGGACCCAGTTCCTAAGCCCTCAAGCTTTCAAACCTCACACTTTTAAAATATCATATAAAATCAGAAGCCTGTATAAAACTCTTTTTTAGAAGAGTGTGCAGTTTGAAGAACTATAGGGAATTATAGGAAGTAGAACCCATGTGACCAGATTAAAGAATAAATTAATAACAGTGTCTTGAAGCTCACTCTTCCCTATTACATGCAGCCACCAGGTCAGCCCATGTTGTTGAGGGCTTTCCCCTCTTTCATTGACCCTCCACTTTACTAAACATGACATCCTTCTCCAGAGAATGGTCCCTTCTGATAACATGACCAAACAAGGTAAGAAGAAGTCTGGCCATTCTCACTTCCAAGGAGCATTCAGGCTGCACTTCTTCCAGGACAGATTTGTTAGTTCTTTTAGCAGTCCCTGGTACTTTCAGCATTCTTTGCCAACACTACAACTCAAAGCATCAACTCTTCTTCAGTCTTCCTTATTCATTGTCCAGCTCTCACATGCATATGAGGCAATTGAAAACACCATGGCTTGGGTTAGGTGCATCTTAGTCTTCAAGGAGATATCTTTGCTCTTCAGCACCTGAAAGAGGTCTTTGGCAGCCGATTTTCCCAGTGCAATATGTTGTCTGATGTCCTGACTGCTGCTTCCATTGGCATTGATTGTAGAACCAAGTAATATGAAGTATTTGACAACTTCAATCTTTTCTCCATCCATCGTGATACTGCTTATTGGTCCAGTTGTGAAGATTTTCATTTTCTTTATATTGAAGTGTAATCCACACTTCAGACTGTAGTCTTTAATCTTCATCAGTAAGTGCTCCAAGTCATCCTTACTTTCAGCAAAGCAAAGTTGTGTCATCTGCATATCTCAGGTTGTTAATGAGTCTTCCTCCAATCCTGATGCCACGTTCTTCCTCATAGAGTCCAGCTACTCGGTTTATTGGCTCAGCATACAGATTAAATAAGGATGGTGAAAGGATACAACCCTGGCACAGTCTCAAGATTACCAAACAACATGGCAGGTCACTAGTTCAATTCCAGAGACAGTCCCAAGATTGGCAGGAAACATGGCAGGCTACTGAGTGAAGACTTGGCTACATACAGGGTCCAGGTGTGCCAAAAAGCTCTAGAGACCTTTTTCAATGCTTCTTCTTACATACTGGAACCACACCACATCCCTAAGGCAGCTACTCAGCTGTTCCAGTAGATTCCACCATGGAGCTGATTATCAGTCTCATCATGCATTAAAAAAAAAGAAAGGAAGAACGAAATCTTTCTCTATGCCCAGCCTCTCAAAACCAAGCCCAGCCAAGCTGACATACAATTTAACTACCACATATATGAAATTGATTTTTGTGAATCATTTGAAGTGGAGATATAGTGACTTTTTTTTTTTTTTTTTGTCAACTGAATGCTTAATTGTCCCACCACTATTTATTGGGAAGTTCGTCCTTCCCCTGGCGATTTCCCTCCCTGCCATGTATCAAGTGTCCGTACATGTATGGATCCATTTCTGGACTCTGTTTCCTTGATCTATTCGTCTATTCCTGGGCCAGTACCACCGTGCATTAATTAGGAAAGCTCATAGTAGTTTTCAATAGCTGGTAGTTCAAGTTCTCTAACTTTGTACTCCTTTAATATCATCTTGGCTATCCTTGATCCTTTGTTCTCCCATATAAACCCCCAAATCAACTTATCTCTCTCTCTCTCTCTCTCTCTCTCACACACACACACACACACACTTCGAGGTTTGATTGGGACATAGTTAAATCTATAGGTTAATTATCAATTGGGGGAGACTCTATTCCATTACAATATTGAGTCTTGCAATTCATGAACGTGGGGTGTCTCTATAATTAAGTCTTTTTCCATGTTTCTCAATAAAATGTTTTCTCCATAGATGTCTTATACATCTATAGTTAGATTTATTCTTAAGTATTTTATAGTTTTTTATGACATTGTACATTGTTGTTGTTGTTGTTGTTTTGTGCCCTCGAGTCGGCCCCACCCAACTCATAGCGACCCCTCCTTGGGTTTCCGAGGCAGTACCACTACGGAAGTAGGATTGCCCAACCTTCCTTCCGAGGAGTGGCTGGTGGGTTTGAACCGCCAGCCGTCTGGTTAGCAGGCAAGCGTCTTAGCCCCTATTATACCAGAGTCTCTTTTAAAATTGTTTCCATTTCCTGTTTGTTGCTGGTTTTTAGAAAGTCACTTGTTTTTATATGGATTTTATATATTCAGTAAACCCTCTTATTCATTCTTATAATTTATCTGTTGACCCTCTTTTTTTTTTTTTCCATGTGTACACTGATATTTTCTATGGGAACATGGCATTTTTCTTTCTCCTCTCCAGTCCTTATACCTGTTCTTGGCTCACTGCAATTACTTTCCTTGAGTAGGAAAGTGGTGAACAGAAGTGAGTTATAGAAGTCATTTTGTTTTGTCCACACTCTCAAAGTGGGAAATACCAACATTTCCTTAAATTATGTTTCTGCTAGCTTTTTTAAATGGAGATTTTATTTATCAAGTGAAGGAAATTCCTTCTATTCCTAGTTTGCTGAGAATTTTTCTCATAAGTAGAGGCTGGCACTTAATTTTCTTTATCTATTGGGATGATAGTTTGATTTTCTCTTTAAATTTGTTAATATAGTAGAGTATATTAATTAACTTCTGTGCTAAACCAGCCAGGTATTCCTGGAATAAACCCAACTTGGTCATTACTGAGTATCCTTTCTGTATATAACTAAATTCTTTTTGCTAATATTTTGTTTCCAAATGAGACTGATTGGTAATTTGCCAATGAAGGTAGCAATGTTATCATGGTTTAATAGAATAAGTTGGAGAGTAGTCCACATATGATTTGGGAGAGTTTAGCCCTGGTGGCATAGTGGGTAACGCATTTGGCTGCTAGCCAGAATATTGGTGGTTCAAATCCACCAGCTGCTCCACAGGAGGAAGATGAGGCAATCTACTTCCGTAAAAATTTACAGCTTTGGAAACAATCGACTCTATGACAGTGGTTTTTTTTTTTTTTTTTTTTAAGAATGTAAGACTGGAACTTATTTTCCTCAGATGCCTGGTAGGACTTGCAATGAAGCCATCTGGCACTGCATTTTCTTTGTGGGAAGTTTTTTTTTTTTTTTTTTTTAATGATCTATTCAGTTTCTTGATGAATTTAGATAGAGTAGCCATCAAAGTTAAAGAATCAATGGTGACACCATGGTTAAGCAAAAGTTATTGGTTCGAACCTGCCCCCCAGCAGCTCTGCAAAAGAAAAGACCAGGTGACCTGCTCTCGTCAAGGTCACAACCTAGAAAACCCTACACAGCAGTTCTGCAATGTCCCATAGGGTCGCTAGGAGTGGGAATTGACACAGCGGCACACAACAACAAACGACAACAGCCATCAAACTTATTGCATAATTTTTGAGTCAGTCTTGAATTACATTTTCCTGGGAATATGATTATTTCATTGAAACATTAACATTTATTGATACGGAGCTATGAAAAATATCCTCTTATTATCCACATTTTAAAGTCTGAAGTATCTTGAGTTGTGGCCCCCCCGGGACTCTGCAGCTCTGCTGAGGTCTGTGCTTGGAAAGGCGTCCCCAGCACCTCCCCTCCCAGCCTGGGTTTCCTCCAGCTAAGTGGTCAGGGATCTTGTTAAATCAAGGCAGCCCTTCCCCATCCCTCTCCCCACTGAGCACCAGGCTGAGCAGACCGACAAATGCTGCTGCTGTGCCCTTGTCCAATGCCCTGACATCCTGGAGTGAGGTCTGAGGGAAAAGCAAGGGCCAGAGGGGGCCCAGTGAGTCCTGACAGTGCAATGGTTAAGCGTTCATCTGCTAATCGAAAGGCTGGTAGTTCAGACCCACCCAGTGGCTCCTTGAGAGAAATCCCTGGCAATCTGCTTCCTTAAAGATTACAGCAAAAGAAACCTTATGGGGCAGCTCTACTCTATCACCTGGGGCCACTGTGGGTCAGTCGAAACAATGACCCTCAACAACAAAGCAATAGAGGGGCCCAGTGAAGGAGGGAGACAGGTCCCCTGAGACAGACCCCTATGACTCCTCCTCCATGGAGTCATCGACTGTTCCTCTGTGGGCTCAAGGACTCATACCCTGACAGCTGTTGTTGTTGTTGTTGTTATGTGCCATCGAGTTGCATCCGACTCATAGTGACTCCTCCTTGGGTTTCCAAGGCAGTATCACTATGGAAGTAGATTGCCCAACCTTCCTTCCGAGGAGTGGCTGGTGGGTTTGAACCGCCAGCCTTCTGGTTAGCAGTCAAGTGCCTTAAGCACTACACCACCAGAGCTCCTCTAGGATCTCCCTTAATCTTCTTCCCCCTGGTTTCCTCAGCCCTGCTCCTGAACTTCCTCTCCCCTGGTTCTCCTGCAGGCCTCCCACGACAAAGTTCTTCTTCACGGTTATCCCTCAGCCCATCTTACTGAGTCCGGGCATCACCTTCACTCTTCCCATCTTCTTCAGGCCTATGGAGGAGGTAAGGTCCATCACAGCGAGAAGACGGTGGGGAGGGACATGGGAACTGTAATCTCAGAATAAGAGGCCAGGCAGAACAGCAGGCTTTTTAAGTGGCACCTCCACTACTCACTCACTGTGCTGCCACAGCAAACCCCAGCTTGGGAAACTGGGAGAGGGGCGCAGACCTTAATCTCACTGGAGAGAGGGACATCTGCTGAATATTGGGAAGACGGGTAAAGGCTGTGATCCTGTCCTGGCCACCCTAGATGCCTTGGCCTCTTCCTGTTCCCCAAAACTTCCCCTGACATACTTCATTACCCACAATGAAAGCCCCTGACATCTCTGAAACCAAGACAGTGTTGGAGACCGAGAATAGGTGCCACCTAGTGCAGCCCTTAGTCATCGTGTTGGGGGTGGCTGAGGGCTGGGGGAGGCTGCATGTTCCCTGATCGGTGCCCGACCCTGCCCTCCTTCCCTTCCCCCGATGCTGCAGAAGGAGTACAAGGACCAGCTGTGGTTTGAGAAAGCAGAAGGGACGTTCTGTGTGGACCTGAGGGCCGTGCTGCCTCGCCACAAGCTGAGCTGCCCGCTGTCCCTGCAGTTGCCCATGTGCACTGTGGGGGACATGGCTGAGGCCTGGTTCTGCCTGGACAACGTGGGGTGAGCGGAGAGGCTGAGCCTCACTCTTCCTCACAGTGGCGGGGGTGCCTGGGAGCAGGAGGGACCAGCTTATCCTGGATGGGGAGGTTTGGAGGGTGGGCTGCCAGCCTCTCCAGCTTTAGAAAGCAGGGTAGTACCAGAAGGAGCCCAGGAGCTCTCTCCCCTCCCCCAGGGACCTGCCCACCTTCTTCACCTGGGAGCTGCCCAGCCCCTTCCAGATCCTGCCCACCACGGGGCTGCTGGAGCCAGGCCAGGTCTGCCGGGTCAAGGTGACCTTCCAGCCACTTACGGCCGTCGTCCATGAGGTGCAGGCCACGTGCTGGTATGGGGACAGCAGTAAGCAGAAGATCGGCATCCAGCTGCAGGCTGTGGGTGAGGCTGCACCCTCCCCGGGCCCTGATCCCTGGATCTCATAGCTTCAGTGAGCCCCCCACCTCCTGACCTGGCCCCCAGGGTTCTTCTCCCAGCCCAGCCTCCTGCCCTCTCCTCAGCCCTGCCCACTTTGCCTGCCTTGGGGTTGCAGACTGATTTTTCCCTGGGGACATTTGCCCTCTTAGAGGGGCTGCCCAGCTGGGGTCACAAGGCCCTGGCAGGTCCCCTCCAGAGTCCCTGTCTTGGCCCTAGCCAAGTGTGCCCAGCTGCTGGTGAGCATAAGGCAGAAGCGGCCCGAGGACCAGGACACCGAGGGCTGCCAGAAGGTGCTGCACTTTGGCTCTGTTGCTGTAGGCTGCATTGCTGAGCGGCAGATCAAGCTGTATAATCCATCAGTGGTATGTGCCCTGATCCAGGGACCGCAAGGCTGGGTACTCCTAAATCCTATCCCTTTCCAGAGCGCCCCCCTTCCTCCCTAGACCTTCAGCCCCAGGCCTCCTGTACTCCCTGTTCTATGAACGCCCCTCTCCTCTCAGCTGGGGGCTGGGCTGGAGTATCACCTGAACTGCAGATAACCCCAAGAGCATCTCAAGAGGACTACCACTGGCCTTTATGGGGGCCTTCGTGATAACAGGAAAAAGGTGCCCCTCTGGGTGGTCAAGGTCTCTGAGTGGTGCTAACAGCTTATGCACAGCTACTGACCGAAAGATTGGCAGTTTGACCCTACCCAGTGGCACCATAAAAGAAGGGTCAGGCAATTTGGTTCACAGATGACGGCCGAGAAACCCCTGTGGCATTCAGTTCTACTCTGCAGCACATAGGGTTGCCGTGAGTCAGAATTGACCCCACAGGCAATGGTTTTGAGTTTTTTGGTTTCTAGGCGGTGCCAGGGCAGGGCACGTCGCTTGCCCCTTCCTTCCCATAGGTGGCGGTAGCTTTCCCACACGGTCATGGCTTGACAAGGGAGCTCAGGCTGGACACCAGCTACCTGTATCCCCTTGGCCGGGCTCCTCAGTCTGATCCATAGACTGTCTTCACACTGGGACCTGACTTTCCTTGCCCCACCTGGCCTCACAGGTGAACGCCCCCTTCAGGATTGAAGTGGCCCCAGACATGCTGGTCAAAGACCAGGCCTTCTCGTGCCACACAGCCCTTGGCATCATGCGCCCAGGAGAGAGGAAATGCGTGTCTGTGTTCTTCCACCCCGAGACCCTGGACGTCAGAACTGTGGACTACATCTCCATCATGCCCTCTGGCTGTGCCTCCCAAACCCTGCTCAAAGTGGTTGGTTTCTGTACAGGTACTAGCTTCCCCAGGATGCTGCACTCCTTGGGAACAGGAGCAGCCCACCCTTCTTGTTGCTGTTGTTCAGGGCTGCTGAGTTGGCTTTGGCTGCCAGCAACCCTGTGTACAACAGAAGGAAACACTGCCCGGTCCCGCACCATCATTGCAGTTCTTACTGTGCTTGAACCCATTGTTGCAGCCACTGTGTCAGTCCATCTCATTGAGGGTCTTCCCCTGTTTTGCTGACCCTCCACTTTACCAAGCATGACATCCTTCTCCAGGGACTGGTCCCTTCTGACAACACGACCAAAGTAGGTGAGATGAGGTCCGGCCGTTCTCGCTTCTAGGGAGCGCTCTGGCTGTACTTCCTCCAGGATGGATTTATTCATTCTTCTGGCGGTCCATGGTGCTTTCAATATTCTTCGCCAACACCACAATTCAAAGGAATCAATTATTTTTTGGCCTCCCATAATCATTGGCCAGCTTTCACCCACTCTTAAGATTGTGAAATCCACTGGCGTGCCAACCCCACCCCCAGGCTTGTAAGAGCCAGTTGCCTCCTTGCTCCACAGTCTCGGTGTCTGCTGCCCCCTGGTGGGCTCTATGAGGAATCACTGTGGACCTCTGAGATTCTGATGCTGCCATCCCCTCTGGTCATGCTAGCGTTTGGCTACAGCGGTTGGGGCTCTGGCCTTCCCAACCTGGCCTTCTGTCTCCAGCAGGGGCCCTTTCTGAGACATCACTGGGGACACCCCAGCTCTATGCAGGTGGCAGAGCCACTCATAGGCCCCTGTCTCCCATGCCAGGTCCAGCTGTGTCCCTGCAGTACAACTGCATCAACTTCAGCTGGATCAGCCTCGGGATGCATGCTGAGAAGTCCCTGTGGATTGAGAACAGGGCGAACTGCACGGCCTACTTCCAGTTTGCCATTGACTGCCAGGAGAGCGTCTTCAGCATCCAGCCCACCTTTGGGACCCTGGTGGGCAAGACCCGCATGACCCTGCACTGCACCTTTCAGCCCACTCACCCCATCATCTACTTCCGGAGGGTTGCCTGTCTCATCCATCACCAGGTGAGTAGTCAGGGAGGAGTGGAGCCAAGGGAGAAGGGGTTCCCCTGGGGAAGAACCATGTATAGGGCAGTGGAAGTACCAGTCTGAGGCCAGTGAGGAAGACAAGGCTTGGTGCCCATCTAAACTTCTGGGGCTGTCTGCCTGGAGCATATCCTCCTCCAGGGGCCTATGAGGACTCACTCTGGGCAGGTGGGGATCTCAATCTTGTCTTGACTGCTCCTGGCCAGGGACACTTCTGCTGCTGCTGTTAGGCTGGGGAGAGGGAGGTTTGGGCCATATGCCACACAGCATGTGCCGGGCAGAGGGCCTTAAGGTGAGGACCCCAACCCAGGCCCCTGGGTACTGTTGTACAAGCTGTTCCCTGACCAGGGGGCCCAGCCAAGGGGGTGAATAGGGTGTGAAATCTAGCCCAAGTCCCACCCCTGAGCCATGTGCCCGAGCTCTGAGCTGCATCTGTCTACTCAGAGGAGAGGGTCTTTTCCTAGTTCATGGTTCATGAAGGTGTGCTATGGCTGGGCAGCCCCTGGGGTGGCAGGAAAGGACACAGAGCAGAGGGAGGGCCTGGTGAGATCTCTGTCCTGCTCTAGGGGAGGCCTGAGCTCGGTCTCTTGGCTGGCAGTAGGATGAGCAATAGAATGCCCGGATCAGAGGGGGAGAGCACGCTATGGCCCAGGGCGCTGAAGGGCTGGGTGCTGTTCTAGGTCCTGACCATCCCTGGCTCCCACCGTCTCCCCAACTGTTGGGATGCTCACTTGGCCTACCACCCTGTGACTTCTGCCCTGCTGCCCCTCATACTCTCTCCCCTTCTGTCCTCAGTTCTACCACCAGCACCCTCATTTCTCCCCGCCCCCCCATGTCCTGTCTCTCACGACATTGCAGGAGCCAGTGTTCCTGGACCTGATTGGAACCTGCCACTCAGACAATACCAAGCCGGCCATCCTGAGGCCCCAGCACCTCACTTGGTACCGCACACACCTGGCACGGGGCCTGACGTTCTACCCTCCTGACATCCTGGGCACCATGGTGAAGGAGAACAGGCTGGGGCAGGATAAGGATGGGGCCCTCATGATCAGCGAGGTATGTGCAGACCCCCCAGAGCCCCCTGGGGCAGGCTCCCTTCCCTCCCTACGTTCAGATCCCCTTCTCTAGCATCCCTAGGGTGGCCCTTGTCCCTGGAGTTCTGCAGTCACCATTAGCTGCTGGGGGAGATCTGTGTGAAGCCCTTTCAGCCTTTTCTAGAGAGGAGTGGGCAGAAGAGGGGCAGTAGTAGTGCGGATGGTGGGTGCACCCGTGTCTCCCCACGCAGGACTTGGAGGACAAGCCACCCCAGCAGTACCCTGCCATCCCTCCCATGACTGAGTACTTCTACAACGGCACCAACAACATGGCCATCTTCCCACCGCCTGTCAGCATGGAGCCCATCGAGGTGGACTTTGGTGCTTGTCCCAGGCCTGAGAACCCCAACCCTGTCCCCCTGTGCCTGATGAACCACACAAAGGGCAAGATCACCGTGGTCTGGATACGCAGGCCTCACTGTCCCTTCTGGGTGAGCCCAGTCACCTGCGATGTGCCCCCACTCAAGTCTACCGCCATGCGCCTGCACTTCCAGCCACTGCACCCCAACTGCCTATACTCAGTGGAGTTGGAAGCCTTTGCTATCTATAAGGTTTGCATGTGGAGGACAGCAGGTCTGTCCTGACCCCTGAATGTCGGGATGGGGTGGGGAGGTAGAGGGTGTTGCAAGGACCCAGTCTCTCCAACCCAGGCTTTTCTCGCTCCCCTTGCCTTCTTCCAGATGCATCGTTTTCTTTAGCCAAGGTGTTTCCAGGCCCACCTGACTATGTCTAGTTTATGTGTGCCCTCCCACCCTCTCCAAATGGAGAACTCAGCTGCCATCAAATTTGGCTCCCTGGGGCTTCCAGCTAGCTTATCCTCCAATCCCTGAGATAGGAACAGTGGTCCCTCCAAAGGAGCTGTGGCTGCCATGGGCAAGAGCCAGGGCCTGGCGAACAGTGTTATGAAGGGGCTCCTAGTAGGTGCACAGGCTGCCTCCAGCCCAGCAAGTCCCCTTACTCTAAGATGCATCTCTGCCCCTCTCCCACCTCACCCCCAGTTGTTGTTGTATGCCATCCCGATATATGACAGAGTAGAATTACCCCATAGAGTTTTCCAGGCTGTAATTTTATGATCCTGAGGTCTTTTCTCCCACAGAGCTGCTGGTGGGTTGGAATTGCCAGCCTTTCAGTTAGCAGCCGAGTGCTTAACCGTTGTACCATCAAGGCTCCTTTATCCCCAGTTAGTCCTGCCCTTTCTCTTCCTTCTTGGGTCTGCCCACCTGCTGTTGCTCTTTGCCAGTGGCAGAGGTGGGGTACTCAGGAAGAGAGTCAAGCAGAAGCCTGCAGTCAAGATCAAGAGTTATTTACCAGCTGTGTGACGCTGGGCAAAATGCTCAGTGTCTGTGAGCCCTGGTCTTTCCATCTGTAAACATGAGGTCATAACCAAAATTTTGAGGGTGCTTCAAAGCCTCCTTTTATTGCCTCCATTCTAACATCTTAGTAGCTGCAGGTGTGTAGGCATAAGGCTTGGGGACACCTGGGCTTGGAGGCTGAGCATGTCAGATTTTTAGGTTAAGGACCTGTGCTATCCCATACAGCAGCCAGCAGCCACGTGTGGCTACTGAGCACCTGAAACACAGCTGGTCTGAACTGAGAGGTGTTATCAGTGTAAAATATACACTGGATTTTGAAGCCCTTGTGGTATAATGGGTAAAGCATTTGGCTGCTCCCAGAAGGTTGGTGGTTCAAACCCACCAGCTGTTCCACAGGAGGTATGAGGCAAATCTTATAAAGATTTACAGCCTTGGAAACCCAAGGGGGGTCTCTATGAGTCAGAATCGACTTGATGGCAGTGGGTTTGGTTTGTTTTAGTATGAAAAGAAGAATGCAAAATATCTCCTACCTAATTTTTACTAATGCTTACAGGCTAAAATAGATTTTTTTTTCCTCATCTATTGGGTTAAATAAGCACATTATTAAAATTAATTTCACATGTTTTACCGTGGCTGCTGGAAGGTTTACAATGACGTTGGTGGCTGGCACCATGGCCTGCATTATATTTCTGTTGGACAGTGCTTCGGACTCATTCCTAATGAATGAGTGCTGCTTTCACATCCGCATTTCTTTCCCAGCCCCACCCTCCTCCCAGGACGGTAGCTAGCTTTAGAGTGTTTGCTGAGTGCCCGGAGCAGGGCCTGGCCGGCGGATGATGGCTGTGTTAGGGCTGTTGTTCAGGCCATCTTTCCTGGGAAAGCTCTCCTGCCTGTGCAGGACTCCTGCAGAATGGGGGCAGGGCGGGTACCCCCAGGGCTGAGCCCAGGACTCTGAGTTTTCTCCATGGCTCCGGCCCTCCAGGTCCTGCTGAACTACAGTAACATTGAGGAAGACTGCACGGTGTGCCCGTCCTGGTGCCTGACGCTGCGGGCGCGAGGTCATAGCTACTCTGCTGCTTTCGAGCACCACATCCCCCAGTACTCCCTGGATGCCCCCAAGGTGAGTGTGGCCTCTGCAGCAGGGGGAGATGGGGCCAGGGAACCCCACTTCCACCTTGGCCTGCAAACTAAGCCCCTTCTCTTGCTGGCCTTAGAAACACATTCCCACGTGGTCCCTGGCCATCCCTGTCGCCCTAGGCCAGCCCTTGGGCTCTGGGCCAGCCAAAGATTGTTTTCTAGGACAGACCCTGGGGCTGGGAGAGGACACGGAGGGCCTAGCAGTCTAGGAGCTGGGCAGCTGGTTCTGTCCTGCTCCCTCTGAAATGTTCCTCTGATCTAGCACTTTCATTAGTCTATGCCATTTACTGAGCACCTCGTACCCCAGGCCCCGTACCAGGGCCTAGGGAGATGACATCCACACCGTGAGCCCTGCCCCTGGGAGCACCCAGCCCTATGGGGAGACAGTACCAGTCCTTGGCTTAGGTCCATTCCTCAGGAAGTCATAACTCCCAGGCCTCTCCCAAGTGTCTCTGGAGGCCCCATCTGACCTGAGAGGCAGGATAACATAGGGCTTAAAAGTACAGACCACACTCGCAGCCCAAAGCAGCTGGATGCCAATTGTGGTTTCACTGTCCGTCCATGCATCCTCTCAGTTCCCTTCAGCGGTGTCTCTTTTCCTCACAGTCCTCACTACCCTCATGCTTCACTATGTTGGAAAGCTGCTTGAAGGTGACAATGCTCCCCCCACCATCTATAATTCTGACTTGAAATCCCAAACCTACACCGCCCACGAGGCTTGCCCCCACCCCGACTTCGATTTCCCACAAGATCTCCTGGCTGAGTCCTCCACGCTCTTCAGGGCCTTGAGATAGAGTCTGGGCTGTGTGGCTCCCAGTTCAATGGGAACTCTAGTCACAGAGTACAAACTTGTACTTTGTGGCCTGTTCAGTTCTAGCCAAGTGCTGGTCTACCCATCATGCTTAAAGTAAGCATTTGGGAGCAGGGATTGCTGGAGGTTGCCCTTCTCTGAGTGGGGTTCCTCTCAGCTACCTCCATCAGAATCATCTATAAGGGGTTATTTATCCCAGAGCTTCTGGACCAAGATCTCTACAAGTGGGTTTTCCAAAAGGTGATTAGAGTGTACCATAAAATGAAAGAATTTCTACTCCAACCTTGAGGAAGGGTCTTGGAGGAGTTTCCCAGGGCCTTGTTTCTGTGATAGCCCCCTCTCTTTGACTGAGGCTCTCTGGAAAACAGAATCATTTGTGGGTACCAGGCTGCAGCCTCCCTCAATTCCTTGCTCCCAGAGTGTTGAATGGGATGTAGAGAAGCATCTAGGATCTCCTTGGAGACAGCCCCACCCAGGTCCACAAACACTTCCTGAGAGGAGTAGAGATGTGAGCATGAGTCCCTCTCCACTCTTCTCGCCCACTCCCCAGCTATTTCCTGCCGTGTCTCCTGGGGAGCCCTCCTACCGCAGCCTCCTCCTGCTCAACAAAGGCTCTGTGCTGCTGACCTTCAGCCTGGCCCCCAAAAGCAGCTCAGACATCATCCTGCAACCCAGCTGTGGCCTTGTGGCCTCTGAGGCCCACCAGATCTTCTATATCTGTACCTACCCCAAGGGAAACTCCTGGAAGCAGCACCTTTTCTACCTGCAGTTCAACTCCTGCCCCCAGTATCTCAAGGTAGGGAGCTGTGTCCCTGGGAGTGGGCCTTTCTTTCCAAAGCCACATTCTACAGCTCTCTTCACAGGCTCCCCTAGAGGAGCCAAGGGGCCACCCCCCCATCCAGGAAGGGTACCCCTCAGCCACATCCAGGAACAGCTCTCCCATAGGTCAGAGCTCTGCCTGTCCACCTCATGGAACTTGGGCCCAGGAAAAGGGGTGCAGAGGTCCTCAATGGGAGGAGCTGGGGAAAACAAGTCTCAAAGCTACCGGTGGTAGAAGGGTGTTGAGACCGCTTGGACCAGGCCAAGGATAGGACCTGGGGCGCCCATGTCTGGCCCCATGAAGTGGCTGCTCTGTCCTCTCTCTGTCCCTGTATCTTTTTTCAGAACTACTCCCTGCATCAGTCGCTACCCACTCTACCTTCAACAGAAGCTGCCCATGCTCAGGAGGGTCTTCTGCTGCCCACTGTGGCTTCCTGGGTGCATGAGGGTGTCAGGGCTACAGGGTGAGGTCAGGACCCTAGCCCTCTTTCCTCTGGCCCCAGGAAGTGAGCATGCAGAGCCGTGAGGAAGCCCTGCAGCTGAAGCTGGAAGCCTGTAAGAGCATCTTCTTCAAGCCCACCTGGGTCGGCTACTCCTCCACCAGCCCCTTCACCTTGCACAACCCCTCGCGTCTGCCCCTGGAGTTTGAGTGGAGGGTCTCTGAGCAGCACCTCAAGGTGCTGGCTGTGCAGCCTGCCCGGGGGCTCATCCTGCCTAATGAGACCATTGTGAGTGGCCTCCCCCACTGCCAAGGGCTGGAGGAATGGGCGTGGACCATGGACCAGGCATAGTATGTGCACCCTCCCATTCAGTCCACAGTCACTGCCCCCCAGTCTTATGAATAGGCATTATTATTACCATCACCATCACCCCCATTTTACAAAGAAAAACCGAGACTTGGATAGAAAGAGTCATGTACTAAGATCCTAAAGTAGGAGGTGCAGAGCTGGAACTTGACCCTGGGCTTCTGACTCAGGGCCCCTGGGCACTTCCATTCTTGATCCATCATCCTCTAAGCTGTGAAGTCGGGGGGCAGATGGCTCAGAGAGCTGGGTTTGGAGCCAAGTGGTGGCTGTGTGCCATCCCAGAGGCTGCGATGGCAGTCTGAAGAGGGGCAGGAGTTGGGTCTCAAGATAGCAGACCCTGCCCCTAGCCTTATAGACTAGTTGGGGAGGCCAAACTTGGAACAAGAACCACTAGCACAAGGTGTCTGTAAGAGCCCCGGGAGCAGGCACTGGGGAGAGGAGAAGTGACACGGACTCTGAGTCAGCCTCGGAGAGTCTGTCCCAGCCCCAGCCCTCACCTGCTGTGTGACTTTGGGCAAGTTACTTCACTTCTTTGAATCTCCAGAGGCTCATCAGAAAACAAGGCATGAGAACCATAGCACTTACCTCATGGGGATGTCAGTTTGTGAGGCTTAGGGAGACAGCATAATATACGGTAAAGTGCCTGGCACAGGGTAAACCCTCAGAAAGGGGCTTGGTTCCCTGCAGTGGGAGGGCAGAGGGCCAGGAGCCTGGGGTAAACTTCCAGTAGACCCCCAGTCAAGGAGTACCTCTGTGACCCTAGATCTTGACATGGACCTTCAGCCCTTTGGAGGAGACCAAGTACCTGTTCCGAGTGGGGATGTGGGTCTGGGAAGCTGGCCTGCCTCTGAATACCAAGCCCCCTGCCACCGCCCCCTACATGCTACGGCTGGTGGGCATGGGCATCACCAGCAGCCTCTCTGTGAGTAGGAGGCCTGGCAGCGGGGGAGGAGGGTGGTGCTGGCAGAGCCAGGGCATAAGAGGGCATGGGGTGGGAACCAGATACCTGTGTCTGCCCTGCTCTGAGGCAGAGGTGGGAGAACCAGGCCGTGGGGCTGGGGAAGCCTCCCACCCCCGGCTGGCTGACTCTGGCCCCCAGGTGAAGGAACAGGAGCTGGACTTCGGGAGCGTGCTGGTGAACAGCAAGCAGTCCAGGTTTCTCGTGCTGCTGAACAACGGCAACTGTACCCTTTATTACCGCCTGTTCCTGGAGCAGCACAGCCCTGAGATCACCAGCAGTGACCCCCTCGGTACTCGGACCTGGGCTGCGGCTGGGGGCAGGAAAGGCAGGGTGGACACAGGTTAAGACTAGAGTTTGGGGTCAGGCAGGTCAGGGGTGAAGACCTGGGACTTCTGCTTCTCAGATGTGCCACACTAAGCAGGTGACTTTCCTTCCTGAGTGTCACCAGTGGCACCTATTTTACAGGCTATGAGGTGGAGGAAAGTGCTTAACAGGGTCCAGTGATGCTAAGAAGTGTGGTCCCTCTGTCTTGAGCTGGAGGAAGGACTGCTCCCCATGCCTGGCTCAGCACCTGTCTGCAGCCGGTTCTCTGCTGGCCTAGGGGAAGGTGTCGGGAGGAGTAGGAGGAGAGGCCAGGCCTCCCCTACAGTGAAGACCTCCTCTGCCCCTGCCCCTCCCCTGCCCTGGGCCATCCCTGAGCAGATCTGCAGCTGGAACAGACAGAGGGGAGCATGCCACCCCGGTCCCAGGACAGCATCGTCCTGATTGCCTGCCCCAAGCACCGGGCCCAGTACTCTTGGACCGTCAGCTACGTGCTCCTCTCCCAGAGAGGTACCTGGGCCACCTCACCTGGTGGAGGGAGACAGGGCCAAGGGAGAGCAGGAGGGAGAGGGGTGCAGTGTGAGGTGGAGTGGGGGGCTGCTGAGGGTTAAGACGAGCAGAGTGAGTGGAAGCATGTGAGGGTGTGGCTGTGTGGTGCACATGCCATGCACACCATGTCTGTGTGTGGGAGTGTTTGTGTGTGCCTGAGCAGTGGAGGGCTTCTGGTGAAGGGTTAGGACTGCCCTGCTAATTGGTGGTGTGATCTTAGAGGCATCTCCAGCCTCCCTGGGCCTCAGCCTCCCCTCTGGAAGGTGGTGGTGTTATGAGCCTGCCCCGTGGTTGTCGCTAGTCTGCCCTGCGCTGCCAGTGCAGCATGGAATGAGGGTGAAGGGTGTGGACACTGGAACCCGAGTGTCTGCGATTGGATCCTGGCTCCAGTAATCTTAGCGAGTTGTTTCACCTCTCTGTGCCTCAGTTTCCTTTTCTGTGAAATGACAGTAATAACAGTGCACAGGCAACAAAAAGGAATGAAGTATTGGCACATGCCACAACATACATGAACGCTGAAAACATTTGTTGTTGTTGTTGTTGTTAGGTGCCGTCGAGGCAGCTCCAACTCGTAACAACCTCATGTACAACTGATGAAACACTGCCTGGTCCTGTGCCAGCCTCACAATCCTTGCCAAACCTGGACCCATCGTTGCAGCCACTGTGTCAATCCATCTTGTTGAGGGCCTTCCCCTTTTTCACTGACCCTCCATTTGGCCAAGCATGATACCCTTCTCCAGGGAATGATCCCTTCTGACAATATGACCAAAGGAGGTGAGATGAAGTCTGGCCATTCTCATTTCCAAGGAGCATTCTGGCCAGACTTCTTCCACGACAGATTTCTTCTTCTTCTTTTTTTTCTATTGGCAGTCCATGGTACTTTCAGTATTCTTCGCCAACACCACAACTCAAAAACATCAACTCTTCTTTGGTCTTCCTTGTTCGTTGTCCAGCTCTCACATGCCTATGAGGTGATTGAAAATACACCATGGCTTGGGTTAGGCGCACCTTAGTCTTCAAAGAGATATCTTTGCTCTTCAGCACTTTAAAGAGGCCTTTTGAAACAGGTTTGCCCTGTGCAATATGTCATCTGATGTCTTGACTGAGTGTTAGGTGACTTGATGTCACTGAACAACAACAACAAATGTTTTCAGGGTTCGTGTATGTTGTGGCATGTGCCAATACTTCATTCCTTTCTGTTGCCTCTGCACTGTTATTACCGCCATTTCACAGAAAAGGAAACTGAGGCACAGAGAGGTGAAGCAACTTGCTAAGATTACTGGAGCCAGGATCCAATCGCAGACACTCGGGCTCCAGTGTCCACGTGGACCCTTCACCCTCATAACACCACCACCTTCCAGAGGGGAGGCTGAGGCCCAGGGAGGCTGGAGAGGTCTCTAGGATCACACCACCATTAGCAGGGTGGTCCTAACCCTTCACCAGAAGCCCTCCACTGCTCAGGCACACGCAGGCACAAACTGTTTCCATTGATGTTGATTGTGGGACCAAGTAATATGAAATCTTTGACAACCTCAATCTTTTCTCTGTTTATTGTGACCCTGCTTATTGGTCCAGTTGTGAGGATTTTTGTTTTCTTTATGTTGAGATGTAATCCATACTGCAGACTGAAGTCTTTAATCTTTCTCAGTAAGTGCTTCAAGTCATCCTCACTTTCAGCAAACAAAGTTGTATCATTAGCGTATCTCAGGTTGTTAGTGATTCTTCCTCGAATCCTGATGCCATGTTTTTCTTCATATAGTCCAGCAGATTGCTCAGGGGTCCAGCACCCTCAGCCAGTATGACATTGCTGGGGCTGGGAGACGAGCCACTCCTCTCTTCACATCCTCTCCCCAGATAACAAGCCTGGCGAGAAGCAGAAGCTGTGCCGGGTCTCCCTGGTGGCCGTGTACCCCCTACTCTCTATCCTGGATATCTGCGCCACGGGCAGCACTGAGGGCATCACCCGGAATCGCCTGTGGCACCTCTTCTCCCTGGATATGCTCAACAGTTACTTGGAGCGAGACCCAACCCCCGGGGAGCTCACCTACAAGGTGCCCACCCGGCACAGGTGAGCTGGGCGTAGGGAGAGTGGGGCTTATCTGAAGATGCTCTTCCTGCTTCCTGCCTGCACTCCCAGCTCCCCACCCTGTCCAGGCCATGGCTCCCCAACTCTTTGGAGAAGAGGGACCTCCAAATTCATGCCCATCCCTGAAGGACTTGGCTTGAGGTCTGCTGTGCTGGTCTACTCCAGCACCCCAAGTCCTGGACTCTCCAGTTCCCAACTTGCATGGGTGGGTGCTCAAGCCAGTAGGCCTGGAGGCCCCGGCCTGTCCCCGTTCCTGCTCACTGGCTGCCTCTGAGCCCATTTCTCTGCTTTGTTTAAACAGCATGAGCCACAGCCCCGCTATCTTCACCCCTTTGAAGCTGGACTTCAATTTTGGGGCTGCACCGCTTGAGGCTCCACCTTCTGTGGTGCTCCTGGCCCTGAAGAACAGTGGGGTGGTGCCCCTGGACTGGTATGGCTGCCTGAAGGGGGTGTGTGGGGCCAGGGAGGCAGGGACCCGGAGGCTGGGAGGGAGGAAAGCTGCCTTCTCTTGCTGATGGTAGACATGGCTGCCTGGTGCCTCCCGTTGCTGGGACTGGGGAGGCCAACGGTGGGCTGGGGCACCAAGCAGCAGCCCTCTATACCAGCTGTCTTCTCGGGAGCTGGGACCTGTTGCTGGCTGAGCTGTGTCCATATGCCCAGAAGTGCTGAAATCACCCTGCTAAGGGTGTAGTCATCTTAGTAACTCAGTGAACGAGCAGGATTCATTGAGTATCTGCAATAGGCCAGGCCCTGTGCTTCACAAGCCTTTTCTCCTCCAGCCTTCACACCAATCCTCTAACAACATGCTCCCCTCCTGACCTTTTCATAGACAGGAAGATTGAGGGTCAGCAAGGTCAAGGACCCAGCCAAGGCCACAAAGCTATTAATGCACAGAAACCAATTGCCATGAGGTCGCTTCTGACTCATGGTGACCCATGTGTGTCAGGGTAGACCTGTGCTCCACAGGGTTTTAATAACTAATTGTTCAGAAGTAGATGGCTAGGCCTTTCTTCCAAGGTTCCTCTCAGTGGACTTGAACATTTAACCTTTCAGTAAGTTAATGGTTTGTGCCACTCAGGGACTACTCCTGGTTCAAGCCCCCCTAAAGGAGCCCTGGTGGCACAGTGGTTGTTGTTGTTGTTGTTGTTGTTAAGTGCCGTCGAGTCATTTCCAACTCATAGCGACCCCATGCACAGCAGAACGAAATACTACCCGATCCCGCGCCAGCCCCACAATCCCTGCTATACTTGAGCCCATCATCGCAGCCACCGTATCAATCCATCTCCTTGAAGGCCTCCCCCTCTTTCGTCGACCCTCCACCCTACCAAGCATGACATCCTTCTCCAGGGAATGGTCTCTTCTTACAACATGACCAAAATAGGTGAGACGAAGTCTGGCCATTCTTGCTTCCAAGGAGCATTCTGGCTGCACTTCCTCCAGGACAGATCTGTTAGTTCTTTTAGCAGTCCACGGTACTTTCAGCATTCTCCCCCAGCACCACAACTCAAAAGCATCAACTCTTCTTCGGTCTTCCTTATTCATTGTCCAGCTCTCACATGCATACCAGGTGATTAGAAATATCATGGCTTGTGTCAGGCGCACCTTAGTCCTCAAGGAGATATCCTTGCTCCTCAGCACTTGAAACAGTTCCTTCGCAGTTGACTTCCCCAATGCTACACGTCGTCTAATGTCCTGACTGCTGCTTCCGTTGGCATCAATTGTAGAACCAAGCAACGTGAATTCCTTGACAACCTCAATCTTTTCTCCATTTATTGTGAACTGACAGCATTGTACTTCAGGACAGATCTTGAAATCTCCTTTGTGATGATGAATGCCACGTCATTCCTTTTCAAACTGTCATTCCCAGCATAGTAGATCATATGGTTGTCTGATTCAAAATGGCCAAAACCAGTCCATTGCAGCTCACTAATGCCAAGGATATCAATCTTTATGCGTTCCATTTCCTTTTTGACAACTTCCAATTTTCCTAGATTCATACTTCATACATTCCATGTTCCGATGATTAATGGATGTCTGTGGCTGTTTCTCTTCAATTTGAGTGGTGCCACATCAGCAAATGAAGGTCTCGAAAGCTTTCTCTTTTCCATGAGTAAGGCTGGGTTTACTCAGATGTTGCAGCTCTTTCCCAGTCCTATTTTGCGAGCCTTTTAGCCTAAATGGACTATTCCTAAAGTTGCACGGTAATGTACCAAACAGTGTTTCTTTGCTATTCATAAGGTTTTCCCTGGCCAATTCTTTCAGATGTGGACGGCCTCTTCCTTCTTCCTAATCTGTCTCAGTCTATAAACTGGGCTGTTACCTATGCACCAGGTGCATCTCGCTGGGTTTTAAACACCAGAGGCTCAGCCTCAAAACTCACGTCTACATGTCACCACAGTAGGACAAACCGACAGACAAGTTTGTCCTGCTGTTGGAGACCTCTCGTATCCCCCCCACCTGGGTCCCTGTGACTGACTGTTCCTCTGTCTGGCTTCCTGTCTTTTAATCCCATTTCTCCTGCTCTTCTGCACAGTGGTTAGATTTCACTAACTGAAAGGTTAGTGGTTCAAACCCACCAGCCACTCTGCGGGAGAAAAATGTGGCAGTCTGCTTCCATAAAGATTTGCAGCCTTGGAAACACTGTGGGCAGTTCTACACTATCCTATGAGGTCATTATGAGTTGGAATCAACTCAGTGGCAATGGGTTTGGTTTTTCTGCTTTAGAGTCCCTATACCAGTTAGCCAGCAAGCAAGTGTCAAGTTCCTCCTGTTACCAGGCGCTGTGCTAGGCTCTGGGTCCAATAGACAGGGCCCTTGATTCAGTGGGGACCAGGCATGGAATGGGGGAGATTTGAGGGTCTAGGGAGGGGTATAGGGCAGGGATCTACTGCCTTGGAGTCAGCTTCAGTGCACCCTGCCACTGAGGGGCCACAGCAGAGCAAAGCCTCATGGGTCTGTACTGGCCAATCAGATCCCTGTCTACCTGAGTAGGCTTCACCTCTCTAGTCCCATGGGGCCCAGCTTGGAAACCTGAGCCATCAGCTGGCCTGCCTGTGCCTGACATTCCTCCCACCAGGGCACAGAACCTGTGCCCAGCAACCATGCTGCTCAATGCCAGGACATTTTCTTGTCCTTCCTCCTGCCTTCACTATGCACCTTGATTTCCTCGTAAACTTCCTTTTTGTGACTTCCAATTTCTCTTGACCCAACAGAAGTGGAAAAGAAGTGTCCTCATCTGAGTCAGACTGGGGAGAGGGAGCCAAGAGTCCTGCCTGGGCATGGCAGGTGGTGGGGGAGGTGGGGGCATCTCTGTCATCTCAGAAACCGTCCTGCCTGAGGAGAGTCTTGGAGTGTGTAGACATGAAGGTGGAGCAGGGGCTGGATCCTCAGGTGTCCAATGGTAGCCCCCTTACTCTCTGGCTTATTCTCTGTGGTGGAGGGACATGGAGGAGTTGGCTTCTTTGGTGGCTCCTGTCTGGGAAGGGCAGGACTATGAGTAACAAGAGCTCCTGCCCTAAATAACTGAGGAGCTTGGCAGAGCTGCTGGCCTGGGCAAGGAAAGCCCATGTGCTGCCTTGAGCTCTGGCTCTGCCATTCTCCAGGGCTCTCTGAATGGGCCAGGAGCCAGGCCCTGCAGGGCTGGGGGCAGGGAGGGGTCGGCACAGCACCGTTGGCCCGTGTCCTGGAACAGGGTAGGGTGTTCTGGTGGGACGCAGCTCCACTCGCTCTGTGAAGAGGGACCAGGCGCGGGACACTGAGGTGGGAGGAGACCCAGGCAGTGTGCCCACTGAGCTGGCTGATCCATCAGGAGCTGGTTTGAGGCGCAGGAAGGCGTTCCGTGCCCCTTCCAGGATTCCAAGCACAGGGAGTCTTCCTTAGAAGGCTGGCCTCTCCTAGAGTTTTTGTGTTGTGTTTTCTTTCAATTTCTTAGAAGGCTATTTTTGAAAATTCTGGCCTGCCTCTGCTGAGCTCATAAAGAACAGACCAGGGGTTTTGTTCCTGCCAAGGCCAGCAAGAAAAGGGGAGGGTGGACTTGGCCTGGAGGGCTGGCAGGTAGGACAGAGTGAGAACCTGAAGGGGGAGATAGAGAGCCACACAGCTGCACCACTCCTTCCTGGCCTCCTCCTTCCAAAGCCTCTCCCTCGCTCAGCCCAGGGAGATACAGGGCCTTACAAAGTTAAGTTAATGTCATTTGTTCATTTGTTCACTCATTGATTCACTGGACAAACCTTTACTGATAGCAGGCTCTGGGCTGGGCCCTCAAAATAGAAAGGATGAGCCTCACTCCCCGTCCTTCAGGTCTCTCTTGGAAGGCCACTGCACTCTGTCCTGGAAGCGCTGGGGGCAGGCACATCAGAAGAGCTTCCGGAGAACGCTGCAACCTTGCTTCACCTGCCTTAGCCTGGTGAAGGGGCAGTGAGGCCAGGCAGGAGGCCCTCGCTGACAGATGGCCTGCAAGTACACGGGGAGGGAGAAGGGTGCAGAACAGGTGGACATGGACAGGGAGGGCAGCTGGTAGGGAGCAGGGGCCTACCGCCTGCCCCTGGTAACCCCTAGTAAACTTTGGTCTCTACGCATTAGCCCATTCTAGACATCTCACATAAATGAGATCATGCAGTATTTGTCCTTTTGTGTCTCACGTCCTTCAGCATAATGTTTTCAAGGTTCATCCATATTGTAGCATGTTATCGGGATTTCATTTCTCTTTATGGCTGAATAATTAAAGGAGTCCTGGTGGTGCTGTGTAAAGCACTCGGGCGCTAACTGCAAAGTTGGCAGTTAGAACCTACCAGTCACTCCATGGGAGAAAGATGAGGCAGTCTGCTTCCATAAGGATTTACAGCCTTGGAAACCTATGGAGCAGTTCTGCCCTGTCCTGTAGGGTCACTATGAGTTGAAATCCACATGACAGTAGTGCCTTTAGTCTTTATGTATATATCACATTTTGTTTACCCAAATGTCTGTTGATGGACATTTGAATTGTTTCCACCTAATTCATTCTCTTTTAATAGCTGCATCATAGTCAAAATACAAAGGAGCCCTGGAGTTGAGCACTCATCTGCTAACTGAAGAGTTGGGGGTCTGAACCCACCCAGTGGCTCCATAGGAAAGATCTGGCCCTCCACTCCCATAGAGATTACACACTAGGAAACCCTATGGAGGGGGTCTGCTCTGTCACATGGGGTCTCAATGAGTTGGAATCAGCTCAACCGTACTTAACAATGGTCTATGGTATGGATGGACCTTAAGTTAGTAACCTACTGCTTAACTGGGAGACATTATTTGTCAGAAGGCTGGCAGTTCAAACCCACCAGCTACTCCTCAGAAGGAAGGTTGGGCAATCTACTTCTGTAGTGATACCACCTCGGAAACCCAAGGAGGGGTCGCTATGAGTCGCCTCTGACTTGATGGCACATAACAACAGCAGTTTTTGTTTTGTTTTGTTTTTTTGTTTTTGCCACTATCAAGAGGGTTGTAAAAACCATCTTTGTATGTGTATGGGCACAAACACACATGTTCTGTTATCCCTGCAGGTTAGTTCCCCAAAGTAGGGTTTCTGAGTCAAAGTGCACATGCATCTTTGATTGTAACTGATGCTGCCAAAATTCCATTCAAAAGGTCACAGCAGTTCCCTCTCTCCCTAGCTGTGTGTGAAGGCATCTGTCCTCTCTAAAGTCACCAGCACTGGGTAGAAACATGTTTCTTGTTTTGGAGGCGAGAAACTGTGAGATTGGTTCCACGCAGGAGTTTTAATTTGCATTTCCCTGGTTCCTGTTGCGGCTTTGCAGAGGGTTCCTGGCTGTTTTCACTTCTCTTCTGGATGCTGCTTGTTCTTATTCCTGCCCAATTCGCTACCGGGGCCAGTTCTGGGCCATCTCTCCAAGAGTGAAGGGGTTCTCCTTTCCAGATTATGGCCTTGGGCCCCTTTGTTCCTCGTTTTGTCAGCTATCGCAGGGACGTTCATTGTGCACAATGAGGCGGTGGTGATTCAGTGGTAGGGTTCTCGCCTTGCACCCGGGAGACCAGACTTTTGATTCCTGTCTCATGTCAGTGGTTGTTCTGGTCCCATAGTGCCGCTCTGACAGGAATATACCACAAATGGGATGGCCTTAACAAACAGGAGTTCGTTACAATTTAGAAGCTTTAAGTCCAGGTTCAAAGTGCCAAGCTCTAGGAGCTGGGTGAAAGCCCCTCAACCTTGGGGTCTAGCTCTGCCTCCTGCTCCCGGCCCACTGGAGCTCAAGGTGTTTCTTCAGTCAGACAGCTACTGGCTGCTGAGGCTGAGAAGCCCCAAGGTTGACAAGTAAAAAGGCACAGTCCCGATGTTACCAAACCACACAGCAGGCCATTGTAAGTCCCAAGGTGGGCAGAGCATAGCAGGCTGCTGAGGAACAACACAGCTACATGCAGGATCCAAGCCATAGGCTAGAGACCATTCCCAAGGCTTCTCCTTATATACAGGAAGCAGACCACATCCCAAAGGCAGCTATTCAGCTGCTTGTGGTAGATCCCACCATGGAGCTGATTGCCAGTCCCATCATGGGGAATAACTCCCACCAGCTGCCCAGCCACTCAGCCAGGCCCAGCCAAGTTGACACACAAACATGAGTACCACAGTGGTACATTGCTGTGATGCTGAACAGGCTTCAGTGGAGCTTCCAGACTGAGACGGCCTAGGAAGAAAGGCCTGGTGATCTACTTCTGAAAATCAGCCACTGAAAACTCTGTGGACCACAACAGTCTGATCTGCAGACAGTCATGGGGCAGGGGCGCAGGCCTGGACAGCATTTTGTTCCATTACACGCGGGGTCATTATGAGTCAGGCTGACTTGGCAGCAGCTAGCAATGATGCACAGCCCTGCTTCTAGTTTGACAGTGGCGGCCTGCTGGAGCATCCATTCTTTACCCCTGGGCCCAAGCTGGCCTGGACACCCTCCCTCTCAAGGACCCCCTAGTTGGGGCTGCTGGCATTTCTTGGAGCCTCAGCTGACCCTTTCCTAAGAGCTTCAGTGCAGAAAACCTTCAAGGTTTAGTGGCCAGCTCAGAATGATCCACACATGTGAGTCACCCTCTTAACCCCTTATACCCACTGTGAGAGCTTCAACCTTCATTTCTCACCCGTAGCTGTGGCCCTGCTTCTGTTCACAGGTTTGGGGACCAAAATGAAACGAGAGTCTACAAAAGCCACAATCTCTCAGCTGTGTATAGGAAGCTTGTCATTGGGGGAGTAGAGGAGGGGAGGCTGGAGGAGGCCTCCCGCCCAGGGTTCAGGGCTCAGAGCTGTGCTCACTGTTCTGACTGACAGATCCTTCGTGTGATTTCATTCCCTTGCTCCCCACCCATCTCCCAGGGCCTTCCTCTTTCCAAGTGACCAGCAGATCCACCTGGAGCTGTGGGCAGAGCAAGCAGAGTTTAACAGCACTGAGCTGCACCAAATGCGTGCACAAGACAATTGCCTTTTCTCCATCAGCCCTAAGACCGGGAGCCTGAGTCCTGGGCAGCAGCAGATGGTGGAATTAAAATACAGGTGCACCTCCAGTCCTGGAGACCCTCTTCCCCCTAACTCCTGCAGGACTGTGGGATCCCAGTGTCCCCTGAGTGGCCACCAGCCTGGGCAGACCCCACCTTTCCACTGCAGGGAAGACTCCAGACCTAATTTAATGCCTCCCCCCACCCCACCGCCGGCAGGTCCCAGCTCAGGTTCTCCACATGTTCCTAGGGGCTAGCCTGCTCAAAGCCACAGGTGTGCCATCTCCATGTGTCCCCTACTTGTCCCAGGCTTCAGAACTTACCCCTGGACTGTGTCCTCCCTTCCAGCCACCTATTCGTTGGCACTGACCGCCTCCCAGTGCTCTTCAAGGTGTCCCATGGCCGGGAGATCCTGGTAAGACCCCAGCACCTTGTCCTGTTCTGGGTCTCAGGCTGGAGGAGAGGGGGCCCTCTGGATAGCAGCAGGGGATCAGGGAAAGGGGCCCCCTGGGGAGCTGGGGTCCAGGCCTCTTCTATGGGGAACATCACTTCCTTCTAGGTCAGGATTCTAGTCATGGGACTTTGTGTTTCCAGCTCAATTTCATAGGCGTGACAGTGGAGCTGGGGCAGAAGTATGTGCACTTCACCTCCTCCAGCCACCAGTTTGTCCCTGTCCCCATCGGCGACACACTGCCCCCACGGCAGGTCAGTGGTCTTCATCCTCCTGGTCACCAAAGAGCCTGCACATTGATGTCTGCGTATCTGGCTCAGCCCTTGACAAGGTGGCAGAAACCCTGCCCTCTAGGATCCTCCACTCTTAAGAGGTGGGGTTAGCGGCTCAAAACTTGAGACTGAGCAGCTGGAGCACAGCCAAGGAAAGAGACCTTAGTCCCTGGTGCCCAGTGCTGATCCCCCCTGCCAGGCCTTGTTTCCATGCAAAAGCAGGGGATTCTTTCCTCGAGAGCAGCATTCTCCAAGCTTCTCTAACTATGAACCACACTAATACATTTTAGATTGTGACCCAGAATATAAATATGCATACAACCAAAGCAAAAGCACCACAGGTAAGTACTTCGTCTGTTGGTGTTAGCTGCCATCAAGTCCATCCCAACTCAGGGCGACCCCATGAGTTTGAGTGGAAGAGTTCCCGAGAGTTTTCTAGGCTGTGATCTTAACAGAGCCACATCCCCAGGCCTTTGCTTCCATGGTACCACTGGGTGGGTTTGAACTGCTTTAGGTTAACAGTGAGCTCAAACCATTTGTGTCACCTGGGACCCTTATACTTAAGGTACTGCCTGCAAATTACTCTGATATTTTCTCTTCTTTATTTTAAATCGTCCCATTTTTTAAATGCCGGACATGACCCACGAAACTGACCCTATGACCCAGTCACTAATAGGTCTCAGCCACAGACTGAAAAGCACTGCTCCGAGAAGAATGTCTTTCTAGAGTGAGAAGAGCCAGAATGGAACTTCTAGGGAAGCCATTGGACTTTATTTCTTTATTAACTGGGGGGAAACAGGTTCCCCTGCTCTGAAAATATATATTGGAAATCTCTAAGAGAGGAATATAGACTTTCCCTAAATATTTCAAAGCTGTGAAATTTCTACCCACTTAGAAGGCCCTGTGTTTTGGGGCAGGGCCTCTGGCCATTCAGCCTAGAGGGAGAGAAATGGGTTTTCTTCTCCTGAGGGGAGTGGGGGCCCTAGCCCTGAACTATGTTCACTTCCCTACACCACTCTCTACCCTGGCTTCCCAGCAGCCCCTTCTGGGGATGGGCACCCCAGGCCCTAGAAAAGGAAGGCAAAGCCTCCTGTGGCCCCAGCAAGCTTTCCAATGAGGCCTAACCACTTCCCTGTGGCCCTGAGTGTAGACAATGGAAAGTATCCCAGACCCAAGTCAAGAGACCCAGTTGTGCCTCCACTCAAGCTTCACAGTGGTGGCCAATCTTCCTCTTTCATTCGTGAGATGATGAAAGATTATATGATGGTCTGGACCTGTGAGAGGGCAGTGGAGACAGAAACACGAACAGATTTAGTATTCATCTTGGTGGCAGGATCATTGGGACTTTCTAGGGATTGAATATGGGAAGAAAAAGAGAGCGGGCATATCGGACACACTGGATTTCTAGTTTGAGCTACTCAGGATATGTGATGCCATTTCCTGAGAGGAGAAAACCGGGAGGAATGGGTTTCAGAGGGAATAGTTTGGTTTTGGCCAAGATTGTGATGGCTAAGGAGCTCTGAGGAGCTCTGGTAGCATAGTGCCTAAGCTACTTGACTACTAACCAGAAGGCTGGCGTCTCAAACCCACCAGCCACTCCTCTGAAGGAAGGTTGGGCAATCTACTTCCATAGTGATACTGCCTCAGAAACCCAAGGAGGGGTCACTATGAGCCAGGTCCGACTCAATGGCAAATAACAACAACAAGGAGCTCTGATGCCTAAGGAGCTCTGGGGCAGCTCTGGTGGCGTAGTTCCTAAGGCATTTGACTGCTAACCAGAAGGCTGGCAGTTCAAACCCACCAGCTGCTCCTCAGAAAGGAGGTTAGGCAATCTTCTGTAGTGATACCACCTTGGAAACACAAGGAGGGGTTGCTATGAGTCGGATCCAACTCAACTGTAGTGAGTTTGGTTTTGGTTTTTTAAGGAACTCTGGTGGCATAGTGCCTAAGGCATTTGACTGCCAACTAGAAGGCTGGTGGTTCAAACCCACCAGCCACTACTCAGAAGGAAGGTTGGGCAATCTACTTCCATAGTGATACCACTTCAGGAACCCAAGGAGGGATCCTAGTGAGTCAGATCCGACTCCATGATGGTGAGTTTGGGTTTTTTTTGTTTGTTTTTTTTTAATGAGATACTAAGAAACCAAAACCAAACTCACTGCCATTGAGTTGATTCTGACTCATAGTGACCCCCGTTAGGTTTCTGGGGCAGTAAATCTTTATGGAAGTGGATTGCTCCATCTTCCTTCCTCAGAGTGGCTGGAGGGTTTGAAGTGCCAACCTTCTGGTTAGTAGTCAAGTGCCTTAGGCACCACACCACCAGAGCTCCTGTGAGATACTAAGAGAGGCTGTTAAGTAGAGTTGGATACAAGGTCTGGAGCTCAAAGAGGTGGCCTAGGCCAGAGAAATACAATCAGCATATGTTGGAGTGAAGGTTTTTTTTTTTTTTTTCTTTTTTACTTTCTTTGTGGTGAAAACATACATAACAAGACATTCACCAACATAACAATTTCCACATTTACAGCTCAGAGACATTGATGATATTTTTCATGTTGTGCCATCATTATTACTATTCTTTCCCAAAATATTCCACCACCATTAGCATAAACTCAATGCCCTGCAAACAAAAGTTTCCCCATTCCATCTCCCTCCTATCCCTGGTAACCACTAATAATCTTTGGGATACACACACATACACACACACACACGATGGGTTCAGGTAAAGCACTCATAGGGCTGACACAGGACCAGGCCATATTTCATTCTGCTGTACGTAGGGTCACTATGAGTCAGAGACGACTCGATGGCACCTAACAACAACATATATATATATATTCCAACCTATCTAAGAATTTTCCCTCCCCTCCTGTCCCATCCCTGGTAACCAACAAAGAAAGTTTCCTTCCATATATAAACCTTTCCTTGACTATTTACAATATTGTCCTTCTGTGATTGATTTATTGCACTCAGCATAACGTCCGTTGGAGTAAGTTTTGAGAAAGATGAGAAGTGGGCCCAGGCCTAAGTCCTGATAAACTCTTTGTTCTCTGTGACTTCAGTTGTCTCATCTATAAAATGAGAGACTGGACTAGAAGATCTCCAGTTTCTTCCAGGACATTTTGTGGTTTCCAACCTTTTAATTTAGTTCTTGGGGACTTCAGACTTTGTTTTCACCCCCTTAGCTTCCTTTCAGCAGGACTGCCTCTAATGGCAGCCATTGAAAGTGGCAGCCGCACAGGTGATGAGAACAGGAGCCTGGAAAATGAGGAAGAGTCCAGATGGCTTGTGCACGGACATTACCCTAAATCCCAACACTAGCTTGATAGAGGCAAGTTGGGAGTCAATAAACTGCCCCTTTACAAATAGGATTACAGAGTCCTAAAATGTCACAGGCTGAAAACAGTTTCAAAAATGGTTCACATTCTTCCGGAGTGATCAAGCCATGAGGGAAATCAGGGGGATTTAAGGGAGCTCTCAGGAGTGACATTATGGAGATCAGCCTGTGCTCTTGCAATGGACACAGAACCCCAGACTCTTTAGATCACAGTCCTGAGCCAATGTGGAGCGTTCCCTATTCCTGCCCCTTGTAGATTTATGAGCTGTACAACGGGGGCTCAGTGCCTGTGACATATGAGATCCAGACCAACATCCTGTCACAAATTCAAGAACAAAACTTCAACCACCCCATCTTCTGCTGCCTCAACCCCCAAGGGGAGATCCAGCCGGGCACAACTGCTCAGGTCTTGTGGATCTTCTCACCCATCGAGGCCAAGACCTATACAGTAAGCAGCAGCCTAGAATAATATGATGTAGGGAGTGGGCGTTGACTCCCTCAGGAGGCCTTGCTCTGACCAACCCTCACCCCCACCCTGCTGACTTCCCAGGTGGACGTGCCCATACACATCCTGGGATGGAACTTGGCCATCATCCACTTCCAGGGTGCGGGCTATGACCCCCATGTCATGGGGGACACAGCCCCATTCCACAGCATCTCCTCGTTGGACAATAGCTCCACACAGTTTAGGCTGATGGCTCCTGGACAGGTAGGGAAAAGGGAGCTGGAAAGGCCTGAGGCCTTGGAGGAGAGCGTGAGGGCCCAAAGTGGGCAGTGCAGACAGAGGGCTGGGGAGGCTGGAAGGTGGAGCTGAGGAGGGAGGGATGCAGAGGTGAGGCCTGGAACCAGCCTTTTCCAGAGTTAGGAGGCAGCACCAGCTCCAGGAGAGGCTTACCCTGCCACCTAGTGCCCACAAATGTTCCTACTTCTGCCATTCTACCTGTTGCAGGGTCTCCATTCCACCCCCTGCTGTGGGCATTGGGATGGGGCTATCAGAAGGGATAGAAAGGAGCTTTCTCATTCCAGAGCTCTAGGGCATTATCTTCACACCTAACAGTCCCTCCCTTGGACCTGGATGGATTTTGCTGAAGGACATCTTGGGTCAATAACACTACCTTTTATTCACACACTCCTCACTGTTGAGAGGTCTGAGCCTTTCATCCATCCACCTGTCTACGCATTCATTCATCTGCCCATTGATCCCACTGATTGTCTTCTCTCAACTAACTCAGATTCTCTCAATCCATCCAAGCCTATTTTAATGGTTAAAAGCATAGACTCTAGAGTGAGACTGTCTGAGTTTATACCAATTGTACCTGTGAGAGATCTTTGGAAAATTACTTATGCTCCCTGAACCTCAGTGGCACATCTGTGAAATGGGGTAATAGTAGCATCTACATAATAGGGGAGGGAGTCTGGTGGTGTAAAGCCTAAGGCATTGGCTGCTAACCAGAAGGCTGGAGGTTCAAACCCACCAGCCACTCCTCGGAAGGAAGGTTAGGCAGTCTACTTCTGTAGTGATACCACCTCAGAAACCCAGGGAGGGCTCACTGTGAGTTGGGTCTGACTCCACAGCAGTGAGTTTGGTTTGGTCTTGGTTACATCATAGGGCCATTGTGAAGATCAAATCCCCAGAGAGCACTTAACATAGTAAACTACTTAACATGGTTCCCGGCCTGTTGAAAGACCCAGGAACTGTAGCGGTTGCAATGGTTAGTAGTTCTTCCCCTCCCAAAGCTGCTGTTGTGTTGTCTCACACAGACGGTCTTCCTGTCCCACTCTCATATCTCCCTGGGAAACATCCCTGTGCAGAGCAAGTGCAGCCGCTTGCTCTTCCTCAACAATACCTCCAAGAATGAGACAATTGTCTTTTCCTGGCAGCTGAAGCCTCTAGACTTTGGAGAGGTGAGCATCCTCTGTGCCCACAAAATCAGAGTCTTCAGCAGAGCCCAAGACTCATCCCACTTCACCCCACCCTATCCTACCCCATCTTGTCTCATTCCATCCCACCCCATCCCACCCATTTCATCCCACCCCATCCCTATGAAACTCCAGAGAACCTTTCCCCAAATCAACAGGTGTCTGTGAGTCCCAAGGTGGGAGAGGTGTCTCCTGGAGAGACAGCACCAATTGTAGTGACCCTGAAGGCTTCGGTGCATGCCAGCTTCTACAGTGTAGACCTGGTATGCAAGGTAAGGATCCATCCCAGAGAAAAGATGGGATGTCCTATGCTTCCTATACTGGAGGGTATGGTGGGTTCTGAGATCCCCAGACCTCCAGAGAGGTAGGAGCCAGCCAATGAAAGAGTGGGGGGCCCACAGTACAAGCCCATGGCAAACTGCACTTCAGACCCTCCAGACCCTGGTCTTCTCTCTCCTTGCCCTGGGACACAGGTGTACCGGCAGCAACTCCTGAGGAGGTACCATAAGGAACTACAGGAGTGGAAGGAAGAGAAGGCACGGCAGGAAGTGGAGTTCACCATCACAGATAGGAAAGTGAAGGTGAGGAGGGATGAGGGGTCCTAGGACACCACTGATCTTTCTAACTAGCCATATCAGAGGAGATGGAGGTATGATCCAAAGTGGTTTTGCATGCAAAGACTGGATTAAATTCATTAGGCTAAACATAATATCTTCACAGCTATGCCATGATACTCTCTGGGTATAGAAGGCTGGTTGACCATCCCTTCCTTCATGTAACCAGTATTTAATAGTGCCTATTAGGAGCTCTGGTAGCATAGTGGCTAAGGCACTTGACTGCTAACCAGAAGGCTGGCGGTTCAAACCCACCAGCCACTCCTCGGAAGGAAGGTTGGGCAATCCTACTTCCATAGTGATACTGCCTCGGAAACCCAAGGAGGGGTCGCTATGAGTCGGGGCCGACTCGACGGCACATAACAACAACAACATTATGTGCTAGGTACTAGGGTCTCCGGGGAAATAAGACAGAGCTCACCTTCTGATAGAAGAGTGTGGCATAGTGGTTTGGAGTGCAGGCTCTGGAAACAGAGCATCTCGTTTTGAATCATGACTTTGACAATTTCTAGCTCTGTGATCTTGGCCAAGTCATTTCACCTCTCAGTTCCCTCAACTGTAAAATGGGGGTAATATGGCATCTGGGAATGGCTTCAAGATAACCCAGAGGTGGGGTGTAGAGGAAACATTGGCCATGGCCATGAGTTTGCTAATTGTTGAAGCTGGATGATGGCTAGTGGAGGATTCTTTGCAGTATGCACTCCACTTCTGTGCATGTTTGAAATTTTCCATGTTAAAAAGGTTAAAAATATATTTGAAGTGCAAGTAGAATATGACCTGCTTTGTTGTAAGGATTAAATGAGTTAATACATGTAATGTGCATAAAACTGCCTGGCACTCAGGAAGTTCTCACTAAACACAGGCTGTTAGTATTTGTTGGGGGGTGGAGGGAAGAGATATAATAAACACAAGACAAACTTCTATCTTGGTTCTTCCCTGAATTTCTTCACCCTGACCACTTCTGCGCCCACTAGACTGAACCCCCAGGGAGACACTGCTCCCCTTTGAAGCTTCTTGGGGTCATGGAAGAAAGGATTTCTGTATTAAGTCTTAATAAGGGAAGATGTTTCCTTATCTCACCAAACCATAGTGCACGAGGCACAAGAACCAGCACTCTTAGGGCAGCCTGCAAGGGTTTGGTGGTATCTCCATGTCTTCCTTGTTTTGGGTAACCAGATTTTCCTTGCCCTCAGGCAAGGATTGCTCTCCAGCCCAACATGTCCCTAGGGAAGGTTCTGGAGTAGGGTGTGACTAAGAGTTGTGTAGGACCAAGAGGACACAGAAAGGCCTGGCATTGACTTCAGGCCTTCCATGGGTCAGTAAGAGGGGTAGGAAGTGGGGAGTCTCTTTGGGGCTTCTCGACATCCTAAGCAGGGTTCTATCTGCTTCTACAGAGACAGGTGTACTGCACCGCCTGTGCACCAGTGAGGAAGTACAAGGTGAGGTCATAAGCCCCAGGCCCATCTCCTTGGGATAACTTGGGAGGGTCCTTGCTCTCTCCCATGGATTCTTCCCACCCTGACTCAGCCTCCTAAAGGAGAAGGACACATGCATCAATGGGTGGGTCCAAACCCCCATGGGGCTCAAGAGGCCTGGTTGGAGGGTAGGCCAAATAACTGATCGGTGATGGGAATGCAGCCTTGAAACCCTTGTCATCCCTGCCTCCTCCTTCCCAAAGACGCTGCCACCCATCAAGATCCAGCAGCGTTTCAACCAACCTGCCAGCTGGAACCTGCAGGTCCCAAAGGAGGAGACATCCTGGCCATGCCCTGAGCCGCCCCCACCAGGCATGCTCTGCCTGGGCCTCACTGCCCGTGCCCATGCCACCGACTACTTCCTGGCCAACTTCTTCTCAGAGTTTCCCTGCTACTTCTTGAACCGGTGAACTCTTAGGGAAGCAGGAGTCTCCTTCCTCCACTCTCCCGGCCCCTCCCCTGCTCTAGAACTGGAGCAGCTCAGACGTAGCCTTTGTTGAAAGGTTGGGGCAAGTGCAGAGGCAGTGGGACTCATCGGGAACTGTGGGCTCAAGACGCTTCATTACTGCTTAGGCCCTCACAAGAAGTAGGGTAAAGCAGCCAGAGTCCTCTGGGGAACCCACTTAGGTGTCCCTTCATTCCTTTCCTTTCCAACTTGGAGCCTCTGTAGGTCCTGCACTTCCTCTGAGCATTGGGCATGGTTCCTCCTGCAGTAGAATCACAGTTGGGTTAAGGCTGGGGATTGTCCCAAAGTCACCTATGTCCTCAAGCCCGGGCAGCCACTACCATTGCTTGTGCCCCCAACCTCAGCATGGTGGCTTGCCCAGGCCACTCAAAATGTCATGGCCTGTCCCAGGGAACTGCCAAAGAAGAAGCCCTCTGGGCAGGTGCCAGAGATTTCCGAGGAAGATTCCACCTACAATCGGCCCCCTGTCTCCAAGCAGGAGAAGCTGCTCCTGACTGACTGTCTCACCACCATCATCAGGTAACCACCCACCTCCTGGACCCTCACCCTAACCCTCCCATCTCTCCAGCTCATCCAGCTAATTCTGGGTTTATCCACAGACCCTGAAGTCCCAGCCCTTCTTTTTCTGAAACACAAACACACACACACACACACACACACACACATCTTTCTCAGAAGATCCCATCACTGGTGGCCCCAGACCCCCTGGATGGTACAGCTCTACTGGAGCTGGCTAGCAGTATCCCCAGAGTTGGTCCTAAATTCTGTCTGCCCCTTCCATGACTGGTAGATGAGGTTCAGAGTTCACTGTGTAACTCTGACCTTCTGGCTCCTCCTCCACCATATAATGTTCACCTCCAGGAAGCCATGGGACATAAAGATGAAGAAGGGTGGGAGGGGCAACCAAAGGCTCCCCTTCTTCACCTAGTACTTGCTTGTGGACACAGTAGACAGGAACTGCTCCTTGGAGAACCCTGCATCCAGGGTCCGAAAGGGTGCTTTGAGACCCCTCAAGAAGGACTTTCTCTTCCTTGCCACCCAGAGGTCTACTGGAGGATGAGAAGTTCCACGAGGCTGTGGATCAAAGTCTGGTAGAACAGGTGCCTTACTTCTGCCAGTTCTGGAATGAGAAGTCAGCCAAGTTCATCACCAGGAAGAGCAGCCTGCACTTAGTGCCAGTCCTATCTCCACCTTCCAAAAGCTGGGAGGAAGGGAAAGGCAAGGAGCAGGAGGAGTTTCAACCAAGGTTGAGGAAGAGGGAGTCTGGGGTCGAGGAGGAGCCAGAGGAAGAGGAAGAGGAAGAAGAGGAGGAGGAAGAAGAGGAGGAGGAAGAAAAGGAGGAGGAGATGGAGGAGAAAGAGGAGATGGGCAAGGAGGAGATGCAGGAGGAGGAGATGGAGGAAAAGAAAGATGACCTGGCCTGGATGGGAACGGAGCCTGTGCGGCAGACCAGGTCCCAAGAGTTGCTGCAGTGGCGGCAGCAGCTGAAGATCATGATGAAAGAGGAGCGGGAGCGGGATGAGAAAGAGGCCATCAGTCGGTGAGCAGCAGGGCCCAGTGAGGGTTGGGAGAGGGCTGTGTGCACGATGACCCAGGATGCAGTGGGTAAGCATCTCTTCCCAACTCAGTGTTCAGTGGAACCAGGTTGGGCTCACGGCCTTGGTGAGAATATTACAGAACGGGAAGCCTGAGCTTTTAGGTTTTGTGATATGTTTTTAAATTTTTTTCTCAAAGAGCTGGTTGTTAACCTTTTGCCAGCAAACCACTGCCAGCAGAGTGGTTAGCATCTGTTAAATGGGTTTCCACAGCCAGGAGAGGAGTATGGTGTCTTGTCCCATCTTCCCCCAGACCTGCTCTGTGGATGCTTTTTCTCCTTGTCCGGATTCCCACTCAGTCCCTTTTGCACCCTCACATGGCTCATTGCCTTTCCTTAACCTGGCCCCGGGAGCAGGATCGCCCGGATTCCAGTCCCACCACTTCTACCAGCAACTTGCCTCTTGGCCTCTCTTAGCCACACTTGGAGTATGTAAAGTTGAGACACAGACGCTCCGTAATGGCTGGGGCGAGAATGGTGAGAGAATCCAAGTAAAGCCCAGGGCGCGCTGTACTGCGCAGATGAGGCAAGGAGATGGGCGTGGACGGTGGCGGGACTGAAGCTGGTGCCCTGCGCCCCTCCGCCCGCAGGCTACCGGCCTTCGCTAACCTGCAGGAGGCGCTGCTGGAAAACATGATCCAGAACATCCTGGTGGAAGCGAGCCTCGGGGAGGTGGTGCTCACCTCGCGGCCGCGCGTCATCACCCTGCCGCCGCTCAGCATGCCCAGGTGGGGGCGCCCGCGCCAGGCGCAGCTCGGGCGGCAGGGAGGGCAGGATCCGTCCGCGGCCCGGTCCCGAGCCCTGCCTGGTGACTCCTCTCCTCCAGGACAGTGACCCAGGACCCTCTGCGGAGGACACTCCCGGTGCTGCAGCAGCCGGTGCAGGCGCTCCGCCCGGCCACTCAGCACCCCATCGACTCTTCGCGGCCGCGGAGGACCAGCCTCTTGGACCTGCCGCCCTAGCCCCGCCGACCCCTCCCAGTCACCAGCCCACTCAGTAAAGCATCTGGCCTTTTTTCGATACCGCCTTTGACTTTATTTCCCCTACGCGGAGGGAACTCGTGCGCGCGCTCTGAGCGGGATAGATGATGGAGACAGCCAGGATGGCCCGCAACGACCTCGCGCGGGTCGAGAGGTCTCGCCGCTAGCGGCCGGGCGCGGGGCCCCGACCGGCCGGTGGAGGGCGCTCGGGCCAGGGCTTGATTGGCCTTGGCCCCAGAGTGAACCGGCGGCCCACGAACTGGGCGCCAGGCTGGTCAGCGCGGCAGGTGGCTGCAAGGCGGGGCGGCCACCCCTACTTCTCCCGCCAGCCCCGAGGCTCGGCAGCCCCCGCGCCAGCCCTTTGGGCTCCCGGCTCTTTCAGCTGAGCGCTCGGGATGGGAGGGAAACCCAGGCACGTCCCGGAGGGCCAGGAACTAGGCGCTGGGGTGCGTGTCGAGGCCACCTCCAGACGGCAGGCCACTACCCCTACTAAGCGACTCCCGTGATGAAACCAATCACAGACCAAGGGCTGTCCCCCTTCCCTGGGGGACGCACCTCCTCGCTACCCCCGGCCCCCGCCCGGCAGCCTCGGCCCTCCGCTGCCCGGCTCCTCCCCCCGCCAGAGGCAGGTGGGTGGAAAAGTGACATCTGGTGTTGTTCCAGAGGCGCCCAGGTCTCTGGCACCCCCTCACACCCTCTCCCCCGCCAAGGCCTCGGAGAAGCTCGGGCCCCCGAGCGACGGGGGGGGGGGGGAGCTCCGCCCCCTCTGAGTCAATATTTGCCCTGAGCAAACGGGCGCCAGGACAGGTGTGAGTGTATGTGTGCGTGCGTCTAGGGGCGGGGGCTGGCGGGCCGTATAAGAGCGCGCCGAGCCCCGGCCTAGGCACCAGCTCCGGGGCGGGGACCCGGGACGCAGCCCAGCAGGGCCGGGCCGGGCGGAGGGGGCAGGGAAGCGGGTGCAGGGGGACGGGAGGGAGGGCCGGGCCGGGCGCGCACCTGTGGTGGCCGCGGCGGCCGCCGACGTGTCAACAGCGGATGCGCGCAGGTGAGGGCGGCGGCTAGCGGAGCGCCGGCGGCACTGCGCTCGGGGAAGACGAGGACCAGGCGATCAGAGGGCCACGGCCCGGCCCCGGGCCCTCCGCTCCCGCCCCGCGACGAGCCCCTCGCACAAACCGAACCTGAGCGTTTTGTTCGTTCGGCTCGCGTGAGGCAGGGGCGGCCTCTCAGCACCCGCCCCGGGGCCCAGCCGGATCGCCACGCAGGCACCTGCTGCCGCCGTCGCCGCCGCCGCCGCCGCCGCCAGACGGGTTGCAGAGGCCGGTGCGCCGCTCCCTGGGGAGATCCGGCTTCCATCCGGCCCCGCGCGGCCTGCCAGGCCCTGCCTCCCGGCTGCCGGGCCGATTCTGGGTAATCTGGGCCAGCAGGTTCCACTAGACAGCGGAGGGGGCTGTGGTGTGGAAGTCCAGGTTCTAGTCCGGCTCCGTCCCAGAGACTTCGGCGGCCGTGGGCAAGTCATTTCCCAGCCTCGCCTCAGTTTTGCATTTGCAAAACCCATTTGTGAGAGGTTGCTCTAGCCTCCCGCCAGAGCCAACTCAGCCCGCATATCCTAGTTACTGAGCGCCTAGCAATTTCTTGGGGCCCCTGACCTGGGAATATGGCTGACAGACTCAAATGGACAAGCATAGGGAAGGTACTCCTTGCCTGACCAGGCCCAGCAGTGCACGACTTCCCCGAAGCTGCCCATCCGCGTTTCAGTCAGCTGGGAGGGGGGGGTGGATCTCCGTGGCCCTGGATCATTAGCTCCAACCCAAGCCTGGAACACACCATCTCCCCTTTCCAGTTATCCAAAGTGCTAAAGTCTGAGGGAGGGGTGGGAGGGCAGAGATGGCCCGCACCCCCACCTCCTGCTTGGAGAGCCCAGAATTGATGGGCTCCACATGTGGCTTCCGGTCAGCCTGAGCCCCTAGCTGAATCTCTGCCCTGTGACTCCAGGTGTCTTCCGCCCCCCTCCCCACAATACCTGAGAGAGAGGCCAGTGGAAGGTGGGGAGTGGGGGCAGGCTTCTGGGACAGTGGTAAGGAGCTCTTGAGTAAGAGGAAGTGTCATGGGGAAGAGACAGCACCATCACACAGCCAGGCAGAGGTGCCCTCAGAGAGAGGGGAACCTGGAGGTGCTGCTCTCTCCCCTCCACCACCACCCGCAGGCCCCAGAGACTCTGCGGAGTGCTTGGCACAGAGAAAGAAGGGAGAGGGGGAGGGGTGAGATGGCTCGGACTGATGACAAACAGGGCTGGGAGGGTGGACTGCAGCTGGGCCGTGTGGAGCAGCCCTGAGGGAGGGGGAAACCTGTGGGCTGGGGTGCGGGAGCCCCAGCCTGGCTGACCAGCCCTTGCTCATTGTGGGGCTCTGAATGTTTTGCCTGTCATGGGTACGTCTTCCCTGTGTCTTTGAGTCTTTGAGGGCTTCCCATCTTCTCTTCCCATCAAGGACAAGGGCCAGAGCTCCCCTAGACCCTGGGGCAGCACAACCAAAAGGTCTCCCCAAGAATGACACCTTCCTCCACCACTGTCATACACAGAAAAATGTGGGCTGGGGTCTGCTCCAGCGACAGAGAGCCACTGCCCTTCCCCCAGGACCTGATTTCCTCCAGACCCGCACCTCTACCAACCCCCAAGGCCCGCATTTCCCGACCGTGACCAGGGATCTGGTCTCATCCAGGTCCCTCCTCCCCTGCCTGGCTTGGGCGGAGTCTCCAGGCGCCAGGCAGGCCTGCAGGTGCCGGGCTGGGGGGGTTCAGCAGCTGGTGTTCGAGGAGGTCCCCTCCCCCTCCTGCTCAAAGCCAGCGCCTGCTTCCTGTCATCTCTGTCAGCGCCCTGGGTGGGGGAGGGGACAGGTAGTGAAGGAAGAGGAAAATGGGATGGGGCAGTTGCAGGAGGAGTGTGGAAACTGCCTACAGAAATGGAGAGGGGAGAAGGATGAGAAAGAGAACAGAGAACGTGGGACGGATGGAAAGACAGACAGTGCAGCCTAGAGGGCTGTGAGAACCACAGGGGAACGGTTCAGAGCCCAGAGAGGCTGCAGAGGCCCAGACAGTGAGAGCCAGAGACAGAGACGAGAGAGGCAAAGTGACTGACAACCAGAGAGAAACTAGAGAATAGGGACAGACAGACAGACACACAGAGAGACTACGTGAGATAGCGATGTATACACTTCAGAGAGATGGAGGGATTTGAAGATGTGGGGAGAGACTGAGGCAACCAGAGGTGGCGGCACAGATGGTGGGGAAGGGGGGGCACTATGTGCAATCAGCCCCTGTCCCACTCCACATCAAGCCAGTTGCCTCTGAGTTGATTCTGACTCACAGTGACCCCATGTGTCTCAGAGTAGAACTGCTCCATGAGATTTTCATGGCTGGGCCCTTTCGGAAGAAAATCACCAGGCTTTTTTCTGAGGCATCTCAGGGTGGGTTCAAGCCACTAACTTTTCAGTTGGTAGCCCAGCGCTTGGCCATCTGCTCCACCCAGGCATAAAGAAGTTACCCCAAGAGAGGAGAAAGAAGTGGCTTCAAGGTAGAGTATACATGGGGCAGCGAGATCTGGAGGTGCAGGTGATACCCCTGTCTTGAGAGGCCCATCTTCCCCCATTAAAGGGCAAAAGATGAAGAGGGAAAAGACTGAGGCCTAGAATCCCCCTGCCCTAACCAGGGACTGAGGGCTGTGAACTGGAAAGGGCATGGCTCTGACTCCATCCCTCCCCCTTTCTCACCTGGCCCCGGCCAGACACATCAGCAGCTAGCACCTGCCCTGCCTCCATTCACTCTGCTGATTCCGGCCCAGCCTGGGGACTTCTGGGCTTGGAGGCTGCCCAGGGTCTGGGTTCGGGTGGGGGCACCTGGGAGTGGAGGCACTGGAAGGAGGGGCTCATACCCAAGTGCTAATCCCCATCCAGCCAACGCAGTCCGGGAGCCTGGCTGACCTTCTTGGAGATTAGTGTCCATGGTGACTGCGAAAACTCGCCCCCTCACTCTGCCTGAACCAGGCTGGGGGCGCGCAGAGGCTAGGGGGTGGTGAAACTTCCTGCAGGAGTCAGGGCTGGGAGGTCCATCAGGCTTAGCAGCCAATTTAGTTTACAGGTAGAAACTGAGGCCCCAAGATGGGGAGTGAGTGATCAGGGCCACACTTGGGGCCAGAGAAAGCACCGGACCCTAAAACAGCTCCAATCCCAAGGGTCTTTTCAGGAGAGGAGAGGCCGAAGCAGAAACAAAGGGAATTGGGATGCCCCTTGCTAACCCCCTCACCCTCACAAACTAAGATCATGGGCAGAGTGGCTTGAATGGAGTAAGGCCCGAAGAGGCCCATTCTGAGTGCTAGGCCAGGTATGGAAAGCGGATGCAGGGGCCATACCTGCTATCTTGACAACTCCTCCATGAGGTCCAGCCCCAGGTAGGGAGCAAGAGACAAACATGCCACAAAGTCAGTTATAACCACAACCACCATAGCACTAACAGCTAATATTCATCGGGTCCACACTACAAGCCAGTTCTGTGCTTTACATGCATTTAAATCTCCCGGCAGCTCTTATCATCATTACCATCTTCTTCGCCATCATTATTCCCACTTTACAAAGGGGAAAACTGAGGAGTACATGTTCATACAACTTATAAGCAGGGAAACTTAGATTAGTGGTGCTGTGGTTAAGGCATTGGGCTGATAACCAAAAGGTAGGTGGTTTGAACCTACCAGTTACTCCATGGAACGAAGATGCGGCAATCTACTTCCAAAAAGATTTATAGTCTTGGAGACCCAGTGGGGGTCGTCATGACTCAGAATCGGGTTTTTTAGTGTAGCTCCAGAGCCCACACTTTAACCCCTTGGTGATGATGATTGGATAATGGAGACAAGGCCCTTCGAGGTGACTGTGGGCTGGGTATGAGCATGTGTCAGTGCACAAGTGCATGACTCCAACGTCCAGCACAGTACATGGGACAGGATCCATCTCATCAAATGCTTAGGTAATAAGCAAATGAACAAATGTCTGCCTGTGAGTGAGTGTGACTCTTGTGTCTCTTGAGATGACTGTGACTGTTCACATGGGATGCGTGAGGGATGGCACTCAGGTGCCTGTATCTGGCTCTGTCTCCATCTGACCTTGAAGTGCTGCCCTGTGTGAGGCCCCTGGCTCTGTGTCTGAGTGAGTGGGTGGTGGGGAAAGCCACGTCCCATATCCCTGGATAGGGGCCAGTTTTCCAACCCCACTGAAGAGCAACAGAGAGGGGCTCTGTTGATACTGAGAGAGAACAATGGGTCTGTGTAGATGGGGCTCCTGGCCCCCTCAGATCTCACGGTTTGGGGCCTGCCAGAGCTAGGCTGGTCTCTGCACCCACGTTATCTCTGTCTCCTGGGAGACCAGACCTGCACAGCCCCAGGGAAGGTCCTCATCTGCCTGTTCCTGACTCCAGACCTAGATGGGGGCAGGGAGCAGAGGAGCAGCCCTGGAAGGGAGGGGCCAGTGATGGTGCCAGGAATGGGGCGCTGAGGTGGGGTGGAGGAGGGCACCATTCACAGAATTTGCATCTCTAGTCACCAAAGCCCTGAATGATTTCCCAGTGAAATGAGGGGTGAGGGGTGGAGGCAGGTGGACTTGAGGGGAGGACATGAGTCCCTCTAAGTGGACTCCCCTTACTGAGAAGCAGTGCTGTTCTCAAGATGGGACTCCATATGAGGGAACCTGGGAGTTCTCAAGGCCTTCATCTGGGATGGAGACCTGGGTGGGGAGCTCAGGGTTGGGCTTGAGAGTTTTTTTGTGGGACCTATGTGTCCCCATATGGGATGGGTGGAATCTGAGGGGACTCAGGACTGAGTCTGAGGACATTTCTGTGGGATCTTATGGCACCTGTCTGTGATGGGCATTTTGGTGGAATCTGTGAGGGGAACACTGAGGATTTCTCTCAGGTGCCAAAGATCCATGTATGAGATGGAAGCCTGGCTGCAGCTGAGTCAGGGGAAGGTTCTTAGAAGGTGATGAGGACTCCATGTGATGGTAAGGTCTCTTTGAGGTTTGGGTCTGGACACTGTTTTTTTGCCTACCTAACTCCCTCCTCCACACCCAGGGGCTGAGCTGTGGGTGTGGAGGGGGTAGAGGTGAGGGTGCTGAGCTGGCAAACAAAGCCACCTGCGCATCCCTCCTTCAGGAAGCTTCGAGCACAACTGATCCAGGAAAACAAACAGGAACAGCTGCTGGGGGCTGGGAGAGGCTAGAGGGGACTGGGGGGAGGCTGGGGGCCAGCACCGGATCAATGGGGTGGGGAGAGGAGGGGACTAGAAGGGGGTCCACAGAGGGGCAGCACACCAGGCAGGGCCTCAAGAGCCCTTTCTTTGACCTTTCCCTTTCTCAGTGACGGTAAGGCCCAATGCCAGGGAGGGGTCTTCAGGGATGTGGGGACCCTGAGGAAACAGGTCTTCTGGGCAAGTGACTAGTGGCAGGCTGGGTGAGTTATGCCTACTTCTGAGAGAGTTGGTGGCAAACAGCTACAACTAAAAGACTTGGAATGACCAGGTGGGGATGGTGGAACCCACAGGTGGTCCTCCCCAGGAGGAAACTGAGGTGCAGAGAAGGGGAGAGGCTGTCCAGTGAGTGCCACACAGCTACTTAATGCAGAGCCAAGATCAGCGCCTTCGACTGGAAGAGGAATGGTGGCTCTTCTCACACAGGGTTTCCACTCTGAATCCCTGTGGACCCCTAATTCTAACCTAGAGCTCCGCTGTTCTGCACAACACCCCCCAACCCTTGAAAATACACACACCTTCCTGTGGACCGCATCCTGTGATCAAATCTGTACTGGAAACCGTCCCCGTGCCTCCCAGGCAGGGTTCTGACTTGAGACAGGCCCAGACCCCAGCCCGGAGCAAACACAACGTTCAGTCTGTGATAGACGCTCTGACACCCTTCCGAGTAACACACAGCGCCCGCCTCAAGGCCCAGCGCAGAGGCACAGCCAGACCACTCTCCAGCAGGGTCCGCGGCCCCTCCCGACCTCAATCTCCCATCAGTTCTCTGTGTACCCCGCCCCTGCCGCGCCAGCTTTCCGTCCAGCGCGGCTCTCTAGCGCCTCCTAGTGGCAATACCCAAAATTGCTAAGAGGAGTAAAAAGCTCCATTCCTCTCTCCCATCCCTTCCGGCTGCCGTAGCTCGAACTTGTGAAACTGAGGGCAAGGAAAGGGCCAGGACACCAGAGTTCCAGGGCTGGCTCTCACCTCCTGTGTAATTTGGATTCTCCTCTTGTGACATATGGGGAAATTATACCCCATTTGTGTTTGTTCAACCCCTCCCTAGGGTAGGGAGTCATGGGCCTGTTCCCACCCCCAATCGTGTCTGGTTGTGGCTGTCCCTGCTTTGTCCCACATGCTACCGACCTGGACTTTCCCCCTACCTCACGGCCCAGTTCTAGGAGCTGTACTCTAGCACTCACCTTCACACAGGTGAACCTCAACAGCAATTCCTCACCAGTGAAAGAGAGGCTGAGGGCAGTCCCAGCTGCCTTTGGTGCTGTTCTCAGCACTTCAGAACTTTGGGGGCGGGAAGATTGGTAAGATGGGTAAATCATTACCCCCGTCCCATCAGAGAAATTTCTCTACAGCCACCTTCCCCCAGACATTGGGCCCACACCTGGCCGCCGTGTTCACTCATTCATTCCAGAAGTTTTATTGAGTGTCTATTACATGTTCAGCCCCGCTCTCGATTTGATAACAGCTGAGAACAAGACAGACACATTCCTGTCCCCTTGAATGGAGTTTACACTCTAGTAACAGAGGCACTCAACACACCCATCAGTGAACGATGACAAAGACAAGTTTGTTGTTGTTGTTGTTATGTGCCCGTCAAGTTGGACCCCACTCATAGCGACCCCTCCTTGGGTTTCCGAGGCAGTATCACTACGGAAGTAGATTGCCCCATTTTCCTTCCAAGGAATGGCTGGTGGGTTTGAACCATCAGCCTTCTGGTTAGCAGTCAAGTGCCTTTAGGACAACTTTACAGAGAGGTAAACACTGTAAAGTCAAGTGCCTTTAAGACAACTTTATAGAGAGGTAAACACTGTAAAGAAGACAGGTGATGTGATGGAGAGCCTCCCCAGAGAGGTGACAAAGAAGGGGCCAGCCACATAAGGGCAAGGATCCTGTGACTAAGACATTCCAGGTAAAGGAAATGCAAGGACAGCAAGTGCAAAGGCCCTGAGTGGGAATGAGAGAAAGGAGAGAAGGCCGGCATGGCGTAGGGAGGTTTCCGTGAGCTGGCTGTGGCTGCATCTGGCCTGTCTGAGCATTTTGTTGCTGGAGGTCGAATGCTGTGGTGATGAGAGTTCTGCACTGAAGTTGGAAGGTCTGAGTTCTAGTCTTGCTCTGACACTGTAAGCTTGGACAAGGCCTTCCCTCCTTGAGCCTCAGTTTCTCCTTCTATACATGCAAACCAACCTGCCAGGCTGTTGTGTCTATAAAGTAGATAAATAGTACCACCGACAGTATTGGTTCCCTTTGCACTTGCCCCTCACGCCTCACCTGACATCCCTGATTAGACGCCTCTGTGTTCCTTTGACAGTACAATGGCTAGTACATTCTCCAGCCAGTAGTCAGGAAATGTCCTCCCTGGAGCTTCTTTTTGGGCCTCAAACCTTTTCCCTGCCTTTTTCCCTCTCCGGCTCCCTGCCCTTCTCCCACTATATTTGGCACTGGGAGTGGGGGAGGGTGAGAGCCTTAGAGGGAGCCCTGGAGATGCAGTGGTCAAGCTTTTGGCTGCTAACCAAAAGGCACTTCATATCCACCTACCTGAGGGAGAAAGGTGTGGCAGTCTGCTTGCAAAGGGATCTACAGCCTTGAAAACCCTATGGGGGCAGTTCCATTCTGTTCTACAGGGTCGCTGTAAGTCGAAATCCACTCCACCACAACCGGTTTGGGTTTCATTAATTAATTATATTTTTTAAGAGCCTGGGACCTTCAGGCAAACAGAAGTTTACATATCAGCTGGGCCGTCTAGGCTTCTGCTTGTCGTCTGTGAGCTCTGGTAGCATAGTGCCTAAGGCATTTGGCTGCTAACCAGAAAGTTGGTGGTTCAAACCCCACCAGCCACTCTGCTGATGGAAGCCTGGGCAATTCACTTCCATAAAGATTTACTGCCTCAAAAACCCAAAAGGGGGTCGCTATGAGTTGGAATGGACTGGATGGCAGTGAGTTTTTTTTTTTTTTTTTTGGTAACAGTCACCTGGCAGGCTTGAGAATTACATCAGACCATGTATTTGAAGGGAGCTCTGGTAGCATAATGCCTAAGGCACTTGACTGCTAACTAGAGGGCTGGCGGTTCAACCCCACCAGCCACTCCTCCCAAGGTAGATGGGGCAATCTACTTCCGTATGCCTTGGCAACCCGACCCAACTATGAGTCAGGGCCGACTGGACGGCACATAACAAATGTATTTGATAGCGTGGAACAGAGAACCTGGTCTGTAGGAGGCACTCAGTAATCAGCGGCTGGCTCTCAGGAGCTGATGGGGCTGGAACCTCCCGGCTCCGGAGCTGGGGTGAGGAGGGGCCTGGGCCTGGATACCGACGGCTGGGGCAGACCTATGGTTGAAACTTCCTACCTAGTTAGCTTAGCAAGCTACTGTCTTGATTACTGTTATTCCTAAGCGTTTTGAAACGCTGCGCCCCCTTGTTCCCTGCGCTCAGCGCCGCCTCGCGGCGAGTCCTGGTCACCACCCCCTCCTGGCCACCGCCCCCCGACACCGTCACCTGGGCCAGAGAAATCTCTCCGAGAGCAGTGCAGGCTCTGGAAACTCACCCTTGGGAGGAAAGGGGCCATGGTGGCCGGATCCCCCAGAGCAAAGAGGATTGAGGGGCGGGCGGAGAGTCTACCAAGTGCCTCATCTCCCGTCACCCTAGTGTTGCCCAGAAGAGAGGCCTCGACCTGGGGCTGAAGGCGTGGGATTTAGGTGCCGGGAAGAACTTCGCGCCTCCAGGCAGGAGCGCGCAGTCTTAGCTGGGGCCAAGTGCCTCCGTCAGCGAAGCCATAGAGGGCCAAAGGGGGTGCGCTCTGCCCCGAGACCGGCTGCGCCCTGCTTGGCACAGGCCCGAAAGAAAGAAAGCACGGAGTCAGCCTGGGCTGCGGCGGGCGCGGCTTCCGCGCCTCAGCACTTTCCATTGTGGTCCCGGCCCGGCCCCGGCTCCGGGGACCGGGCACTGAGAGCAGCCTGTCCGCTGACTCAGCCGCCCCTACCCCAGCGGAGAGGGTGGGGCGGGGGCCAGCTCTGTGTATAAAGCTCCTCGCGGCCTGCGGGCGCGCAGCCTCTCCATCTCCGGTCTACACTGCGGTCACCACTCGGTGACTGCCTGGTGCCTGGTGCCGGGAGAGCCGCCGCTCGCAGCCCGCTCCAAGTCGAGTCCCCGCGACTCCAGCTCCCCCCGGGTTGGGCGATCCGGGCCAAGGAGGAGGCCCACGTGGCGCTGAGCGCGGGGTCCCGCCCCTCCTGCCCGCAGCAACATGGGCCCCGCGTCCGCCTGCCTCACGCTCTGGGACGGCGAGAACTTCCAGGGCCGCTGCTGCCGGCTGCTGAGCGACTGCGCCGATGTCGGCGAGCGCAGCGGCCTGAGCAGGGTGCGCTCGGTCAAGGTGGAAAGTGGCGCGTGAGTGGTCGGTCCCCTGGCCGCGGGTGGGATGCAGGGGGTGGGAAGCCACCAGACTCCCCAGCCCCAAGCCCTCCTGCCCACCGACACCGTGTCGTTGACCTTAAACCCACCAACATGGCAAACCCCATGGCCTCTTTAAGGCTCCCCTCGGCCCCCCGCAAAGCAAACCACAGGAAGCGGGTGTGTCCTCGCGTTAGCTACAGGCGTGAAGGCGAAGTGCCCCTGGCAGAGCTCCATGTGGAAGGCAACAACCTCAGAGCGGTTTCCAGTGTAGCCACAGCCTCCCTGGTTTTTCTCTGTGCGCTTAGATGACCCTGGGCTTCATTTAACAAAAATAAGCCGAGCTCCTTCCGCCAGCCACGCCCTAGTCTTGTAGAGCCTAGCTTGGGGCCGCCGCCGGGAGAATTGAGGCCCGGTTGCTGCTTCCGGAGGTAGGGAGGCCCTGCAGTCCTTGAGGCGTTTGGTTAGTTGAACTTGGGACTTGAAAACTGCTTCCGACCTGAGGCCCTGAGCTGAAAGCCGGGCCCCTCAGACCTCGGATAGCAGCAGGGTTGTGTCTTCACCCTCCAGATGGGCTGGATCTGCCATGTGGTGGGTATGACAAGCGGAAGGACCTGGGGTTGAGACAAAGATCGTGTGTCTGGGCCTCTACAATCACAGCAAGCAAGGGAGAGGGGAGGAAAGACTGAGTCTGAGGCGGGTGCCTCCTAGATTCTCTTTTCCTTCCCCAGCTGGGTGGGCTTCGCGTACCCAGACTTCCAGGGGCAGCAGTTCATCTTGGAGAAGGGTGACTATCCCTGCTGGAGTGCCTGGAGCGGCAGCAGCAGCCTCCACAGCGACCAGCTGCTGTCCTTCCGGCCGGTGCTCTGTGCGGTGAGCATGTCTGCTCTCCCTGCTCTTTCACCTGCTAGCTCCAGGCCCTGGTCTCACCCCGGCATGGGAAGGCCGCCCACCCCCTGCATGGAGTGTGCACACAGCTTCTGTTGGGAGGCAGTGGCCTCACAGCTCAGAACTAGAGGGGACTCTGAAGGTTGGGATGGTGGGCATAGCAGTGGCAGCCGGAAATCAGCACTGCGGACAGCGCTGAGACCAAGCCTGTCTTCAAGGCTGCATGGGCCCCTCCTTTCTATCTTGTCTTCCACATGTGGGTGCCTCTGTCCTCAGCTAGCCCTGTGAGGTCGGAGTGGCTGTTGTTAGCCTAATAAAAAGGTGTGGAAATGGGGCTCAGAGGGGTTGCCCAGAATCACAGTGGTTTAACATGGAGATGGGACTAGACAGACCAGGGATCGAGGTTGAGAAGAGGATGGGTCTCAGTGTGTGGGAGTGGGGGGTAGGGGTCAGTGTTGATAATGAATCAATACACTGGAGAGGAGGCTTGCACGTCTCAGTTGTGCTGACCTAGGTAAAATACTGGTGAGGTCTGGGCCTTCCAGGTGGGGGGCAGAGAGCAGGTGATGACGCAGTCCAGTTTCTCCATTCCAGGAGGCTGAGAAACCCTGCAGGGCCTGGGGTTGCAGAAGCCAAGACCCAATGCTGATGCCCTGGCCTGTCTGTTCTGACCCTGCCATCCAGTCCCCTTTGGCTGGGCCCTGCCTGTGAGAGGCGGGTCCAGAGTGCTGGGCAGAGGGATTAGCTAGTCAGTGGGGCCATTAGGAGATCTGTCTTGGTTAATGGGCTAGATTCTCTGAGGACTGCTTGTTTTCCCCCTATAAAACAGATGTCCTCCATCTTCAACCTGGAAGGGCCTCTGGGAACCCCTCAGTCTCAGCACCTCCACCCAAAGCCATAGGAGGGGCCAGATGAGGAACCTCTGAGCATTTATTTCAGCTTGCCAGGGAGCAGAATGAAGCCAGGGAGCATTTGTGGGGCCTAAGTGGCTGCACAGCTTGTGTTGCGCAGTGGGTTGGGGAAGTGGGGCTGAAGGTGAGGCCATCCCCACCCCTTGGGGAGTCCTGACCCTCTCTCACCTTCCTGTGCTTCAGAACCACAGTGACAGCCGTGTGACACTGTTTGAGGGAGAGAACTTCCAGGGCAGCAGGTTTGAACTCAGTGATGACTACCCATCTCTGTCTGCCATGGGCTGGGCCAGCAAAGACGTGGGCTCCCTCAAAGTCAGTTCTGGAGCGTGAGTCCTGGGAATGGAACAAGGGATATGGGAAGAAAAAGGAGGTTATGGGGATGAGGGAGGTGGGTGAGAAAGGATGATGGGAGGGAAGGAGACATGGGGGACTTGGAGGCAAGTGGGGAAGTGAGAGGATGGAGACTAGGAGGGAAGGAGAAGAGAAAGGACAGGAGAATGAAGCCAGAGTGGGGGCCAGAGGAAGGGCTTGGGGATGAGTGAGGCAATGGGAGGTGGGGACAGGAGACAGATAAAGAATGTGGTAGGCCCCAGCACCAACGACAAAGCTCAAAAAGACAGAAAATAACAAATGCTGGCGAGGATGTGGAGAGATTGGGACTCTCATACACTGGTGGTGGGACTGTAAAGCTGGAATTAGAAATACCATTTGACCTAGCAATCCCATTACTAGGTATATATCCTAAAGAACTGAGAGCCAGGACAAGAACAGGTATATGCACACCCATGTTCATTGCAGCACTATTTACAATAGCAATAAGATGGAAACAACCTAGGTGCCCATCAACATAAGAATGGATAACCAAACTATAATACATACACACAAGGGAATACTATGCAACACTAAAGAATAATGTAGAATGTGCAAAACACTGCATAACATGGATGAACTTGGAGGACATTACGCTGAATGAAATAAATCAATCACAGAAGAACAAATATAGTATGAGTTCATTATTGTAAAAAGTTAAGGAAAGGTTTATATATGGAAGGAAACTTTCTTTGTTGGTTACCGGGGGGAGGGGGCGGGGAAGGGAACACTACCAAAAAAAAAAATGCATTGACCCATGTCACTTTATTTTTGTATATTTCACTGTACATAAATTATATTTCAATGAAATGTAGTTTTAAAAAAAGTTTTTTAAAAAAAGAAAGAAAGAAAGAAAAGAAGAGGGTGATAGGAAGACTGGGAGCCTTAGGCAAGGCAGGGAGAGCTCCAGACTCCAGACCCAGAAAGCTGAAGCAACTGTATTGGAGCTGGGGGTAGGGAGGTGAGAAAGGGGAGCACTAATGGAGGACTTAAGTGGAGGTGGGGGATGCCAAGGCAGGGAAGGACTTACTGACCATTCTTGTGCCCTCACTGGCCTAGGTGGGTGGCCTATCAGTACCCAGGCTACCGGGGCTACCAGTATGTCTTGGAGCGGGACCGGCACAGCGGGGAGTTCCGGGCCTACAGCATGTTTGGCACTCAGGCCCACACCGGGCAGCTGCAGTCCATTCGAAGAGTCCAACATTAGGCTCTGTGGCCCCAGACACCTCTGCTGAGGACTCAATAAAGCCTCCTGAATCTGCCTGCCCCTCTTGCCTCCTCCTTGATGCCTCCTTCCTTTGTAATCCCCATCCTCATCCCTGCCAATTCTCCCCTCCCCTCAAGACTCCAGGATCCTTGACAATGGAGCATAAACTGGCTTAACATGTATAGAAGCAGCCTCTGATGGGCTGAGAGGAAGCCACTGGTAAGAATCTTGGGAATCCTTTAAATACAATCAGTCCCACAGCTCTCCTTGGTAATGACCCCTCAGCTTGGGCCAGGAGTACAGCTATCCCAGATGGCACCTTTGCCATCCTCTGGGTGGGGCGGACACAGCCCTGCAGCAGGGGTTTGAACTCCACACACACACCCTGCACCGTGTACTGGTGTGCAGGGCAGAGCTTCCCTAACTTTTTGTAGAGGCTCTGTTGGGTTCCTCTCTAACCCCCAGAACACTGTCAGCCTTTATTTTCATCCTAGTTCCCCAATGAGCCAAGGGAAGCCTGCATCTCTTTCAATAGTCCTCTTTCCTTGAGTGCTGCCTTCATAGGATCTCTGCCTTTAAAGAGGAACAGGTGTGAGGGGAGGAGCAAGTGGGAAGTCCCATTGCCTCCCAGGGCCTTGTAAGGGGGAGACTTTCTCTCTGTTAGCCCAGACTCTAGACCATTTATCTGGATAATAATAGTCCCTTACATGGTACTAAACTACAGAATTTAAATTAAAAAAAAAAATTTCATAACCCCCTCTCAGCTGATCCAAACAACCCTCTATTCACTCCTCTTTTCCCTCCCCATATTGAGAGGACTGGTGAGGCAGAGAGACCACCCCTCAGCAACTCAACCAGTGAGCATGGCTTTTGGTGCATGTGGGGCTGAGTGTAGTAGCCACCATCAGAGTCTCCAGTGGGTTTCTTCTCAGCCCTCTCTTTGGCCCAGTGAATGACACCTCCATGTTCACATAAGAGTCTCCCAAGATCCCTCGGGCCCCCTTATACTGTCCTTCAGGGGTGCATTAATTTTCAAGTCCCCCATAGTGGACCTATCAACAGGAACGAGTGGCCCCATCACCGCCCCAATAAGGGGAGGCAGGTTGGGTTAGAGAACAGTCAGACTTGTGCCTGGACATCTCTAGGGGCCAGTTATAAAGTCAAGTATCTACTTTCTTGAAAAGAGCCCTGACCAAAGCCAGAACACCTGGGGCCCAATCACATGGCATCCCTGAGCCACAATTCCTTCACCTCTAAAATATGACTATTTAGTGCTGCCGTGGTGGACACACACTGTCTTTGTGATGATTTGGTGAGAAATCCCTGGAAATGCTTGCTGGTGTTATGGAAAAGCATTGAGGCAGCCAGTGTAGGACCCTCCTTCCCTGCCTTCTCCCACGGATTGGTGGGCAGAGGGATGGAGCTCTAGGCAGGTTATGGATTCTGCTTGACACCAGGACAGACTCTACAGTCCATGTGCCTGTTGCATTTGATCCCTCTAACACCTGTCATTCTTCATCCATCTCACCAATGAAGAAACTGGGACTCAGAGAGGGAGACATCTTGATAAGATCATCCAATTAAGTGGTGATGAAGTCAAGACTTGAACACAGTGCTCCTGACCCCAAATCCGGAATAAGTGGAGGCTAAAAGCCACAGAGAGGAGCCTGGAAACTTTGTGGGCTCCAGAGGAATCTGGAGCTCCCAGCTGGTCACAGGCTCCTACCTGTCATCCTCTTGGGGGATGGTAACAGTAACAGCATTGTTCTTAGGTGCCATCAAGTTGTTTCCGACTCATAGTGACCCTTCCCAGCTCTGTGCCTCCTCACAAGCGTTGCTCTGTTTGAGCCCATTGTTGAGGGTCTGATAACATGTCCAAAGTACGTGAGATGAAGTCTCACCTCCTCACCTTCCAAGGAGCATCCTGGCTGTGCTTTTTCCAACAAAAACTTGTTCTTTTGTCTGGACGTCCATGCTGTCTTCAACATTGTTTGCCAACACCCTAATTCAAAGGCATGGATTCTTCTCCAATTTTCCTTATCCATTCTCCAGCTTTCCTATACATCTGAGGTGTTTGAAAATACCATGGCTTGGGGCAGGTGCACCTCAGTCATTACAATGACATCTTTGCCCTTTGACACTTTTAAACAGTCTTTTTCAGCAGATTTGCTGTAATATGCCGATTGATTTCTTGACCGCTGCCTCCATGAGCATTGACTGTGGATCCAAGTAAAATGAAATCCTTAACAAATTCAGTATTTTCTCTGTTAATCATAATGCTGCTTATTGGTCCAGTTGTGAAGATTCTTGTTTTCTTTATGTTGAGGTGTAATCTGTACTGAAAGCTGTAATCTTTGATCTTCGTCAGTGAGTACTTCTTGTCCTCTTCATTTTCAGCGAGGAAGGCTGTGTCAGCTGCATATCCCTGGTTCTTAATGAGTTTTCCTCCCATCCTTCTTCATATAGTCCAGCTCCTCAGATTATCTGCTCACCACACAGACTAAGTATGTGCAGTGTCCCCTTGTTCTGTTTGAATAACTCCCTCTTGGTCTATGCACAGGTTCTGCATGGGCACAATTAAGTATTCTAGAATTCCGATTCTTTGCAATGTTGTTTATAATTGGTTATGATCCATAGAGTTGAATGCCATTACATAGTCAGTAAAACACAGGTAAACATCTTTTGGGATTCACTGCTTTCAGCCAAGATCTGTCTGACATCAGCAATGATATCCCTTGTTCCATGTCCTCTTCTGAATCTGGCTTGAATTTCTGGCAGTTTCCTGTTGATATACTGCTGCAGCTGTTTTTGAAATATCGTCAGCAAAATTCTATTTTCATGTGATATTAATGATACTGTTTAATAATTTCCACATTTTTTTGGATCACTTTCCTTTGGAATGAGCACAGATATGGATCTCTTGCAGTCAGTTGGCCAGGTAGCTGCTGTCTTCCAAATTTCTTGGCATAGAGGAGTAAACACTTCCAGCCTTGCATTCATTTGTTGAAACATCTCAATTGGCATTTCCTCAATTCCTAGAGCCTTGTTTTTCTACAGTGCCTTCAGTGTAGCTTAGACTTCTTCCTTCAACACTATCATATTTTTGATCATATGCTACCTCTTGAAATTTTTGAATGTTCATTTTGGTATAGTGACTCTGCATTCCTTTCATCTTTTTTTTTTTTTTTTTTTTGATGCTTTCTATGTTGTTCAATAGGAGCTCTGGTAGCATAGTGCCTAAGGCACTTGACTGCTAACCAGAAGGCTGGAGGTTCAAACCCACTAGGCACTCCTAGGAAGGAAGGTTGGGCAATCTACTTCTGTAGTGATACTGCCTCAGAAACCCAAGGAGGGGTCACCATGAGTCAGATCCCACTCCACAGCAGTGAGGTTTTTTTTTTTGTTGTTTGTTTGTTTATTAACCTCATAATCCTATATGATATGTACTATGATCCCCATTTACAAATGATAAAACTAAAGTACAGAGGTTAGGTAACTTCCCTCAGAATCATACAACTAGGGAAATAGGGGAGCTAGGAGTTGAGCCCAGAACCCAGACAAACTGGCTTCAGGCTATATCCCCACTACTTGCTTTGGGGAACAGGCAGATAGGCAAAGGAGCTCTGTATCCATCCGCGACTGGGCTGCCCTCCAGCAGGTGCTGCAGCTGCAGGGAAGAATCAGCAAGATGGCTTCCGGATCCGGTGTGTGACCCGGAGCAGGGCCCTCCTCCTCTCTGGGTCTCAATTTCCTGTACAAGGAGGGCTTAGCGGCAGCCCATCCCTTAGGCCCTTGGATCTTCCAGATTTTTCAGACCCTGGTTCAAGTGGCTCCCCACTCCTGTAGTCAGGGGCCAGGGGCAACCTGAGCATTTTCACATTCCTGCCCCTTCTTATTCCAGGCCGCCAGAACCCCTTGGGACTCCTGCCCAGTTGGGTTGGAAGGTGTTGTGGGTTGAATTATGTCCCTCCAAAATATGTGTTATAAATCCTAACCTCTATGCCTGTGGTTAGGAGCTCTGGTGGCGTAGTGCCTAAGGCATCTGACTGCTAACCAGAAGGCTGGCAGTTCAAACCCACGAGCCACTCCCAGGAAGGAAGAGTGGGCAATCTACTTCCATAGAGATACCACCTCAGACTCAGACACCACCTCGGAAACTAAGGAGGGGTTGCTATGAGGCTCAACAGGCAGTGAGTTTGGTTTGTTTTTTATGCCTGTGGTTATAATGCCATCTGGGCATAGGTTGTCTTTGTTATGTTAATGGTACAGGATTAGTGTAGGGCTTATCTTGAGCCAATCTCTTTTGAGATATGAAAAGAGATTCAACAAATGAGGAGACCAAAGATGGGGAAGAGAGACGTCAAGCCACATGAAGACAGCTGAGAAGCAGAAGTTCAGAGAGACAGGACCTTCCTCCAGAGCCAACAGAGATAAAGTCTTCCCTTAGAGCCAGAACCCTCTGGGCCTCTAGCCTCTAGGACTTCTAGCCTCCTAAATTGTGAGAAAATAAATCTCTGTTTGTCAAAGCCACCCACTTTTGGTATTTCTGTTAAAGCAACACTAGAGAACTCAAACAGAAAGGGACGGCCGGGGAGCTGCTGTGGACTCAGCACATCAGTTTCTATGGAGCCACAGTCGCAGCCTGAGGGGATGGAGGAGGTTGCCCCCCTTCTGGCAAGCCAGGACCCAGCGCACTTTCCCCCTGAGCCACACCTCTTCAGTACCTGAGCACCCCTGCTGAGGCTGTGGCCTGGAGCCTACCTGCACTGGTGACCCTTCTCCCACTTGAGCTATGATTTCTGGGTCGACTCCACTCTAAGCGCCTCTCCTTGTTGCCTCAGTCTTCTGCTGAGAACATGGAGTAGGTGAATCCCACTGCCCACTCCCACTTTCACAGTTCTTACCTCCTGCTTTTGTTTTCTGCTGCCTGCAGCCAGAGGAAGCAGCAAAAGGGTACAAAGGCATGAAGGAGAGGCATAGGGATCTGGACCCCATGCTCAAGGACCTCCTACAGAACCCTGAGTTTGGTCACCAAGGGGCATCCCAGTCTCTCTGCCTTTTCTCCCACCAGATTCTACACCCACATTCTAAAGCCCCATCCCTAACTCTCTAGGGTCCCCTAGAGTCCTAGGATCTCCCACTCGGCCCAGACTCTGCCTCCCAGAGTCCCAGGCCTCCTTCCCTCCTGGGCTCAAGCGGTGAAACAGAAAGGCCTTGAGCTTACCGATTCTGACGGCAGCCGAGGTGCTGCAGGACTGCAGAGGGTGGGCTGGCCGCCCAGCCCAGGGCCCCATCTTCAGCCACATCCTCCTTCGCCTGCCTCTCCAGGACCCAGAAGCCCCACAGGTACCCAGGGACTCCAGGCCACTTGGAAATCACCTCAGTATTGCTAATAACACAATCAGCATCCTTGCCTGAGTTAGGAAAAGGAACGCTTTCTCTGGGTGGATTTCAGCTTCCAGTGATCCCTGGGCTTGGGGCTTGTACAGTTCACAAGCTGCACAATTGAATGAAACCGCCTTGTCTTAATCCCTCTCCCCCCGCGAGAGCAAGGTGCCAATTGCAGCCTGGTCCTGGGAGAACCGGGACAGGGAGAAGGGACGGTGGGTGGCAGGCTGGGATGGCAGAGAGGAGGAAGGATGGGAAGGTAACAGTTGTGGACTGACAGAACCCGAAAGGGAAGGGGGTTGGAAGAGTGAGAGACGAGATTGGGGGGAGATGGGAGTAGGAGAGAGGAGACTACAGAGGGCGGAGAGTCCTAGAAAGCCAAAGGGCGGAGACCCTTGCGAAGTTTCTGGGAAAAGCCCCAGCGCCCGGCCTGAGGCTTACAAGCCGTGGGAAGGCAGGAAATAGGGCGAAAGCCCCAAAGAGAGGCTGGACAGGGGATGGGTCTCTAGGGAAGAGCAGAGAGTAGGAGAGGAAGGAGGGAGAGAAGGCCCCAGGGGGGTCGGAGATAAAGAGAGCAGCGGCTGCCGGCCCGGAGCGCAGCGACAGGCGAGAGGGAGGGAAGCGGAAATTTAAAAGTGAAGATGCAGATAACGCAGCCTGGAGACGAGCACCCGGGTGGGGGAGGAGAGGGGGGGAGAGTGAAGGGAGGAGGCTGGGATCCGCGGGTGGTAGGCTCTGCGGTGGGGTCTGGGGCCGCGGGGGTCCGACGTGGAGCCGGGCACCCCCGCCCCACCACTGTTTGCCTACAGTCAGGGAGGCGGAAAAGCTTGGCGCTCCCGGCCGGTGTTAGAGCGCGCGCCGCGGCCCATCCCCCGCGGTCTCTTGGCTGCGGGGCGCGGGGGGCTGCCGGGTGCGCTTGGCTGCGACGCTGCGCGCTGGAGACTTTATTGCGATGGGCAGATAAGGGGGGCGGGGGCGGGTCTTGGGGGCCCAGGCGGCGGCGCTTTAATTAAAACGGAAATTGCAGCCCCTGCCCGCGCGGGGGCCGGAGGGTTCCCAGCAGCTTGGGAGCTGGGAGCGTCGCTTCGGGACCCCCCCACCCTTGCCAACCCCGATCTGCACCCTCCCGCCAGGCCCCGCCGGACCCGACGCTGTCTTCTCCTCCCCACCACCCGCGGGCGCCTCGGGCGGGGATCCGTGCCCCGGAGCGCGAAGCCTGTCGCTCTGCCCCGCCCGTACCCCCCACCTCCCACCGCCCAGTCCCTGGCGGCGATGAGACAGAGCGGCGCCTCCCAGCCCCTGCTGATCAACATGTACCTGCCAGGTACCAGGGACCAGCTGGGACTGGAGGCACCAGGACCCGGGGCGGGAAGTCTGGGCTTGGTCCTGGGAAGGGTATGCCAGGGGACCAAAGGTTCAGGGATGAACCTTAAAGGCGGACGGGGAGCTTTGGGGTTTTGCTGTGGGGGCTGGAGGACTCAAAGTCAGCAGATTGGAAGCCTAGGCCCTGGGCCCGGAAGTGCCTGGTTGCGGGAGCAGGGGTCGTCGGGGTGTTGGTGGTCTCTCTGCGCTAGCAATGCCAGGAGCCGGGGCCGCCGAGCGTCACCCTTTCACCCTCGCCTCTCCTCACCTCCGTGCTCCGAGCGCCCTCATGGGCCCGACCCTCCAGGCACCCTCCTCTCCTCCCCGTTGGGCTACCCGCTCTCCAGCTCGGCTGGCGCACCCCAGCTCAGCTTTATAAGGCTCCCGCCGGCCCGTTCGGAAAGCGGATTTCCTTTTTCCTGGACGCGTTTCCTGACTTGGGCGCTACGGAGGGGCTCTGCGCCGCGCGCGCCAGGGCCGGGCTTGGGGAGGAGGAGCCGGGCGGCCCGGGTCCCTAGCCCTGCTCCCGGGGACCAAGGCACTCCCAGGAGCCGAAGCCCGAGGCCCTTTCAGCCACACCCTCAACCTGCGCCGCCCCGGCCCATGGTTCATCTGACTGCTTTATCCCGCCGCTGCAGATCCGGTCGGAGATGGCCTCTTCAAGGATGGGAAGAGCCCAGGCTGGGGGCCGCTGAGCCCCGCGGTGCAGAAAGGTGAGCTGGTGGCCGAGCGCCGACCCCAGAAGGACGGTGCCATAGCCACAGGACAGGGGGTGGGAGCGTTGTGCAAGGCGGGCTCTGGGAAGTGCAGTGTCTGGGTATCATTGCGGGAGGGCCTGGGAACAAGTTCATGTGGCCACTCCTGTTTCTTCGCAGTCCCAGAGCTGCACTTGCAGGCAAGGGGCAGGCAGAGAGGATTTTGGCTCCAGCCTTTCTCTGCTGAGTGTGGTTTTTCCTGGTCTTAGGGCATGGGTTGGGGTGCTTAGTGCCCTTTCCCTATTTGCATCGGGCACACAAGGCAACGGCACTGCCATACAAAGGGACCGAGAGAATCGCTCCTTAACCATGAGGGGCCACCCACCACCAAACCCGAGCTGTGCCAGCTCAGAGCTCTGCTGCCCGGGTGGGGGGATGGGGAGCCGGTTGAGATCCCACTCCTCCTGTCGCGTATTTGGGGTCCCTGTCTCATGCCTGTCTGGCATGTGGAAGCTAGCCGGCCCCACTTCTCTACCACAGGTAGGATCATCCAACTCTGTGCCTTTGGGCAAAGGGGCCAGTGCCTCCTGCCACACGGCCTGAGCCGGGCAAGGCTATACCGGCCAGGTCTCCTCAGGCATTTATAGTTGATATGGGAATGACGAACCTGGGAATCAACTATGAAAGTCTGAGGAGACTTGGCCGCTAGAGCGTCCCACAGCCGCAGCGCCAGCCAGGACCCCGGATCCCATCAAGTTACAGTAACCGAATAAAGCAGCCTGGCAGCTCATTTACCCTGACGGAACACGGTGCCCAGTAGGAACAGGTTCCCAAGCCTCTGATGTCGCTCCCACGTTAGTGCCAGGTGCACGTTTTTATGCCCAATTTTCCAGCTTCTGACCCTAAAACGCCACAGTTACGACCTGGAGGCCGATCCTTGCTGGGCAAGCAGAGAGGAATTGGGGTGGAGGTCATGGGGGAGGGTAGTGTCTCGGTTCTGAGCAGGTCGTTGGAAAAGAAAGGGGTCCACCGGTCTCAATTTGAGGCAATAATCAGCGCCCAGGGAAATCCGTTTTATTCTGAAGAAGGGCACGCACGCACACGCACGCACTGCCGTCGAGTTGGATCCGATTCATAGCGACCCCTCCTTGGGTTTCAGAGACTGTATCAGTAGGGGTGGTGGGTTTGAACCGCCAGCCTTCTAGTTAGCAGTCAAATGCCTTAGGCACTACTCCACCAGAGCTCCTCTTAAGAGGGAAGGAGGGCTAATTGTATCAAGATTTCTCTCCATTTGCCTGATTGAGGCGCCAAATAGGGAAGCGGGAGTTCTAGGGTCCGATCCTTTCACGACCCGCCGTCAGCAACCGGGAGCTCAGAACTGGTCAGAGGAATATGCAGACTTGCCAGGGACGGGCCGAGACAGAGGCTCGAGTCTGGGCTGGCTCTTCGGCGAACCATAGCACCTTAGCGCACCGGGAATCCCGCCTATTCCGAAACAGGGCAAACCCAAGCTGTGCCGGCACAGAGCTCTGCGGCCGGGGGTGGGGAGCTGGTTGAGATCCCACTCCTCCTGTCGCGTATTTGGGGTCCCTGTCCCATGCCGGTCTGACACAAGGAAGCTAGCCGGCCCCACTTCTGCACCACAGGCGGGATTATCCAATTGCGTGCCTTTGGGCAACCGGGCTGGGCCGTGCTGCCACCCGTGGCCCGGCTGAGCTGGCGCGGTCAGGCGCTTTCGTTGTGTAGCGTCTGTACTGAAGGAGGGCGTCTAGCCGCGGCGGCGAGTACAGGCTGCCATTCAGCCCCTGCTCGCCTCGGAAAGCCGCGCGCCTCTGCGTGGAGGAGGCGCTGCTTCGCCGCCTGATTTTCACAAAGCGGTGCGCCCCCGGGGCTGCGTCCTTCTAACTGGCAGCTGTGCAAAAGCGCTGGCGGGGCTGGAGACCGCTCCGCGCATGGGCCTCTGGCTGGCTGGCCGCTCCGGTGGCGGTGGCGGTGGCGCGCAGCTGGACCCGCGTGCTCCCTCCCCGACGCCCGCTCCCTCCCCGACGCCCGCTCCTTGAGGGCCAGGTCCGATTCCTGCCTCCCCTCCCGCACGAGCCTGACCGCCCCGCTCCCCGCAGGCAGCGGGCAGATCCAGCTGTGGCAGTTTCTGCTGGAGCTGCTGGCCGACCGCGCCAACGCCGGCTGCATTGCGTGGGAGGGCGGCCACGGCGAGTTCAAGCTCACCGACCCCGACGAGGTGGCGCGGCGCTGGGGCGAGCGCAAGAGCAAGCCCAACATGAACTACGACAAGCTGAGCCGCGCGCTGCGCTACTACTACGACAAGAACATCATGAGCAAGGTGCACGGCAAGCGCTAC
>NW_006921589.1:11029703-11043779 GCF_000298275.1 Orycteropus afer afer
TCGCCCCGCTGCCCTTCCCTGGCCTTTCCAAACTCAACCTCATGGCCGCCTCGGCCGGCGTCGCGCCCGCCGGCTTCTCTTACTGGCCCGGCCCAGGCCCTGCCGCCACCGCCGCCGCCACCGCCGCGCTCTACCCCAGCCCGGGTTTGCAGCCCCCGCCTGGGCCCTTTGGGGCCGTGGCCGCCGCCTCGCACTTGGGAGGTCATTACCACTAGACGCGGCGGTCAGGTGCAGCGCAGGGTCTCCCGGATGCCAGGGGCCTCGCCCAATCCCATCCTTGTCCCGGAGAAAGGAGGGCCCGGAGGCTCCCCCCGGCGCTCCTTTAATCCTGTATTTTACTCTCCCCGCTGCGCCCTGCACCCAGCCCGGAAGGAAGGCCCTGACGCCTTCCTCAACTTTTCTTTAACTCTAAGTTTGCACCCGTCTCAAATGGGGTCACCGTGAGTCAGAATGACTCGATGGCAAGGGGTTGGCTGGAGCCTGGCTGGCGCAAGCCGTTTACCGCGGAGCCCACCCAGTGGCTCAGGGGAAGAGAAGGCCTGGCGATCTGTTTTCACCAAGATTACAGACAGGATGACCGTGTGGAGCAGTTCTAATCTGTAACACTCGTAAACACTCCCCAAAACGGGCTCTGCGGGGCGACTGTGGCCTCTCAGGCTCGCTTCAACCTCCACCCTCTTCCGGGTCCCCACATCCCCGAGTGTTTTCCCTGGCCCCCGTCTTTCCCTCCACCCCGGCTACACTTCCGCCTGTGGCTCTAGAAACCCCCTCCAGGCCTACTCTTGTCTCTCGAATTCCAGAGTTTTCCTCATCTTTTCCCTCTCCCACGAGCTGCCCTGACCCCAGCGCTTCTCCTCCCGGGGCCACATCAGGCTTGGTAAGGGCCTCTGCCCACCCTACCCCCAACACGTCTAGGTGGCTTTTTTGGAGGGGGCTTCCTCTGGAGTCAACCTCTCGTGGGGCGTCTCCCAGTGTCTATGTCCTTCCCGCCTCTATTAAAGCTCTGGAGCTCTCCACTGCCTCCTCTCTCTGTTCTTCTCGGCACCTGAACTTTTGGGGAGGAGGGGTGGGGAGGGAGGGAGAGGCTCAGGCCAGGCCTGAGGAGACTCGCCAAGGAAGAGCTGGAGAGAATGAGGGTGAAGCAGGCTTGGGTGCTGCTAGACAGGAGCGAAGAGTCCCCGGTGGGTGGGCTCAGTTTCGGCCTCTCCAGGAGCGAGGCCCACGCCCTCCTCACCCAGATTGTTACTCGTCCCTCACCCCACCAGTCTCAACAGCGTCCCAACGTTGCATCCCGCCTTCACACCGTCTCACCTGTCCTTCCACCTGTCCCTCGCCACATCCCAATATCCATCACACCTTGCCTAATATTCACCCCACATCAACCTTCATTCACCCCCTTCTCGCCTTCATTCAACTCTCTCGCTCTCACTCACAACCTAACCCCTCCCTCTAGTATCTCCAGCGCTACTTTTGCTCTGAATCTGCCTGATTTTCATAGGTAGGACTCCTGTCCCAGCTCGGTCTTGACAGTTCACCAGTGCGACCTCTGGCTGCACCCTGCTTCTCGCGGGTGGCGCGCGCCCTCTGCTGGTCAGAGGAGGGTAAGCCCGGGCCAGAACGGGAAGACGCACCTCGCGGGGCGAGGTGACGCCTCAGGGGCCTTCCCCGACAGCCTACCGACAGCCTACGGAGCACCTCCGGGTCTCCTTCCGTAGGCCGGCCTTGGGAAGTGGGCTCAGTGGGTCATTCTCCTGGCTGGGCCTTTCCCTCACCATCTGGGGCGTGGTGGTGGTGGTGGTCTTTTCCAAAATTTGCTGGCAGGAAACCGGCCTTAAACGCGTTCCCTTCGACCGGAACACCTGAGGGAAAGGTGCGTGGGACTGGAAGCTGCAAACCCAGGAAAGCCCTCTACTCCCTACCACCCCCTTGAGGTCCTGCTGGTTCTTACCCAGGTGCACGGTTCTTCTTGAACCAAGGGTTCGCTCATAGGGGGCCCTATGGGCAGGAGGGCAATGCGGATGGAAGCCAGAACAGTTCCTGTCGCGTGAGGAGGGCCCGAGTGCCCTTTCCCAAGGTCCAGGGAAAGATTCTTTTTTCCTTTTAATTTTATTTTTTCTGGTTCACCACATAACACACACGCAGCATAGAACATTTGGAAAGCGCGTGCACGTGCACACACACACAGACACACACACACACACGGTGTCCATTAAGTATTTGTTGGATGAAAAGCAGAATTAAAGCAGGAGAAGAAAGATCAGCTGTACAGTCGTCTGGTTAGAGATGCCACCACTGATAACTTCATCACAGCCTTCTTCCTTTTCTCCATGTATTTCGAACATCATTGGTCCCCTGCTTTGGCCATTTAACATTCTAGCATAAGCATATTCCATGTCGTTCTGATCTCCCTACGGATCTCATGGGTGGGAGGGCTTATGAGGCCAATGAGTAACAAGAGCTTGGGGAAGGCGGCCTCAGTGACTTGAACAGAGGCAGAGGACAGGAAAGAAAGGCAGAGGACAGGAGCAGGAAGCTGGTGGGGCTGGGGGATGTTGTTACACTGGGGAAATGGAACTAGAATTCAGGAGGATCTGAGCTGCTGGGAATTGTGGACTGATTATAATAAGGCAAGATTTCCTGGCAAGGAATGTGAGACCCTGCCCTTGGGTATATCTTTAAATGAAAGACAGAAGGCCAGTGTGTATGGTGTGGAAAGGGCGGGGCTGGGCCCAGCCACATGTAAATTAGTGGGGTTTTAGTCAACTAGGTTCAATTTGAGCCTGTAGGGTGCAAAGGCTGAACAACCGTCGGGATCTAGGGATGCATGGGTGGAGCTATGGCACCTAGGATGAAGGTGGGGTCCACCTGCTTTAATAACTCCACCCCCAGAGCATGATGCACTGTGCTAGGTAACACTTCCAGGAGAAGACCAAATGGAGGATGTCCAAATGGAGTGGTGCGCCCAGGAAGTGAAGGAAGAAATGTTGGAAAACCAACAGTGGGAGATACCATCTGGAAAATCACACTGGGGAAGGGAAAGCGGCTGGAAGCCATCCTCCATTATTCAAAGGCTGCCCTTGGACAGCAGACCCGAGTTTGTGTGACCAAGGATAGTGCTGGGACAATTGGTAAAACAAAAGCTCCTGACATGGAACAAGCCAGTGGTGTGTTCTCTGTCATCGGAGTGTTTAGCAGGCCCTCAGGAGATGAGAAGAAAGTGGACGAGATGACTTTTCTGATTTTGAGACTATTAGAATCTGTAAAGGGGGAGATCTCAGGCATTCAGATAGTAGAGGGTGGTATTATCAGAGTAGGGCTCTTCTCACCTGTGAAATTACATCCTTGAAGTACACCTTGACTCTGTTCTTTTCTGCCACTTTGAGAAGCTAAGATACAGGACTGGGAACCAGAAAACCTGAGTTCCAGTCCCAGCTAGACAACTGATCTTCAGTTAATCACATCTCTTCTCTACGAGTCTATTATCCTCTCATTAAAATAATGAGGCTGGACCAGGGATTTGCAAACTCTGCTCTGTGAAACATCAGGAGTTACTCAGGTTCTCTTTGTTCCAAAAAACAAAGGTTGGAAAATGTTTGTCCAAGGTGGTCCAAGAAGGCTGAGTTCAGCCCTAGCTTTGGATGGCTATCCTCTTTGCCAGGCTATCTTGGCTTTGCTAGCTTGTCCCTAAGCTCTGGGTTACTGTGGTCTCAGGATGACTCTGACTCTGCCCAAGCCCTGAAGGACCCAAGTTCTTATCACACTCAGCTTTCTGATGTTCCAGACCTCTTCTCACTGACCCTTAACCCCTTGGTCCTTGGCCTTCCAAGGTGTTGATCTCTGCTTCACTCTCCCAATCCAACGCCCAGCCCTATTCCCTAAACTTCTGACCTTTTCCTGTATTTCCTCATTATGTCACTGATGAAAATGTAGCTCATCCCTTCATGTGTTTACAGAATTACAAATGGCTTTCACATCCATTCTTTTGTTAACCCTCCCCAAGGTCAATAAAGAAGACATAGATTGCTTTGTTTGCAGGAGGATAAGGAAACTGAGGCCCTAGATGCTACATGACTTGGCCAAAGTTTCAGGTCTTGTTCTAGGACCTGTATCTTCTGGCTTATCTCACAGACATGGTTGCCCAGCCAGGGACTAACATTCCAGCCCTCCTTGCATCTTGATTTTTGCCAGTGGACTATGAATGGCCATGTGTGTTGATTCCAGGTCAAGACATTTAGAAGTGAGAGTACTTTCTTCACACTCTCTTGTTCCTTTTCTACTATCTGGATTTAGAGAAAGATACAACCCTAAGAGGTGACAGAGCTATAATTTGGAAGGGTCCTTATCCCTAAGATATCAGGTGGAGGGAAGTTGCTTGTCATGGATTGAATGATGTCCCCACAAAACATACGTCATCTTGGCTGGGCTGTGACTTTCAGTGGCTCAGCAGTTATGTAATGATACAATCATCCCCCATAATGTGATCTGATGTGATCAGTCAATCAGTTGTAAGAAGATTAGAGTGGGATGCAATACCCTTACTCAGGTCACAGCCCTGATCTGATGTAAGGAGAGTTTCCCTGGGATATGGCTTGCATCATCTTTTATCTTACAAGAGATAAAAGGAGAGAGAAGTGAGCAGAGAAGGAGGGCTCTCAGTGCCATCAAGAAAGAAGAGCTAGGAGCAGGAGCAGAGTGCACCCTTCGGACCCAGAATTCCTGTGCTGAGAACCTCCTAGACTTAGGGGAAGACTGATGCCGAGACACATGGAGCACTCTAAAGAATACCAAGCCCACAGATGTTGAAAGGAGACAAGGACCTTCTCCCAGAGGTGACAGAAACTCTTCCCCTAGAGCTGGCACCCTGAACTCGGACTTTTAGTCTCTTGAACTGTGAGAATAGATTTCTGTGTGTTAAAGCCATCCACTTGTTGTATTTCTACAACAGCACTAGATAACAAAGACAGAATTGGGTGCAAGGAGAGTGGGGTGCTGCTCTAACAGATACCTAAACTGTGGGGGCAGTTTTGGAATTGTGCAATGGGTAGAAACTGGAAGAATTTTAAGGTGCCTTGAGGACTCTATTGGTAGAATTAAGGACATCAAAGGCAATTCTGGTGAGGGTTCAGAAGGAAACAAGGAGAGCTGTAACAGTGGAGACAGCACAGATGGTGAGAGGCAGCAGCAGAGAAATGGCAACCACAGAACCAGGAGACTGGCACAAGATGGCCTGGAAGCCAACCCATGGAGTGAGAGGGCTGAGTGCCTTGGGTCAGGAGGCCTCCTGGCAGAGTTGTGTGCCTCCAAACATTTACCAATGGAACTAAGAACTGTAGCACTTGCACAAGTCCACCTTACCAACTAGCTTCTGGACTGTGGGGCTGCCATTCACAAGTGCCAGGGGGATGGGGCTGGATCTGCTGCCCAAAGCTGAGAGGGAGGGGCTACCATGTGTGAGGGGTAGGAGAACAGAGACTGCTAGGGCTAAGGATGTGGAATCACCACTCAGACCAGGAGGATAGAGCTATCCAAATCTGAGAGAACAGAGTTGCCATCCCAGTGGGCCAGAAAGGTGGAGCTGAAGCCCAGAGCTGAGAGCCCTCCACCCAAAATCCAGAGAGCACAGCTAACACCCAGAGTCTGGAGGGCAGGGCTTTGCCAAGATGGTCTCAGAGAACAGAAGCTTATTTTCAAGGCTTGAGAGCTAATGTAAATTGTTTCACTGGGTTTTGGACTTGCTTGATGTCTGTTATCTCTTCTTTCCCCCTAATTTCTCCCGTGTGTAATGGCAATGTCTGCCTGTTCCACCACTGTAGTTTGGAAACAGATAACTTGTATTCTCAGTTCACAGATGAATTTTGTCCCAGGATGGAATTTGGACTTGGAGTTGATTTAAGACTTTTGGGATGATAGCATGGGGTGACGATGTTTTGCATGTGGCAAGAATATAAATTTTGGAGGACCAAAAGGTCATGGATTGAATTGTGCCCCTCAAAAATATGTGTCAGTCTGGCTTGGCCACGATTCTCAGTTTTTTGGCAGTTACATAATTAGGTAATCATCTCCCATGATGCAGTCGGCCCATCAGTTGTAAGGGGATTAGGGTGGAATGCAACACCCTTACTCAGGTTATAGCTCTGACCTGAGGTAAGGGAAGTTTCCCTGTGATGTGGCCTGTATCATCTTTTTCTATAACAAAAAATAAAAGGAGAGAGAAATGGACAGAGAAAGAGGGACCTAACTACCACAATGAAAGAACAGCCAGGAGTGGAATGTGTCCTTTGGACCCAGGGCCCCTGTGCTGAGAACCTCTTAGACCCAGGGGAAGACTGATGCCAAGACACATGGAGATCTCCAAGGAACACCAAGCCCACAGATGTTGAAAGGAGATAAGAACTTTCCCTTACAGCTGACTGAGAGAGAAAGCCTTCTCCTCAAGTTGGTACCCTGAATTTGGACGCTTAATTGTGTTCATGAGGAACCTGCACATAGACCAGGAAGCTGTCATTCAAACAGAACAAGGGGATGCTTCATGGTTAAACATCTGGAAGAGAGTGTGTCAGGGTTGTATCATTTCACCACACTTATTCAATTTGTATGCCAAGCAAATAGTCCAAGAAGCTTGACTATATGAAGAACACAGCATCAGGATTGGAGGAAGACTCATTAACAACTTGCAATATGCAGATGACACAACCTTGCTTGCTGAAACTGAAGATGACTTGAAGCACTTACTGATGAAGAGTAAAGACTACAGTCTGCAGTATGGGTTACACCTCCACATAAAGAAAACAAATATCCTCACAAGTGGACCAATAAGCACCATCATGATAAATGCAGAAAAGATTGAAGTTGTCAAAGATTTCATATTACTTGGTTCCACAGTCAACACCAATGGAATCAGCAGTCAAGAAATCAGACAACATATTGCACTGGGCAAACCTGCTGCAAAAGACCTCTTTCAAGTGCTGAAAAGCAAAGATGTCTGTTTGAAGACTAAGGTGCACTTAACCCAAGCCATGGTATTTACATTCGCCTCATATGCATGTGAATGCTAGACAAAGAATAAGAAAGACTGGAGAAGAGTTGGTGCTTTTGAGTTGTCTGGTGGCTAGTGCCTAAGGCATTAGATTGTTAACCACAAGGCTGGCGATTCAAACCCACCAGCCACTCCTCAGAAGGAAGGTTGGGCAATCTACTTCCATAGAAATACTGCCTTGGGAATCCAAGGAGGGGTCGCCATGAGTTGGATCTGAATCTATAAGTGCATTGCATTGCATTGCATTGGTAGCAAAGAATACTGAAAGTACCACGGACTGCCAGAACTAACAAATCTGTCCTGGAAGAAGTGCAGCCAGAATGCTCCTTGGAAGTGAGATGGCCAAACTTCATCTCACCTACTTTGGTCATGTTGTCAGAAGGGACCATTCCTTGGAGAAGGATATCAGGCTTGGTAAAGTGGAGGGTTAGTGAAAAGGGGGAAGGCCCTCAACAAGATGGATTGACACAGTGGCTGCAACAATGGGCTCAGCTATAGCAAGGATTATGAAGCTGGTGCAGGACCGGGCAGTGTTTCATTCTGTTGTACATAAGGTCGCTATGAGTTGGAGTCGACTCGACTATGACAACAACAAACTGTGAGAGAGTTTGTTAAAGCCATCCATTTGTATTTATGTTATAGCAGCATCAGGTACCTAATACATCACTCATCAACATGCACTGGACTATTATGTGAAATTGGGCATTTTCATAACTAATGCTGAGGCACAGATATGTTAAGTAACTTGTCTGAAGTCACATGGTGAGAAAAGGCAGGGCAGGATCTGAACTTAGACAATCTGATCTCAGAGACAGTGAGTTCTCTTAACCACCAAGGGTATGAAAGAGTTTTATACACTCATGTTTCCTGGAAGTAATAAGAGCCAAAACTTACTGAACACTTACGTGCCAGCATTGTTCAAAGAGCTTTACATTTATTTAATCCTACAACCCTCTAGAGTTAGATCTAGTATTATCCCCATTCTAGATGAAGAAAACAGGCACAAAAATGTTAAATTATTTGCCTAGGATCCCAGAGCTCCTGAGTGGTAGAGATGGGATTCAAACTCTGCAGCCCACTTTACCTCCCTTCCCCACCCCTTGTTCCCTTGATCATCCCTCATGGAGGAATGAGCAGATTCTGAGAGGCACAGGAAGTGGAAGGACTATATATTCAAACCTCAGCCCCACCCCACGACAGGTTCCTAATTCCAGCACTCACCGTGGGCCCCAGGGTAAGAAGTATTTCAAAACACACTCAACACCAGACCAGTAACAAAGTGAGAAATGCATTTTAGAAGTCTGTGGGCTTCTGTGACCCCTGCATTCTTCTCAAATGACATGATGGAGTAGAAAGAGCCCAGAGGGACAGGGTTCACACCTCACCTTTGCCCACTCCCTGTGGGACTGAGAAGGTTACTCACTCTTGCTGAGCCTCAGTGGCCTCATCTGTAAAATGGAGACACTGACTACATCCACCTTCTTGGTTTGCTGTGAGGACAGAGCATGTGCATAAAAAGCCCCGTGCAGGGCTGCTCCATAAACATCACTGTCGCTGGCATCGATCGGCCCAGGAGCAGAGCTTTGCCCTGCAAGCTCACATCATTTCCCACCAGTCTACCCCTCCAATTCCACATCCCAGTTCTCCCTCCATGAGTCAGAGAAGCTCCTTCCTTGGGGGAATGATGGTAGGGCTGGGGGGTGGGAGGAGTACCTACAGGAGGCTGGAAGGGCAGGCCCTGAGCATCAGGTTCCTTTTCCTGGAAGAGGACAAGTTGCTTAGCAACACAGCACAGGTTGTCAGGGAGCCTCCAGGCAGCACGGTCCTTTTATATCCTGCATCACGGAGACCTGGGACAATGCTAGAGGAGGAAATGAATAGGGAAGTGGAAAGGATCCTGAACTCTGCTGGTAACCTCTGGGCTTTAAGTTCATTTCCTATGATCACCTTCCCAACACCCCAGCCCTTTCCCTTTGGCTATTTCTACCTTTAACATACAGAGGCAGAGAGACATATTGAAGGGTCTGCCTTGTACACACATCTGTGCAATAACTACCTCTGTGACCATGTGTAGAAGGGTCAGACTTAGGCACACATTACATTATGCTGTGCTTTACACCTTCCCAAGCACATCCAAAGACACAACTTCACTGAAAACTCATAATAACCTCTGATCTTGGGGTGGTTATTATTATTCATGTATGACAGATGAGGAAGAAAAGAGTCCCAAGGTCCCACAGTGAGGAAAGAGCAGAGCCCAGATTTACTGCAAATTTCAGGATATGTCCACTACTAGCATGGTGTTAGTACAGGCATGGGCCCATACATGTGAGAATGCTAGTCCATTTCCTCACAAACAGGGCTGGAAGGTTCTTAAGGACTAGAGTCCCAAGCCGCTCAAGATTAACCTCTCTCACCCCTGGCCACAAAGTGGATGAATCACAGAGGTGGAGTTCAGCTATTTTTCCTTGCTGACTGGGAGGATCTCTGAAGTGGGGAGATGTAGAGAGTGCCCTGACCTCCAGACATAGACTCAAGAATGCTGCTCAGCTGGGCCAGGCTGGCACAAGTATCTATCCACCGACAACAGAAACAAGTCCCCTGGCTGACATTCCAGAGAGGGGCACGTGGTCCTCACTGGGGCCATGGCTTGGCAGCAAGGAGTAAACACGTGTCACCTGGGTCACAGAATAGCCCATGGGAGGCTCAGGCCTCTAGGGCTTCCTATTGTCTCAGGGGCCAACAGTGCTGGTCAGAGCAGTACAGGGTCCCATTCTGAACTGTGTCTGTGTCTCTTAATCCCTCTGTCACTATTTATTAATAGTGTTGGCTACCATAGCAGTAGCTATCATGCCAACAACAGTAATATTGTCATAGCCATTTGATAGGCATAGCAAGTCAGAGCTCATGGTTTCCATCTAATCAATGAGGAAACTGAAATTCAGAGAGGTTGTCTTAGACCATCAGCTAATAGATGTCAGAGTAGGGCTATAACTTCTGACTCCTAGTCTTTAGTTCTACGCACCACATCATACTAGCTTCGAGTGTCAGGTGGGAGGAAGGAGTCCCATGGCAGCCGTCAGCTACAACCTCTTCTCTCCACAGACTGCACATGCCCAGGACTATGCAACCGAACATGGCTCAGCTGCTGCTCTACACAGGACAAGTGATTTGAATACTTATTGCAAATAGTTTTTTCAATTTCTAAAACATGATTTGAGGTGACTTACTATATACTAATTTACACAAAATAGAATATTCAATTGCAAACTTACTGCCGTTAAATCGGATCTGACTCATAATGACCCCTCCTTGGGTTTCCAAGGCAGTATCACTACAGAAGCAGATTGCCCAACCTTCCTTCTGAGGAGTGGCTAGTGGGTTTGACCCGTCAGCCTTCTGGTTAGCAGTCAAGTGCCTTAGGCACTATGCCAACAGAGCTCCCAATTGCAAAAGATAGATCAAAAAGCAGTTGGTGAAATATGAGAATTTCCATAAAAGTCAAGGACAAAGCAAGGATGACTTTTTTTATCCCTTCAAACCTTGTCATCACTGCTACTCCATCCTTTGTCATCACTGCTACCATGGGACATTATACTAGAGATCTTTGTCAATGCAATATGACAAGGAAAATAAATATATTGTACATGTACATATTGGAAAGGGAGATATTAAAATGTCCTCATTTGCAGAGAATATGACTCCCTACTTAGAAAATCCAAGAGAGTGAAATGGAAAACAATTAGAACAAATGAAATTCCAGTGAGATTCAAGATCAACACACAAAAATCCACAGTTTTCCTATCTTGTTGTTGGGTGCTGTGGAGTCGATTCTGACTCCTGGTGACCCCCTGTGACAGAGTAGAACTTTTCCTAAAGGCTGTGATCTTTACGGAAGCAGATTGCCGAGTCTTTCTCCCGTGGAGGTGCTGCATGGGTTCTAACTACCAAACTTGCACTCAGCAATCAGGCGCTTGACTGTTTTTGCCATTAGGGCCTCTTGGATTTTCTATAACCCTGTAATAATAAAAACAATAATTGGGAATAAGATACTTATAATAACAATAAAATGTGCTTCTGGATAAATCTAACTAAACATATGGGAAATAACAAATGACTAAAACCATCTGTCTTCATCAAGGAACCTAAAAAGAAGGCCCAAAGGAATGGAGAGACCTGCCATGTTCCTGAGTGGAAAGAGTAAATACTGAAAAATTGTCAACTTTCTCCATATTGATCTATACAATTGATACAGTCTCAGTCTACATCCCAGAGAAGTTTTATGGAACTTGACAGGCTTAGTTCTGAAGTTCTTCTGGACCTATTTAAGAATAGTCAAGACAATGTTAGCAAAAGAGCAGTGCAACTGCAAAGCCATAGTTACTGAATGTGTGGTTTGGCGCTGCCATGGTCAAGTAGATTGGTGGCACTAAGTCAAGTCTTAAAACAGACCTGTGTATACATGGGAATTTCATAAATGATAAAAATGGCATTCACTGGAGGAAGTGGTAAGCTACCCAAAAGCAGGGACAACTTTCTGTTGAGGAAAACAGTTACAGCTTCACTTCTCATCACATACAAAAATCAATTCTAAAATATATTAAAGAGTGAAATGAAAACACTATAAAATACCAGAATAAAACTTTTTTAAAAATGCAAAAAAAAAAAAGTCAACCTAAAAACCTAGCATTAAACAAGAACATCTAGGAGTTTGTTGCCATAGTTATGTCTTAAAGATATATATTCCATTGTACACTAATTGGCAACCAAAAACACCATGAAAACTGTCACTTTTTTTAGTTCATTTATTCATTTAATATTCACTGAAAACCTGCTATGTGCTAGGCACTGTGCAAGTTCTCTTATTTAAATAAAGGATATAACCAAGTCAATATGAAGAGACAATCGCCCTCTGGCTGAATTATTTGAATAAGGGACATTAGGTCTTCCAAGACAGTTACACAGAAAATACAGAAGTGCACCTTAAATGGTCTCAGACAAATCCTGATAAGATGTGTGCATCGGTGCCCATCTTCTGTGCATGTGTGTGCATCAAGCATGTGCTGTTTATGTGCACACACTTGCTGGCTAGGATAGAGAGAGGTCCAACCTCCCTCATGTAGCAAGGGACACTTTGCCCAGGGATTTGGAAACAGCTTGAAGCATGAGAGGGAGGAGGCCAGGGCTGTACATGTGTGCTTCTCTGTTTCCAGACTTAGAGGAGCCAACACACTGCTAGCCTCACTTTTTCCTCTTCCGCTCTCTCTTTCTTTTTTGCTCCCTTCCTCCCTTCCTTGATCATTTTCCTTCTTTTGTTTTGGTAAAAATAATACAATTCATCATAACCAACTAGAAAACTTAGAAAAAGATTAGAGAAGAGTAAAAATGACCATTTAAAGTCCCATCACTTAGAGATGACAACCATTAACATTTAAAAAAAAAATTATTGTGATTTGGGCAAAAGTTTACAGAGCAAATTCATTTTCCATACAGCAGTTCATATACGTTTTGTTTCATGATATTGACACCAGTTTTCCACAATGTAACAGCTCTCTTCCCACTTCCTCCCTGTAGTTACCTCTTCCCTGTGTCCTTTCCTCCCATGCACCGCCCACCCCCATGCCCCAGCTGTCTCCCTGTGCAAACACTGCCCTTCTGTTCTCCCATGATTGATCACTCCAAGCAGTGTAGCTACCTAATGTAAATGTCCACCCCTTATGCCTGTCTGTTGTTTGGCTGGAAGCCACGAGAGTGAGTTCAGTTCCAGACCTGAGGGGTAACTAGGGGCCATAATCTCAGGGGTCTCACCCAGCTCTATCAGACCAGCAAACCTACTCTTTTTTTTTTTTTTCATTTGATATTGAGTTTTGTTCCACATTGTTCTCTCACTCTATCCAGCATCTCCTGCACCGATCCCCCTCCAAGAGACATTAACATTTTAAAAATCCTTTCAAAAGTCTACCCCTATGTGCATGAGTCCACACACACACACACACTACACACACATTTAATATGTATTTATTGATGGTCTACTATATGCCCAGGTCCCTGAATGGTTTGCATTCAACTACTAATGTAAAGGTTGGTGGTTCAATTCCACCCCACACTTCATAGTCACTTGGGAGCACTGTAAAAGAAAGGTCTGGTGATCTGCTTCCATAAAGATTACAGTCAATAAAACTCTATGGAGCAGTTCTACTCTGTAATACACGGGGTTACAGTGACTTCAAATTGACAGCAACAAGTTGTGTTTGTTTTCTGTACTGTGTGTCCCTCACTGTCTTAGGGGCTGGTGAACAAGACAGACATTTCAGTGAGAAGATATGAAGACATTTCAGTGAAATAAATAAGTAGCAAAAAAAAAAAATTATCAGATAGAGAGAACTGCCAGAAGAAGATAAATTAGGGATATTGACAGAGGGTGACTATGAGACAGACTTAGATGATAAAGTGATCAGGGAGGAGGTGGCTATTAAAAGGGATCAGCTGTTCAAAGATATCTAGCTCTTTTTCTCCTCCTTTTACATAAATGGGACCATATTATACTGTTTTAACCCCCTACTTCCACATTGTCATGGTCATTTTTTCATGTCACTAAATATAGATCGATGTATCATTTTTAATAGTATAAACTATCCCAGTGAATATTGATTTGTCATAATTTACTCATCTTCTACTGATGTTCATTCGGGTTGTATTCAACTTTTCATTATTATGAATAACATTATGATAAGCATTCTTGTGCCAAGTGTCTTTTCCCGCTTATCTCCTTAGGATAAATTTCTGGAAATGTGGAAACAGGACTGTGGTAGTTAAGTTTGTGTGTCAACTTGGCTGGGCCTGGTTGAATGGCTGGGCAGGTAGATGTAGTATTCCCCATGATGAGACTGGTAATCAACTCCATGGTGGAATCTACTGTGAGCAGCTGAGTAGCTGCCTTAGGGATGTGGTCTGCTTCGAATATATAAGAAGGTGCTTTGAGAAAATTCCCTGAGGTTTTTGGCATGTTTAGACCCTGCATGTAGCTGAGCCTTCATTTA
>NW_006921589.1:11043879-11045509 GCF_000298275.1 Orycteropus afer afer
CTTCCTGTATATAAGGAGAAGCCTTGAGGAATGGTCTCTAGCTGACAGCATGCTTGAACCCTGTATGTAGCCAAGTCGTTGTTCAGCAGCCTGCCATGCTTTGCCGATCTTGGGATTTTCAGTGGACTTGAATTAATGATCTGCCGTGTGGTTGGGTAACATCGAGACTATGCCTTTTTACTTGTCAACCTTGGGCTTGTCAGTCTCAGCAGCCAGCAGCTGTCTGAGTGAAGAGAAGCCTCTAGCTCCAGTGGGCCAGGAACAGGAGGCAGAGCTGAAGCCCAAGGTTGAGGGCTTTCACCCAGCCCCTGGAGCCTGGCACTTTGAACTCAGACTTAAAGCCTCCAAACTGTAAGAGAACAAACTCTTATTTTTTTTAAGCATCACACTTGTGGTATATTCTTGTCAGAGCAGCACTAGGTAACCAGAACAATAATCAAAGAACATGACACATTTTACATTTTGATCCAGAGCCAAAGAGCCCTCCAAAGAGACTGAACCAATGTGCCTGTCTACAAATAGTGCAAGGGAGGCACTTTTCCCCATAGTTTTCCATTTTTATTGTTCTTGTCAGTATAAGAGGTGAAATATTTCATTATTGTTTTGACTTAGCTCTTTGGTTACTGTTGTTGTTAGGTGCCACTGAGTCAGTGCCAACTCATAGTGACCTTATGTAGAGCAGAATGAAACATCGCCCACTCCTGAGCCATCCTCCCAATTGCTGCTGTATTTGAGCCCATTGTTGCAGCCACTGTGTCAATCCATCTCACTGAGGCTTTTCCTCTATTTCACTGACCCTCTACTTTACCAAGTATGATATTCTTCTCCAGGGACTGGGCCCTCTCGATTACACATCCAAAGTATTGGTCAAGTTAAGTAACTTTTTAGTGTTTATTAACAATTTACATTCCTTTTTCTGACTTACCTCTTCACATTTTAGCTGTTTTTTTTTTTTTAATTATTATTATTGGAAGATAGATTGTGTGGCAAATATATTTTCTCAATTTGTTACATGCCTTTCAAGCTTATGTATGGTAGCTTTTCTTCTCTATTTCTCTGACATCCAGAAGTTTCTAACTTTATGGGGTCAGATGAGTCAATCTTCTCCTTTAAGTTCTCTCTATCCTTAAAAATATGTTCTCAAACAACAAACAAACCAAAAAAGATGTTCTCCACCCATTGCAAGATGCAAATAATAATAATGCTAATAATTTACACATATTGCCTTCAACTATTTTAATTTAATACTTGACTACTGTTATATATTAATTACTGTTTCTATTTATACAAACAATATAGTAACACATTCTAATTGTAAAAAACTGAACTCCGATTCAGATTCCAGGGACCTAAGAATAGCCTCTGTTTGCCAAGGTCGGCAAGGACATATGAGAGGCTGACACAGGAAAGGAGACAGGTGGTGAGTGTATAAGTGCTGTCAACTAGCGAATAGAAGAGCACAGTACCATGCTTGTATAGATAACATACAAACAAAACAAAGAAAATGAAAATCGTGGGTAAGTCACTCCAACATACAATCACCAATTAAATATAAACACAAAAATGTCACAACGCCTCAGAGACAACAGAACATCACAATCCACACAAAGAAGCAAGATAAACCAGGAGA
>NW_006921589.1:11047220-11054562 GCF_000298275.1 Orycteropus afer afer
CCCTAGACAACATCCCTTCAATCTCAGTTTCTTCCCAGAAGTCACTTTTTAAAAATATGTAACTTTTTATTGTGATTTGGATGGAAATTTACAGAGCAAATTGGTTTTCCATTCAAAACTTCATACATTTGTTTTGTGATATTGACTGCAATACTACAATGTCACAAGGCTCTTTCCGCTTCCTCCCTGTGTTTACCATTTCTATCCATCCTTTTCTCCTACCCCTTCCTGCCTTCTGTGCTTTATCCCTGGGCAAATGCTGCCCTTTTGATCTCCTACAGTTGGTCATTCTAAGGAGTGGGTACCTTCCTAGTGTTATTGTTCACCTAATAGGCCTGCAGGAAGCTCTGGTAGCATAGTGCCTAAGGCACTTGACTGCTAACCAGAAGGCTGGCGGTTCAAACCCAATAGCCACTCCTGGGAAGGAAGGTTGGGCAATCTACTTCTGTAGTGATACTGCCTTGGAAACTCAAGGAGGGGTCACTATGAGTTGGGGCCGACTCCACGCCAAAAAACAACAACAACAATAGGGCTGTATATTGTTTGGGCCATGAAGGTGAGTTCAGTTCCAGGCTTGAAGGGTGTGTGAGGGTTATAGTCTCAGGGTTCCACCAGTTTCTATCGGACTAGTAAGCCTGGTCTTTTTTATTATTTTGAATTTTCTTCCACATTTTTCTCCCACTCTATCCAGGACCTTCTATTAGAATCCCTTTCAGAGCGGCCAGCAGTGGTGGCCAGGCACCATCCAGTTTTGGTCATGGAAGCTGGGGATCACATGGTCCATTAGTCCTTTGGATTAATTGTTTCCTTGATTCTTTGATTTTCTTCACTCTTCTTTGCTCCAGATGAGGAAAGACCAAGAATTGTAGCTTAGATGGCTGCTTACAAGCTTTTAAGAGCCCAGTGACTACTCACCAAAGTAGGATGTAGAACACTGTCTTTGTGGACTGTGTCATGCCAAATGTCCTTTATGTTCCCTGAGACTATGGTCCTGAGCCCCTAGGCCCAGTGACTCATTCCTTCAAGGTGTTTGGTTATGGCGAAGAAGTCTTCATCACTTTGCCCCCTGTATCCAAAAGTCACTTAGTAGTAGTGATGTGTATCACTATTCAACTTTTAATTTAACTACATGCTTTGGAGATCTTTCATGTCAGTACATATAATTCAGCTCTTTTTTCTTTTTGCTAAATACAGTATTTTTGATAGGTTGAAGTTTATTTAACTTCTAATATAGTGTCGGTATTTTGATTGATTCCAAATTTTCTCTCTCCAAACAACAAAACATTAATAATAATGAAAAATCCCCATCTTATCTCTGTGCACGTTTAGGTATTTCTTTAGGGTCAATACTAGAAATTGAATTGCCTGAGTAGAAAGGCATGTACATTTAAAATTTTAACAAAACTTTCAAATTATCCCCTTTTCTAAGGTTTTAATAGCTTTTTTTTCCTGTTTTATATAAATCTTTGACCAATTTGGAATTAATTCTGGGTAAATAAAGGATTGATATATTTTTTCTTCCTATAAATGACTAATCAAACTCACTGTCAAGTCGATTCTGACTCATAGTGACCCCTGTTGGGTATCTGAGGCTATAAATCTTTGCAGAAGTAAGATGGGCTCATCTTCCTCTCATGGAGCAGCTGCTAGGCTTGAACTGCTGACCTTCTGGTTCGCAGCCAAATGCCTTATCCACTACACCACCAGAGCTCCTTAGCTGACTAACCAGTTGTCTCTAAACCATTGACTGACTAATCTATCTTTTCTCAATGGATTTGAGATGGGGTCTTTGTCATATATTAAATCCCCATGTAAGCTAGAGTTCAGCTGTGGAATATCTGTTCTGTTTTACTGGTATGTTTAGTCCTATGTGAGTGTAATATATTTTAGCTACATGTTCTATGATACATTTTAATGCCTGGCATTGCAAACCCTCCATCACTACTCTTCTTTCCTAGGCTGTTCTTGATGTTTCTGTTTCTCTGGAATAGTATGTAAGTTATAGTTTTAAAGAAGAAGTATGTATAAAGGTTGTAATGTAAAAAAAAATATATACCTCTTTCCTGATTTATATTATCATTACCCTGCCTTCCTTTTAGGTAATCATATAAAAATGCACACAGAGGGACTGATTTTACTGTGCATGAGCTTGATGCTATCAATCACAGGGAACTGTGACTAAAGTGAGTGGGGAAGAAAGGGAGAAAAGTCTTAAGAGAGCGGAGTACTACTGTGAGCAATTCTTCGAACAGAAAAAGCTTTGAGAGCAGCTCATTGCTAAAGAGAGTTGGAAGAATCCAGGAAAATAACATAAAACCCCTAAACTGGATTGGGCAATGAGCTAGGGTCAGAAGTCAGCCAGCCAGCCTAGAAGTGCAACAGAGATGCCAACCTCTAAAAACCTCATCAAAGTATTACACAAAGTCAGAAGAGCTTGAGTCCAGAGACTCGCCCTCAGTTTATTCATCACACACCCAATCACTCATCACACCAAACCAAAACAATTTTCTGCCCCTCAGGTTACTAGCTCGTGTGGGTATAAATGACTTTCTTTATAGGGTGTGTGGCAAGGTGCCGAGGGAAGGTAACAGTGTTACATAGGTCTTTAAAGGGTTTACTCCTGCTATCTTGTGGCCAATGACAGAAAATGTTGTCTACAGTGTATGAAAGAAGTCCTGGTAGTGCAATGGTTAAATGTTCAGCTGTGAACTGAAAGGCTGGCAGTTAGAACCCACCTAGCGGCTCTGCAGGAGAAAGATGGCACCCAACAAAAGCAACATGGTATAAAAAGGCTCAGGAATACCATCCAAAGTGGGGCACGTGAACAAAGTCGGGCCCTCTTACCCTGCTGCCTGGTGCTGGCAGTGTAGCTGGAGGCTGCTTTGGCAGTCTCTGTTGTGGAAATCTGGAGGTGCCCATCTGGGTGCCTGAGGCTGGGGCCCAGTGGGTAGAGGCCTTAGGACATCCTCCTGGTCCTGCCAGATGCTCTGGTTGCTGGGCACCCTTCCTGGCAGGCAAAGCAGTTGCCATGACAACTTCCCAACCCACATGTCTGATTTTTTTTTTTTTTCTCCAATTTCTCCTTTCCCAGTAGGTACTGAGGTATTCCAGGGACAGGCCAGCATGGTCCTCTGCTCCAGTCAGGGGGGCAGGGGAGAGAGGAGTGGAATTGCGTGTTTGTATGACTGAACGAACCTTCGTCAATGTAAATGCATATGTGCTTGTCTTTGGATTGTTATTTGCCGTCGAGTCGGCCCCAACTCATAGCGACCCCTCCTTGGGTTTCCGAGGCAGTATCACTATGGAAGTAGGATTGCCCAACCTTCCTTCCGAGGAGTGGCTGGTGGGTTTGAACCGCCAGCCTTCTGGTGAGCAGTCAAGTGCCTTAGCCACTATGCTACCAGAGCTCCCTGTCTTTGGATTACAGGGTGTGTATTTGGTTGTGTCAATGCGTGTATCAGCATGTTCACCGTTTATCCACACATCTGCTTTCCTGCTCCCCTCTCCTCTCCCCTGCCCCTGTACTGGGAGATTCGCCCCAACGCTTTTGCATGGGAAGTGCTGAGTCATGGCTCCAGCGGGATTGCTGTCTCTCTTTCTCCAGCTTCACCCTTCCCTTAGGCCATCCCTCACCACGGCAGACTCTCTCAAGAGCTCTGGGCCGCTTCGCCTCCATCCTCCTCAGCCCCACTCACTTTCTCTGGGTTCACTGCCAGCCACCTCACTCTGTTTCTCCCTTCGCCCTCTCCCTTCTCAGAAGATAGTTTTCAACAACCCCACTCTCTCCCAGAAGCAAGAATCTGACCAAGTGTGACCCAGGAGGCTAATTCTTCCGTGCTTTGGTGCTGAGCCTCCTCCAGTCCTCACCTCTAATCGGATCAGGGCAGTGTCTCATGCCTTGGGGCATGCAAGAAAAATCAGATTTAATTTGATACCACTCACTGAGACTTCTCTTATTCTAGGTCTCTAAGCGCCATGCCACAGGTCCCTGGAGGCATGAGTGCGTGTGTGTGTGCGTGTGTGTGTGTGTGTGTGTAGTAGAGAGAGGGTGCCATGCCTCTGGGTTCAGGGACAGTATCCGGAGCTCTCCAAGGCAGGATGTTTGGGAATCTCTGTAGGCTCTCTGGTCTCTCTCCTACCTCCTTTGGGATCCTCTAACCCAGAAATTCTAATCAGGTTGTTAGTTTTGCTAACTAGCTCCAAATAAAGCAGACTAGGATTGCTTCCCCAGCAAGAGGTGGGAGAGTGGAGAGGTGGCCCCACCCGCTCAGCGCAGTCTGGTTACTATGGCGACAGCCGCGGAATGACCCGAGTGCTCCCCCCTCCCTCCTCCTAAACCAAGAGAGATGACGACACCGCGCTGACTGCGCCAAATTCCAGCCAATGGGCAGTTGCTCCCGCCTTCCCTTCTGCCAGCTCCCCACCCGCCGCTCCGCCTTCTCTCCCTGCCCCCTCCCCCCGGAACCCGATTCACAAATCTGTGCCGGGGATTTCCGGCTCCAGGCTGGGTGCAAGGACGCTGGGCCCAGGCGTTGGAGGAGTTGTGTCCTGTCCTATTAAGAGGGCAAGTGGGAGCCGACGTTCCTGGGTTCTCCGGCCAGATTCCTGGATGTCCTGGCCAGAGCACATCCCTTCCCATTCCCAAATATTCGGAAAGCCTATTTGAGGCTGTGTCCGTAATGCCTGCTGCCCCTACAAGCCCCACCCTGCCGGAGAGCGCCTGTCAGCACCACGGACAGAGATTCCGGGCCTCATCTCGGCCCGCCCCACCGGGCTCTCTGCTCCGATCCACGCCGGCTGGGCAGCGATCCGGGTCGGAGACGCCAGCGTCCTCCTCGAGCCAGGCCTCCCTGGACCAAAGAAAGAGTGAAAGGGGAGCTTAGGCATGCGGCTGAGAAGGCAGTGGGGCCGGAGCAGGGATCTCAGGCTAAATGGCTTCTTCAATTCCGGAGAATGGCCCCCTTCTCCCGGCCGACTTCCCTTCTCCATGGGCAAAGGCGCAGGGGATAAGCTTCAAGCAAGGATGGACTTCCCATGGTTGTCCCGGGTGGGCGTGTGGCCGAAGCAGCCCAGCCAGGAAGTGTGGGGCCGAGTGTGGCAGTCAGGCTCCACCTGAGATGACAGGCATGGACAGTCAGGCCTGACTGCACCCTTGACCGGATATACGGTGCGAAGAGAGAAAAGCAACACAGATGACTAGCCAGTTCTTCCTCAGTTAGCGCCATCACAGAAAGAAAACCTCATCACTCAGCCCCTAAGTCCCCGGGCATTAGTGATGGGCTAGGTCACACAAGATGGAGGGAGAGGGATTTAGGTTTATCAGCAAGCCTCAGACGACCTCACTTTACTCTGAAATGGAAGCCTGGGGTGGGTGGGAGTGGGTAGAAAAAGCAGCAGCTCGCAGGGACTCGAGCTTCCTCGCTAGGCGCCTCTCTCTTGCCCTCCTGCCCGTGACAGTTCCGCTCCCGTCCCCTCCCTCCCAGGGCCCAAAGAAAGGCCGGCGCAGAACCGTCTGCAGGCGCTGCCAGCGCTTTATAGTTCCCTCTGGGACAAACGGACAGACATACAGTACAGCCCGCGCCGTCGGCCCGCATCATTGGCACCTTGGACACGGCCCCAGGCCCAACCCAGCCCCTGGTCCCCTCCGGGGAGGATTCCGGTCCCACCCGGCTCAGCACCTCGAATAGCTCCCGGCCCAAACCTCCCTCCCCCCTCCCTCCAGAAACAATCAAATAAATTAAAAAGGGGGAAAAAAAAAAAAAAAAAAAGAAACCAGCTACTAGTCTTGACAGTTAAACTCAAATTAAAAAGGGGGAAAAAAAAAAACCTAAGAACAAGGAAGAGGGCGCCCCTACCCCAGAGTAAGAAGAGTTTTCTCTCTCCTCCCACCCTTCGCCCAGGCGCCGCTGCCGCTGCCGCCCCCAGGGTGGCCTTCCAGGTTGATTTTGCCCCAAATCTCAGCCTTCTGAAGCCGGCATCCCCCTTTTCCCCAACTCCCGGCATGCAACACGTAGGAAAAAGAGGAGGAGGTGGGAGCGGGGTGAGGGACAGTCCTGGTGGGTGTCTGGGGGCTGAGGCTGCAGCTGCCCACCGCACCTCAGTGGATCCAAATTAAAAACTCACATCCCCTTTCGTCTAGAGGGTGGCGACGGGGACTCAGTCAGGGAAAGAAGTGGAGGGTGACACTGGCGGAGGGGGAAGGCAGACAGGAGAGATGGTGACACCTGACAGGAGAGGAGGAAAAGCCAACAAGAGGGGGAAACGCCGAGACAGGTGCGGGGCGAGAAACGGTGCAACCGGAGACAGGCAGGTAGAGAGCGAGAGGGACGTGGGAACACACGCGCGCAAGGGGCACAAGGTGCAAAGGCGGGGGGTGGGGGGGCAAGGCGGACAGGAGGAGCGATGGAGATGCAGGGAAATCGGGCAAACCCAAGGCGAGACGGGCCAACAGACACGCACAGGAAGGGGCGGCCCGGGTAGAACTGGGGAGATGGGGGCGCAGACAGCAAGGGTGAGGCTGGAGGTCCCCTTCCCGCGTTCACTGCCCCCTCTCCCCAGCAAATCCGGACGCGCAGCCTTGGCCGTCCGGGCCTCCAGCTTCCCCTGCGGGTCAGGGGCAGCTCCTTCCCAGCCCGGCGGGGGCGTGGAGCAGCGGCATCAGCGGCGGCGGCGTGATGGTCCCGGGGACTCCCAGTGTGTGTCGGGGACTGGGGCGGGGGGCGGCCGCGCACCGGGGCGTCCCTAGCGGTCCAGGTTCATAGTCCAGTGCTTGGCTCCGGCCGCGCAGCTGTCCCTGGCGGCTGAGGCGGCGGAGGCCCCGCTCGGGGGACCCCCGGCGGCGGCGGGGGCGGCGGCGGCCTCGCCCTCGTTCTTGAGGTCTTGGAAGACCTGCGTGAAGAAGTGGGGGTCGGCGTTGAGCCGCAGCATCTGCGGGCTGAGCCGCTGGATGAGGCGCAGGCAGCGCTGCCAGAAGCGCTCCTTGTCGGGCTCCACCAGGAAGGGCTTGAGCGGGTAGGAGATCTCGTTGCCCATGTAGGAGTAGGCGAGGTAGAGGCAGGTGAGGAAGGCGGCCTGCAGCTCGGCGGCCGACGCCAGCTCGTCCCCGCGCAGCGACTCGCGGCACAGCAGGTACACGAACACCAGGTTGGCGGGCGTAATGAAGGCCTGGTCTTGCCAGCCCTGCAGCAGCAGGGAGCGGTCCACGCCGCGGAACCAGCCCACCAGCTCGCCGGGGCTCAGCTCCTTGAGGCGGTAGCAGCGCCGGCACACGAAGTCGCCCAGGCAGCGCAGCAGCTCGCCCGTGGACGCCTGCACGATGATCCGCCGCGGCGAGCCACCTGGC
>NW_006921589.1:11055305-11070742 GCF_000298275.1 Orycteropus afer afer
CACGCAGCCAATCCGCGCGCGAGCTGCCCTCGTGACCGGCAGCTCCTCTGACCAATCGAGTCTCGCATGCTCATCTCAGGTCCCGCCCTATCCCCCTCCCTCGGTCTCGGGTCCTCTTCCTCCACCCGGGAAGGGGAAAGGGGGCGAGGTGCCTGTCGTTCGAGGGGCGCTCCCCTCAAGTCAGCTCTGGGGAGGGGGTGGCTGCTCCCCGCTAACGGTCCTAGTGCCCTGGGTCGCAGTAACCCAGACGCCATGGGAACCCCCTCCCCCTATGCGTGTGTGTGAGAGGGGGTCCAGCTGAATCGCGCTGCACTGGCTCCTCCAAGGTGGCCGCCGGGCCTTTCCTGTCTGCCTCCCCTTCCCCACCAAGCCGCTGTAGAGGGCTGCAGCCGGCACATGCTTGCTCCGTCCGGGAGAGGGTGCTGGCAGGACGGGGACCTTCCTACAGGTCACATCCTGCACCCATGGGGCCCTCGCTCTGGAGGCAACAAGACCCTCAGATTCATCTGAGGCCGCGGTGTGCTGGCTTGATTCTCTGCAGCTGAACCGGCAGGCGAGGCGCTAGGCTGTGGCCACGACGCAGCTCCTCTAGAGCTCTCCCTTCCCACCCCCACCCAAGTCACCCTGATCCCACACTTGGGTTGGTGATGCATGGTTGGTCCCTGGGGAAAGAAACACTGTGAATGCAATCGGTTGGTCTTCTCGGAGTCAGATAGTGCCTCCATTGCAGAGAGAGGCCCAAGAGGCTTGGCTGAATCTGCAAGGCAGCCCTGGGTTCAGGTTGAGATGATTTTCATCCTTAAAGCTTTCTGCTGCTCAGGCCCTAGGTGTCCTCACTCCCAGCTGCAAGCAGTTAAGCTGAACCCTGCTCACTTCACACTCTGGGTCTATCTCTTCCCTTCTGAGCAAGGCTTTTGCACTGGATTTTGGGCTCCCCCAGCCTTACCTGCAGGTCCTCAGCCCAGCCAGTTCTAGGCCTGTTCTATCTGATTTGGAGGACCATGTCCACAATCTTTGCGGCCTGTTCTCTGTGAGGCTTCCCTGGAGCAAGGAACTTCTGGCATCTTAATGGTAGGCCTTGGGGGTGGGCATGGGTTTGATGATGAGAGAACTATGTCCCTACAGATTCAGCACAGACATGAGACTCGCCCCTGGAGTCACTTCCAGGCTCCTCGGACCACCAACAGGCTCCAAGGAGCAACTGTGGCAGGGTTGGCCCAGACACGTGTGTATTTTATTTAGACAGACTGTTCCAGAATCCCTATAGGCTGCAGCTCTAGCCCCAGAGGCATAGCTTTTCTTAGCTGTCCTCAGCCCACCTCCCTGCCCCCTCCTGAAGGCCTGTGGTCTGCCTTTGTCTTGATTCCCCATACCTTTACCACTGTACACTCCTACCCTCTCCCTGACTCAGCGCCTAATGTGTACTTTCTCAACAGGGTCTCTCCTACCCCCCTAGATCTGATCTTTATTCTCTCACAACCTAAGCTGACCTGCCCAACCTCTCGTTCTCCCCATAGTTGTAGAAAATGTTCCCTCTTTTCAGCTCCTGTAATTGCCCCACTTCCTCCTACAAAGCCTTTATCTGACACCCAAGGAACAGCTGGCTCGCCGGTAGTTAAGGACAAGCCCCACAGAGACTGAGTTGTGCTGGCAGAAATACCAGGCACGTGGACCTGAGTGGCACGTGGGTCCTCCCAGCTCTGCTCCTGGGAGTCCCTCATTGACGTAAGGCCTATTACTAGTGTCATTTAGAACACCACCTTCTATGCCACACCCACAGATCTCACGACCATGGTGCACCCCCTTCAGACCCATCAGTGACCTCTTGTTGTCCCCTTGGTTGTCCCCTTTCCCCTTCCCCTCTGCTCAGGGGTCCCAAACCAGGTGCTTCAGAGCAGCTCACTTCCCCTTCTCACATTTCATCCCATCCTGTCTCTTCCTCTCTGTCTTGTGTGCTGCTCTGCTTATCCCCCCTAAATCTCCAAACTGCCACCCCTGGGCCAGAACCCACCTTCAGACTACCACCCTGTCTTTCTTTTTTCAAATCCTTGAGATCCCACCTCCCAGAAGCCTTTTGGCAGGGACCTAAGCTTTTTGGCATTGGCCTTCCCAACCACTGCCTTAGTAGCAGCTACTACATAACTTGGTTGATGCTGGACTCTGGGCTCTGGGCGCCCAGCCCAAGATGCACAAGATGAATATGGATGGAATTTTAAAGGACAGACAAAATAATCAAAACAGATCCATAATAAGTAACAAGATTTCTGTTATATACATGCCAGGGGCATTACTGAGTGATACGGAGAGATGTTATGTTTTGTGCAGGGTGAAGGCCAAGAGGGATAACCACAGTGACAGTAGAAAGACTACATAGAGGAGGTGGGCTTTACAGGAGGGCAGAGACTTCCCCACCACATCTTCAAGTTGCTTTTCTGGTTGGGTTATTCTTAGGGTCTATATGATGCTATTAGTTCATCTGTGCTGGTATCTGGATGTTGCTTCTCATCTGTCCATTTGCCCATGCTCCTCTGAGACTGTGCTGGTTATATTAAAACCAAATCAAATTCACTGTCATCGAGCTGATTGTGACTCATAGCAACCCCTATTGGGTTTCCAAAGCTGTAAGTAAATCTTTACAGAAGCAGGCCACCTCATCTTTCTTCTGTGGAGCAGCTGGTGGGTTTGAACCACTGAACTTTTGGTTAGCAGCCAAATGCCTTTAACCACTCCACTGCCAGAGCTCCTTGTTGGCTATATTAGACCCCCTGATAAGGGAAATGCCCTAAGGCCAACTATGATGTCTGTCTCTATCACTCTGTAAGGTACCTAGAACAGTGCTTTTTGTGGATAAGTGCTTCTTCCTGAGGGATCTTTAAGGCAAGAACTGGAGGACCTAGTCAAGGCTTTAACCCATGTAGCCTTGAAAGCTTAGAGTCACCATCAATCTTACCTTAAACATGGACCCTTCACTGGCCCACTTGGGAAGGTGAGTCCATCCATAAGGGAACACCTCCAGGCAGTGCCTTCAGACTCTGTCTCCCTCTCTGAGCCTAGGAGGTCCCTGAGTGGCACAAACTCTTTGCAGTCAACTACTAACTGAAGGTTGACTGTTCAAGCCCACTGAGTGGCACCCTGGAAGAAAGGCCTGGTGACCTGCTTTTGTAAAGATTGCCATCAAGTTGGTTCTGACTCACAGTCCCCCGACGTGCTTCAGAGTAAACCATGCTCCATGGGAGCAGATCACAAAGACCTTCTGCCACTGTGATGCTGGGTGGATTCAAACTGCCAACCCTTTGGTTAATAGCCAAGAGCAAACTGTGCCACTCAGGGATCTCTTCATGAAGATTACCAACCCCAAACCAATCTACTGCCACTGAGTCGGTTCCATTTCCCAGCGACCCCTCCTTGTGTTTCCGAGGTTGTATCTCTACAGAAGTAGACTGCTAAGTCTTCCTTCTGAGGAGTGACTGGTGGGTTTGAACTGCAGCCTTCTGGTTAGCTGTCAAAAAAAACCCTGTGGGGTAGCTCTATTCTGTAACACATGGGGTCATCATAAGTTGGAATTGACTCAACAGGAAGGTTTTCTGTTTTTCTTTTCTGAGTCCAGGAGGCCGGAGACAGGAGTTCCAGCCTAGCATATCACCTTTATGACTTTGGAAGAGTCATTTCAACTTTCCGGCTCTCTGTTTCTTCATATTTAAAATTTTACTTTTGATACCAGACCTCAAAAAGATGAGTATTGAAAAATAAGGTAACATTTTGGGCATTTGATTAAAAGATGACTCTAAAGGGCCTGTCAGTTCCACGATTCTGATTCTTATTTATTCTTATAACCATCCTATGAATTTACTAATGAATTGTCTGTTTCTCCGTAATGTTCTGTCTGATGGGCTCAGGCTCTGTGTGCAAGGTGTCCATGTGAGTCTGCACTTCTGCAGTTCGGCCCAGGAGATAAAGAGGAGAGAAGCCTAGATCTCAGCATGTATATCCCCCATCCCTCCAAGTTTTAGAGTGGCCCCTGAAAGTTGATGAGACAAAGGAGAGGAGACCAAGACCACTGAGGCCCATGGTTTCCCAACAGCCATCAGGACTGGAGGTCCCAGAACCCAAGGTCATTGCACTCCCAAGTCTCCAATGGGCCCCTACAAAGAGGCAGGCAGATGACAATCAAGGTATTGAAGGAGACCCAGCCCTTGTAACTGACTGCTTGGGTCCTGCTGCCCCAGGCTCCCTCATTCACCCAATCACTCTCTCCAGGGTCTGAGCTTCTGAGGTGTAAAAAAGGAAAGGACATGGCCACCCCTCTCTTCTTTTCCTGAGGACCTTACTCCAGGGGAGGTGGGAAGGGGAAAGAGGAATAAGGCCCTGGGGAGGCAGTAATGGTGGAGAGTGGGAAGAGGGGTGAGCAGAAAGGAGACACAAACCTGAACAAGGAATTGCTAGCTGCCTTGAGGGAGAGCCCACACTCATATGTCTTTCTTAAGGCAGGCACCATGCTAGAAGGACTTAACTAAGAAGCCCAAACATAGGTTCTTTAGAACAGAGAACAAGGTGGGGAGCACAGATGAAGAATGTGGTGCTCTGGGCTAGATGCTGGAGGGCCCAGGATGAAGGCAGTGGGAAAACATAGGGGTGAGCTGGGAGTGCCTTTTCCTTGCACTAACCTCTACTTCCTTCCTCCATGGAAGGAGGAGCTGTGGTCTCCCTTCCAGATTACCAACTCCCCACTTGCTCTGCTGCTCAGACTCTGAAGTCTCTATGCAAGCCCTCTCCCTTCCCAACCTCATCCCTGGATCTTCTCGCCCTCACTCCCTGGCTCCTGCCTCCACCTCCCTTTGTTTCCCCCTGAGAACAGTTCTCCTGGTCCAGGCCTCTAGGCACCCTCCAATAGCTTTCTTTCTCAGTTCACCTGCTCCTGCCTTCACCAAGCCCCTTTCGTGGCTCCTCCCTCTCGCCTTCACCCCCACTCATCTCCTCCCTGCCCCCGCAGGCACCCAGCATAGCACTCCAGATGTAAGAGCAGATCAAGAAGGGCGGGGGTGGTGGTGGTTGCTTTGCTCGGATATTCTTAGTCTGTCTGGGGGCTGAAGCTGGAATCAGCGTTTCCATCTCAACCAGGCAGGTGGCTGTAGAGAAGCTGCTGCTGTGACTGGGTCTCCGTCTCATTCCATGTCCCTGCCAATGTCCCTGCTCTCCTCTCTGTCTCAAGTCCACTCTGTGAGCACAGGCTCTCTCTGAGTCCTGCCTTCCCAGCCCAGTGCCCTGGCAGGAGGCCCCCTCTATCCCTGGCCTAAGTGAGGTCTGAAAAGCCCATTCCAGGAGACTCTAGGGCAACAGGAATGGCCTGTGAGAACTCTACCCCAGATCCTGGATCCTGGATCCCCACAAAGCCTTCTCCAAGTCCAGACTGCACTTGGTCCCTAGACTCTAACCACATCCATGACAGCCTTGCTTATTTTGACTTACAGGATTCACACAGGTGTCCCTCCTGGGAGAGGCTGCCCCTGGGGTCCAGTCCTTTGGGACCAAACAAGGGGCTCATTGGCCCAGATTCCTTTCAGTGGGTGGGGGGGCTGGCAAAGTGCGGACTCATTCACAAGTAACACAGAACATTTTTGTCACCTTAGAAGGGACAATCCAGGGGTTCCTATGTGGGCTCGGAGTCATACAGGTCTGGGTTCAGATCGCATCCACTTATAAACTAGATGACTTTGGGCAAGGTTCTTAATTCCTCTGAGGTCTATAAAAATGGACCATTGTAAGGCTGTTGTAAAATTGTCTTTAATCTGACAATGCTGGACAATCTTTGTCTATGACATGCGCCTGGTGCTTGGTGTTCAAAAAATGTTATTTGTTGCCAATGACATTGTCGTCGTTATTTTTACTGAGTAGAGAAGGTTGTTTGACTGTCCCGTTAGTATTTTTTTTCCTCATTAGAACATTCTTCATTAAAGGACCGAGATGGTACTGTTTCTTATGGTTTTTGAGACACAAGGTTAGAACTGTCCTTTCTTCTCAGCTTGCAGCAGTCACTGCAACTTGGACTGTTCCTGAGGGGCTGTGGGTCTATTTGATTTGTGAAGTCACAAAGACCTGGCAAGGTGTCAGACACTGGCCCCTTTCTCTGGTCCCACTGCCAGTCATCGGCTGCTGTGGAGTGGATTCTGACTCATAGCAGTCCCCATGCATGTCAGAGTAGAAGTGTGCCCTGTAGGATTTGCAATGGCTGATTATTCAGGAAGAGATCCACACCCCTTTCTTCTGAGGCACCTGGAGGTGGATGCAAACTGCCAACCTTTCTGTTAACAGCCAAGCGTGTTAACTGTTTGCACCTCCCAGGGACCTCTGGTCCCACTGCAGTCCCTCAATGTTTCAAGCCTGAGTGTCTGTTAAGTGCCAGGCATCATGCTGGCCCCACATTCTGACTCTACTTTCAGGCGAGCATACTTGAGCTACTCATCCCAAACCCCGTTGTTTCCCCAAAGATCCAGAAGCTTCATGTATAGTCAGTTCTGCTTTTTCAGAGCCTTGAGAAAATGCTCTGCCCAAGTACAAAATCTAGACTGACAAATACTATTTGAGCAAGTGTCACTTACAAGACACTGGTGTAGGTCCTGAGAACAGTAAAGGGAATGAGGTAGGGCTCCAGCCCTTAAAGAACATGGAACAGAGATGACAGAGATGACAAATAATAATCAACAGGAGTAAAACTATCAGTACCCTCTGCTCAGTTATAGATGGTGGAATTTGATGATTCCAGCTGATCCTGCCTGTCCCCCTCAACCTTCTGCCATCAAGAACTGTCACATCTCGGCTGACCCAGTTCTCTGGCCTGTCTTAAGTTCTCATGGTTAAGCAGTCACTGGGCAGGGAGTTAAAATCAATTTTTAACTGAGGTCTAGTTCTTCCCTTGCTACTGTGTCTTCCGCAGACCATGACCTTCCCTGGCCAACACCAAGCTATGATGATGATAAGCACCTTTCTCAAGGTAGAGCCAGGTCTCAGCAACCCCCTCTCTGCAGTAACAAAGACTCCTGCCCCCCAAGCACGATGAGGTTAATGAGTAACTCCTTGTGTGAGAGGCCCTGATGGCCCTGCTTATTTGTTCAACATCTTAGTCAGATAGGAGCCACGTCTGTTTACCTCCTATTTGTCCAGGATTAGGAGCAGATCGGGTATGTACTCTGAAACAGATTCACTAATTTTCGTTTCCTCTCTCTGGTCTCAAAATATAAAGACAATGCTTCGTCTTGACCTCCTTTGGGTAAAGATACACTCCTAATTTTAAAAATGGAGTTCTTGGGTGGTACAAATGGTTAAAGTGATTGGTTGCTCCCCGAAAGGTTGGAGGTTCGAGTCTCCCCAGAGGTGGGTCAGAGGAAAGGCCTGACAGTCTACTTCCGAAAAATCAGCCACTGGAAAGTCTACAGAGCACAGTTCTACTCTGACACAGGTGAGGTCTCCATGGGTCAGAATTGACTCCACACAATTGGATATTTTTAAAATTTTAAAAATATGAAGTGAACTGAAGTGGGTCCTATCTAAGATGTTGGACAAATAAACATTAGAGTCTCACATATACTCATCTTATTTTGAGGCATTTGTTTGTGTGTTCATTTGGAGAGACTCCGTAGGCTCTGGAGTTGGGTTGGCTGTAACCTTTACAGAAGTTGCTCTCCAGGCCTGAATCTTCCACAGCACCACTGGGTAGGGTCAAACAGGCAACCTTTGGGTTACTAGCTGAGTGCAGACCAACTGCACCACCCAGGGACCTTTCATTTTTTATTTTGAGTAGAAAGCAGAAAGGACTAAAGAGATCGTCCACTGGGGGAATTTTGTGAAAATACAATTTCTGGGCTCTGGCTCAGACTATTGTAATCATAACTTCCTCAAGTAAGGCTCAAAGTAGGATCACCTAAGAACAACTCAAGAGGGAGGAGCATGTTCTGGGAGATGGCTGGAGGCCACGTGTTCCTGGTGTGGAACACCTCTAGTGTTGCTGCCAACCCATCCCCAGTAAGAGTCTCCTCATTTGCCTTTGGTTTCTCAAGCCATGTGTTTTACATAGGACTAACTCCTCCCTAAGTCCCTGAGTGGTGCAAACAAAGAGGTTAGGGGTTAAAGTCTACCCAGAGGTGGCTCAGAGCAAAGGCTTGGTGATCTACTTCCCCCAAAAAAATCAGCTGTTGAAAACCCTATGGAAGCTAGTTCTTCCTTGGCACACATGGGTCACCATGAGTTGAAATTGATGTGATGGATGGCAACTGTTTTCTCAACCCCTCCCTAGACTCTAAGGATGGATTCAAGACATAAGACATGGATCTGGCCAGCCACTGTCCTGGTGGCAGTGATCCAGGGATGGCTAGTGATCCAAGACAACTCGAGGCTCAATTCTTAGAGTTTTACTAGAACTACTGGGAGAGAGATACTTTCCTTCCTTTGGGGTGGCTAAGCTGGTAGGATGAAAGTGTTGAGTACCGAGTGACTCTCTTGCCTCCCAGTGGGCAGGGCCCTCTGAGCTAACGCAAGGAAAGCAGAACCAATAGATGGAGAGACAGATTCCTGACATCCTTCAATCCCTGGATCCAGCCGGGCCTGATGCAGTTCTATGAGCCAAAGAACTTCCCCTTCCCTTTTTCCCCCTAATCATAAGGTATTTTGAGTTGTAAATTTAACACTTATAAGCATAAAACATCCTGACTAATAGAACTTTCTGCCTGGAAATCTTCCTTCTAGAAATTTGGCTGTGCTAAAAAGGCAAGGAGGCCACATCTCCTGACCTCCTCTAACCCTACAAGAGGAAAACAGGATCACCATCAGTAACCCAAGGCCTATTACTGCAGGGCCAGACATGCTGCCTCCTTCCAGCCCTTTCACCAACCGTTCCTCCCAAAGCACCCACCACCTCTCTCCTGGGTTTGATAATTCGCTGCAGTGGCCACACAGAGCTCACAGATTACAGGGTTTATTAGGGAAGCACCAGACTACAATTCAAGTTCAGGAAAAACGTTCAGTCTCTCTCCCAGCCCCCAGTCTCTCAGCCAACAGTCTCTCACAGTCTCTCTCCCAGCAGTGCGTGTCCCTCGGTGTCTCACTCAGCAATGCGTGTCTCTTGCGTCTCTTTCCCAGCAGCAAATGTCTCTCAGAAGCACATGTCGCTTTCAGCAGCACATCTTCCTCAGCCAGCAGTCAGAGAGAGTTCTGCCTCTAGGAGGGCTCCTTTTGAGCCCGGCAGAGTGGCCAAACTAGCCAAGCATAACATCAGAACTCTAAACACCTGAGAGAGAGCTGGAACCTCCCAGAACATTGTTTAGTGCCATGCCCAACAGAAATACCCCAGGTGGGCAACTTTAGCCATCAGGAGCTCCTCAGTTGCTCATGGCAAATTCCACCTCAGAGTGTACAAAGACTTATGGGTAGAAAAGCCACACTAAGTAATTTACTACACTGCAGGCTGTAACGTCAAGGAAATAACATGTCTGGTCTTAGTAACTGAGGAGGGTGGTCCTTACATCCAGTGGTCAGTGCATATCTGAGTCTGGAGGGAGCACTGTTAACCACAGCCTGGGGTCTGGCCCCAAGGCCTATTTCCTGATGGATTTTTCTAACCTCCTTGTCCAACCCATAGCTGGTGACTAGAATTCTTCACCAAGTCCCAGAGACCCTTCCTTCAAGCAAAAGCCTTGAGACAGCAATGTCATTTCCCTGAAGCCTGCACAATTGTCAAGCCTTCTTTCTGGGCTGCTAACAGGTTGCATTCCTTGGGTATCAGCTTCTTGATCAAAAAAGAAGTTGGATACTTCACCCTCCATCATGCTTCTGAATCAATTTTGCCCCCAACCAGGGTAAGAGGCAGCTGTGGCCTCACAAAACCACTAGTTATCATCAGAGCCGTTAGCACAGAGTCTCTGGGGAGGGAAGTGGTGAGCTTTAAGCTGCCCCAGGGTTCTTGTTGTCCAGGACTCCAGGGTTCCTAGTCTGTCTGGCCTCAGGGCTCTCTTAGGGCAATGACTAGAGCTTCAAATCACACCAAAATTTTCTAGTTACACCATGGTTCACACTTGTCTTTTTTTTTTTTAAACTCCAAAGTAGTTTACTTTCAAGTACTTAGGATTATTCTGCAATATTTTCCTATCTCAGTCTGTGGTTGAAATCACAAATCTTGGTGGTGATTCCATGGATCCTTACTTGGGCACCCATTCATAATTCATTTATCCATTCATTCATTCATTTGCTTAACATAAATTTGAACCTGCAAGACATTTTCTTTCAAAATATTACATTCAGTTAAATTAAATCTGACTTCTAGCCTGATACTATTGGAATAGAGGAGAATTTAGTTTTAGTTACTATGGGTACTCTCTCCTCTTCCCAAAGGTTACACACAATACTACAGAAAATGGAGAAAGGTCTTTATCTTCAACCCAGGACAGTCATTTCGATGGACTCCTTGTCCAAGCCCACAGGGCCTCAAAGTCTGGCACTGCTATTTCTGGACTGTGATTGAGGGCCAGGAATCTTTAACAATTGTTACTCAGTATGTCAGATATACAAAAAGGTATAAGAAATAAAAAAATAAAACAATAATAAAATATTACCTACACCGTTCAATCCCCCTTGTAGTCTCTTCCTAAATACCTTTGCCTCCAGGGCTTCAAACTGGTTGATTCCAGTTCAACTCCCTGCTCCCATGGGATCACCATGAGTTGAAATTGATGTGATGGGTGGCAACTGTTTCCACCCCAAATATACTGAATCAGAATCTACATTTTAACAAGATCCCTGGGGATCTCTAAAATAATAGATTCTGATTCAGTATAGCTGGGTTGGGAATACAAATTCTCATCAGAGGGTCGAAATGAAATTAACCAGTTAGAAGCCCTTTTTCTTCCTCTAGTACTACCCCCGTAAGAATAACCAATATTCTAAACTGGTGCTTTCCATATATTTTTTTGTTCTCCTAACACATGTGTAGATATCCTGTGTAAACAATTATGTGTGTGTGTGTATGTGTGTGTTTTCTATTGTTGCATAATGAGTTACCACAAACTTACAAAATAAGTGGCTTTAAACTTAATATCCATTTGTTTGCTCTCACTTCTGTAGGTTGAAATCTGGTGGGCTTGACTGAGTTCTCTGCTTAGGATCTTAAAGGCCAAAATCAAGGCCTGGGCTCTTATCTGGAATCTCTGAAGAAGAGTCTGTTTCCAAGTTCATTCAGATTGTTGGAGGGGTTCAGTTCGGATGTTGTAGTGCTGAGGTTTACTTGCTGGCTGTCAGCCAGGGCCTCTCTCAGCCCCTGCAGCTGTCCACATTCTTTGCCATGTGGCCTCCTTCATCTCAAAGCCAACAACAGTGTGCCAAATCCTTATGATATGTGGGATGTCTCTGATTCCTACTTCATAGATAAGACAGAAAAAGCATTCTGCCCTTAAAGGGAAAATCATGTGATTAAGTTAGTTAGACCTACCTGGATAATTTCCCAATCTTAAGATCAACTTGTTAGTAATATTACTTATGTCTGCAGAATGTCTTTGGCTGTATAATATACCATAATCATGGTAGAAACACTAGAAGGGTATCGTGGAGGCTGTCTTGTAATTCTGCCTGTCACTATCTATTGTTGCTGTTGGGTTCCACTGAGTCAGTTTTTTTTTTTTTTTTTAATTAGGATTTGGGTGAAGATTTACAGAGTAAATTCACTTTTCATACAGCAGTTCACATATACTTTGTCTCATGTCATTGACCAAAATTTACAATGCAGCAGCTCCCCTCCCACTTCCTCCCCATAGTTACCTCCTCCCAGTGTCCATCCCTTCATACTCTTCTGCACCCTGAGCTATCTCCCTGTGCATAAGCAGCCCTTCCTTCTCCCATGATTGTTCTCTCCAGGGCGTGTGTCTACTTGAGGTAAATGTTTAACTCACATGCCTGTACTTTGTTTGGCTGGAAACCACAGTTGTGTGTTCAATTCCAGACCTGAAGGGCAACTAGGGGCCATAGTCTCAGTGGTTACACCAGGCTCCATTGGACCAGCAAAACTGGTCCCCACCTTCTTTTTTTTTTTTGCCTCCAAACGATTTTGAGTTTTGTACCGCATTGTTCTCCCTCTTTATGTAGGATCTCCTACATCCCTTCCAAGTGGATGGCAGTGGTAGCTGGGCACCATCTAGTTCTTCTGGTCTCATAGTTGTATAGGTTGCAGTTTGGATGGTGTACCAGTTGCTAGGACTGATTGTTTCCATTAATTTTGGTTTTCTTCTTTCTTCTTGACTAGGAGAGACCCACTGAGTCAGTTTTAAGTCAGTATGACAAACTAACAGGTACGTGGTGGATACCTATTTATCTATATTTAATCATCTATGAAGTTCCTTGGTGGTACAAATACTAGGTGCCTGGCTGCTGTTTTGGTTACCTAGTGCTGCTCTGACAAGAATGTACCACAAATGGGATGGCTTTAACAAACGAGTTTATTCTAACAATTTGGAGGCTTTAAGTCCGAGTTCAAAGTGCCAGGCTCTAGGGGCTGGGTGAATGTCCCTCAACCTTGGGCTTTAGCTCTGTCTCTTTCTCCCAGCCCACTGAAGCTAGAGGCATTTCTTCACTCAGACCTGGGCCTGGTTTTGAGTGGCTGGGCAGCTGGATATAGTTATTCCCCAGGGTGAGACTGGTAATTAACTCCATGGTGGAATCTACTGGAGCAGCTGAATAGCTGCTTTGGGGATGTGGGGCACTTCCAGTCTATAAGAAGCAACTTTGAGGACGGTCTCTAGCTTTTCAGCACACTTGAATCCTGCATGTAGCCAAGTCATTGTTCAGCAGTCTGCCATGCCCTGCGGATCTTGGGGCTTTTTCTGGACTTGAATTAGTATCTTGCCATGTTTTGGGTAATCCTGGGACTGTGCCTTTTCACTTGTCAACCTTGAGGTTGTCAGCCTCAGCAGCCAGCAGCTGCCTGAGTGAAAAAACGCCTCTAGCTTCAGTGGGCCGGGAAGCAGGAGGCAGAGCAGAAGCCCAAAGTTGAGGGGCGTTTACCCAGCCGTTAGAGCCTGGCACTTTGAACTCAGACTTCTAGCCTCCAATATTGTAACAGAGTAAGTCCTTGTTTGTTTGAACCATCCTATTTGTGGTATTTTCTGTTAGAGCATCATGAGGTAACCAAGACAGCAGTTTGAATCTACCCAGAGATTTGGAGGAAATCTACACAGAAATGCCTCAGAAAAAAGGCCTGGTGATCTACTTGTGAAAAATCAGCTCTTGGAAACTGTGTGGAGCCTAGTCTTACTCTGAAGCATACAGGATTACCATGAGTCAGAATCAACTTCATGACAACTGGTTTTATATCATCCCTACCTATACAGAGGTGCTCTGGTGGCATAGTGCCTAAGGGACTTGACTGCTAACCAGAAGGCTGGTGGTTCAAACCCACCAGCCACTCCCCGGAAGGAAGGTTGGGCAATCTACTTCCTTAGAGATACCACCTAGGAAACCCAAGGAGGGGTCGCTATGAGTCGTGGCGACTAGATGGCACATAACAACAACAAGGCTTTGTCTTGCCTGACTCCTGCTTGATGCTCCAGGCTCACCTCCTTTCTGCCCTCCAGCCAGACTGAACTTCTTTTGGTTCCTTTGATTCTGACTCATGGCAACCCCACATACTTTACAATGCCCCATGCTCCTTCCCACTTCAGAGCCTTTGTATAAACTTCCTTCTGCCTGCAATGCTTTTCTCCCATATCACCTAGTTAACTCCCAGTCATTCTTCAGATGTCTGTTCAAAGTCATTCCCTCAGTCAGGTCTTCCTTGATCCCCATTCTAAAATAGGTATTTTTCTTTTTGGTGAAAATATACACAACCAAAAATAACGCATTCAATGATTTACATGTGCAATTCAGTGATTCATTAACAACCTGCGCTATGCAGACAACATAACTTTGGCTGCTGAAAGTGAGGATGACTTGAAACACTTACTGATGAAGATTAAAGACTACAATCTTCAGTATGGATTACGTCTCAACATAAAGAAAATGAAAATCCTCACAACTGGACCAATAAGCAGCATCATGATAAATGGAGAAAAGGTTGAAGTTGTCAAAAGATTTCATATTACTTGGTTCCATTATCAATACCATTGGAAACAGCAGTCAAGAAATCAGATTGACCTATTGCACTGGGAAAATCTGCTGCAAAAGACTTCTTTAAAGTGCTGAAGAGCAAAGGTACCTCTTTGAAGACTAAGGTGCACCTAACCCAAGCCATGGTGTATTTTCAATCACCTCATATGCATGTGAGAACTTGGACAATGAATAAGGAAGACCAAAGAAGAGTTGATGGTTTTGAGCTGTGGTATTGGTGAAGTCTAATTATTTATTTATTTATATTGTGCTTTGGGTGCAAATTTACAGAGCAAAATTTGTTTTACATTCAACAGTTCATGTACATTTGATCTCACCCCCTGATTACCATCCCTGATCATAACCCCCCTCCTCCCCTCCCATCCCTGTGGCTGCCCCTCCCTGTGCCCTTCTTAACTATGCACTGCTGTCTCCCCAGCTTTCCCTCCATGTGAATGCTGCCCCTCTGGTGCCCCATGGCTGATTGCTCTAAAGGGTATATCTCCCTAGAGTAGGTGGGTGCATTGCCCTTGGGTGGGTGTTCTATATGTAAGTGTTTCTACTGTTGGGCTGAGAACCAATCCTTGGGAGTGAGTCCAATCCTGGGCTCGAAGGGTATCTCAGGGCCATAACCTTGGGGGTTCCACCAAACTCTACCCAACCAGTAATACTGGTCATTTTTGTGTCTTTGAATTTTCTTCCACATTTTTCCTCCCATTCCATCCAGGACTTCAGTTTTGATCCCTTCCCGAGTGGTTGGCACTGGTACCCAGGCACCATCTAGTTCTTCTGGTCTCAAGGTCCATCATATCCTTGGACTAATTGTTTCCAAATGGCTTTGATTTTCTTCACTCTTCTTTGCTTCAGATGAGAGGAGACCAATTGTTGCATCTTAGATGGCCATTTGAAAGCTTTTAAGACCCCAGTCACTACTCACCAAAGTAGGTTGTGGAGCAAGATTTTTGTGTACTATGTTTTGTCATCTGAGCTTGGTATCTCCCAGTACTATGGTCCCAAGTCAGCAAGCCTGGTGATTCTCTGAAGGTGTTTGGTTGTCTCTGAGAGGTTACTCCAACTTTGTCTTCTGTTGCTTCTGTAATGAGTGTGGCTAATTTTGTATCACTAGTATCTATGTAAGGTTGGGTAATCTACTTCCGTAGTGATACCACCTGGGAAACCCAAGGAGGGGTCGCTATGAGTCGGATTCGACTCCATCACAGTGTGTTTGGTTTTGGTTTCGGTTTCAAGTATCTATCTTCAGCTAAATCTATCCCTGGTCTAGGGAACATTCCTGTTTTTGGTGAAGACTATTTTAAGTACCA
>NW_006921589.1:11070842-11071432 GCF_000298275.1 Orycteropus afer afer
CACCTAACCTACTTTGGTCATGTTGTCAGAAGGGACCATTCCCTGGAGAAGGATATCATGCTTGGTAAAGTGGAGGGTCAGCAAAAAAGGGGGAGGCCCTCAATGAAATGGATTGACACAGTGTCTGCAATGATGGGCTCAGGTATAGTGAGGACTGTGAGGCTGGCACTGGACCAGGCAGTGTTTTGTTCTGTTGTTCATAGGGTCACTATGAGTCAGAGCCAACTCGATGGCACCTAACAACAATAACGATTCAATGACATTGCTTACATTCTTCTTATTGAGTCATAATTCCCACTGTCTGCTCCCAAATTGTTTTACCACCATTAACTTGGATTCACTGTCCTCTAAACTCATCTATGTTTTAGAATTACTATTGTCAATTCCATCTCATATAAGGAGCACAATGCTCAAAGCAAACATTCTTTACCAATTGAACTAAGTGGTAGTGATGACTTCAGAGGATAGTTTCAGTTCAAGGTTTAAAGATTATGTTAAAGAGTTCCGGCAAGATGGCGGACTAGGCAGAAGGATTGCACAGACCCTCTTCAACAAAGAAAAGGGAAACCAATTAACACAGACACAGAAGA
>NW_006921589.1:11074722-11094118 GCF_000298275.1 Orycteropus afer afer
ATTGTAAATTTTGGTCAATGACAGGAGACAAAGTATATGTGAACTGCTGTATGAAAAGTGAATTTACTCTGTAAATCTTCACTCAAATCAAAATAAAATTAAAAAAAAAAAAAAGATTATGTTAAAGCAATAGATTTGGTCATTCCTCATTTCAATGGGTCCAGGAAGCCTAGATTCCACAAGAATTTGAAATTCTGTTCTGCATTTTCCCCACTTTTGACCAGGATCCATCTGTTGAACCCTAGATCAAAACATTCAGTAATGGTTGCTGACACCATCAAGTTCTTCTGGTCTCATGGAACAGAAGGCAGTAATTCATGAATGCAATTAGACCTTTGGTCCAGTTCTTACTCTCATTCCTGGGTCTCCTTCCTCTGATGCTCTTGGTAAATAGGGACCAATTGTTGTGTCTTGAGTGACTTCTCAAAAGCTTTTAAGATTCCAGCCATTATTCAATGAACTAGGAAGTAGAACAGAAACTTTAAAAAGAATATTAAGCCGATTAACCAGACTGTCCCATAAACCCATGATAAAATAGATTATTTTTCTTAACCACTCTTAACTGTCATATACCTTTTCTAATACTTAGCCCAGTTGTAATTATACATCTATTTGATAATTATTTAATTAATCGCCATCTTCTCCTCTAGAGTATAAGTCAATAAGGGCAAGAGTCACTTTAATTTTGCTCAATGTTGTGTTCTTAGCATCTAATAGAGTGGTGTTGTTAGTAGGTGCCATCAAGTTAATTTTGACTCAAAGCCATCCACTGCCTAGTGCTGCATCATCCTTACAAATGTTACAGCCACTGTGTCATTCCCTTTCATTGAGTGCCTTCCTCTATTTATCTGATCCTCTACTTTACCAGGGACCTCTAGTGGCATAGTGCCTAAGGCACTTGACTGCTAACTAGAAGGCTGGCAGTTCAAACCCACCAGCCACTCGTCAGAAGGAAGATGGGGGCAATCTTGCTATGAGTTGGGGCCAACTCGATGGCACATAGCAACAACAACTACTACTTTACCAAGCATGATGTTCTCCCACCAGGGACTGGACCCTCCTGATAACATATCTCAAGTATGTGAGATGAAATTGCACCATCCTTGCTTCTAAGGAGGATTCTGACTGTACTTCTTTCAAGACAGATTTGTTTGTTCTTCTGGCAGTCCGTGTATTTCAGTATTCTTTGCCAACACCAGAACTCAAAAGCATCAATTCTTCTTCAGTCTTCCCTAGTCATTGTCCAGCTTTCACATGCATCTGAGGGACTGAAAATACCATGGCTTGGGTCAGGTGCATCTTAGTCCTCAAAGTGAAACCTTTGCTTCTTAACACTTTAAAGAGGTCTTTTGCAGCAGATTTGCTCAATGCAATACATCATTTGATTTCTTAACTGTTACTTCCATGGGCGTTGATTGTGGATCCAAGTAAAATGAAATCATTGACAACTTCAGTTTTCTCTCTGTTAATCATGATGTGGCTTATTGGTCCAGTTGTGAGGATTTTTGTTTTCTTTATGTTGAGGTGTAATCCACACTGAAGGCTGTAATCCTTGATCTTCATCAGTAAGTGCTTCAAGTCCTGTTCACTTTCAGCAAGCAAAGTTGTGTCATCTGCATATTGCAGGTTGTTTATGAGTCTTCCTTCAATCCTGATGCCTCATTCTTCTTCATATAGTCCAGCTTCTCATATTATTTGCTCAGGTTACAGATTGAATAAATATGGTGAAAGGATATGACCCTAATGCACATCTTTCCTGATTTTAACCACAACGATCCCCTTAATTCTGTTTGAATGCCTGCCTCTTGATCTGCACAGGGTCCATCTGAGCACAATTAAGAGTTCTGTTCATGTTTTTGCAATCTTATGCGTAATTTGTTATGATCCACACAGTTCAATGCCTTTGCATAATCAGTAAAACACAGGTAAACATCTTTCTGGTATTCTCTGCTTTCAGCCAATATCCTTCTGACATGAGCAATGATATCTCTCATTCCACATCCTCTTCTAAATCCAGCTTGAATTTCTGGCAGTTCCTTTTGGATGATCTGCTGCAACTGCTTTTTTTTTTTTTTTTTTTTTTTTTTTTTTTTTTTTTTTTTTTTTTTTTTTTTTTTTTTAACTTATCTTCAGTAAAGGTTTACTTGTGTGTGGTATTGATGATATTTTAAAAATAATTTCCACATTCTTTTGGATCACCTTTCTTTAGAATGAGCACAAATATTGATCTCTTCCAGTTGGTTGGCTAGATAGCTATTCCAAATTTCTTGGCATAGATGAGTGAGCGCTTCCAGTGCCATATCCATTTGTTGAAACATTTCGGTACATATTCTGTCAATTCCTTGAGCCTTGTTTTTTTGCCAATTTTTTCAGTGTAACTTGGACTTCTTTCAATACCATCAATTCTTGATCACGTGCTACCTCCTGAAATGGTTGAACATTGACCATTTGTTTTTGGTACAGTAACTGTGTGTATTCCTTTCATCTTCTTTTGGTACTTCCTTGACTGTTCAATATTTTACCCATCTTGCAACTCAAGGCTTGAGTTTTTTCCTCAGTTCTTTCAGCTTGAGTAATGCCAAGCTTGTCCTTCCCCCTTTACTTTTCCAATTCCAGGTCTTTGCACATTTCATTATGATACTTTGTTCTCTCAAGCTGCACTTTGAAATCTTCTGTTCAGCTCTTTTACTTCATCATTTCTTCCCTCTGCTTTAGCTACTCTCTGTTCAAGAGCAAGTTTTAGAGTCTCTTCTGACATTCATTTTGGTCTTCTCTTACTTTCTTGTCTTTTTAATGACCTTTTGCTTTCTTCATGGATGATGTCTTTGATGTCATCCCACAACTCATTTGGTCTTTGGACATTAGTGTTCAATGTGTCAAATCTATTCTTGAGATGATCTCTACATTCAAGTAGGATATACTCAAGGTCATACTTTGCTCTTGTGAACTTGTTTTCATTTTCTTAAGCTTCAAGTTTAATTTGCATATGAGCAATTGATGGTCTGTTCCACAGTCAACCCTTAGCCTTGTTCTGACTGATGATGATATTGAGTTCCTCCATTTTCTCTTTCAGCTCTTCCCCAAATGCAGTCTATTTGATTCTTGTGTATTCCATCTAGTGAGGTCCATGTGTATAGTCATGTTGCTGAAAAGGGTGTTTGCAATGAATAAATCATTGGTCTTCAAAAATTCTATCATGCAATCTCTGGTGTTGTTTTTATCACCAAGATCATATATTTCAGCTACTGATCCTTCTTAGTTTCCAACTTTTGCGTTCGAATCACCAGTAATTATCAATGCATCTTGATTGCATATCTGATCAGTTTCAGAGTGCAGAACGTGGTAAAAATCTTCAAACTCTCCATCTTTGGCATTAGTAGTTTGTGTGTAATTAGAATAATAGTCATATTACCTGGTCTTCCTTGTAGGTGTATGGCTATTATCCCATTACTGACAGCATTGGACCTCAGGACAGATCTTGAAATATTTTTCTTGACAATGAATGTGATGCCATTCCTCTTCAATTTGTCATTTCTAGCATAGTAGACTACATGATTGTCCAATTCAAAATGGCCAAAACCAGTCCATTTCAGCTCACTGATGGCTGGGACATTGATCTTTATATGTTCCATTTCATTTTTGATGACTTTCAATTTTCCTAAATTCAGGCTTCATACATTCCACATTCTGATTATTAATGGATGTTTGCAGCTGTTTCTTCTCATTTTGAATCATATACACCACCAAATGAAGGCCCTGAAAGCTTTACTCCATCCACATCATTAAGGTCAACTAACTTGAGGAGGCAGCTCTTCCCTAGTCGTTGTTTGAGTGCTTTCCAACCTGAAAGGCTCATCTTCTGGCACTATATCAGACAGTATTCTGATTTATGAAGACTGCTCTTCATAAAGTTTTCACTGTCCAATTAAGGTTTAGATTGCCAGGTCCTCCCTTCTAGTCTGTCTTAGTCTGAAACAGTCTAAGAATAACAGAGTATAAAGGACAAATATTTGTTTTTCTTGAATGAATAGACAAGTGAGTCACAGCAAACCCTGAAAACTTCTCAGATTATACTGAGAGGACAATTTCAGCCTGTGGACAAGTTCTTAGACCTCATGGTTTAACCCAGAGAGTTCTCATCTTTACAGTCACTATAGGAAGTCTAGATAATTTGGGTTCTTCTGTGGATGGTGAATGGGTTATTAGAATTCCACATTATAAGGCTTGATTCTACCATCTGTTACATTGCCCTCTTGCTTCATGATTGCAAATAGATTCTGCCAGGCTTTTAGATTGCTGTTCTAATGATGTTTTATATATATAAACAAAGAAGCCAGGCAGGTCGAATCCTGCCAAATTGCATCTCTGCACAGAAAACCCCCACAGCTGCATAGTATAGATGGCTGGCACCCAGAGCTCAGAATACCTGGCAAAGAAAGCACTTGGGAATGCCCACTAGAGTTAAAATGGCTAAAACTGGAGAATCTCTTCAAGTCAAAAATTTAATTCTCTCTGCTGCACTATTCAAGGAGCTCTGGTGGCATAATGCCTAAGACATTTGACTGCTAACCAGAAGGTTAGTGGTTCAAACCCACCAGACACTCTGCAGAAGGAAGACTGGGCAATCTACTTCGGTAAAGATTTACCACCTTGGAAAGACAATGGGGGTTGCTATGAGTCGGAATAGACTCTATGGCAGTGAGGTTGCTTTTTTGGGGTTTGCTGCACTATTCCGGGATCAGATATAGGGACCTCCCCAGACCTTAGATTCATATATATCTGAATGTTTTTGTCTGGGAGCTTTGGTGACACGGTGGTTAAGGCACTCAGCTGCTAGCTAAAAGGTCAACAGTCAGAACCCACCAGCCGCTCGGTGGGGGAAAGTTGAGGCAGTCTCCTTGTGTAGAGATTTATAGGCTTGTGAATCCTGTGGGGCAGTTCTACTTTGTCCTATTAGGGTTGCTATGAGTAGGACTCACTCATGGCAGTGGGTTTTTTGGGGGTTTTTTAAAAAATACTTTTGGCTGGTAGTCACAGAAGACTCCCTTTCAGCTGCCTTAAACAATGAGCTTCTTGTCACATGTCACTAGGAGTCGACAGGTAGGACATCCCAGGTTTCTTTAATTCAGCAGTTCAGATATTTCAAGTTGTTGCTGTTAATTCAATTCCGACTCATGGTGACCCCATCTGTGCAGAACAGAACTGCTCCATAGGGTTTTCAAGGCAGTACTTTTCTGAAGCAGATCACCTGGCTTGTCTTCTGAAGAGCTTCTGAGCAGGTTTGAACTATCAACCTTTTGGCTAGTAGTTGAGTACTTAACCATTTGTACTACCCAGGGACTTCATGTCAGATACTTTATAGAGGAATTGAATTCTTTCCATTCCAGTTTTATACCCAATTGCCACCAGGTACTGCAAACCTGTGTCCCTGCTTAATTTCATTTCAGCAAGCCTCTGCCCTTGACTTTTTTATTCAAAATATATCTTGGAAGTCATTCCAAACAGGACATAAAAAGCTACCTAATTCTTTATTTCCTTTTTAGACTGAATAATATTCCATTTTAAAGAGGCACACTTTTTTTAACCAATCCCCTCTTGATGAGTAGTTTGTTTCCAGTCTTCTACCATTACATGGGGTCGCTATGAGTTGGAAATGACTTGATGGTACCTAACAACACCATTACAAACAACAATGTGATGAATACTTTCATGTAAGTTATTTCACATGTGAATGATGCATCTGAAGACAAATTCCTAGAAGTGGAAGTGCTGAGTCACAAGCTGTGTGCATTTGTAGTAGTGACAGATGTTGCCAAGCTGCCCTCCATAGGGTCATGCCAATTTATACTCCCCTGAAAAGTGGACAGTGCTTCAAGCCTTTTGGACCCCTTTGCTTAAACACAAAGTAGGGAAAACATGGTAGATGTCTGTGTAATTTCTGCAGAGAAACAATATGTGGGTTGCTTATCAACCCAGTCATTGTAACAAGTATCAATCCTAGTCTCAATCTTCCTTTTCAATAAATAAAATAATCCCTGTGGATTCCCCCTCCAGTCCCTGCCATTGTCCAAGGGCTGGGCTGCCCACACTCAGTCCAGATTTTGAAGCTTAGCACCTGCAAGCTGGCCACCCTGTCCACAAAGTACTCCTCCCTAGATGTCTTCTTCTCCTCACCTCCACTTGACAATCTCCTAGTCTCCCTCAGACCCGATCAAAATGTCCCTTCCTCCATTGAACACTATCTGACACCCCCAGGTAGAATAAGTCACTCTTTTGTTCCCACTGAATTTTGTTCACACCTTAATCATAGCATGAATCACCTGTAATGTAATTAGCCATTTACCTGTCTGTCTCCCACACTGCACTCCTTAAGGACAGAAACCTCATCTTGTTCACATTTGGGCCACACCTTCACACATGGTCCTGGTACATAGAGGATCTGCAACAGAAGCTTGCTGAAATGAAATTATGCAAGGGCACATGTTTACAGCACTGGCAAAATCCAACTGTGTTTGTCTTTTTCCTTCTTTGGTGGTGGTGAAGATGGGATAAAAAATAGACACTTCTGAGTATTTCTTTATTTTTATGTTTCTGCCCCATTCCTTCTCCTGGAATGTCTGTCTTGCTTTTATGTCCTCGGTGCCTAGAACAGTGCCAGGCAGATGATAAGCATTTCACAAGTAAATGTTGAATGAATGGGCAAATCTGATTAGAAGATGCATCTCCAGTGCTGTCCTTTTGATCTCCCATGGTTGATGGTTCCAAGGAGTGTGTACCTCCCTGGTGTTACTGTTTGCCTTATAAGCCTTTCTGTTGTTTGGCTTAAAGTTGAGCCATGGGAGTGAATTCAGTTCCAGGCTTGAAGGGTATCTAAAGGCCATAGTCTTCGGGGTTCCACCAGTCTCTATCAGACCAGTAAGCCTGGTCTTTTTTACTATTTTGAGTTTTGTCCCACATTTTCCTGCTACTCTATCCAGGATCTCCTATTGTGATCCCTCTCAGAGTGGTTGGCAGTGGTAGCCAGGCACCATCAAGTTCTTTTTCATGGAGACTGAGAATCATGTGATTCATTAGTCCCTTGGACTAATTGCTTCCTTGAGTCTTTTATTTTTCTCATTCTTCTTTGCTCCAGACAGTGAAAGACCAACAGTTGCACCTTAGATGGCTGTTCACAAGTTTTTTAAGGTCCCATTTGCTACTCACCAAAGTAGGATGTAGAACATAGTCTTTGTGGACTGCATTGTGCCAATTGTCCTTGATGTCCCCCAAGACTATGAATCTGAGCCCCCATGCCCAGTGACCCACTCCCTCAAGGTGCTTGGTTATGGCTAAGAAGTTTATACAATTTTTCCCCCTGTCTGCTCCACTATACTTATGGATGTATCTGTAGTACATGTAAGTACAGATGTAGAAACATCCTGTCATACCTATTCATGGATCCTGTTCTCCTTCCCACATCTGTTCAGCTTGTGTATCTATGTATCCACTCATAGATTTTTGTTGTTACTGTTATTGCAGGGTTGTGTATGTAATAATATTTACTTTTGTTGCTTTTAACTCTTATGCTCCTGCCAGTGTCTTCCTTTGCCTTCCATAGGGTTTTCAAGGCTGAAACCTTTTGAAAGCAGATCACCAGGTCTGTTTTCTGAGATGCCTCTGGGTGGCTTCAAACTGCCAACCTTTTGACAAGCACTTGACCATTTGGGCTACCCAGGGGATGAGTAGGAGATGACTAACATAGAAGACAAGGTAGAGGTTGCCTCTATGGAAGGACAGAGGGGAATATAATTGTGGGAGGTGCCACAGAGGTATATGAGACCCTGGTAATAATCTGTTCCTTAACCCAAATGGTGGGAACATGGATGTTCATCGAGCTATTAATCTTTGAACGGTGCTTATACATTCTGTACTTATGTGTGCATGATGCATTTCATAATTAAAAAAAGAAAATGTGTTTCTGAAAGAAAGAAAGGAAATTGAATCTGTTAACCAGAAAGAACATATCAATGTCAAATCCCCATTTTTGGCTGGCATTATTCAGCATCCAGAAGGATAATTTCAACAGCTACTCAGTGGATCAGCTTATTTAATTTATGAGCTGCACAGTTAATTAATGCTCAAAACCAAACATTCTAAGCTTCTTGTCTGGGAACATCTTCCAGACCAAGGTTATCTATCTAATTATTTTAGATACTCTTGTTGACCAGGAACATGTAATACCACTCCCTCAGCACTAAGGTTCTCAATTTTTAATTATTTTCTGACCATGCCTGTCAAAAGCCTAGCTGAAACAAATCGTGTTCCCCATGAACAGGCCAGGGCTTAGAATACATGATGTGACAGCCCCTTCCTAAGTCAGTTTCTTAAATACATACATCTCCATGTTACCACTGTATGACCTTGACCTCCACTCTGCTCTTTACCCACAGCTATTAAACCAGGATTGGGCACCTACCTAACAGATAAACAATCTGAAAGTGGCCCAGTGGCCTGTGTTTGTTTGTTAAATGAATAAATAAACGGATGACTATGAGGTGGCCACTAATCTGCTATTGTCTCCATGCATTTGCCTATTTTGGGTATGTCATATAAGTGTTGTTGTTGTTGTTGTTATGTGCCGTCGAGTCGGCCCCGACTCATAGCAACCCCTCCTTGGGTTTCCGAGGCAGTATCACTACGGAAGTAGGATTGCCCAACCTTCCTTCCGAGGAGTGGCTGGTGGGTTTGAACCGCCAGCCTTCTGGTAAGCAGTCAAGTGCCTTAGGCACTATGCTACCAGAACTCCTGCCATATAAGTGGGACCATACAAAGTCTGTCCTTTTGTGCCTGACTTACTTCACTCAGCATAATATTTTTAAGGTTCATTCACGCCATAGCATGTATCAGTACTTCATTGTTCTTTATTGATGAATAATATTTCACTGTATGCATATACCACATTTTGTTTATTCTTTCATCCATTGATGAACACTTGGGCTGTCTCCATTTTTTGGCTATTGCGAACAGTGCTTCAGTGAGCACTGGTGTACAAGTATCTGTCTGAGTCTCTGCTTTCAGTTCTTTTGGATATAGACCTCAGAGTGAAACTGCTGAGTCATATTGTAGTTCTAGAGTCCCTGGGTGGAGCCAATAGCTAACTTTCTTCATTGGTAACTGGAAGATTGGGTGATTGATTCCACATAGGTGCCCGGAAAGGAAAGCTTGGACCCCTACTTCTGAAAAATCAGCCATAGAATTGACTCGACAGCAACTGGGGTGAGTGGTTAATGAATAAATGTTGAACATCTTCTCAAGTGCTTATTGGCCATTTGCTTATCTTCTTTGGAGAATATCTATTAAAGTTCTTTACCAATTTTTTTAATGAATTTTTTTTTACTGTGATTTGGATGAAAATGTACAGAGCAAATTCACTTTCCATACAGCAGTACATATACACTTTGTCTCATGACATTGACCACAATATACCACAATGCAACAGTTCCCCTCCCACTTCCTCCTGATAGTTACTTCTTCCCTGTGTCCCTCCCTCCATGCACTCCTGCCCCCTGAGCTGTCTCCCTGTGCATAAGCAGCCCTTCTTTCTCCCATGATTGTTCTCTCGAAAGAGTGTATCTACTTGATAATGTTCAACTCATATGCCTGTCTTTTGCTTGGCTGGAAGCCACAGGTGTGGGTTCAATTCCAGACCTGAAGTGCAACTAGGGGCCATAGTCTCAGTTGTTCCACCAGGTTCTATTGGACCAGCAAACCTGGTCCCCTCTTTTTTTTTTTTCCAAATGATTTTGAGTTTTGTTTCACATTGTTTTCCTTGTCTATCCAGGATCTCCTACATAGATCCCCTTCCAAGTGGTTGACAGTGGTAGCCAGGCACCATCTAGTTCTTCTGGTCTCATAGTCGTACAGGCTGCAGAACGGATGGTGTACCAGTCACCAGAACTAATTATTTCTATGAACTTTTAGTTTTCTTCATTCTTCTTTGCTCTGGACGAGGAGAGACTCATCGTTGCATCTAGATGGCAGCTTGCAAGCTTTTAAGATCCTAGTCGCTACTTACCAAAGTAGGAGGTGGAACAATGTTTTGCCATATGTTATGTTATGCCAATTGAGCTTGATGTCCCCTGTAACTATGGTCCCGAGCCCACAGGTTCAACTACTCGGTCCCTCTGGGTAGCTGACTGTGACCAAGAAGTGACTACAACCTTGCCCGTTGTCAGCTCTACTATACACCTGGGAATTCTGATTGTACAAATAAACTTATAGGACCAACGTCTGCCAACCCTATACATGTTCTTGGGTATACCCCCACTTCATAGACATGCCTACTAGTTCAGCCTGTCCACCCATCTATCCACCCATATACCCATGTTTGCCTTCACTGACAACGCAATACTGTATATGCAAAAAGGTTCATCTTTGTTGTCTGTCCCTCCCATCTTTACCAATTTTTTAATTGGCCTGTTTATCTTTTTGTTCTTGAACTATAGGAGTTCTTGTGTATTCTGAATATTAAATACTTATCCAATGTATGGTTCCCAAATATTTGTCCCATTCTGTAGGTGGTTCTTTCACTTCTTGATAGTGCCCCTTGATGCAGAAAAAGGTTTTTAATTTTTATGAAATCCAATTGATCTATTTTGTCTTTTATTGCTCAAGAGTTTGGTTTCATATCTGAGTTTCATTGTTGAAAACTAGGTCTTAAAGCATTATCCCTTTGTTTACTTCCAAGAGCTTTATGGTTTTAGCTCTTATATTTAGGTCATTGATCCATTTTTAGTTACTTTTTTTATATGGTGTCAGGTAGGAGTCCAATTTCTTTCTTCTGCATGTGCAGATCCAGCTATCCCAGCACTATTTGTCAAAAAGACCATTTTCCCTGTTTAAATGACATGGCACCCTTTGGTCTGCTATAAGAGTCACAGAAGCTCACAGAAGGCACACTTAATCTAGGCTTGAGATGTCAGTGAAAGCCTACAGAATATAAACTTAAAGCTGAGCTCATTAGTTTAATTAAGGGTGATCCAGACAAAAGATGGATCCAGAGAGAGAGAACAGCACTTGAACAGACTTGAACATGCAATGTGAAGGGGAGAGAGATGAAAACAGAGTTAAACAAGGACTAGATAACAAGGGATTTTCAAAACCATAATAAGTGTTATGAATTCGTCCTGAGGGAAATAGAAAGCCGCTGAAGGGTTTTAAGCAGTGAAGAGACATTTTAGCAATATCATTTTGACTGCAGTATGGATAACAGAATTGGTTGATGATCATCCATTTCAGGAAGTGGCATATGATCAATAAGCAATGGTATTGAAGGAAGAAGTCCAAGTTTCACTGAAAGAATTTGTGAAAAACAAGGCTCCAGGAATTGATGGAATACTAATTGAGATGTTTCAACAAGTGGATTCAACACTGGAAATGCTCACTTTTCTATGCCAAGAAATTTGGAAGAGGCCAATCGACTGGAAGGGATCTATATATGTGCCCATTCCAAAGAAAGGTGATCCAGTGGAATGCAGAAATTATTTAACACTATCACTAATATCAAGCACAAGTAAATTTTTGCCGAAGATAATTTAAAAATGGTTGCAGCAGTACATAGACAGTGAATTGCCAAAAATTTAAGCTGGATTCAAAAGAGGACATGGAATGAGGGTTATCATTGCTGATATCAGATGGATCTTGGCTGAAATCAGAGAATACCAGAAAGATGTTTACCTGTGTGTTATTGACTATGCAAAGGTATTCAACTGTGTGGATTATAAACAATTATGGATAACATTGCAAAGAATGGAAATTTCAGAACACTTAATTTTGCTCATGTTGAATCTGTATATAGACCAAGAGGAAATGGTTTGAGCACAATAAAGGGATACTGTGTGGTTTAAGAAAGCTGTGCATCAGGGTTGTATTCTTTCACCATACTTATTCAATCTGTATGCTGAGCCAATAATCCAAGAAGCTGGACTATATGAAGAAGAATATAGCATCAGGATTGGAGAAAGAGTCATTAACAACCTGTGATATGCAGATGATGCTACCTTGCTTGTTGAAAGTGAAGAGGACTTGAAGTGCTTACTGATGAAGATCAAAGACTACAGACTTTAGTGTGGATTACACTTTTACATGAAGAAAACAAAACCGGACCTCACAACTGGACCAATAAGCAACATCATGATAAGTGGAGAAAAGATGGAAGTTGTCGGGATTTCATTTTACTTGTATCCACAATCAATGCCCATGGACACAGCAATCAAGAAATCAAACAATGTATTGCACTGGGCAAATCTGCTGCAAAAGACTTCTTCAAGTGTTAAAAAGCAAAGATGTCACTGTGAGGACTAAGGTACGTCTGACCCAAGCCATGGTATTTTCAATCGCCTCAAATGCATCTGAAAGCTGGACAATGAATAAAGAAGACTGAAGAAATATTGATGCACTTGAATTATGGTGTTGGTGAAGAATATTGAATATACTATGGACTGCCAGAAGAATGAATGAATCTGTCTTGGAAGAAGTACAGCCAGAATACTCCTTAGAAGCAAGGATGGCAAGACTTTGTCTCACATATTTTGGACATGCTATCAAGAGGGACCAGTCCCTGGAGAAGAACATCATCCTTGGTAAAGTAAATGGTAAGTGAAACAGAGGAAGAATGATTGACACAGTGGCTGCAACGATGGGCTCGAAGGTGGCAAGCATTGTGAGGATGGCGCATGATGGGCAGTGTTTTGTTCTATTGTATTTAGGGTGCTATGAGTTGGAATTGACTCGACAGCACCTAACAACAACCACGGATAACAGTTCAGAGAGCAACACAGGAGGTAAAAGTCAAATTGAAGGCCAAATCTAGATAAACAATAGTAGGGCTTGCTGCACTGGGATGGTATCAGTGGGACAGAGAAAAGTTCATCAATTTGAGCTATCCAAGAAATAGAGTCACCAGAACTAGGCAGCTCATCATTAAGTATTAGATGTGGTGTTCTGTCCGGCTTCCCTCAGATTCTTCAGCAGTTCCAACTGCCCCATCTCCAGTTTCTCTACACTGATGCTTCCAAAGGCCTGCATCTGTGACTCTCTTTAGATGCTTGGACTCTGGAGTCAGGCAAAGAGCTGGAAGTTGCTGAGAGCTTACAAAGTAAGGAGTGCCTTTCGTTCATGATTGGTGCTGGAGTGAGTCAGGCCTGAGTCAGGACAAGTTCCAAGAGTTCCCCTGCAAGATCAGGCTAAAGGACCTCTGTGGGACTTTGCCTAAAATTGCACCAAAAGCCACACTCTCTCCTGCCTTTTCCCCCTACACTGTCCTGCTTTCCACACTCCCTTCCTGGCTTTCCCTAGAAGCACTTCCTTCATGCATAAAAAAAAAACAAAACAAAACTCACTGCCATTGAGTCAGATCCAACTCATAGCGACCCCCCTTGGGTTTCTGAGGCAGTGTCACTACGGAAGTAGATTGCCCAATCTTCTTTTCAAGGAGTGGCTGGTGAGTTTCCACCTCCAGCCTTCTGATCAGCAGTCAAATACCTTAGACACTATGCCACCAGAGCTCCTCCTCATACATCACTTGCACACAAATCTTCATCTCAGAGTCTGCTTCTGGGGAACCCGATTGAAAACAGGCAACGATTGGATTGCAAGTTTGAGTCAATAGTGTAAGACAAAGAAGGACATGTAGGGTTAAGTTTGGGGATAAGAAAAGATGAGATCAGCTGTGACCATGTTGCATTTTAGGTGTCTGTAGAACATACTATTGAAGGCACTCAGTAGACAATTAGATATGCAGGTATGCAGCTTAGGAGAACCATCTGAGTAGGAAACAGACTTGAGAGTCATTAGCTTAAAGATAGTAATTAAAGCTTTGGGAGCAAAGGCAAAGAGAGTGTGCAAAGTAAGAAGAGAGAAGGGCCTACACCTACAGTTTGGGTCAAAGAAGGGGAACCAACATAGCCAACTGAGGAGCAGCCAGAGAGGTAGGAGGAGGAGAGGGAGGGTGGGTGGTATCAGGCCATATGAAGAGGATTTCACAGAGGGAATGTTCCACAGAGTCAAATCAGCATTTATTCATTCACCAGTTCTGGCACCTGCTACATGGCAGACAGTGTGCTAGGGACTAGGGGCATAATGGGAAAAGAAAAAGCAGACTCATACCTTGTTGTCATGGAATCTACTGTCCAGAGGAAAAGACAAGCAAATAAATGTCACCAATAAATTTGTAATTACAAAGATGACTTTGTGAGGGCCTATATCAAAGCAATGCAATCTTCACTGAGGAAGTGACATTCAGACTAGTTCAAGAGGGAAAGGAATTAGATATGACACCAAATGCACACTCACACACACACAAAAAGAAGAAAAATAGATTGGACATCATCACAATTACAAGTGTTTGTGGTTCAAAGGACACCATCAAGACACAGGGAAGAGGTAACTATTGGGAGGAAGTGGGAGGGGAGCTGTTGTATTGTGGGAAATTGTAGTCAATGTCATGAGACAAAGTGTATGTGAACTGCTGTATGGAAAGTGAATTAGCTCTGTAAACTTTTACCCAAATCACAATTAAAAAAAAAAAAAAGACACCATCACGGAAGTGAAAAGACAACCCACAGATGGGAGAAAATGTTTGCAAATCATTTATCTGACAAGGGACTTGGGTCTAGAATATAAAAGAACTCCTACAACTCAATAATAAAAAGACAAATAACCCAATTTTTAAATGGGCAAAAGATTTGAATAGACATTTATTCAAGGAAGATATACAAATGGCTAGGAAGCACATGAAAAGATGGTCAACATCATAAGTCATTAGGAAAATTCTAATCTAAACCATAATAAGATACGCTTCTCAGTTATCAGGATAGCTATAATAAATAAATAAAAACAGAAAATAACAAGCGGTGCTGAAGATGTAGAGAAATTGGAACGCTCAAATATTGCTTACGGGACTACAAAATGGTGCAGCTGCTATAAAAACAGTTTGGCAATTGCTCAAAAAGTTAAACATATAGTTACTATCAAACCAAAAACCAAACCCACTGACATCAAGTCAATTCCAACTCATAGTGACCCCCTTTGGGTTTCCAAAGCTGTAAATCTTTACAGAAGTAGATTGCCTAATCTTCCTTCCGCAGAGGGGCTGATGGGTTTGAACTGCCAACTTCTGGTTAGCAGTCAAATGCCTTAGGCACTACGCCCCTGGAGCTCCTTTACCATATGACCATATGACCTAGGAATCCCACTCATAGGTATATCCCCAAGAGAAGTGAAAATATATGTTCATATAAAAACTTGTGCATGAATGTTCCTAGCAACATTATTCATAATGCTAGAAATGTTTCAAAAAGTGGAAACAGTCCAAATATCCATTAACTGGCAACTGATAAACAAAATGTGGCTTACCCATACAACAAAATATTCAGCCATAAAAAAGAAGAAACTACTAGAAGTTGTGCAATACATATATTTACAAAAATGGCCCAAAAGAAAAAAACAGAGAGAGAGAGTAGCTGCTGAGGCTGCATAGGTGCAATCAAACACCTAAAATGGGATTTGGTTTCTTGGTTTGGAGTTTTAGGGTCATAGTTTCATGGAACATCCCAGTTGATTGGACTAATTACATGTTTGGTGCTTCTGTTCTACCTCCTAGTTCATTGCATAGTGCCTGGAGTCTTAAAAGCTTGCAAGTGGCCATCCAGGGAACAGTTGTTCTCTATTCACCTGGAACAACAGAGGAAGAAGGGGACTCAGGAATAGAAGGAAGATATAGAATGTGCAACTAATTGCCTCCATGACTGTCTCCTTTGCCATGAGACCAGAAGAACTAGATGGTACCCAACTATCATTACTGAATATTTTGATCTAAGATTCCATACAAGAATCCTGATCAAAAGCGGGGAGGGATACAAAGCAGAAGTTCAAATTCTCATGGACTCTAGACTTTCTGGAGCCATGGAGGGTAGGTGAACTCCTGAAATGATTGCCCTGACATAATCTTTAAACCTTAAACCAAAAATATCCCTTGGTCTTCTTAAAACCAAACAATAGTTTTAGCTGAACTGGTGAAAAAGATCTGCCTTGAGTATTATGCTCTTTTGAAAACTATCTGTATGGGATCACATTGACAACAGCAACTGGGAAGATTAGATAGAAACCTTAGAGGACAGTGAGTTTATGTTAATGATGGAGGAAAAATTCTGAAAAAGTGTGACAATGGTTGCACAACCTGAAAAACATAGTCAATGTCACTAAACTGTAAATATAAAAACTGTTGAATTGGTGTATGTTTTGCTGTATACATTCTCAACAACAAAATAAAGTTTAAAGGGAAAATAAGGAAGTGCTGATCCATGCCACAACATGAAATGATGGACTTGAGGATGTTATGCTGAGTGAAAAAAGCCAAACACAGAAGACTGCATGCAATATGATTCCATTTATATGAAATGTCCAGAATTGAGAGATTTCTACAGACAGAAGCAGCAGTCAAGATACTAGAGGACATATTGCACTGGCCAAATCTGCCGCTAAGGACCTCTTTAAAGTATTAAAGAGGAAAGATGTCACTTTGAAGACTAAGGTGCACCTAACTTAATCCATGGTATTTTCAATAGCTTCATATGCGTGTGAAAACTGGACAATGAATAAGAAAGACCGAAGAAGAGTTGATGCTTTTGAGTCTTGGTGCTGGTGAAGAATCCTGAAAGTACCACAGACTGCCAGAAGAGCCAACAAATCTGTCCTGAAGGAAGTGCAGCCAAAATGCTCCTCGGAAGTGAGAAGGGCTAGATTTTGTCTCACCTACTTTGCTCATGTTGTCAGAAAGGGCCATTCTCTAGAGAAGGATATCATGCTTGGTAAAGTGGAGGGTCAGTGAGACAGGGGTAGACCCTCAACAAGATGGATTGACACAGGCTGCAACGAAGGACTCGAGCATAGCCAAGGATTGTGCAGATGGCACAGAACCGGGCAGTGTGTTGTTCTGTTGTACACAGGGTCACTGTGAGTCAGAGCCAACTCAACAGCACCTAACGACAATACGTGTATAGAGAGAGAGAGAATGAGTGAAAGACCATGTGCAAAGCCCTGTGTCAGGAAAGAGCGTGGCCCGTTGGATACTGAAAGATCAGAATGACTGGGATGGTGCTGGAGAAGACTGGGTTCTGACCATACAACGCAGAGATTTGGGTCTTAATCCTTAAAGCAATTGGGAACCATTGAAAGACTTTAAGTGGGGGTGGATCATATTTACATTTAAAAAGACCACCAGCCTAAGGGGGAGAGATGCTTCAATTAAGACACAGACTGAAAAACTGGATTGAGCAGCATGAAATTTGCTAGTGACCTTGGGTAAAATCAGTCTAGGTACAGAGATAGGGTGACAGATTTTGGGAATTGGAAAGGAAGTGGAGCTGGCAAAATCATACTATACTTGGTAAGGCCTCTCTCACTATTCCAAGTCTCCAGGGAAACAGACCAGAAATACATTTGGCTTGAGAAATAACAAAAGACATGTTTTCATGCATATTTATTTACACAGTATGTTCACCAGTTGATTCTGTTTCTGTTCAAGGATTCCACACTTTTCATCCTGATATAGAGGGAGGGTCCATGCTGGCCTTCTTTCACCTGTGGAGGGGGATGGGTGGAAAAACACAGGGAAGCCTACTACCACTTGAGATCTGGGGAACTACAGAAACACAATTTGTTGCCTTTTAGCTTTACTAGGTCTTTCATCTGGCCTGTGAAGAATTCAGAACCCCATAACATGTCGATAGACACATTCAAGATCTACTCACTAAAGATGGTGAAATGTTTCTGGAATAGGGCACTTGCCTCCTCATGTAATTAGATGCCTGAATGAAGAATCAGAAGAGCTGGGTTCTAATTTTGGTTCTGCTAGTCATAGTTGTAAAGCTTTGGGCAAGTAACTTCACCCTTTTGGGCTTCCATCTGCTTGTCTCTAAATTTAAGAGAACAAGTATATGCCCTGCGCTGTTCAGAGTGGTCAAGAAGAAATGACCACAAGAAATGTGGTACAAGGGACATAGCTCAGAGGGCGGGAATGATAGGGGAAATGTAACCACAGGGAGGAAGTGGGAAGAGAGCTGTTACATTATGGGGATTACAGTTAATGTCGTAAAACAAAAATGGGTATGAACTGTTGTATGGAAAATGACTTTGCTCTGTAAACTTTCACCAAAATCACAATAAAAAATAAAAAGAGAAGCAGGAAGGAGAAGAGGAAAAAACACTTTTTTAAAAAAAGAGAAATGTGGTGCAGATCTAGGGTTCAGTGGGACTAAGCTTAGATAATGTCATGAGACTCCTCTAAGAATATAAAATTGGGTACAAATGTAAAAATATATTTATGAGAAAAGAAACAACAAAGTACAAATTTTAAAAAGGCAACACAAGCATCATGAAATGTTTAAACAGTGACATTTAAAAACTGCCTGTTTTGCTGTATATAGATTTACCACAGTTAAAAACAATTAACTGCCTGACCTACAATTAGACACTTTTTCACTACATTTTTGGCTGCATGCCCTTTAACTGGTACTTCAATGACAAGTTTGTAATATTTTCTATATAGGGAATAGAAAGATCATTCAGTCTCTGCTCTCTCATGGGTATTCAAAATTTGTTCTTTATTGCTGCTATTTAAGGAAAACCTTAGTTTCCCAAGTCATTGTTTTAAGATGGTTGTCAAATGTGAGGACATCTCTATCAAGCCTATATTCTTTATTATGAGCTGTAAGACTTTAAGAAGTTTCATATTTTTTGTGCAGTGACTAAACTTTTGTACCCCCTCATACTTCTTTCTGGTGTTGTATGCTCTACAGCCAAAGGTTCCCTGACACCTTTAGGTCACCACACTTGTGATTCAGCACGGTGGAGGTATTCCTAGCAGCCATTTCTACACTGGGAAGATGCAATAACTTAAGTATATACATGAATATATCTCACTAAAATGATTAAAGAGGTCCCTGTAGTTGCTGTTGTTAGTTTTCACTGACCCCCATGTGTGCAGAATAGAATTGCTCCACAGGGTTTTCAGAGCTGTGACCTTCCTGAAGCAAATTCCAAGCCTTACTTACAAAGTACTTCTGGGTGGGTTTGAACAGCCAACCTTTCCATTAGTAGTTTAGCCTAATCAAAGTAGCCACTCAACCATTTGTGACACCCATGTCGTCCAAAGTGATTCTTGAGCAATTTGCTTAACCTTTCCGAGACTCATATTCTTTAACAGACAGATTTGTTCATTCTTCTGCAATCTATAATATAGTCAGTATTCTTCATCAACACCATAATTCAAATTCATCAATTTTTTTATCCATATTCATTGTCCAGCTTTTGCATGAAGATTATGTGATTGAAAATACCATGTCTTGAATAGACACTT
>NW_006921589.1:11096013-11098405 GCF_000298275.1 Orycteropus afer afer
TAAAAAAATAAATAAATAAATAAAAAGAAGAAAGAAAGAAAAGAAAATACCATGTCTTGGGTTGGGGAGATAGGACCCACCCCCAGAGGCAACAGGTAGGAATTAGGTAAAGGAAGGGCTGAGAGTTTCCAACAGCTAAGGGAGACAAACTTGTCTTTCAGTTTGTCAAACTGTGGGGCTTGTGTGTTGCTGTGAGGCTTGAGGCTGTGCTACCAATGTTTCAAATGCCAGCAGGGTTGCACATGGTGCACAGGTTTCAACACAGCTTACAGACAGAGACAGACTAGGGAGAAGGAAGAGGCCATCTACTTCTCAAAGAATTGGCCAGGGAAAACCTTATGAATAACAGAGAAACACTGTCTAACACATTACTGGGCAACTTTATGAATATCCTGGAAACATTGTCCAATATAGTGCCGGAAGACAAGCCCCTTAGGTCAGAAGGCACTCAAAATATGACTGGGAAAGAGCTGCATCAGCAGAGCAGAACTAGCCTTAATGATATGGATAAAGTAAATCCTTCGGGACCTCCATTTGCTGATGTGGCTTGACTCAAATTGAGGAGAAACAGCTGCAAACATCCATTAATAATTGGAACATGGAATGTACGAAGTATAAATCTAGGAAAATTGGAAGTTGTCAAAAATGAAATGGAATGCGTAAAGATTGATGTCCTAGGCATTAGTGAGCTGAAATGGACTGGTTTTGGCCATTTTGAATCAGACAACCATATGATCTATTATGCCAGGAATAACAATTTGAAGAGGAATGGCAGGGCATTCATCATCATAAAGGATGTTTCAAGATCTGTCCTGAAGTACAATGCTATCAGTGATAGGATACTATCTATAAGCCTACAGGGAAGACCCATTAATTCTATTACTCAAATTTATGCACCAACCATTAAAGCCAAAGATGAGGAAATTAAAGATTTTTATCAACTTCTGCAGTCTGAAATTGACTGAACATGCAATCAAGATGTGTTGCTTATCACTGGTGATTGGAATGCAACAGTTGGAAACAGAGAAGAATCACCAGTAGTTGGAAAAGTTGGCCTTGGTGACAGAAATAATGCTGGAGGTTGCATGATAGAATTTTGCAAGACCAGAAACTTACTCATTGCAAATATCTTTTTTCAATAACACAAATGGTGGCTATACACGTGAACTTCACCAGATGGAGTACACAGGAATCAGATTGACTACATCTGTGGCAAGAGACAATAGAAAAGCTCAATATCTTCAGCCAAAACCAAGCCAGGAGCTGATTGTGGAACAAACCATCAACTGCTCACATGCAAGTTCAACTTCAAGTTGAAGACAATTAAAACAAGTCCACGAGAGCCAAAATATGACCTTGAATATATCCCTCCTGAATTTAGAGACCATCTAAAGAATAGATTTGATGCACTGAATACCAATGACCAAAAACCAGAAGAATTGTGGGATGACATCAAGAGCATCACCCACAAAGAAAGCAAGAGGTCATTAAAAAGATGAGGAAAAAAAGAAAAGACCAAAATAGATGTCAGAAGAGACACTGAAATTTGCCCTTGAGCTAAGAGTAGCTAACACAAATGGGAGAAATGACAAGATAAAAGAGCTGAACAGAAAATTTCAAAGAGCAGCGCGAGTAGACAAAGCCAATTACTATAACGAAATGTGCAAAGACCTGGAGTTAGAAAACCAAAAGGGAAGAACACACTCAGCATTTCTCAAGCTGAAAGAGCTGAGGACAAAATTTAATCCTCAAGTTGCAATGTTGAAAGATTCTATGGGCAAAATATTGAATGATGAAGGAAGCATCAAAAGAAGATGGAAGGAACACACAGAGTCACTGTACCAAAAAGAACTGGTCAATCTCCATCCATTTCAGGAGGTGGCATATGTTCAAGAACCAATGATATCGAAGGAAGAGCTGCCCTGAAGGAATTGGTGAAGAACAAGGCTCCAGGAATGGATGGAATACTCATTGAGATGTTTCAACAAATGGATGCCCTGCTGGAGGCACTCACTAGGCTATGTCAAGAGATTTGGAAGACAGCTACTTGGCCAACTGACTGGAAGAGATCCATATTTGTATCCATTCCAAAGAAAGGTGATCCCACAGAAGTGGAAATTATCAAACAATATCATTAATATCACATGCAAGTAAAACCTTACTAAAGATAATTCAAAAATGGTTGCAGCAGTATATTGACAGAGAACTTCCAGAGGTGCAGGCTGGACTCAGAAGAGGATGTGGAATGAGGGATATCATTGCTGATGTCAGATGGATCTTGGCTCAAAGCAGAGAATACCAGAAAGATGTTTACTTGTGTTTTATTGACTATGCAAAAGCATTTGATTATGTTGATCATAACAAATTATGGGTGACATTGAGAAGAATGGGA
>NW_006921589.1:11098640-11103474 GCF_000298275.1 Orycteropus afer afer
AAGTTTGCTTGCTGAAAGTGAGGATGACTTGAAGCACTTACTGATGAAGATTGAAGAATACAGTCTGCAGTATGGATTATATCTCAATATAAAGAAAACAAAAATCCTCACAACTAGACCAATAAGCGGCATCACAATAAATGTAGAGAAGATTGAAGTTGTCAAAGACTTCACATTGCTTGGTTCTATAATTGATGCCAATGGAAGCAGCAGTCAGGACATCAGACGCCATGCAGCACTGGACAAATCAGCTTCAAAGGACCTCTTTCAAGTGCTGAGGAGCAAGGATGTCTACTTGAGGACTAAGGTGCACCTGACACAAGCCATAGTATTTTCAATCACCTCATTTGCATGTGAGAGCTGGACAGTGAATAAGGAAGACATAAGAAGAGTTGATGCTTTTGAGTTGTGGTGCTGGCAAAGAATGCTGAACTACCATGGACTGCTAAAAGAACTAACTAATCTTTCCTGGAGGAAGTGCAGCTGGAATGTTCCTTGGAAGCAAGAATGACCAGACTTCATCTCACCTACTTTGGTCATGTTGTCAGAAGGGACTATTCCCTGGAGAAGGATGTCATGCTTGGTAAGGTGGAAGGTCGACAAAAGAGCGGAAGGCCCTCAATGACATGGATTGACACAGTGGCTGAGGTGAAGGGCTCAAGTATAGCAAAGATCATGGAGCTGGCGCAGGACTGGGTGGTGTTTCATTCTGCTGTGCACAGGGTCACTACGAGTCAGAGACGACCTGAAGGCCCCTAACAACAACAACATGCCTTGGGTCAGACACACTTTAGTCCTCAAATTGACATCTCTGCTTTTTAACTTTTAGCACATTTTTTTTTTAAAAAAAGACTTTTAAGAGGTCTTTTGCAGCATATTCACCCAGTGTAATACATCATTTGATTTTTTGAAGGCATTTGACTATTAACCAGAAGGTTAACAGTGCAAACCCACCAGCCACTCTGCAGAAGGAAGACTAGGCAATCTACTTCCATAAAGATTTACTTCCTCAGAAGACAGAGAGGTACATGGGAGGTGCAGACAACAAAGATGAACCCTTTTGCACATACAGTACTGCGTTGTCAGTGAAGGCAAACATGGGTATACGAGTGGACAGATGGGTGGACAGGCTGAACTATTAGGTATGTCTATGCAGCAGGGAGTGTACCCAAGACCATGTATATGGTTGGCAGACAGTGGTTCTACAAGTGTATTTGTATGTTTTGTAAGAATTCCCAGGTGTATAGTAGATCTGACAAGGGACAAGTTTGTAGTCACTTCTTGGTCACAGCCAGCTACCCAGAGGGAGCAAGTAGTTAAACCTGTGGCCTTGGGACCATAGTTGCAGGGGACATCAAGCTCAATTAGCATAACATACTACACATGTTCCACCTCCTACTTTGGCAAGTAGCGACTGGGATCTTAAAAGCTTGCAAGCAGCCATCTAGATGCAACAATGGGTCTCCCCTCATCCAAAGCAAAGAAGAATGAAGAAAACCAAAGATTTATGGAAACAATTAGTCCTAGCCACTGGTAAACCATGTGATCTGCAGCCTATACGACTATGAGACCAGAAGAGCTAGATGGTGCCCGGCTACCACTGTCAACCACTCCTGGATAGAGAGGGAGAACAATGTGGAACAAAACTCAAAATCATTTGGAAAACAGAAAAAAAGGGGGACCAGGTTTACTGGTCTGATAGAGCCTGGTGGTACCACTGAGACTATGGCCCCTAGCTGCCCTTCAGGTCTGGAACTAAACCCACACCTATGGCTTCCAGCCAAACAAAAGACAGCCATATGAGCTGAACATTTACCTGAGGTAGATACACTCCTTGGAGAGAAAAATTATGGGAGAAAGAAGGGCTGTTTATGCACAGGTAGACAGCCCAGGGGGCAGGAGTGCATGGAGAGATGGACCCAGGGAAGAGGCAACTATCAGGAGGAAGTGGGAGGGGAGCTGTTGCATGGGGGTAAATTGTAGTCAATGTCATGAGACAAAGTGTATGTGAACTGCTGTGTGGAAAGTGAATTTGCTCTGTCAACTTTCACCGAAATCACAATTTAAAAAAAAAAGAAAATATTTATTTCCTCAGAAACTCAAAGGGGGTCCCTATGAGTCAGAACCAATTCAATGGCAGTGAGTTGTTTTTTTGGTTTTGGTTTTGCTTCCATAAGCATTGATTGTGGATCCGAGTAAAATGAAATCCTTGACAATTTCGATCTTTTCTCCACTTATCATGATTTTGCTTATTGATCCAGTTGTGAGGATTTTTGTTTTCTTTATGTTGAGGTGTAACCCATACTAAAGGCTGTATGTAGTCTTTGATCTTCATCAGTAAGTACTTCAAGTCCTTTTCATTTTCAGCAAGTAAGGTTGTGTCATTTGCATAATGCAAGTTGTTAATGAGCTTTCCTCCAATCCCGATGCCATGTTTTTCACATAGTATGGCTTCTCAAATTTTTTGTTCAGCATCCTGGTTGAATAAGTATGGTGAAAGGCTACAACCCTGATGCACACCGTTCCTGATTTTAAACCACACAGTATCTCCTTGTTGTGTTCCAACAGCTACCTCTTCAACTATGTACAGGTTCCTCATGAGCACAATTAAGTATTCTGGAATTTCCATTCTCTGCAATGTTACCCATAATTAGTTATGATGCACATAGTTGAATGCCTCTGCATAGTGAATAAAACACAGGTAAACATCTTTTTGTTATTCTTTGTTTTCAGCCAGGCTCCATATAACATGAGCAATGATATCCCTTGTTCCACGTCCTCTTTTGAATCTGGCTTGAATTTCTGGCAGTCCCCTGTCCATGTACTACTGCAACCATTTTTGAATTATCTTCAGTAAAATTTTACTTGCACCTGATATTGATGTTCCATAATTTCTGTATTCTGATGGATCACCTTTCTTTGGAGTGGGCACAAATATGGCACTCTTCCAGTTGGTTGGCCAGGTACCTGTCTTCCAAATTTCTTGGCACAGAGGGGTGAGTGCGTCCAGCATTGCACGCATGTGTTGAAACATCTCAATTGGTATTCTGTCAATTCCTGGAGCCTTGTTGTTTGCCAATGCCTTCACTGTAGCCTGGTTTGTTCCTTTAGTACCACTGGTATCTCAGTTTTGCTCATTTTACAAAAACAGATCGTGGGGACGTTGCGAAGACCCCATCCAGAGCCATAGAAGAGGCCTGGGCAAATGAGGTCCTGAAATTGAAGTTTGATTAGCATGGAGACAAATCAACCCTGTGGCCATAAATCCTCTTTAAAAGGCTGCGACAAAGGAAGAGATGTTATTCACGTTTGGTGGTGCAGCCATTTGGGCTGAAGTTCTGTAGAGGCAAAGAGAGGCCTTGTCAGTCTTGTTCACAGCTCATAACCAGCACACGATGGCTCTACAATGAATGAACCTATGACCTCTCCCGGTCAAACTCAGAGGTCCCTGTTGACCCAATCACACCCTTCCTGTGGCGCCCACTCAATCTCCAGGAAGCGCAGCGACCTCCAGTTTAGCCCTCCCTTCTAATGGCCTCCATCTCAGGTGGCAAAAGTAGTGTGCTCCCTTGGCCTCGCCCCCACATCCAGCCTTGATCTCATTGGTCTTGCGAGATCGCGCGATATCTGAGTCTTCTCGCCCACGTCAGGCAACCCCAGAGAATAGACTGGGTGGGTGTTTTGGCCCTGGACTTCTGGAAGGTGTTCAGGACCAGGACTCTTTGCCCAGACTGGTTTGTAGCTGCAGAAGGAAGCAATTAAGCCCCACCGGTCCATTTAAGCCCATTTGGTCCCAGAAGTTTAGATTGGGAGTCGAGAGGCCTTTCGAGAGGCGAGAGCCGCCTTCCACTTTGTGTCCACGCCTCATCGTGGCCCTGGTCAGGTGAGTATGGGTGGTAAGGACTCAGAAACACTAACGGTTACCGCGTTCTGGCTCTCACAGGGTGCCGGACACCAAGTTCTACACACACTATCTTATTTAACTCCCACAATGAACCCGAGGGAATAGTGGGACTTTTGCTCGCCTTTTACAGATAGGAAAAAGGTTCAAAAGAGTAAAGGAAGCTGCCAGGAATCCGGAAAAGGCTGTGGTTAGAAATTGAACCCATATGCTTTGATTCCAGCTTAAGACCTCTTTACTGTGGTGGAACAATTTGTCAACAGGTCCCTCTGTCCCTAGTGGGGAAACCTAGACCCCTAGAGGACGGTGCAGCTCAATGAACTCAGCCTTTGGGTTTACACAGAATCGGGTTCATAAGAACACCCAAACACTTTCCTTGCTATGTGACCTTGAGCAACTTGCTTAGCCTTTCTGAGACTCATATTCTTCATTCAACTGACAAACTCTAAACTCACTGCTGTTGAGTGGGAACTGACTCATAGCGACCCCTCCTTGGGTTTCTAAGGTGATATCCTTTCGGAAGTAGATTGCTCAGTCTTCCTTCCAGGGAGTGGCTGGTGGGTTTGAACCGCCAGCCTTCTGTTTAGCAGTCAAATGCCTTAGGCACTACACCACCAGAGCTCCTATTCAACTGTTAGATGGAGGTAATAATACTTAATAGTTTATTGTGAGGGTTGTGAGCCCACTAATCTCTCTCTAGCCCCCTTCCCTGATGTGGCACCACCTCAAAGGGGAAATGGCCGTTTATCCTCCTTTTCCCCAAACAGTTGTGTATGTGTGAAGAAACAGATAATTATCATCCCTCAAGAATCCCTCTCATAGTTGCAGGGGACATCAAGCTCAATTGGCATAACGTACTATACAAAACATTGTTCCACCTACTACTTTGGCGAGTAGCGACTGGGACCTTAAAAGCTAGGAAGCTGCCATCTA
>NW_006921589.1:11104014-11107304 GCF_000298275.1 Orycteropus afer afer
ATGAGACAAAGTATATGTGAACTGCTGTATGAAAAGTGAATTTACTCTGTAAATCTTCACCCAAATCCTAATTAAAAAAAGAATCCCTCTCATTTTTCTTTGTGGTCACTACTTCCCCTACAAGGGTAGACACTACCCTACCTTTTAACAGGTCCCTAGGTAGCATGAAGAGTTTGCGCTCAACCTAAAGGTTGCCATTTGGACCCATTCAGCAGGACCACAGAAGAAAGGCCTGAGGATACACTTCCATTAAGGTTACAGTGTAGAAAAAACCCACAAAAGCAGTTCTACTGTGTAACACATAGAGTTGTCAAGAGTCAGAATCAACAGCAGCTAACATCTTCTAGAAGCATAAATTAGTTTTGCCTGCTTTTGTACTGGACACAACTGAAATCTTACAGTACGCACTCATCCGTAACTTTTCAGGTCTCCATGTCCCCTCACCTTCAGTAGGAGTCCAAGAAGAAGCCTGGTGAGATTGCCTCTCACATGGTCAAGGCAGCTGTTCAGTGTCGCCCATCTTACCATGGCCCTTGGAATAATGCTCCCTTTCTTAGGTTAGAAAGCAACTTCTCAGCTTTTTCATAATGGGTTCCCACAGCAGAGCTTTGTGACCTCTGTCCTTGCAATTATACCCAGATCTTTGCATCTTCACCAGGAAGTCCCTGTAGGAGTGGGGGATGGGGATGCACTGAGGTACAAGATGTTCATTCCCATTCACACACCATTCCAAGTAACACTCCTCCCTCTGCACTAACAGCTATTCACTGTGCCCCTCCCCCACCATTAAAACCTCTTTCTCACTAAGGGAGATGAGTTCTTGGGGTCTCTGCTGTTCTTCCCTGTAGTCTGGTTCCCAAGGCAGTCCCCCTGCTCACGGTTGATAGTGTCAGGTACCGTGGAGTCAGTTCCAATTCATAGCAACTCTGTGTACAACAGAATAAAACATTGCCTGCCTGGTCCTACACCATCCTCACAGTCATTGCCATGCTTGAGCCTATGGTCGCAGCCATTGTGTCAGTCCGTCTCATTGAGGGTCTTCCCCTTTTCCCTGACCCTCTACTTTACCCAGCATCATATCCTTCTAAGGGACTGGTCCCTTCTGGCAACATGACCAAAGTATGTGAGACAAGTCTGGCTGTTGTCACTTCCAAGGAGCATCCCAGGTGTATTTCCTCTAAGACAGGTTTGTTTGTTCCTCTAGCAGTCCACGGTACAGTCAGTAATCTGCACGAACACCATAGTTCAAATGCAACAATTTTTCTATGGTCTTCCTTATTCATTGTCCTGGTCACTAGACATGTCTATTCATGCCCTAAAACAAACTGTGGATATGGTCTACTTCTTCTAAAATAATCCTAAAGCCCTCTACGTCAAGGAGCACAGTTTAAGGATCTGAGTTTTCTGCCTCAAGGAGGCAGTGCTGCCTGACATCATGAAACAGCCCAGTTGGATCTTGGCTACAGACCACTCAAGAAGCCCCATTACACAGATACTATCATCAACCTCATGTTACATATGAGGAAGGTGAGTCACAGAGATGTTTAAGGGATTTGTCCAAAGCCATATAGTCCATAAAGTTTTCCAGTAATATATCAGTGTTTCACTGCTATTCATAAGGTTTTCAGTGGCAAATTTTTTTCAGAAGTGGATGGCCCCATCCCTCTTCCCAGTTGTCTTACTCTGGAAGCTCTGCTGAAACCTGTCCACCATGGGTGACCCTGCTAGTATTTGGAATACCAGTGACATAGCTTCCAGCCTCACAGCAACACACAAACCACCACAGTACAACAAACTGTCAGACAAGTGGTGGAGCAACATAAAACAAAAATCCTCACAATTGGACCAATAAACAGCATCACAATAAATGGAGAAAAGATTGAAGTTGTCAGGGATTTCCTTTTACTTGGATCCACAATCAACATTCGTGGAAGCAGCAGTCAAGAAATCAGACATATTGCACTGGGCAAATCTGCTGCAAAAGACCTCTTTAAAGTGTTAAGGAGCAAAGATGTGATTTTGAAGACTAAGGTGCGCCTAACTCAATCCGTGGTGTTTTCAGTCACGTCATATGCATGTGAATGCTGAACAATGAATAAGGAAGACCAAAGAAGAATTGATGCCTTTGAATTGTGGTGTTGGTCAAGAATACTGAAAATACTATGGACTGCCAGAAGAATGAATGAATCTGTCTGGAAGAAGTGCAGCTGGAATGCTCCTTAGAAGCATGAATGCCCAGACTTTGCCTCAGGTACTTTGGTCATGTTGTCAGAAGGGACCAGTCCCTGGAGTAGGATGTCATGCTGAGTAAAATAGAGGGCAACTGAAGAAGGGGAAGGCTCTCAATGAGATGGATTGACACAGTGGCTGCAGTGATGGACTCAAGCATAGAGAGGACAGTGGGGGTGGTGCTGGACCAGGCAGTGTTTCATTCTGTTGTTCACGGGGTCGCTATGAGTTGGAGCCGACTCGAAGGTACCTAACAACAACAAAATATAGTCCATACCCATAAACAAATCAAACTCACTGCCGTCAAGTTGGTTCCAACTCATAGCGACGCCTCCTTTGATTTCCAAGGCAGTATCTCTACAGAAGTAGATTGCCCAGTCTTCATTCCAAGCAGTGGCTGGTGGGTTTGAACCATCAGCCTAAGTGACCAGAATTAGACCTTGATCCAGGTCTAAAAGGTTGGGTTATCTACTAAAGGCCACTGTTTGGATTGAGTTATGTCCCCCAAAATACGTAAATCCTAACCTCAATCCTTTGGTGGGAGCTCTGGTAGCATGGTGCCTAAGGCACTTGACTGCTAACCAGGAGGCTGGCAGTTCAAACCCACCAGCCACTCCTTGGAAAGAAGGTTGGGCAATCTACTTCCATAGTGATACTGCCTCGGAAACCCAAGGAGGGGTTGCTATGAGTGGGCTCCAACTCAACGGCACATAACAACAACAACAACTTGCCTTTGGTAATAATCTCATTTTTGAATGGGTTGTCTTTGTTATGTTAATGAGGCAGGATTAATGTGGGGTGTTGTTTTGGTTACCTAGTGCTGCTCTGACAGGAAATATACCACAAATGGGATGGCCTTATCAAACGGGAGTTTATTCTCTTACAGTTCTGGAGGCTAGAAGTCCGAGTTCAAAGTGCCAGGCTCTAGGGGCTGTGTGAAAGCCCCTCGACCTTGGGCTTCAGCTCTGCCTCTTGCTCCCAGCCCACTGAAGCTAGAGACATCTTCTCTCAGGCAGCTACTGGCTGCTGAGGCTGACAAGCCCAAGGTCGACAAATAAAAT
>NW_006921589.1:11108164-11130904 GCF_000298275.1 Orycteropus afer afer
TCTCACCCTGGGGGATAACTCCAATAGATTCCACCATGGAGTTCATTACCAATCTCACCCTGGGGGATAACTCCAATAGATTCCACCATGGAGTTGATTACCAATCTCACCCTGGGGAATAACTACATTCAGCTGCCCATTCCACTCAACCGGGCCCAGCCAAGTTGACACACAAACATAACCACCACAGGTGTATCTTGAGTCGATCTCTTTTGAGGTATAAAAGGGATTAAACAAGTGAGCAGAGGAGAGTTGGAATAAAATAGACGCTAAGACACGTGGAGATCTCTAAGGAACTGGAAGCAGACACTGAAGAGACAGAGACCTTCCTCCAGAGCCAACAGAGAGAAAGACTTCCCCTACAGTTAGCACTCTGAATGCAAACTTCTAGCCTCCTAAATTGTGAGAAAATAAATTCCCATTTGTTGTGGTATTTCTTTTATAGCAGCACTAGACAACCAAGACAGCCACCATTATTGAGACCAAAATGGACCAGACACATTGGTACATATTTTATCTGGTCCTCAAAACAATACCAAAAGATAGATTTATTTATTTCTAGAAATCGAGGTCCAGAGAAATTAACTAGTTAGCCCAAGGTCACAAGGATAGTGAGAAACTAAACTAGTATTCAACCCCTTCCCGTCCTTCAAAGCCTGGCTCTCTTCTCTGCACTGTGCCACATTTATTGGAGGGATTTTGACAGTGCAGCTATGAGTGGATATGTGAGTAGAACAGGATAATGTAGGGGCCATTCTAGAGAAAGCAAACTTGTACCACAAGGGGGCTGTTTTGGTTCTTTATTATTGTGTAATAAACCATCCCAAAGCTTGTAGCTTAAAGTAGCAGTTGGTTATCATTGCTCACAGTTCTGTGGGTTGACTACACTCACCTGGGCAGTTCTCACTTGGGGTCTCTCATATAGCTGCAGTCAGATGAAAGCTGGGACTGGAGTCATCTGAAGGCTCAACTGGGCTAGACATTGAAGATGGCAATTTTTAATCACATATCTGACATCTCATCTGAATTGGCTGGAATCTTTGGGGCTTGGCCAGGCAGCTCCATCTCCACACATCCTTCCGGTATGCCTAGCTTAGGTTTCTTCACAGAATGGTGGTCTCTGGGTAGACAGTCTTCATACATGGAGGTTGGCTGCCCTAAGAGTGAACATTCCAAGAGAGCAAGGCAGAAACTACAAGACTTCTTAGGACCTTGTCTTGGAAGTCATGCAGCCTCACTCCCACAGCATGCTGTTGGTGAACATGGATCATGGCCAGCACACATTCAAGGGAAGGGAGCAATACATAGCTCAGTGGGGACCATCTTTAGAGACCGGCTGTGATGGGGGCTGAGGCAGGAAGGGTCAGCTTAGGGAACTGCATGCAGTCTTGCTTTGAAGGGACATATGTGCAAGGGAGAAAAATTGCCAATGACAGTTTGCAACAGATGGTGGTGGTCCTCCTGACATGTTCAGGAACCTGTGTGTGGACACAGACTGAGGCCTTTATCTGCCTAGCATATGAGCACCCTTCCTATGGTGGGGAATTCTCCTTAGTGGGAATGGCAGGGGGAGGTCAGATACTTGCTCCCTCAACTCCTGGTAGAAAGGTCATGGAACTGTGACCTCCGCTTGGCCAAATTAATGCTCCCACCCCAGACACTGAATCTTCAGTAAGTGGCCCTAGGAAGCAGAGGACTATTTCTAGTTCATTCCATGGGCAGCAGCAGCCAGTGCTCAGGGATACGGTGGCTGTGTGGGAGACGCTCCCTGGACTCCAGGTGCTCCAGGTGCAGCAGCCCCCCAGTGAGGCTGCTCTGGGAGCAGGGCTTGGCTGAGTTTCCAGCTGCCCAGCTTTTCTTGGTTCCTGCCTGTCTCCTGGAGTCTGATTCTTGAAGCTTCCTGTCAATTCTGTGAGCTGCCTGATATGATAGTGTTCCAGTAAATTCCTCTTCTCCTTAAGTGAACCAGAGTCCATTCCTGTTGTTTGCATTAAGAACGCTAAGTGGTGCAAAGACCTACTGAAAGCTTCAGTCAGGGGTCAGAGGAAATAAGACCAGAGCATTTCATGGGAGAGAAAGATAGAAAAATCCAATAGAGATGCATTGAAGAGGGTGAAAGGAATGACACCAGCTGGAAGGCCATTGTGACATGTGAGATGTGTGGTGAGCTAGGATTGACAGTGGGAATGGAGTGGAAGAATGGGCAGATCTTGGCCACTAATTGAACACAGAAATGAGAAAAAAGAGCGAGAAGACACTCTCTCAAGCTGACAGGAGTTTTGAGCCTGGATAACTAGGAAAATGATGGTGTTGCAAAGAGAAACAGGCAAGTCAGGAAGAGTTGGTTTGGAGAGGAGAATCCTGCGTACATTCATTCAACAAAGTAAATGCCTGCTCTATGCCAGGCACTGTTGTAGGCATTGAGAATACAGCAATGAATAAAACAAAAGTCTGGTCCTCAAATTAACAAATAATACATATGATAATGAATCTACATTATAAAACTTTAGTTTGTGGTACAAAGTATGTCTGGCTGGTAACTGGAACTTTAAGAAAGATCCTAGGAAGGAAGGCTAGGTCTGAAGACAAAGACTGGCAGTCATTCCCACAAACATTCATTCATTCACTAATACTTCCTGAGTGCCCTTGTACTCAGTATTATTCTTGGCATTAGAAATACAACAAAAAACAAGAGTGTCCCAGCCTTCCTGGAGCTTCCATTATGTGTTATTTTCGGCTCATAGCGGGCCCGTGTTACAGATAGAACTGCCCCAACACGGTTTTGGGGGCTGTAATCTTTATGGAGCAGACCACCGGGAGCAGACTGCCAGATCTTCCCTCCTGATGCGGCTGGGTGGGTTAGAACCACTTACCTTTCAGGTATGCAAGTAAGTGCTTAACCGTTGCACCACCAGAGCCCCTTAAACCGCTTTCGAAAATAATTTCTATTAGCATTTTGGTGCCTAATCTAGGCTTTTAAAATGCAAATCACATTTATATAAATTTTGTTACAAAAATAGAAAGATCGTGTCCTGTGCTATTTTGTATGTATCGTGCGCCTCTCCCTCAGTGTAGAGCAAACATGTCGCAGTCACTAAATATACTTCAACCGCCTCATTTTTAAGGACGATGAGAGGAATTCCATTGAGCAGGTGGGTGGTGATTTATGTAATCTTGTTCCTCTTTTCGGACTCTTACGTTGGCTGCCGACAGATGGCGCCGCAGAACCTGTCGATGAAGCCTCAGCCGGGAGGTTAGGGACAGCTAGGTCGCCCGACAGAGTTGAACACACCCGGATGGAGGAAAAGGTCAGAGAGGCCGCGGTGTGGGAGAGCAAAGGGCCTATGGAGTCGGGTAGGGGAGGGACGCGAGGCGGAGAGTGAATGGAACTCAAGGGCAAGGGGCGCCAAGTGGGTGGTACCCTAGACCCAACAGGAGCGAGACCCTGGGCCCGCGGCGGCGGCGGCGTGCAGTCCAAGCCCGAAAGGTGGTGCGCCGCCGCTTCAAGCCGGCAGAGGGTGCTGTGCTCCCAGCAATTCTCAGTGGGCGGCTCCCAGCTGCGGGCCAGATGTGGGCCGCTGGACTGCGGGAGAGGCAAAGCTCTAACCCGAGCCCCCGCAGACTTGTTGGCGGGGGGAGAGCGGAGAAGGGATGCAGAGGCATGACTAGTGGCAGGACACCCCACTCTCTCTGCTCTGCGGTCTCCCAAATTGCCTTGCGTTGTGGTGCAGAAGAAGGGGAGCCCAGGGGGGGCACTGTTTTCTGATGCCCACAAAAGTGAGCTGTGGGCTGCCAGCGGCCCTGGGGTTGGCTCAGCAAGACTCAGCCAGGTCCACGGGGCGGGATGCGGAGCCAGGAGGGACCCGGGCCGGCGGTTGCGGTAGGAAAGAGCGAGCCCTGAGGGCCCCGCTTCGTGGGGAACTAGCCCTCCACGGCACACGCCCCAACACTGCCCGCAGATCCTCCCTGCGCCTTCTCTACCCTGGATGCGAGATGCACTCGAGAGGAAACTGAGGCACTGCAGGGAGCAGACCCCACTCCACCCCACCCCCCATAGCGTCTGGTGCGAAGAAGCTGGGCTGGAGGGCCGCGGATCGCAGCTCTGATTAAGGACCCCCCGGAGCTGGGACAACCCGGGGGACCCTGCCCCCCTGACTCCCCTGCTGTCCCCACCCGGCAGCCCCGGACTCCGGGTAGTCAGGGGCTGCGCCGCTGTAATTGTCAGTGCAGGCCGGCCGGACTGGAGGACCCGCGCACCCGCGGGCGGCGCAGGGCAGACCTGAGGCTTAATTACAGGGCTTTGGGCCACCGACTGGGTTGCGGCTCTGCTGGGGGGAAGGGGACGGGCCCTTAGCTCGGTGGGCGGGGCCTTGAGGGAGCTCGAAGGCCTTCTGGTCCGCAGCCTGGGGTTCCTTCCCCCGACACTTGGGGGGTGCTGAACTCCAACGAGAGCAGGGGGTGGAGCCCAGATGCCTCCGGAGAGCTGTGGGGAGAGCAGATTCCAAGCTCCCCACCCCCCTCCAGAAGCTCTGGTTGATCTTGTCCAGGGCTCCTCCTTCGTTCTGACCCGGCCCCTCCGCGCTCCTTTCTGCCGCCCCCGTCACCTCCCTTCTTGTATCCTCAGGGCGCTCCCACCCTGGGGAAGAATGTGTCCTCCTAGCGCACCCTTGCCATGGTAAAGGCACACCCTCACCCCCGCGCACCGCAGCGGCCCGGCCTGGCCCTCCCCGCGGCGGGGGAAGGGGAAACGGGCGCCTCCCAGCCCCGCGCACACACCTCAGCTGCTCCGGTTGCCACAGAAACCCCGGGCGTTGCGAAGCGCGCAGCCGCCAAGCGACACCCGGCTCGCCACGCGCTCCCCCACCCTCAGATCCACCAGCAGAGGACCCTGGCTCCGGAGACAGCGCCCTTCCAACTTCAAGGGCAAGGTCCAGAGAGGGATCGTGGGCATGTCTTCTTCCACGCACTGGGACCCTAGGCAGCGGAGGGGCCCAGGAGCATAGAACCAGCAAAGGGGATCCCCCTGTCGCCAGCTGGTCCATCCCCCCCCAGCAGAACCTGAGGGGGGCGCTGGCAGCAGGAAGCCAGGGAAAGGCCCAGGGGCGCACAGGCCCCACAGCAGAGCGGTGATTACAGGGACCTGTCCTTCCCGCCCCCGGCTCCCACTCTCATTAAGTCATTTTTTCCCTTGTTGGAAAGTCCCCGTGCCTTGAGCTCAGGGGCTGAGGCGACCGCACGCAGCTGCCGGCAACCACATGAGAAAGGGGGAGAGAAGAAGGGGGGCCGCTAGTAGGGCCTGGCCACGATCCAAGGTGGAAGGCCCCCTGTGCGGGGCTAGCTGGGGCACATTGATTGGAGGAGAAGGGGGTAGGCTGGTGCCCTGACCTTGATTCTCAGCCACCTGGGGCCCTCAAGCCTCTGCCTCTGAACACTTCTCTCCTGTTTTCTCCTACCCTGGGACCTTCCACAACCCAAAAGCTGGGTGCCTGCTGCTGAACCCCAGCCTGGCTGCCTCTTCTTGAGACCTAACTCCAGCCCACCTGTGTTCCCCACCAGCTTCTTCCTGCTGGCTGCCTCCCTTCCTCCCTTTGGATCTCGTGGCTCACTTGGACCTTACTGTTTTTCTGCCCCAGTGTCCATCAAGGTGAGGGGTGTTGTGGTAGGGGGCTGTCCTGTGGAAGATCTCTGGCCACCTTTGGTTCCTATTTTCCAAATGTCACCTCTGGCCTTCCTCAGCTGTTGGTGAGTTCTTCCTCCCACCTGCCCTCCACACTCCCACTCTGTCTCAAGCCCTTTGACCTATTTCCAGTCAGCACATTGGTACCTGCCTTGCCCTTCTGCCGGTACACTTAAGCCCAGGGCCTCTTGGGCTCTGTTTTCTGCCCCTCATCACCTCCACATCTTCCTTTCAGGCCCTCACCAAGTCCCACATGCCCCTTTTTAGTTGTGGGGTCCAGTTTTGGCCTGGGATGCTTGTCAGCTTCTGGCCCAGACAGGATGGGGGAGGGGCAACACCACATTTGTTCCTTCCCCAGCCGTCCCTCCCCTCTGTGACAGGTCCAAACAAAAACCAAACCCGTCGCCACTGAGTTGATTCCGACTCACTGAACTGCCCATAGGGTTTCCAAGGCTGTATGTAACCTTTACAGAAGCAGACTGCTACATCTTTCTCCCTCCAAGCGACTGCTGGGTTCAACTGCCAACTTTTCAGCTGCTGAGAGCTTAACCACCACACCACCAGGGCTCCTTAACAGGTCAAAAAAAAAAAACAAAAAAAAAAACCTCACTGCCCTAGAGTCGGAACAGACTCATAGTCTGAACCTTCTTTTGGTTTCCAAGGCAATATCACTACAGAAGTAGATTGCCCAACCTTCCTTCAGAGGATTGGCTGGTGGGTTTGAACAGCCAGCCTTCTGGTTAGCAGTCAAATGCCTTAGGCACTACGCCACCAGAACTCCTCCTTAACAGGTCAGGGTAGCATATATCAGATCCCCATGACTTGACTCACTAATGACATGTCCTCTCCCCACAGCCTGGTGTCCAGCTCTGCCCCACCTCACTACCCTCTTCTCCCTCTGGAGGCAGCCTGCTCTTCAGGGTTGCCGCTCCTACCTGTTCATCTTCAGCCTCCCCTCCCCCAGCTCTGTCCTCCATCGGCCGGGAAGACCTAGGAAGGTGAGGCCAAGACTCAATGGTGCAGTGGACGCTGCGTGGTGAGGGTGCCCTCCCTCCCAGGCTGCCATTTCCCCAGGCTTTTCCTCCTCCCTGGAAACCCAGCCCCCACAGCTCTCTCCTGGATGAACAAGAAGAAAGGAATGAGGCAGGTGTGTCTGGTTGCTCCTGCTTAGCCCTCCTCCCGAGGGACTCTCCACACCTGTGGACGGGGCTACCTGTGGGGAATGGGGGAGAAACTTTGTCCTCCACAAAGGCAGCAGAGGCGAATATTTAGGGTCCCTGCTGCCTTAGGCAAGACCCTGTCTGGGAGCTAATAGGATGCAGGCAATTGCAGGGAGGGAGCTGAGACCAAGTTAGTGGAGGCAAATCTCCCATCTGGTGGGCCTACAGGACACATCACCATGAGAGGGCCCTTTCTGCCCAGCCCTACCCAGGGAAACTTGGGGCTGGGGAAGGGCAAGACAGGGTACTGGTGCAGGCCAGCCATTAGGAAAAAGAACAAGATGCCATTTCTGGCTGGCTGATCAGAGGAAGGATGTCAGTCTGGGGTAAACTGAAGCAGGCAGCAGGACCTGGATAGAACTCCTGGATCTCTACCTTGCTCCTTGTTGCCCTCCTCCTTGAGCGTCCGTTCCAGAAAGGCTTCAGCTCTGAGAGCCAAGGAGAGTGCAGCGCTGGACCCAAAGTAGAGCTCAGTAGAGTCTCAAGGGCAGGGAGGGGCTTATTGACCTCCCAAGGGGGAATCTCAGCGGGGGAGCTGGGGCCACGGGAGGCCTAGCCTCCCTCCTCCTCACCCCAGCCTTGCTCACACCCCCTTCCCCTGCCTGGAGTCCCAGAGACCAGGACCCAGACAGTGAGTCTCCTGGCCCTCCCCGCCCCCACCTCCCTGCCACACCTCCTGGCCCCACCTGCTCCCTGGGGCGCTGGGCTGGGTTGAGCTGGGTCTTGCCCAGGATTACTCCTCTCGGTGTGCCTCCTGTCTCTGCTCAAGGGCGCTGCTGGGCACCCCCACTCGTCCTGGCTTGTGGCAGAGAGCTCAGGCTCCCAGTGGGCGGCTGGGGCTCCAGCACTGAGGGCCGCCAGCCCTGTCCCCTTCACCACTTCACTGTCTCCAGCCCAGTCCAGGCCCCTTTCTGCCTTGGAAGATGGCTGTAGCCTCCTAATTGGCCTCTCTGCTGCCACCTTGTCCCCCTTTCAGCCAGTTCTCCATACAGCAGCCAGAGAAGTCTTCTCCATGTTCAAGTCAGACCACAACACTCTCCAACTTAAGATCCTCTGAAGGCCCTCAGCTCCTGACCCTGGCCAAGAAGGACACGTGATGTGGCCTTCACCCACCCTCAGAGCGCCTCTCTGGCTGATCTGCCCCTTGATCTCTTCACTCTGATCATACTGGCCTCTTCACTTTTCCTCCAGCAGGCAGAGCTTCCCCACCTCCGATGCAACAGCAAAGCTACTACCTGGAAAGCCCTCAAGGCCCTCCTTCTCCTTGGGCAGGTCTCAGCCAAGTGTCGCTCAGATAGGCCTTCCCTGACCAGTGGGTTTGTCTAAAAGCCCCCAACCCCACAGATCACTTTATTCCCAGTGTCCTGCTTTATTCTCTAGATGCACACAGCACGTAGTCTTATCTTCTTTGTGTATTTACTCATTTATTGATCTCCCCCAGCCAGAAGGTGAACTCCGAAGGCAGATGCTGTGTCCCTCAGCACAACTGTATCCCCAAGGCCCCTCATGCCCAGCAGAGTGCCAGGCCACAAAGAGAGTGAAAAATAAATATTTGTTAAATGAATGATGAAGGGCAGAGGCAGTTGAGAGAGGGTAACTGGGGCCTTTGTAGAATCACTTCAGCTCAGCTACATCCACTTCTTCTCCTGAACCCCCACCCCATCCCCTGCTGCCAGTCAGCTTCCGTTCCCTCCCCATGCAGGGGAAGGGGGAGATGGGGTGAAAGGAGACCATCCCCACCCCGTTGAGCTGTCTGAGCTCGGTCCTGGAGCCCACAGAAGTGAGTTGTGAGGTGCAGACGGGCCTCGACTGTCCCCTGACTGCAGGTGAGCTGAACCTCCGAGCTGGCAGGTTCCCAGAGGATATTTCCGGTCCGCCTCCTCCTGCTGCAGGAGCCAACGGCCGCGGGGAGCCAGGCCCCAGAAGGCCCGGGTGCTCACTTGCAGACGCTGACCCACTCGGTGATGCGGCACTCCTCGCACACCACGAAGCAGCACCAGTGGAAGCGACAGTGGCAACGCTCGCTGCGCGTCTGGCGCAGGATGTTGTGGCCGCGGCCGCAGCACATGCTGCCGCAGCCGTCGGGGCCCTCGCTGCTCTTGTTGCACAGGCGGCCCACGGTGCCCGCCGAGTCCAGGCGCGGGTCGTGCTCGCAGAAGTCGGGCGACTTCTCGAAGTAGACCAGGTCGGAGGGGCTGGCGCGGCGGCGCGGGCCCGGGGTGCCGGGGGCAGGCGAGGGGACCCCCGCCGGGCCCGGCTCCAGCTGGCCGCCGTTGCGGTTGTGCGGCCGGATGAGCGTGGCGCGGTGGAAGCGGCCGCGCAGCAACGCCCCCACGGCGCGGAACTCCGGCGTCACCTGCCAGCACGTCTTGAGCTGGCAGCTGCCTGACGTGCCGTGGCACTTGCACTTCCGCCGCATGTTCTCCATCACCGCCTGCGGAAGGGGGCATGAGGAGGGGTGGCGCCAGCGGCACGCCCCACTTCCCTGGTCCCTGCGCAGAGACTGGCCTCCTGGAATCTCCAATGCCTTTGACACCCATTCCCATGGCACAGAGATAGATGCAAGCAGGCAACGCACAGCTCCTGAGCCTGAGCCAGGCGTCAGGAGGCGGACGCCCCTGCCTGCTCTTCTGTCGCTCTCCCATCCACCTCCCACCAGGCCAGGCCCCCCGGGGAATTCCCTCCTTCCGGCCCCCCTCTTCTCCTGTCCCCCTTTCCCAGCAGCTGCAGGGGGCCCCTAGGGCTGCAGGCTCTCCCCTGCCACCCAGGTCCTCTCTTGCTTCCTGAGGGGGGATCCCAGACCCTCAGGGAAAGTCCCTCTCCTTCTATCCCTCTGGTGGGGGCCATGAGCAGGAGGATGCCAACCCCACTACATCCCGGCTCCAAAGCCTCTGGCCTAGCTCCAGGCTGTGAGTGGAGGATGTGGTGAGCCTGAAAAAGACCCATTCCTCTCTGAGGTCGTGCAGCCCTGTGCAGGATGCCTAAGGAGGGAACAGGGCTGGGGAGCCCCATCATGTAAGGGAGCACTGGTAGCATAGTCCCTAAGGCATTTGACTGCTAACCTGAAGGCTGGCGGTTCAAACTCTCCAGCTACTCCTCAGAAGGAAGACTGGTCAATCTACTTCCCTAGTGATACCGCCTCAGAAACCCAAGGAGGGGTTGCTATGAGTTGGATCTGCTGAGGAACCATTCCCAGTATGTAGCTGGGACTTATTCAGCTCAATGCTGAGTGCAACCTACCCTTCTGGGTAAAAGTGAGCACCAGCAGGGCCAAAGGCCCTACCTGAATGCAGAACAGGAGTGGTACCCAGAGAACAGGGCTCCCAGCCCAGTGGTGGAGAGGTTCCAGATTCCACCAGGAGACAGTGATGGGAACACAGTCCCCGCCCCCCACCAGTTCTCAGCCTGCCCTAGAGGCTCTTCCCAAAGAGCACCTTGGCAGTATCCTCACCAAAGACTCCTGAAGTAAAGTGCCCCCGCTTCCTGAACAGACAAGGGAGGGCAGTGACCCAGGATCCAGGCCCCTCCCAGCCCAGCAGCAGGACCCTACCGAGAGGGACCTAGCCCTCCAAGCCTTAAAGGGCCCTTGTAGCTAGTCTGTGCAGCCTGTGATGGCAGCACCACGTGGGAACCAGCCCCATGCCTCCCCTGGCCAACAGCTCTGGCACATCTGCTTCCCACAGGAGCAGCCATTAATTAACTAGTTTAACGAGGAGGAGGAGGTGGCACCATTGGTATGGGTTGGGATTGTCTCGAAGCTTGGGAAAAAGCTGCACGGACTGGGCAGGGCTGGGTGGGAGCTGGCTGTGATCTGAGGATAGGTGTGCCTCAGTTTACCTTGCCTCTAAGTCAGGACAGACGGGCCCAGAGACAGCTCAGATCTATGTGAAGGCAGAAAGGAAGACATCTGGGCTGAGAGGCCAGAGAAGGGGGAGTAAGGGAGAGAACAAGGTGCCAACCAGAGTGAGAGGAAGCCAGGAACAAGGCCTGAGCTGGATGGGCAGGGCTGAGAGGATGAGGCCAGTGCAGAATAGCTAGGAGGCAAAGGTGCTGACTGCCATGAGGGTCAGTGGGGCATCATGGTAGACACTACGGGGGCACATGGTGTGGACTACCCCAGAAAGCACAGGAGCACAGGTTCAGAGCCGGGAGATGAATCCTGCCTCTACCTCTTTCTGAGTTGCTGTGTCACCTCAGGCAAGCTTCTTAATCTCTCTGTACCTCCGTTTCCACGACATAACATGAGGCTAATGGCACCCACCACACAGGTTAGGATGCTCAGGACAATGCCTGGCATATAGTAAGCACTCAATAAATGCAGGCTAGTATCACTTCTCTTTGTTTGCTTTCCATGTGAGGGCAGCGGAGAAAGAAGGAAGGCAACCATAGGCCAGTAACACAGGAGCTCCTGGAACCTCAGCCCCCTCACAGTGCTGGAACCCCTCTTTCTGAGACTCCTTGGAAAGGCTGGGGGAGGGAAGAGAGCAGAGAAGCACAGACGAGAAGAGCTAGAGGAGGGGGCCCTGAAGATGATGTAGCTCAGCATCCTCATTTATCTAGTTCCACTGAGGGCCTGAGAGAGTGGCAGAGCCATGTCGGGGACCCCTTCTTCATGTTTCACCCCGGGGAGTGGGAGGAGCAGGTTACTCGGCCCAGGGACGGAAGGAAGGATGGATGGAAATCTAACCCAGGACAAGGGTTGTTTCATCTCTGGTTCCGCAGACAGTGCCTGGACGCAGTTGGCAGTCCGTGCAAGATGACTGAATAATTGGGGAGTGAGCAATGCAGAAGGAGTTGAGCTGGAGAGAGCAGTATAGTCCTTTGAGGTGAGGTAGACCTCCGGGAGGGGCGGGTCCTAGGCTGAGGGATTTGGGGAGGGCCCAGGGGGCGGGGCTCTCACCTGCCTCCCGACTCGGTTGTTGTGGAGCCTCATGCGTGCGTGGATGTCTCTGTGGGGCTCCCGGGAGTCCAGAAAGTCCTTAGAGAAGCGCTCCCCAAAGCCCACGTCGGGGCTACAGCCTCCCCATTCCCAGGAATCCTGCAGGCCCGGGCTGGCAGGGGGCAGGGCTGGGTGCTCGGGGACCCCGTGGCTCAGGCCCTTCCCGTGCTGCAGGGCGTCCAGCTGCAGGCGGTGCAGTTTCCTGCGGAAGGCCTCCTCGTCCCCGCGCCGTGCCGCGTCGCAGCCGCATGCCCGCAGTTTGCCCAGGGCGCACGCATTGGACACTGCGTGCACCACACCGGCTGCTGCGATGGCGTAGGCGAAGGCGCTCTCTCGGAAACCTGCGAGTGGAGACCCGGGAAACATGGGCGCTGGAGAGGCCTCGACATCTCATCCCCTTGCCCCTGAACTTCCTGCCTTACAAAGGAGAAACTGAGGCCCAGTGTGGGGGAGGGTTTGGTACAAGGGCACAGAGTAGGGGGCAGAAATCACACTAGGGGCCAGATGTTCTCACTCACGAAATAGAAGCCTCCCCGTTAGCCATCTGCCTTTTGTACCCCCTGGTAGCGTAGTGCCTAAGGCACTTGACTGCTAACCAGAAGCCTGGCGGTTCAAACCCACCAGCCACTCCTCGGAAGGAAGGTTGGACACTCTACTTCCATAGTGATAACACCTCGGAAACCCAAGGAGGGGTCGCTGTGAGTCGTTCCAGTCCGACTTGACAGCACATAATAACAATAACAAACATCTTTCATTAAGGAAACCTGGTGGCGCAGTGGTTAAGTGCCAAGCTGGTAACCTAAAAGTGGTTCAAACCCACTAGCTGCTTCGGGGGAGATGTGGCAGTCTGCTTCAGCAAAGATTATAGCCTTGAAAGCCCCATGGGGCAGTTCTACTCTGCCCTATACGATCACTATGAGTTGGAATTGACTCACTGGCAAAGGTTTGGTTTTGGTCACCTTTGGTTAACATCACCCCTTGCAAGCACAGAACTCCTGTGTCTCCAACTCTTCAGTTGGGCAGAAAGTATCTGGTAAACACTTTTTTTTTTTTTTTTTTTGATGAGTGTCTATCTATCTATGCATTCACTTATAGATCATTGTCATTATTTTTTACTCTATTTATCATTCACTTTTTCCCCTTCACCCAAGTTACTATGTGTCTACCCTCCAGTTAGAGGTTTAGTCTCCCTTCCCCACCCCTGTTAACCACCAAAGAACATTTCTTTTTTTGTGAAACCCATTTCTTGACTTTTTAGATGTTTGTCTTTTTTGTAATTGACTTCACTCAGCAATGGGCTGTAAGCTCATCCATGTTGTGAGATGTTTCACAGATTTTCAACATTGTGATTTGACATTGCGTGGTATTCCATTGTGTGTCCATACCATGGGTGGCTGATCCATTCCTCCCTTTGATGGGTAGATACATTCTTTTTAGGATCAGGGACTTAATCTATTCCCTCTGGTGATATTTGCAATTTTAAAGGGAGCCTGGAGCTCTGTGTGCCTCGCTGTCCCACATCCCTATTCCTAACAAGGTGCCTGCACATCAGCTTTTGCATCAAGCGCTGCTTTCTCGGGAACACAAGCTAAGACAGACCCCAAGAGACCTTCACTAAAGAAACTTATGATGGATGTAATTTAGAAAGAAAAGGATCCTAAAAGACAGTCTGAGATTTAAGAAGGAATGGTGAACATAAAGGGGAAGAAATGATGAAAATATATATAAATAAAAATAAGCACTGCCTGCATAAAGCAATAATTTCTATTTTGTGGAGTTTAAAGAAATATTGCTAAAATACTTAACAACAAAATTTATTTAGAAGAGTGGCTATTTAAAGAGTTCTATGGTTTCTTTAGTGTTCCGGCAGTGGACTGAGATATTGTTTGAACTTATTCTTAAACTAAATATAATGTCAAAATTGCAAGGGTAACCACTCAAAGAATAGTAAGTGGACTATTCAAATTCTGATTAGGTAGAAGAGAGTAGGAAATGTAATAAGAACATATGCAAATTAGTCCATCAGAAACATGTTGAAAAAGTAGAACAAATAGAAATTTAAAACAAGATAGTTAATAAACAGATAAACAAAATGTCATATACCCACACAATAGAATAATATTCAGCTATAAAAAGGAATGACATACTAACACTTGGTACAACATAGACAAACCCTGAAGCCATGATAAGAGAACAAAAAGCCACATATTTCATGATTTCATTGCTATGTGATGTCCAGAATAAGCAGACACATAGAAACCGCAGATTTGTGGTTGTCAGGGGTTGGGGGAGGAAGGAATGTGGAGTGATTGCGTAATAGATAAGGGGTTTCCTTTTGGATGGTAGAACATCGTGAATGTATATACTGCCACTGGACTGCAAACTTTAATATTGTTATAATGGTAAATTTTATGTTATGTGTATTTGACCAGAATAAAAATAATAATAATAACAATATAGCTAAATGTAAAGTGATATCTTTCAGTAGAAAAGGGGCATTAGTGGGAAACCTGCTAAAATCAAATCAAGTCTGTGATTTAGTCATCAAAAAACCCAAACTCACTGCTGTTGAGTCAATTTCGACTCATAGGAACCCCACCTTGGGTTTCCGAGGTGGTATCTCTATGGAAGTAGATTGCCCAATCTTCCCTCCAAGGAGTGGCTGGTGGGCTTGAGCTGCCAGCCTCCTGGTTAACAGTCAAGTGCCTTGGGCACTATGCTCCTGGAGCTCTTTGATTTAGTCATAGTGAAAAGAGAGAGAGAGAAGGAGGAGGAGGAGGAGAGGAAGAGGAAGAAGAAGCCTGCAGAAAAAAAGGCGAAATTTAACCTGAAGAATCAGTGATGAGGCCCCAATGACCAGGAGGGTAAGTAAGGGAAGATGGCTTCTCTCTAAAGCTCCTGCCCCAAGGTGGCCGTCTGGCAAGTGCTACCACTTTAGGCCACTGCAGAAACTCCCCTGCTGGCAGAGCAATGGGGCCAACAGAGCTTCTCTGTTCCTCATCCACAGGACATCCCTGGAATTCCACTCAAAAAAGGGCACCATCCAGCCACCCTACCTGTGGTCGGTCTAGGTCAGCTGAAGAGGTCATTTAAAGGACGCTGTAGGTGACCTTGGTGCCTACACAGAGTTTGGCATGTAATAGCATTGAAAATTGAGAGGGAAGGTCAAGCTAAGACAAACATCTTTCCCATGGAGCTCAGAAGCACAAAAGTTCTCCCATGACCAAATTACTCCCAGCGCCCCAGAGCTAGGCCTTCCTGGCCATTGACTTGCTGCATTCAGCCAACTTCTGCGAGGTTCGTTGGTACTGCCAGCCTGAGCCATCTTCTGCAAGGGTTCTGGTGGTCTGACCTGTGTAGAGGAGGATCTAGCTTCTGGCTCTACAGCTGCTGCTTTCTTATTCTGGGTTTGAGAGAGGCCCAACTGGGAGCAAGCTCTGGTTTAAGTCTCTGAGCAGCCTCTGGACCCCAGAGAGAGTGCAGGCAGAGGGAGGGGCCAGGGACAAGGACTTGAGTGAGGCCTGAGAGTCAGAGAAAGGAGAACCTCTGGTCTTTCCATCTCAGCATTGAAGACTGGAAGGACATGCTCTCAGGGACCTCAAAGACCCTATAGAGCCACCCAGGTCTGGATGGAGACCCTGGGCCTGTTCTACCCCCTGGTCCTCACTCCCTGTATCACAGGGCCCTGCTCTCTTTTCTCTACCCAACCAAAAGAGAGAGAGAGAGAGAAGATGGCTAGTAGTTAAAAGTATAGACTCCAGAGCCAGATTTTCTGGGTTCAAATTTGGGCTTTACCATATACTAGCCACTGATAAGGAGCTCTGGTGGCGTACGTAGTGCCTAAGGCATTTGACTGTTAACCAGAAGGCTTGTGGTTCAAACCTACCAGCCACTCCTCAGAAGGAAGATTGGGCAATCTACTTCCATTGAGATATCACATTAGAAAGCCAAGGAGGAATCACTATGAATCTAGTCTAATCTAATTGACTCGACAGCAGTGAGTTTGGTTTTTTTTTGGTTGTTGTTATTTAGCTGCTGATAATTATGTGACCTTGATCAAGTGACTTACCCTCCTTGTGCCTCAGTTTCCTTGTCTGTAAAATGGGGTTATTATTGTCTATCTCACTATATTGTTCCAAATATTCAACAAGTTAATGACCTTAAAGAGCTTAGAACAGTGCTTGATTCATAATGAGTACCACATGGACAGTAGCTGTTACTGACAAGTTCTTGCTGTCTGGCCCACTCATTCCTGCCACCATGCCCTGCCATTGCTTCTTGTTTCACCCTGAGCAGAGACAAAGGCCAGCAGCTCATGGCCCACTCTAGAAGGAATCACTTAGGGCACTAGAAGGCCATGAAGCAGACTCTCCCTCCTGTCCTGTTCTTCCAGCTCGTGGCATCTCAGTACCCTTTCCATAAGGAAAATGCCCAGCTGTGAGCAGACAGTAGGGGATGGGGGTGCATCTGAGCCTTCAAAGGGGATGCTGGCAGTTGGTGGAAGTTATAGAGGAGTTGAAATTGCTCTGGGGAGATGGGGCTCAAGGGGAGGAGGGTGGACCTGGATCCCTGGAGAACACACTCTGTTTATCCCTTGCCTTTTATCTATGGAACTCTAAGCACTGCCTTCATTCTTAGGGAGTCATGAGCTTGCTCCTAGAACAAACTTTAGTGCCCAGACCAGAAATCTCCCCATACACATGCATGTGTGCACATGCACACACATATCATTATGCAAAAGGCGGAAGGCAAAAGTCACAGGGTCATGGGGCTGGACCCAGCCTAGTCTCTCCCAGCTCCCAGGCCTGGCAACTTCCCAATGAAGGATATTGGGCTCTAGCAGAATCCTGCTGCTGAGAAAGAAACCCAGACTGTCTAGCTCCTAGTCTCTGGGACCCTCCCTGTCCACACACAGCACCAGGAAAGAGCAAGAGGCCTGGTCTAGGAGGGTGTGCAGAACCAACCATCTTCACCCAGCCCCTGACACCTTCAAGGCAGGCCTGGACGGATCTGGAGAAATGTAACCTGCAGCCTGGTGAGAACACCCAGGCCCCATGCAGCTGAAGACTCCTTTCCTACACCCCTCATGGCCTCTGACAGCTGTCACAGCCACATAAGTGTACAGGGCCTTGTAGCCACCTTCTGTCCCAAACATCCAGGCTTCAGAGGAGTCCAGCCCACTGAGTCTGCCCCCAGCTCCCACTCAGGGCCCCAGTTTCGGCCCTGGCCCCGACTGTCTGGGGCAGCTACAGGCACTGTGCCATCTGGCCAGCTGGAAGGGGAGCGGGGTGGAGCCATGGCCAGCTGGGCTGCTCAGAGCAGAGGGGGTGCAGTTCGTTAATTAGCCGGCCTGCCTTTGATCTGGGACAGGGACTGCCAGCATCTAAGTGGAGTCAGCTGCTGCTTTGGGGCTGTAGCCTATGGCTAAGAAGGGACTGGGGGAGGAGATTTGGAGGGTAGGGGAGTGAGTAGAAGAGAGTGGATTCAGGAGCCAGTGGGAACCAGGAGGGGTTAGAGAGGCTTGAACCTTGCCTTTCTGAGTCGAAGAGGGAGGGAGGGGAGGTCTGGTCTCCATTCCCTCCGTGCACTTAATCTGACTGTGCTCCTGTCCCGGTGCTGAGAATGTTGTGTGCATGTGGGAACACTTAGGCATGACACTGAATGTGGCTCCATGTTTGCACAAACATGGGTAAGAGTAGGTGTGCATGTGTGCGTATCAGTTTCATTTCTTGGAGCACACCCTGCTGTACCAGCTCATTCATCTCTGGACATACCGTGGGAGTCCATGGTGGCCTGTGGCTTGGGAGGCGGTGTGGTAAGGAACTGAGTGAACACCAGCTCTAAAGTCAGCTAGCCTGCATTTGCATGCAGGCTCCACCTCTCTCAGCTCTACTACTCACCAACTGTGAGACTAAAGCAAGTTATCCAATAAAATCTGCAGCATGGGCGCTGCTTGGGGATCGTAAAGCACAGATAAAGTGCCCAACACACAGAAGTGTTTAACAGATTTTGGCTAATTTATTGAATGCCACTAAAGTAACAGGACCTAGGAGATAGTGGAGTATGATAGTCTGTGCCTCAGTTTTCTCATCTGAGTACAACTACATACTTCAAGCCCTGAAAGCCTAGGTATAAAACTAAGACTCCCCAGGGGTGGAAGTGGCAGAAGAAAGAGCCAAGGTCTTGGAGACCAGAGACGCAAGAATCAAATTGCTAACTTCCCTTGGGCTGGGGGCCTGGCTTGCTGTTGAACTTCACACCTCTTCTTTCCATCCATTCTGAATAGGGCCTTAGGGAAGAAAACACCTAACCTGCAGGAGCTCATAGGACCACACTCCCCTCCATCAAGTCTTTCCTGACTTCTCATCCCCTCTCATTGCAGTGTCCAAGCCCAGGCCCTTCCTCCCTTCAGTCTGCCCATCACCAGTGAAAGATGCAGAGGTTCGCTATTCCTCACAGTGAGGAAGTCCCTTCCAGCAGATGTCTGTCTAGCATGCCACCAGGCACCAAGCATCTGCGCTCCAGGTCCTTGATACAAAAAGGTGGGGATATCACTGTCTTTGCTGTTTAGGTCACAACTGCATCTGGGCTGGGCAAAGCAGACAGCCTGGGCTTGGGGTCCTCCCACAGCATTTTTTAAAAAACACAACACAACAAAAAAACTCTCTCTAATCCTTTGGGGGTCCCTATCCCTCTCCACTCCCAGGCTCCACCCCCACCCCCTTGTGCCCTCTCCTTGATTGGATAAAGTCCCATTACATGCCCTGCCTTCCCAAGTTTGCCCTCTTGAGGGCTCAAGCACCCCTTCCCTCCTACATCAGAGCCCCATCCTCCTAGCCCAACACGTCTCACAAAAGTGTGAGACAATTAGATGACAGTGGTAGAATTAAGACAAGGACTTGAAGCACTTACTAATCAAGATGAAAGACTACAGACTTCAGTATGGATTATACCTCAACATAAAGAAAACAAAAATCCTCAAAACTGGACCAATAAGTGACATCATGATACAAGAAGAAAAGATTGAAGTTGCCAAGGGTTTCATTTTACTTGGATCCACAATGAATGTCCATGGAAGCAGCAGTCAAGAAATCAAATGGTGTATTGCATTGGGCACGTCTATGCAAAAGACCTCTTTAAAGTGTTAGCAAGCAAAGATGTCACCTTGAGGTGCATCTGATCCAAGCCATGGTATTTTCAATTGCCTCATATTACATGTGAAAGCTGGACAATGAACAAGGAAGAGCGGAGAACTGATGTATTTGAATTACGGTGTTGGCGAAGAATATTGAATATACCACAGACTGCCAGAGAATGAACAAATCTGTCTTGGAAGAAGTACAGCCAGAATATTCCTTTGAACTGAAGATGGCGAGACTTTGTCTTACGTACTTTGGACATGCTATCAAAAGGGACAAGTCCCTGGAGAAGCACATCATGCTTGGTAAAGTAGAGGGGTCATTGAAAAAGAGAAAGACACTCAATGAGATGGATTGACTTAGTGACTGCAACAATGGACTCAAACATAGCAATGATTATGAGGATGACAGAGGGGTTTCGTTCTGCTGTACACAGGGCTGCTATGAGTCTGAACAGACTCAGGGGCACCTAACAACAGGAGTACTAAGAGGAGTCCCTGGGAGTTGCAAACTTTTAAGCACTCAATTACTAGCCCAATGCTTGGCAATTCAAAGCCACTAAGAGGCACCTTGGAAGACCTGGCCATCTGCTTCTGAGAGATCCCAGCCTTGAAAAGCCTGTGGAGCACTCAGCACACATGGAGCATCGTGAGGTGGAATAGACTCAATAGCAACTAACAACAGCATTAAGGAATCAATAGCATTAAGATGGAAGGCTCATGGTAGCTTCTCCTCCCAGTAGTGTGAGCACTCTATGTATTTGTTTATTTTTAATAGAACAAACAACTTGATTTTATTATTATTCAAAAAGGTACATTATTATTATTATTATTATTTAGATTTCTCACTCTTTGCTTGTGCCTTCAACATTTGCACAACGATTTTCTGCTCCTCAATAAGGAAAGCGTGCTTGATCCTGTCACGGACACATTGAGCACACATGGAACCACCATAGGCTCTGCTGACATGTTTGTTTGTTTGTTTTCCTGGACAATCTCGTGAGAACTTTAGGTCTCACAGCCCGAACTCCTCAAAGTCGGCGTGGGCACACACTGTATGCAGACTTTGGTGCTTCACCAACATTTTTGCTATAAAGGTAAACAATTCTATTACCAGGGGTTCGGGACAGCCTAGTTTTGTTAGAGGCTGAGGGTAAGTCAGACGCTGGACCATTCTGAATGTCTCTAGACAGTGTCCTGGAAGAGGAAAAAGAGAGGCAGTCTGTGCATTTTAAATAAGGCAGAATCCACATTCAAGAGAACCCTGTTCTACATATAAACACAGAGACAACTGAGAAGATCAGATGGGAGTCAGTGAATAGGAATATACTCCAGACCAATGATAGATTCAGAGGAGGCTAATCCTGCACAGATACTAGTGATACAAAATACTCACAATCATTACAGAAGCAACAGAACACAGACATAGAGCAATCCCTCATAGACAGCCAGACACTGAGGGAGAGAGAGCCACTGGGTCTGCTGACTCAGGACCATAGTACTGGGGGACACCAGACTCAATTGGCACAAAAAAATACATATAAATCTTGTTATACAACCTACTTTGGTGAGTAGTGTCTGGGGTCTTAAAAGCTTTCGAGAAGCCTTCTAAGATGCAGCTAATGGTCTCCTATCGTCGGAAGCGAAGAAGAATGAAGAAAATCAGGGCATTTGGGAACAATCAGCCCTAGGACATGATGGACCTTGAGATCAGAAGAACTAGATGGTGCCCGGCGACCAATGCCAACCACTTGGGAAGGGATCAAAACTGGAGATCCCAGATAGAATGGGAGGAAAAACATGGAACAAAATTCAAAAACACAATAACTACCAGAATTACTGGTCAGGTGTAGTCTGGTGGGATCCCCAAGACTATGGCCCTGGGATACACTTCAGACCCGGGATAAAACTCACTCCCAAGGGCTGGCTCTCAGCCCAACGGTAAATAAGACTTACATGCAGAACACCCAACCCAGGGCGATGCACCCACCTACTCTATGGAGATACATCCCTTGGAGCAATCAGCCATGGGGCATGACAGGGGCAACATTCACACAGAGGAAAAGGTAGACAGACAGGAGTGCATAACTAAGAAAGGCACAGAGAGGGGGGGGTTACTGGAAAGGGAGAGGAGGGGAGTGGGTTAGGGTTGGGAATGATTTGGGGAGTGAAACCAAATGTACAGGAAATGTTGAATGGTGGTGTAGTGCCTAAGGCACTTGACTGCTAACCAGAAGACTGGTGGTTCAAACTCACTAGCTGCTCCTCAGAAGGAAGGTTGGGCAATCTACTTCCTTAGTGATACCACCTCGGAAACCCAAGGAGGGGTCGCTATGAGTCAGATCCGACTCAAGGGCAGTGAGTTTGGTATTTTTTGAAAGTACCATTTTAAAGTGAGAGAGAACCTTATCAGCAGCCTGGGTCAGAAGAGAGCTGGCACTTAAGGGATACTGAGGTCACCTGATCCCACAATGAACAATCCATGCTTTGAAAAGATGGGAGACTGGGGAAAGGACCCAGACCAGGAACTGGCTGCCACCAAGAGTAGACTTATGGGATTCAAATTTAGCTGGTGGCCTAAGGCATTTGACTGCTAACCAGAAGGCTGGCGGTTCAAACCCACCAGCCACTCCTCAGAAGGAAGACTGGGCAATCTATTCCCCTAGAGATACCACCTCAGAAACCCAAGGAGGGGTCGCTATGAGTCGGATGGACTCCATGGCAGTGCGTGAGAGGTAATAGAAGAGCTCTGGTGTCACAGTGCTTAAGGCATTTGACTGCTAATCAGAAGGCTGGTGGTTCAAACCCACCAGCTGCTCTTTGCAAGGAATTCCGTATTTACCTCATTGGAAACCAAATGGGGGTCACTATGAGTCTGAATCAACTGGAAGACAGTGAGTTTGGGTTTTTTGTTGTGTTTTGTTTCGTTTTGGTTTGGTTTGCTTTTAGCCTAACAGGTCAAGGTGGACCAGGGAGGAGGAGGGAGGGGCACAGTGGTGGCCCTGAGGAGAAGGGCAGTGGCAGTCCCTGTTCAGAAGCCCAGAGTGCCCTCTGAGGAATGAGAGGTAGAAATGAAGTGTCCCAACTTGGGGAGCAGAAGCTACTGAGCTAGGGCGCTATTCTAAAGCCCAAGGAACCCAGCCACCCAACCCCACCCCCAACCCAGGAGCCACTGTCCTGCCCCCTCCTGGCCCTGGGCGCCCCCACCCGCCTGGCTAGCCCCAGCAAGTCTCCCCCCCCCCCAACCTCTCCTCCACCAGTCCCCCCAGCTCACCTCCCGCTTATTAAACTGCAGGTGAACCCGGGAGTGCCTGGCGCCGCGCCAACCCCACGCGGTTCCGCGGCGGCTCAGAACTCTCCCCCAAGCTTCAATCCCCCCACGTCCTCCACTAGGCCGTTGGGGCTGGGCAGGACGCCTGGGTTCACTTACTCTAGAGGGGACAGAAGGACCAAAGGGGAAGACGGGACACCGAGGCCGGAAAGAGGGAAGAGCCGGTCTCCTTGCCTCACCCCAGGCGGCGGGGTGAGAGCCAGAGCGCCTACCGGAGTGCCCAAGAGGGGAAACAGGAGCAAGGGCCACAGGGTCACCACCGTGAGGGCCCTTGGGTCTTAGAAGGAAAATGAGACTGCGGGTGTGCCCCGGGAGCGCGGGGGACCTGGAAACACGAGGGTGGGAGCAGGCCTGTCACTTCGTATCCGCGAGCGCAGGCGGCAGGGCGCGCGGGGAGCCGGCGGAGCTGGGCAGTGGCCCTGGATCCTGGCGGCC
>NW_006921589.1:11131514-11151082 GCF_000298275.1 Orycteropus afer afer
GCCCTGTGTCACCCAGAAGTCAGCTGTTTGGGTGGGGGGACAGGGAGTGGGCTAGGGCTCCTCTGAACTGTGAGGGAATAAACCATCCTGTGTGCAGGGCTGTCAGGCCTGCAGGGCAGGAGGCTCCGCACACAGGCACGCACACACCCAATGCCTCTGAATCAGAGCGGCTTCTCGGGGTGGTGAGGATGACACAGAGCTGGTGGGGTACCTGCTGGGAAGAGCTTCTGCAGAAGCACAAATATTTTACCTGCCCAGGCTTCCCCCACCCGCACCATCTGGCAGAAAATTTCCAGCCTCCCTCCCCTCTCTACAATGATTCCAGGTGCTTTATCACAGGCTCTCTGTCCTGAATGCTAGTTACTAAATGTAAGGTAAACTGAGGCAGGTGACAGACATGAATATTTCCCAGGCTTTGGATATGAGGTGTCAGGGAGGGGGCAGGAGAACCCAGGAGTCCTACGCTCACAGCCATGAAACCTGCGACCCTCAGCCCACACAGTCCACCCCAGAGCCATGGCTGGGCCCATATGCCTGGCTCCCATGGCCTTTCCAAAACCAGAACGAGGCAGAAAGGTGAAATAGTCGGTGGATGGGCAGATGGGAGGCTGCCAGCTTGAGAGAGTGGGTTGGGGGATGACTGACAGACAAGTCTGAAGGGGGCTGCTGGACCAGTGGGCAGAAGGGCAGTGTGAGGGGCGGTTACCTCTGCTGAAGATGGGGCTCTCATAGGGGATCTTGTTGCGGGTCTCCAGGCTAGAGCAGTTCCAGCGCTGGTCCCGGAACTGGTGCTGGCACTCGTGGATGGCAATCTGGATCCCCTGGATGGCTGAGGCGGCCACGTCGGGATGGCGCACACACACCTCCATCTGCCGCTTGCTCAGGCCTGGCAACGTCAGGCACACGGTGTTGGCATTGAGCACCGGCTCCGGCGGCAGGCGGAGGCCCAGGATGTCATTGGGTGCCGACCTGTAGAGGTGGGTGGTGAGTGGGGGCAGAAGGGCCAAGAGGGAGCGGTGGCAGGCAGAGTTACCTGGCCCCATCCAACAACACGGACGGACACTGCCCAACAGGCCCGTAACCCCACTGTTCCAGCCTCTGCTTCTGAAGGCTGGTCAGCACACCTTGAGAGTGTCTCCTTTCCTTGACTTTCTCACCATCACCCCCTCCAACACAACCTGCTCAGGCACACCCACCCACAGATAAATGTGCAAATGCACACACATCCCAGTGCACACAGCTTTTCCTAAGAGCCTCCCCAGGCCCAGATGCTGTTGTACACAGCATACCCCAGGAGCCCACTCCCAAAGGCATGTTTTCAGACAATTACATTCACAAAGATATACTTCTGCATGATATACACTGTGATGGACACACAAACCCAGGAATACTTACATGTACATTTCATCAGGCATAATTACAGACACACATACGCAATGAAGACACTCACTTCTACACACACACACACACACACACATACAGGCCCGTATTAACCTCCCTTGACCCCCCACCCACCCTCATTCACACAGACGGCTGCCTAACAGCACAGGCTCTCTCCATCTCACACACACACACACACACACACACACAGTGTGAGTGAGTGAGTGAGTGAGCAAGCAAGCGAGTGAGCGAGCACTAGGGCCCTCTGTTCACACTGCAGTCTCTCAGTGACCCTACCTGGGCTGCTCTCCTGAGCTCCCTCCCGCACTCCTTGGGGAGGCGTTGAAGCCTCCTCCTGGACCTGAGGGTGCACTCCCCCAGCATGGCAGGGACTCTGGGCTGGCGCTTGCTCCCACCACACCCCTCCACTCCTAGCTGCCATTACTCTGCTAGACATTGCCCCGCCACCTGGACAGCCCCGTTCTCTGTCACCAGCCCCACTCCCTCCTATGAGAGGACTGTCTCTCCTTCCTTCCTCTCCTTCCTTCCAGCACCAGCACTTCCCTGCCACCCCGACCTTCCCTCCTCCCAGGGCTCCTTGCCCCAACTGGAGCTCCGGAGGCCCCTGCCTCCTCGGGGTCCCAGCTCCCCGGGAGGGCGGGGCATGAGGCGAGGGCTCACCTGGGCACCGTGGCAGCCAGCAGCAGGAGGAACAGAAGCGCGCAGAGTGCGGGCCGCGGCTGGGGCCAGGGTCGGAGCCGCAGCCAGGGCCGAGGGTGGGCGCTGCCCATGGCGCGCGGGCCGGGCCGGGCCAGGGCGTGGGGGGCTCAAAGCCCGGCGGGGCGGGCGAGCCCGGGACGGCGGCGCATGATCGGCCGTGGTCGGGGCGGCTGCGACACCCAGCTTCGACTTGGGTCACGGCTCTGGGAGCAGACGGAGCCCGCTTCCCCGCTCCATAGCGCAGCTCCCCCGGGCACCGCCCTCGGGGGAGGGGGAAGCGGGCGGGCACACTGGGCACCTCCTGGCACAGGGGTCCGGGGGATTTCCCGAGGCCCCCCTGCGACAACTCCCGGTGCCTCTCGAGGGTGAGGGGGGCCCGGAGGTGCAGTGGGCTGGGGACGCCAGGCGGCCTGGCCCTGGACTCAGCACAGCGGCGCCAGCCTCGGCTTCGGAGGGCGAGCACCGCGGGCTTGGGTGAGGGGGCGGGGGCTGCGCGGTCTGTACCCTGCCCCACGGGCCCGGAGACTGAGTGACTGTCCCGGCCCGAGGAGCTCTGCCGCCGCCCCCCCCAACTTAGAGTCTCAGGCTCTACCCCACGTGACGTCACGGCGAGGGGTGGAGGAGTGTACGTGTCCCGAGGCCACTGCGTCCGCTCAGGACTGGGGGTGCGAGCGGCCGAGGAGAGGACCGGGGACGGGGGCGGGGGGGAGGAGCGGAGAGGTATTGGGGTTCGTGGGCGTCTGCATGGCGTTGTGCAGATGGGAAGTGTGTGTCACTGCGCAGTGTTGTGTACCTGGCTGAGACGCAGTTGTCAGGGTGCCCCCCCCCCCAGTATATACACCTGCAGGGGCCGAGGGGACTGGCCTCTGCTCCTCTGCTGTGCTTCCTTCGTCTCAGGAGGGACTTCCCAGCACCTTCTCAGGAGGCAGGTGTGAGGTTCTAGGAAGGAGCCCGGCAGCCCCTGTGTGACCTCTTTCCTGTGTGACCTTCAGCAGGTGGCTCCCGCTTGGTTTGCGGAGCTAGGTCTACTCCCTTCGAAATGAAGTGAATGAGGCCCCCTCACCTAGTCCCAGGAGCCTGGGGAGAACCCGACCGAGGTCCAGTAAATAAATGCCTGTTGGGAAGAGAGCACCCAGGCAGTGGTGCAGCAGAGGGGAGAAGTGTTGGAGAGCCCGTTTAGTCCTGGGAGAGGGCTTCCAGTTAATGTCATTAAGGCCTCTTTTATTTCCCAAGAAAATATTGAGACTCAGAGAGGGTCATGATTTACTCAAGGTCACACACCAAGTTCATGGATGGACCCAAACCAGGTCCCAACTCCCAGCCCAGCAGCAAACAGGGGCAGCAGCCCCAAAGCTGAGTACTGTTTGCCCAAGCCCTGGATGCTCTGGGTCCCTGCCCTGCCCCCACCTGCACATGGTTCCCTGTATGCTCCCCCAAAACCCAGACCCACTCCTCCCTAGGATCCCTTCCTGTCCCCCCCCCCCAGCTCAACCCGGATAAGTGTGCAGAGTGTGACGGCCAGAAGGCTGGTGGAGAGAGGTTCTCACTTCTTTCTGGTTCTAACATGGGCCCTGAGAGTGAATCCTGACCCTGCTGTGGCCTCAGCATCCCTCTCTGTAAAATGGGCACAAGACCACCACTCACAGACACAGACACACACTCAGCCCCACTGCCCCTTCTTTCTGCAGAGAGCCCCTCCTGACTTGGAGAAAGAACTACCCAAACCTCTGAGCTCAGAGACAAAAGGGGCCCATTCCTGGAATTGCCCTTCCCTGAGGGACTGGAGGGGAGGGCCCCCTACTGTCAGGTGGTGGTGGGGTGGCCTGAGCTATGGGCAGGCTGACAGAGTCCTCCCCCTCCCTTCCCCCATCTCTGCCAGCAGCCTCCGCAGCTGTCAGGAATTAAGGGCTTGAGGCTGCTGGGGGTGTGGGGGGGACAGTGAGGGGAGTAGTCTGGCTGGACAGCAGGAAAACAGCCGGGGGCAGGAAGCAGTCTGCGTCAGCCAGAACCTTGTCTGACCCCGCCGCCCTCCTGCCCCCTAACTCTCTTCCACCATAGTGCAGAAGCAGGGACCGCTTGGGACTAGAGTCTTAGGGATGGGCCAGGTGGGGGGACAGGGCTGGATGACGCTCAACAAAGGAGGCATGAGCCCAGGGCAGAAGAAGGCACCAGCAGGGACAAGCCAGGCTGGAGAGTTATGTTCCCACTGGCTGTTGGGGAAACTGAGACTCAACGACTCAGCGTAACACAGAAACAGGCCCATAGCCTGACACCAGCATATCCCATGCTTGGTGCAGCACAGAGCTCCTGGGCAGAGCATTGTGGGGACGCAGCAGGCCCCGCACCTCTGGGTCAGCCTTTCCAGGGCCAAGACCTGGGGACCGGCATTTCTAACCAGTATTCCCAGTGATGTCGGGGCGGCGCTCCTGCTTGAGCAGGTTGCGTTTTCCCTTTGCACTGCCTCTGACGATGAAGTGTCTCTTGGCTCTCTACCCTCCACTGTTGGTGAACTACAGAGGTGCCAAGGAGCGAGGAAGAGGCTTCCTTTGAAAACTCTAGAGGGCACGTGGCTCCCCAAGGCTTGTGCTCTGGCACAGTCCTGGCCTGATGTCTCCAGTGTCCCAGTCTGGAAATTTCTCCTCAGTCCAGGGAGGAGAGAGTGTGTAGGCACCGGGACTTGGCATGGGAGTAGATGAGGTCCAGAGAGTGTCTGTAGCTGGGACCCCCAGCCCCACATGACCCATGCCATGGCCAAGCCCCTATCAGCTGCCTCCAGGCCCCACCCTGGCCCTGCCCTGGGCCCTGGCCCTCAGCCCAGCCCCAGCCCCCGCAGCCGCTGCCTGAGACCACAATTACAGGGGCCACTAGGGGTGGGAGAGAGCACCAGGGATGAAAGGCAGCTCAGAGAATGGTTCCAGCTGTGGAGGCTCTGGGGGAGGTTACAGGAGGGGATGGCTGGGGAAGGCACCAGGGTGAGAACAGGTGGGACCCTCCCAGCCCAGCCCAGCCCAGCCTCGACCCTGACACTCACCTGGAGAAGTTTGTCCTGATAAAGAATAGAATGAAGGGCCCCCACCCAGCACATATTTTTGGAGGGGTTGGGTCTTCGTCCTGTTGCCCAGGCTTTAGGGACTACTGCCCCTCAGCAAGGTAAGGAGACTAGCCTACTACTTCAGTCTCCCCAAACTCCTGATATGTTCGACCACTGAAGACAAGAGGAAAGGTTCCTGAGCCCTCAGCCTGGCCTCCCCACCCATCTGCCTGCGTTCCAGCTGTTCCTGATGTGGTCATGCACACATCTGGGGCACCTCTGTGTCCCCATCTCCCCAGTCCCACATGTCCCCCACTACTGCCAGTGGGGGGACCTTGATGGCTCAGACTGCCCAGGGGCTGAGCAGCTGGGTGAGCAAAGAGGGGGGTGGAGATGGAGACACTTCTGAACTCCTCTTCCAGCCCCCTTCCCAGGCCCCCAGGCCTCAGGGCAAGAGTGTAGCACCACCTCTGAGCTTAAACAGGACCAGGCCAGTGGTCAACATATTGGTGCCTCCTGGGCCGACACGTTTGCCTGTCACCCTTCACAGAAGGCAGTCTCCCCGCCCCGTGGGCTCTGCCATTGAAGATGGACAACTAACATGGGACTGGCTGTTCACAAATTCTCTACACATATACTAAGAGGCTACCAGGCTACCAGGCACCCACGTTTCATAATAGGGAAACTGAGGCTCAAAGAGATTAAGTGATCAAGTTCAAGCAAATCAGGCCTCTTTTCACTGTACCATGCCCTTCCTCTGAGTTCCTTGTGAGGTTGGTGTTGGTACATGCCACCGCCTCAGTTTCCCTTTCTGGCATGGTAGAGGAGGGAGTCCAGCGCGAGAGGCCCCAACGCGCGTGCACACACACAGAACCTGACACTTAGCGGCTGGGAGGCAGGTATTCCAATCCTAGGCCTGGGCCAGCGCCGACGTCTCAGTCGGGAACGCTAAAAGCCTGACCCAAGCTGTCCACAGGCCTCCCGGCTTCCCTCGGTCCTGCCCTCTCCCGCCGGCCGTTCTCAGAGTTCCCCAGATGTCCGGCAGGTTCCGCTGCTTCCTGTTAATAGTCAAGATGGGCTGTGCACGCCCCCTGGTGGTCAATGGGAGACACGCGGGCGATGATAATGAAAAGTATTGTCACCCAGGGCATAGTTCTGAAAGGAGACTTGGTGGCGCGCTGATTAAAGTGCTCAGCTGCGAACAGAAGGGTGAGTGATTCGAGCCCACCAGCTTCTCTGTGGGAAAAGGAAGTGGCAATCTTCCATAAAGACCACAGCCTCAAAAACCCTATAGGGCAGTTCTACACTGAGTCGGAATCCACGTGAAGGCAATGGTGGTGGTGGTGGTGGTGGTGGTGGTGGACAGAGTTGTGGAGAAGGCAGGGCCGTAGGTACAAATCTTGCCCTCAGGGAGCTTAATTTCTCCTACATGTGGCCTGCGATGCCAGTTTCACTCTCCCTCTTGGTAATCCAACATGGCCCCTTTGGGCTACAGAAACTCTGACCCCAAATTCTATGAGTTTCCTACAGCTCCTGCATTTGGTCTGAGCTCTGGCACTTGGTAGGAAGGGTGCCCCAGATTCCTCTACCTTCCCACTGTAGCCTGACCCCCCTCCTCACACATGCCTCACTATGGGACCCCAACATGGCTAGGTCACAAAGGTAGATGTACTGTAGTGAGCTCTGGAAGCCATAGTCAGAGCCTGCCACACAGGATGGGTCCCCTTCTGTTTCATTTGAAGACCTTGCCCTCCTCCCTGTGGCCCCGCTCCAGGAGGTCCTGAGGAGTGGGGGCTGCTGATCCCAGTCATGGTTGTGCATCTCCGTGGACACCATTGTTATTCCAAGCATAAGCAAGTGGCCAAGCTAGACCAGAGCCTTCCTTGGGACTTGTGCTGGAGATAACTGGAATGGCCATTCTTCCTTTCGGGTTGCTGGTTTTAAGAATGGAAGTATAAGGCTGCCGTATGGGAAAAGTCTGCAGCAGGAGAGAATGAGGACAGCATGCAAAGAGGGGCAGAGATAAGCAGAAACAATAGGTATGGGGTTAGGGAGAGAGAGAGAGAGAGAGAGAGCACTCGCTATGACAGCAATAGAGCCCCTGCGTTCACCTATGCCTGAGTTCAGACTTATGCCTGGACTTCCCTGGTTTACCCCACTGCCATGGAGTTGATTCTAACTCATAGAGACCTGTAAGACAGAGTATAACTGCTCCACAGGGTTTCCAAGGCTGTAAATCTTTACAAAAAACAGACTGCCTCATCCTTCTCCCATGGAGCAGCTGGTGGGTTCGTACTGTTAACCTTTTGGTTAGCAACCCAATGGTTCAACAGCAGCACCACTAGAGTTCCTTTCTGTGGTATAAGATTCTGTAATCTGCTTTCAGCCTAAACTGGTTGCTGTGGGATATCTTCATTTGCAATCAAGCCCCGCCCAGTACCCCGCAAGCATCAGCTCTCCATCCTCATTCTCACAGTATCTCTTATTAAACAAAAATCTGACACATAAATTACTATGTGTCAAATGCTGTGCTAAGTGCTCTTCATATCTTTAAAAAAAAAATCCTCAGAGCAATTCTATGAAGGTGTGGGATGGGTTATGATGGCTGCAAGATCTTTGGTCCTCCTTCTATGGAGAGATGGAGTCTATCTTCTCTCCCTTTGAATTTTGGTTGGATCTGTGACTTCTTTCAACCAGTAGAATCTGATGGTGGTGCTAAGTGAATTCCAAGGCTAGACCTTATGGACAAGACATGCAGCTTCTGCCTTCAAGTTTGGCACACCCTTCTTGAAAATCAGCCTATTAAGAAGTCTGACACCCTTGAGGCCACCACACCATGAGGAAGCCAGGCTAGCCACATGGAGAGAAGGAGGCCACCAGAGGAACTTTGGGGTACTGGACATGAGAGCAAAGCCAGCCCAGCCATCAGCGGAATGCAGCCAAGTGACTGGCCTCAGCCAATGCCACAGACAGCAGTAACACTCACCTGAGTTCTAACAAATTCTTGACCTACAGGATCATGAAAAATAATCATTGCTGTTTTAAACTACTTTGAGGTTGTTTATTATACAGCAACTAAAATAGGTGATAGCCCCATCATATAGGTAAAGAAACTGAGGCTAACTTGGCATGTTGTAAATTTCTAAGTAGCAGCAGCTTCAAGCCCAGGGTGCCTGGATCTAGAGCTCATGCTTTGCCCTTACAAAGTATGCCATTACATACTTTGATGGGGGAGTCTTTCCCCACTCTAGGAAAGAAAATTGGGGGTTCTGAATCCCAACTGCAGTAGTTCGGTTTGTATATCAACTTGACTGGGCCTAGTTCAGTGGCTGGGCAGCTGGTAGTAGTTAATCCCCATGAGGAGACTGGCAATCAACTCCATGGTGGGATCTACCACAAGCAGCTGGGTAGCTGCCTTTGGGTATGTGGTCTGTTTCCTGTATATTAGGAGAAGCCTTGGGAATGATCTCTAGCATATGGCATGCTCGGACCCTGCATGTAGCCATGTCATTGCTCAGCAGCCTGCTATGCTCTGCCGACCTTGGGACTTACAGTGGACTTAAGTCAATGGCCTGCCGTGTGGTTTGGTGACATCAGGACTGTGCCTTTTTACTTGTCAACCTTGGGGCTTCTCAGCCTCAGCAGCCAGCAGCTGTCTGAGTGAAGAAATGCCTTTAGCTCCAGTGGGCCGGGAGCAGGAAGCAGAGCTGGACCCCAAGGTTGAGGGGCTTTCACTCAACCCCTAGAGCCTGGCACTTTGAACTTGGACTTAAAGGCTTCAAACTGTAAGAATAAACTCCTGTTTTGTTAAGGCCATCCCATTTGTGGTATATATCTTGTCAGAGCGGCACTAGGGAACCAGAACACCAACCATTGGACCAAGCCCTCCCCTTTATCTCCAGAGGAAGATGGAGACATGAAGCTTCAGCCCCCTGAAATCTGCCCATCTGTCCCTCACCCTCACATCAGTTTCCCAAGAGGAACCAGAGAGAAGGAAATGGGAGTGGGTGCCAAGAGAAATCTTAGGACAATCTCGCTGCCCAAGTATGATTAGAAATGGTCTTCTGGATAGTCTGCATTGTTAACTGAGGTGAAGTTAGTTTTAACTGTAACAAAATCTGGTGTTGGTGATAACATATTTTTATCACATTCTACAGTCTATAAAGCGCTTTGCTTTCATCCTCTGGGCTTGGGTGGCTCTAAAATCTGCCCTTGACAAAGCTTCAGAGGCAGTAGAAAGATAGTGGCTGCCAGGGGTTCAAGGAAGAGGGAGAAGAGATGAGTAAGTAGAGCCCAGGGAACTCTCAGAGCAGTGACATGATTCTGGATGATGTTATGCAGGTGGCCAAGCCCATAGAACTGAACAACACAGAGAGTGGACTCTATTGTAAACTGTGGACTTTCATTAATAATAATGAATCAATATTGGTTCCTTAATTGTACAAACCACCACATCAACACAAGATAAGAAGAGGAGAAAGTGTGTGCAGGTATACTGGAACTCTCTGTTTTTCCTATGCAATTTCTGAACCAAAAACTGCTCTAGAAAAGAAAATCTATGATTTTTTTTTTTTTAAGTCTGCTCTCAGATTCCCTAGGGGACATAGAAGCAGATAGAAGACAGATAAGCCATCTTCTAGACAGAAAGGTGAAGGCTGGTGTGAGACAGAGGCTTTTGGTCCCTTTTCAGGCCCTTCCATTGTCCCCTAAAGGATTGCTAGTTCTTCCTTAGATCACAGACCTAAGTCCTGGAAGTGAACAAGAAGAGGGCCAAAGGAGAGAGAAAGTGTGTTCTGGAGAGCCCAACCTGGCAGGAGAATGATGGGGACCTAGGGTGGTGACCCTGAGATGCTACTGCTACCAAAACCACCTCCTTTCACACACTCCTTCCAGAGGCCACAGGAGACCCAGCTCTCCCCTCAAACTCTGGGCCAGGTTGTATTGGCTTAAATATCTTTATTGATACTAACCTCATCCACCCATTTCATCCCAGCAGTTCTGAGGAGCCCCTCATCCAGAAGCCTAGGGGTTGGCTCTTTGGTTTACACTTGGGGGCGAAGGGGAGGAGGGCTTGGATAGTCTCTCCCAGGAATCCCCAGAGCGCCTCTCAGAGGTCCCTCCAGCGCCCTGAGCCTCGGTGGGTGGTGCGCATCACAAGCTCCGGTCACAGTCTCCAGAGGCCTGGAAGATGACGGACAATCTCAAGGAAAGGCAAGGCACCGGTAGCGCCCTCTGCTGGAGCCCAGATGTCTCTCAGGCACCGAGGGGCTGTGTCCTCGCGATTCGGAGAGCGCCGTCGCGGCGGGTCAGAGACAGAGGCTGAGCTCTTTGCGCACGCGGCAGCGGTGGCACTGGACGACGCAGCACCAGTGGAAGCGGCACAGGCAGTTCTCCTCGAGCTGCACGCTCTCCTGGCGGTGCCCGCGGCCGCAGCACAGCAGGTCGCAGCCGCTGAGGTCCAGGGCGCTGCTGTTGCAGGCGCGGCCGCGCGTGCCTGGCGAACCGGTGCGCCGGTTGGGAGCGCAGAAGTCTGGCGAGTCGGCGGCGTAGAGAAGGTCGGCGCGGCCGGGAGGCTTGAGCGTGCGCACGGCTGGCAGCAGGGCCTTGCCGTCGTTGGTGCCCATGACGCGTGAGGCGCCGTGGAATCGCTCCAGCAGCCGCGCGCCCACCTCGCGGAACGGTGGCAGCTTCTGCCAACAGGTGCGCAGCGCGCAAGAGCCGGACAGTCCGTGGCACTTGCACTCGGTGCGTGTGTGGCTCCGCACCGCCTACGAGGAGCAGAGAAGGAGGCGGATGGGGACAGATGGGAGGGCGCCGGGCGGCGAAAGGCGCAGAAGATGGGAAGAAGATAAGAACGGAGAGAGGAAAGTGGACAGGAGAAAGAAAGGAGGGGACCAAAAAAGAAGAGCGCATGACGAGGAAGCGGAGATCCAGGGCAGGACAGGCCAGAGAGAAGGAGAAAGAGTGATGACGAGGGAGGAGTGAAGGTGAAGTTGCAGGGACAGTACGTGGTGCAGAGATTCCAGGACCCAAAGCCAGGCGTTGGGAAGAAAGCAGAAAGGATGGCAGGGGTGAGATTCTCCCTGGAGGAGTCAGAGGGGGCAGCTGTTGCGGCCCAGCCCTCCTGCCAGCCCAGCCCCCTTGTTCCCGCCCGAAGAGCTAGCCGCCTGGACGTCTGTCTCTGCCACTCCCCCCCCCCCCCCCCCGCAACCCTTTCCTATAGGTGTGCGGGCCTGCCCAGACATTCCTCATTGGCCCCCTTTCCCTGCCTGCCCGCGGCCTCAGGCCCAAGTCTTGGAGCACACAGGATATGTGTGTGAGGGTGCCCCTAGAGCATCCTAGCACTGAGGCGTAGGGTGCAGGAGGGCCCCCTGCAAACGCACGACTAAGAAGAGAACCCAGGAGTCCTGCTTCTTATTTTCTTTTTTGTGTCTGAAGCTGGGGGGCTAAAAGCCACACTCATTAGAGATTTATGGGGTCAGATGACCCAGAGAGATGCTCTCCGGAAGCTGTCTCCAGAGGCCAACCTGATCTACAGACTTGTGTATACCTCTGCCCACTCCCAGGCCCTCCACCCTGCAACCACCTAGCCCAGGCGCTTCTCACCCTGAAACGAGAGTTCTTGGGCCCTCCTCATTGGGGGAGGGGAGGCAGCCAGGTTTTGGACTGGAGAAGCCAGGTCTGGTGCTGCTGGGCAGCCAGGGGGCAAGTGCCAAACACATCACAGCTTCCCAGGCTCCCCCAACCCTCCCTACTTCCCTACCTCCCCCAGGTCTACTCTCTGTCTACTCTCTACTCATGGTCCCCCACTCCTTTCCAAGAGCTTTGCCCCCTCACACCTGTTCTAGTCCCTTTCTCAGACCCCTTCACTTCTCCCCTCCCAACCCCCAATCCTCTGCTTCACCTGCCAGCCTTCTTCTCATCCCTGGTCTTGCCTCCTTTCTCTGAGTTCAAACCCACCAGCCACTCCTCGGAAGAAAGGTTGGGCGATCTTACTTCCGTGATGATACTGCCTCAGCGATCCAAGGAGGGGTCACTATGAGTCGAGTCCGACTCAATGGCACATAACAGCAACAACAGGGCACCCAGAGCTCTACCCACCCTCAGCCTTGCTCACCTGTGCTGTCTCAGAGGTCTGCCCTCCCCACTCTGGGGCCCTAAAGGTCCTGTGTCCCTCCCCCCCCCACCGCCCACTGTAGCACAGCTCCAGGACTCCCAAGTGACTGTCTCTTGTAGAGAGCTCTTGTAGAGAGCCACCTCACTCCTCCCAAACGAGCACCACCAACGTGCCAGCAAGTCTTCCCAGCGTCCCCTTCACTTATGTTCCCTCCCCACACTCATCAACATACTCCCAGAACCTCATCCACACTCGGATACCCACACTTTCTCACCCACTTCTCAAACCCACTCTTCCACACTCCGCACTCGCCCGCGTGCTCGCACCCAGCCGCCCGCACAATGCTGTCTGCACCGCATTCCACCCTGTCCCCCTGCCCTCACCAGCCGGCCCGCCTCGTTGTTGTGCAGCTGCACGAGCGCACGGATGTCTCCGCGTCCCCGCTTGTGCTGCGCGTCCATAAAGAGCCTCGACTTCTCATCCCCGAAGTCCACGTCGTCGCCGCAGCCTCCCCACTCCCAGGCGGCGCTGCCGTCGGGAGAGACCGCAGGACCCGGCGGCCCAGGGGTGCCCAGCAGGCTGGGGGGCCGAGGCGGGGCGCGCCCGCGGGGCGCCTGGCAGCCACACTGCAGTAGCTCACCCATGGAGCAGGCCTGCGTGACCGCGTGGCTGGCGCCAGCCGCGGTGATAGCGAACACGAAGGCCGTCTCCCGGATGTCTGCGGGTGCAGGGATGGGCGTCAGCGGGGCAGGACCAGGGCTGGGTGGTGGGGCCCTTCTGTGGACGGGGCAGGATGGATGGCGCAGGGTGGTGAGGGGCCAGGGAGACAGGGTCAGAGGAGGGTGCAGAGGCCTGAGAGGGCCAGGGTGCCCCAGACCGCCCCCTGTCGTCAGCCCCCCGTGGGCAGAAGGCAGCCTCCTGGGAGACCGCTCCCCACTGACCCTGTTGCAGGATGCGCCCGAAGGCCTTGCTGTGGCTGGAGCAGTTCCAGCGGCGGAAGCGGAATTGAAACTGGCACTCTCGCACCCCGAGCCGGGCGCCACGGGCCAGCTCGGCCACCACTTCCGGCTCTGCCTGGCACAACTCGGCCTGCCTCCCCGCCAGTCGCCGAGCCTTCCGGCAGATGCTGATAGGATCCATAACCAACGGGCTGCCCACGGCCCTGGGAGGCAGAGAACACAGTCAGGGGTGTAGCTGGAATAAGGGCCTGGATTTTGATCTTTTCTCTGCCACTGGCATGGGAGGTGGGTCTAAGAGGTCTCCCAGCCACAGCCCTGAGATGTTTGTCCGGGTGGGCAGAGATGGCAGTCAAGAGCAGCCAAGAGCTGATACACTCACCTCTCAACTGAGATTGAAATTTTCCTGTCTGGCTCTCTTACCAGTCCACGTCTGTATCACCTCTTAACTAGATTCTAGACTGGAAATTTCTGTAGAACAAGAGTTCAGTCTTATCTTTCTGGACACTGAATCTGCACACCTTCATTGACAATTCCTTATAGGAATCTGACTCCAGGTGAAGGTAGCTAGTACTAGGGAGGACGAGGTTAAAAGTCAACATGTCTAGCCCAAAAGAGAGACAAGGAAGACATTAGCAGAAGGAAGGTCAAGAAGGCTGTGAAAGAGAAGAAAGCATGTGCCATAAAGAGACACCAAAAACGTAGGCAGGGTCAGAAGAGGCTCCAGTCTCAGTGAATTGCGAGCTGGGCAAGAACGAGCTGAATCTCATTGATGCTAGAAAGGCAGGAACAAGTCCAAGGAGGTGGAAAGCCTCACATTGCTGGGAGCTTTGGGAAGGCTTCCTTAGTTGCTTTTGGCCAGAGCCCCAGACTCAGAACTGACTTCCACAGCTAAAAGAGAAAAAGAGGCAAAGGGCGGGAGGAAGAATCTAGAACAAAACCTAAGGGGAGTCACGGAATGCTATGATGGGTAACCCTCTCTCCTTCCACAAAACGGGAAGGCTGGGCTTGGACCTCTGAGGTTGGCCCTCCCACGTGGATAGTCTCTGTTTTCCTGAACTGGACAGTAAGTAAGAGGAAGAAGCTGGGGACTGAGTCTCTGAAGCCCCGTTGTAGAGTAGGTGACACTGAGCCTTCTGCTCCAGAGCAGGATGCAGCAAACCACGCCCTGGGCACTGGGGTGACATCACTGCTAGGGGAAGAGATACATACTGTTTGGCCCGGTTGGTAAAGACCTCATGGGAAGCTCACATGCTCTCACAAATCCCTTTGCTCCTGACTTTCAATGCCATTTGGTTCACATACCAGAGCCCTGAAGGTTAAGCCTGCTAGGTATTCACACCTGGGTGGAACCACTTTAATCAGATTCCCTTATTTGAACACTTCCCTGAGATCCCTGTCTTCTAGGAATGAGTGAGCACAGGAGCCAAGGGTAGTTTGAAACCATCCATAAATTCTGCAGAGGGCAGAAGAGGATTCTGGGTAGGGAGAGGTGGGAACAAGAGATAGAAAATGTCCAGGAAAATGGTACTAGATGGGGCCAAGGTCAAGGTGGCTTACTTTTCCAGTTTGCCTTAGTGCATATCCATCCCACTGTCCCCGTTTGCTGCCCAGGTACCGGCTGCCCAGGCATGTTCTAGCTCCACAATGAGATGAAATAGTCTTAAACAGTAACAAGAGGGATTTGAGTCTTAAGTAGACCTTCTCAACAGTAAAGCATGAGATAATTGAAGAAGTGGCTTGGGAAGGTATGTAATCTCAATCCTTTAAAGTCTCCTAATATTAACACAGAGTAGTGCCTAAGGCACTTGACTGCTAACCAGAAGGCTGGCGGTTCAAACCCACCAGCCACTCCTCGGAAGGAAGATGGGGAAATCTACTTCCGTAGTGATACTGCCTCGGAAACCCAAGGAGGGGTCGCTGAGCGGGGTCCGACTCGATGGCACATAACAACAACAACAACAATATTAACACACACATACACCCTATCAGGTCACTGTCATCACCCCTGCTCAAGTATTCCAATAGCCAAGGGTCTCTCCTCTGTGGAGAGCTTCCTTTTATTATACTTAGGAGTCTCTTCAAGTGCTGGATTTCAACCCTAACCTGGGAAGTCCCAACCCATTCCTAACCCTACAAAAATGATAGACGAACAGTGGGGAGTCAGCCAAGGGCAGGCCAAGGATAAGGCAGTCCAAGCTGGTTCCCAACAGTCCAGTGACATTCAAAGGTTGACAATTGATCTCTCTCTGTGTCTATGCATACACACACACACACACACACATATACACATGTATAGATAATACATACATATATATATGGATACACATAGATATATACATATATATGGAGAATATGTCTTTATATATGTATGTATCTGAAGGAGACTGGTTGTGCAGTGATTAAAGTGCTCAGCTGATAACCAAAAGGTTAATGGTTTGAATCCACTAGACACGCTGAGATAGAAAGATGTGGCAGTCTGTTTCCATAAAGATTACAGCCTTGGAAACTGTGTGAAGCAGTTCTATTCTGTCTTATAGGGTTACTATGAGTTGGCAACGGATTTGGTTTTGCTTTTTGTATCTATCTATCTATCTATCTAGATATATAGACACACATAGACTAGATAGATAGACTGATATCTCTGTCTCTAGTCCACCCCCCTCCACCCATCCACCCATTCCACTTCATTACAAAAGGGTTTGCTTCAGCTGCCGACATGGTTGTACAGGGGCATAGGTAAGACTGTAAGTTCAATGAGTGTTGGCACCATCTTATTTTCCTTTGTCTCTTTTGGCAGATTTCTAAGTGCTTAATTCATATTTTCCCCAATTTTTATTATGAAAGCTTTCATGTTATGAATGACTGACGTAATAGTATAGTCGACATCATTTAATACATGTTTTGAATGAGTGAATGAATGAATTCATCTATGACCCATCTAAGAAGTCCTTACTTGAGCCCAGGTTTCTGTCCCCATGTTATTTCATGACTGATTCCTAATTAGTTTCCTTGAACATTTTGTCTTCCTGCATTGGGATTCAGAGTTAGGGAAGAAGACCAGCTGTCTGCAGCTGTCCAGGTCTCTCCCACCACTTGTCTACCTAACTAGAACCCCACCTGAAAGTCAAGGACTCTGCAAACTCTACCCTCCCACTCCCCAAGCCTCTAAGTTCCCTAGTTTCCTCCACTCTGGATAACTCCCTACTTTCCCAAGGTTAACTGGCCTTATCTTTCCAAGGTTACTCTACCCCATCTTTCTCTTCTCCCTTCTCCTCCCCTAGGAAAGCCGGAGTGGGCGAGAACACAGAGGGAGAAAGGCTGAAACCTCTTGACCTTGTCTGGTTCCCAGGGACTAGAGATAGGAGTTTGGAGGGCAGGACCAGGGAGAAAAAGAGAAGAAAGGAGGTGGGCTGGGCCTTCAAGGGGTTGGGGGAGCTGCTCCAGAGCCAGTTCTTGGTTGGGATCTGGCTCCCCAGGCCACTGACTGCCTGGGAACTAGGCTTGTTTACGAGCTGGTCAGGAGGAGGCATGGGCAGTAGTAACAGCCAGAATCCCAAGGGACCAGCTTGCTCCTTGCCCTCCTGTTCTCACTCCCATCCTAAAGTCATAGGAAAGGAAACTCCAGAAGGGGAGGGGCAGTGGGGCGTTGAGCAGGACCCCAAGCCAGAAGCTTCTGACGCTTTCATCAGCTGAGTGAGCTGATCCACTCTGAGCAAGTCAGGTCTCCTTTCTGGGCTTCAGAAAGACGAGGGGTGAGCATGAGAGGCCCTCACATCCTCTCTAATGGCAACATTTGCCTCCACATCAAGAAATAACTCCCCCATCTCCCCCTCTTCCCTTATCCTCCTTTCCCTTTATGTTTCCTTAGGACTCTGCTCTCTGGGCCTCTGAGTCAGCACTGAGTGGGGATCAGCCCAGAGAAAATGTACCCTTTTGGAAGAATGTACATATTTGGGGGAGGGGCATAGTAGTGGTTGTTGTTGTTGTTGTTATGTGCCATCCAGTTGGACCCGACTCATAGCAACCCCTCCTTGGGTTTCCGAGGCAGTATCACTACGGAAGTAGATTGCCCAACCTTCCTTCCGAGGAGTGGCTGGTGGGTTTGAACCGCCAGCCTCCTGGTTAGCAGTCAAGGGCCTTAGGCACTATGCTACCAGAGCTCCACAGTAGTGGTAGGGAATATATAAGTAAAATCTGGGATCCTAATCAAACAACCATTCTTGGGCAGAGAAAAAAATGAGGCTAGTCCTAAAAGACATTAGCATGCAGACAAGAAGGGACAAGCCTAGGGTTGGCCATTCTAACTGGCTTGGCATGTGTGAAGATCTCTCTCCCAGGGACCATGGTTGATGGGAAGGTTGAGGGATCAATAGCAGAGTAGGGTGGCATTAGGAATCGGCCAGTTCCTACGAGACAACATCTGTGGACCTATGCCTTGGAGGCCCAGGATTCTGGCCTAACCTATTTTTCCATCTCTGAGAATGCCAGAGATCATTGAATCTAATCCCACTGCCCCACCCCTGTTTGACAGATGAGTTATATGAGAGAGAAGGTAACTGATCCAGGCCACCCAGTAGAGGGATTCCCATTGCAAGAAAAATGAGGCGAATATTAAAAAAGCCAAATGTAGCTGGAGGGAAAGGACATCAGGTATCAGATGACCTCAGGGGGCTTCACACACCATCCTCCACACAGCCCTTGCTCCCAGCTTGGTTGTAATTCCCCCAGATCACACCGCTGAACTTCTGGACTCAGCCACTCCTTATCCACACCCCTAAACCCATTGCCATCAAGTGGATTCCAACTCATGGTGACCCCATGTGTTATAGAGTACAACTGTTCTATAAGGTTTTCTTGGCTGTAATCTTTCCAGAAGCAGAGCTCCAGACCTATCTTCTGTGGTGTCGCTGGCTATGTTTGAATTGCCAACCTCCAGGTTAGTAGTTGATCACAAAGCATTTGTACCACTTTTGTACCACCAGGCACCTTTCCCCACCTGTGAGTGATCAAACTCTTAACCCAGCTTCTCTCAAGCTCACTTGTGATGTCATGTGCCCTAAGCAGCAGTGTCAGACTACCCAATAAGCAAGTAAGTGCGGGTTTACTTGCTCTTACTAATCTGTAGTGAACAGTTTCACAATTTTTCACCACAGATGTACTGAAACCCATGTGAAACTGTAAGTAAACACAAGTAAGATTGAGTTTACCTTGCTTATTGAGTAATCCGCCCCTGCTAAGGTGTCTTATCTGGGCCCCAGGATCACTGAACTTGCCTACCGCTGTATCACTCCAGGTGTCACTCATCTGGGGAGTTATTGGCTATCCTGTCAACAGTATTAGTTGTTTGTTTTTTCCCCTCTGTTTTCTTGTCTTCCTTACTTCTCCGATTAGATGAGAGCTCGTTAAAGGCATTGACTTCAGGAGGAAGCGTAATATAGCTTATGGAGCACACTCGGAGTTTTTGGTACCCAATAGACTTGGATTTGAATCCAGGCACTGTCATTTGCTTGTTGCGTGATACTGAGCAAGAGCCCTAACGGCCCAGGGGTTAAGGGCTCAGCTGCTGATGGAAAAGTCGCTGGTTTGAACCAACCAGCTACTCTGTGGCAGAAAGATGTAGCAGTCTGCTTCTATAAAAGTTTCCCTTGGAAACCCTAGAGGCAGTTCTACTCTGTCCTTCCTATAGGGTCACAATGAGTTGGAATTGACTGTATGGCAATGGGTTATGCAAGTCCCTAGTACATGAGATTGGCACTCAGTAAGTATTTGCTGAATGAATGATGATTGTTTCAACTGCGAAGTGGAAACAATGATACCTGCCTACTTCCCTGGTTACATGTGCAAAAAGCCTGTCCAGAAAATGGGCCACCACAGTGTTTTTTGTTTTCCCACTCATACCACTTATCCATCTCTTGGGTCTGCATGATGCAGGATAATCAATAGGGATTCCTGACAACATCATTCTTCTCCAGCTCTCCGCCCTTACTTTCTAAGCATGGAACCCTGTGTCATCTCACCCCCAGCAAGGCCTGCCCTTGGACCAAAACACCCTCCCGTCTCCAGTGAGCACTCCAGGATGGATCACAGACCCTTTGACAACCCAGGTGCCCTCTGAAGGGTCTCATAGCCAGCCCCCTCCCTATCTCCCCTCCTCCAAGGTTCCTAGTGTGACCCCCACCTCCCAGGAGCCAGCAGAGGGAGCCCTGAGCCCTGGGGCTGTGGGTGGGGGCTGTGCAGGGGTGGGGGAGGTGGGTGGTGGAGAAGGGGCAGAAAAATGTTGCCTGACGGCTGCTGAGGCGGCTGGGCCCGGGCCTGTGCCCGCCCGCCTGTCCTGTCCTGCTCTGTCTAACTCATAATTACA
>NW_006921589.1:11151622-11155788 GCF_000298275.1 Orycteropus afer afer
CAGCATTCTGGGTGGCCTTGGACAAGTCACCTCCTGTCCCTGGGCCTTGGTGCCCTCACCGTAAAGTGAGAAAATTGGACCAGATGATCTCGAAGGCCCTTCTAGGTCTAATTTCTGGATTAAACTGAGGGCTCAGAGTTGAAGGAAGCAGCCAAAGAGGCCAGGTGGAGAAGGGGAGAGGAGCCCTCCAGCCACATTTCTGTCCCTCATCTCCTCCCTTCGGCCAGCCAGGGGAGGCACCCAAGGTCTGGCTCAGCCCTTAGCAGGAAGCCAGGCACAGCCACAGCTAGAGGGCGCTCTCCTCAGTTGCCAGAGGACAGATTTCACTTCCCCTGGTACCTCCTGCTCTCCTTCAGTTGAGGGCTGGCCAGGGCTGGCCAGGCACGCCCACTGCCAGCCTGACCACAGCCAGATGCCCGCCCCACCCTTGCCTCATCCCCTCGCAGCTTCATTTCCCCATCAAAGTGCATATTCTGGAATCCCCCTCGGTGGGCCCTGATGATCAAGCCTCCTACTGCCTCCCCTCCTCCACCCAACTCCTGATTTCCGATGAGAATGGGGCAGGAGGGTGCCGCACCCCCCAGGAAATGACACAGTGCCAGGACTCGGGTGGGCTCAGGGCACGCTCTGGGCCGGATTGCGCCAGCCTCCTTTGCCCCTGCCCTTTTCTGCTCACAGCCCCATTGTCTCCCTCTAGGGGAAGCTGCCAAGGCGGGAGGCCTGGAGGGGGGAATGGATGGCCACCCCCCCCCCCCCCCCACCCCACCCCACTCCACCCTGAACTCAGCAGGGCCCAGCAACAGGACTGCCCACAGATTGCCAGGGGCCCCAGAGAAAGACAAGATAGGAAAGGGTGGCCAAGCCCAGACTGGAGTGGGGCGGCAGCTGGAAAACCTTGGTGTCTGGAGGAAGCCTGAGTCCTTTCCCTCTCTCCCTCCCTCTCTCCCTCCCACCCCATGGAGCCAGAGAGGAGGCTGTCCTGGGCTTCTGCTCCTGTTTCTTCTCCATAAGTGAAGTGGGGGGGGGGTGGCAAATGCAAGATGGGAGGGGGGAAGGGAGTGAGGGTGAGATTGGGTTGTGTTTTTCCTAGTGGAGCAAGGGGAAAGGTTAGTTTCTTTCACAGAATATATAAAACAGAAAGAAGAGAGAGGAAGAGAGATTGAGTTAGCTATTCTGGGAGAGTGAGCTATTTTCTACATCCACTGATTGAAGGTATAAATAAAGATGGGACAGACATTGAGAAGAATTTCTTAGGGGGGACTGGGGGGGGCAGGGAACAAGGTGGAAGGGGTGGGAGCTAGTGACCAGGAAGTCACAGCCTCTCCCTCTCCTCCTCACACTTCAGTGGGGCTCTGTCAGGGCCAGAGGATAGGCCTGATGGCCTGGAGGCAGTAAGCTGGACAAACTGACCTCAAGAAGGCCTGGCCAATGTCCTAGAATCTGTGATTCACAAAGATACGGTTACAGATGGGAGGGAGACAGACAGAGAGGCCCTGAGGCAGAGTTTAGAAAGCAGGTATTTGGGGAAAGAGGGGGAGGAGGAAAGAAGGTGAGAGGAAACTTCTCTGGAACCCGGATCTAGGTCCCTGAGCTGATTCTAGTGCCTGACCACCCCCCTCCAGGAGTCTCCTCTCCTACAGGAGGTCCTGGGATCCTCTCTGGTCCCAGCCTGTCTATTGCTAGAATTTCAGAGTGGGCTGTACTAGGCTGTTGCAGGTGCACCTATTTTCCTGGCCATCATGGAGCTCCAGCCTGGCCAGCATTCCTGAGAAGCAGGGAGAAGGGGCCAGCAAGCAGGTCCTAGACATCAGGAAATAGCCTGCAGGCCCCAGGCTTGAAAGCTCCTCGCTGAAGTGAGGATGGGGAAGGAGCAGTGGTAGGAGGGCCAAAGTGGGGTGGGGTGAAGACAAGAGTGTGAGCAGAGTCACAGACCCTGAAAGGGAGTCTGGTCTCCTCGGACCAAAGGAATGAAGACACAGAGAGAGTGAGGGGGGCCGGGTGGGCGGGAGAGGTAGCTTCTCTGAGGGTGGACACCTTATCACCCCAGGCCCTCACTCTTCACCCGGCTCTCCCCCCGCCCCCCCGCAGCTGTGGCCATGAAGGCCCCTGTGTTCTCCCACACCTGCCCTCCTCACCTCCTCCCCCACTCCCTGTTTCCTAGCTTCAGGGTCATTTCTCAAGACCAGGCTTCTCTCCCACTGCTTGGCTCCCACCCAGCAGCCCTTCCTGGACTAAGGAACCCCCATGAGTACAAACCCCAGAAAGGAGAGCCAACCAACTAAGCAACATTCAACAAATCTACCCCCAGCACCTACTCTGTCTGGGGCGGGGGGTGTCTTGGGGCTCTAAAGACAAAGCTTCTTACTTCCAGATGCTCAAACTGAGTAGGGAGGAAAGACCCAAGGGAAGATGGTTCATCAGTAAGCTACAGTAATTGGCATCGTTGCCTGGCGCACAGAACGCAATGGGAGCACAGAGAAGGCAGGCCTTGAGGGAGGAGAGAGCTTCCTAGAGGAAGTGGTGTTTGAGCTGGATGGACGGGAACAATTTAAACACATGGAAACCAAGGAGCTACCAAAAGAAAGGGCAGAGACAGGAGAGGTGTCCGGAGAGCCCTTGAGAAAGTTTTACTTGGGACCTTGGGTTTCACACTTTAATTAATTCCCCTTTTCACCTGGGGGGGGGGGATCCTGATCAGGAGCATCAGAGAAGGACTTTTGAGTACCTCCTAATGTCAGGTCATTGTACGTCATCCCACTTAATTGTCCAAGCGCGTCTGCTAGGTAGGGAGCCTGGTATCCCAACTTTACAGTTAAGACATTGCCCAAGGTTACCTCTCGGACCTTATGGTTTCAAAGCTGTAACTGCATTATGCTAAACCAAGATTAAAGGGTGTATGGTCCCTAGCCGACACCCGGGGCGTCCGCGATTTCCCCTCTCGCTGGCACCCCCGAGGGGCGTCTCCCCTGCATCTCGAAAGAGGGACCGCGGCCATCAGCTCCCTGTGTGGGCATCCTGCTCGCTATCTCCCCAGAGGACAGGGGTCTGTCTGTCCCACCCGCCTTCCAAATCCGGGGGCGGAGGAGTACAGGGTACAGAATTCAGCCAATGACGTCGTGATATGCAAAAAGACAAGACCCTGCCTTCTTAGGATTGGCTGATCCATTCGCTCTATTGTCCTAGTACCTCCTTTCCAAACTCTGAGCTATTCCGGGCGGGTCTCTGAGGCTCTGGAGACACGCAGCGGGGGTGGGGTGGGGAGTAAATCTTTGGGATCCGGTCTTTGAGCGGTTTCAGCGCGGCTTCCACGTTCCCGCCCCTAAGGCTTAGTGCTCCCGCAACCTCTGCTGCCTAGGCGTGTGTCTGCTCCGGAGGACTAGGGCCAGGTCCACAGAATGGCTCTGAGAAGACGCCCCAGTCCCTCAGCTGGCCAAGCCTCCCTCCTTTCTATCAGACCCCTCCCAGGTCTGGTACCTCCCGGGCTGCACACTTTTAGTCCTTGGCCCCCAAGTCTGAAAGGGCCTGGGGTCTGGGGCCTGGGTCTCTTTCCTGGCATTTCTCCTCTGCTTTGCTCGGTGAGGAGCAGGTAAAGCCAGAGGCCTGACTCAGTTTCCCCTTTGCATTCCCTTTCCTGTCACCAGCGCCAGCTTCGAAGGAGCTGGGAGAGAAGCTGGTGGGTTGGGGAGGGGGCGGCAGTTTGTCCCTCCAGCCTAGCATCTTCTCACCTTGTGCCTCTCTTTCCTCAAGTCCAGTCCCCTCCCCTGATTCTAGGGCTCTCATCACACACTTCTTTCTTCTCCTCTCTGACTGTAGAGTTTCCGAGGGCTCCCTGTTCTCTCCCACCTGGATTGAGCGCGTAACAGGCAGGGGCAGGGGGCACAATCGAATGCTCGCTGGCTCTGCCCTGGGGTTGGGAGAATCCAAGTGGTAGTTCAGGAGCGCCTTTGGCAGACGCCGGGAGGGGAGCGGCACGCGCCTGGCCCCGCGCCTGGCCCCGCGCGCAGGTAGAGCCTGCAGCAGCCCGGCTCCGCACGGAACCCCCACCCAGCGCCGGTGTCCAGCCCTCGAGCCCCTGCACAGCCCCGCGAGCACTCACCACCACAGTCCTCCGACGTGTGCGGGGCACAGGAGCAGCAGCAGCAGCAGCCCGAGGCGGGAGGGCGCAG
>NW_006921589.1:11156138-11172937 GCF_000298275.1 Orycteropus afer afer
CAGTCAGGCGGCGGGACTCTCGGAGCAAGCCTTGCGCCTCGGGGCGGCGAGAGTGGAGCGCGTCGAGGGCGGGCGCGTGGTCCCGGGGCTGGGCGGGCGCTCCGGGTGCGGGATCCGCCCGCCGCGCCCCCCTCGCCTAGCCGTCCCGAGACCACGCGCCCCTCCGCCCCCGTCGCCCCCGCCACCGGGATTGGGGGCCAGGAGAGGCGGGGCAGAAAGGTGGAGAGGGGCTAGGGGAAGAAGGAAGAGGCGCTGAGGGCTGGGGGACGGGCTGGGAGGGAGACGTTTGACAGGTTTGTTGACTGTAAAGAGAGAAAACTTCCCAGGAATGAGGGAGTTGGGGTGGGGTGCAGAGGCAGATGCTGGCGCGGGGGACGGGGAGGAAGTAGGCCTGGGGCGCAGGGTGATACGGAGAGGGGTGTCAAAGTTGCTGGCCGGCCAGACTGTGCACGGATCACCTCCTCCCGGGGTCCCGCCCCGCGGAACACCCCATCCTCAGCCTCTCCTAAGCCTGGAAGGACGCCCCAGATGCCCTACCTCTTTATCCCAGGCTCACTGGGGGATATTTGACCGCGGGACGAATCTCTTTCCCGGGCGCGCATGAGCGAGCGCAGGGCAGGGGGTGCGGCTTCCCAAAGACCGAGGGGTCAGAGTCTCTGCAACCCCACCTCCAGGAGCGTCCACTCCCCGCCTCGCGTGTCCACGGTCCGTGCCTCACTTTCTTCCCCAACTTGGCCAGGGCACAGGGGGTGGGAGGGCCAGCTGCAGGTGAGATGGCGCTTATCTGATTCTCCTCTGCCACAAAAATGTCTTTGATGCCCCTGCCCCCCTCCCCAAGCAGAGAGATCAAAGGCCCCGTGGGGGGGGGCAGCTCCATTCATCGCGCCGACCGAGCTGGCAGCGGGCGGCAGCCCCCTCTCTTCCAGCCGGGGCAGAGCCCCCTCCCCGACATGTCCCAGGGATGCCGAAGGACAGGTGTTGCGGGGCATTCCACAGCAGGGGCCAGTCCCCCTATCACCACCATTTGGCGTGGCCACCAGCCTTTAAGGGTATCGTGGGGTGTGGAGGACAGATCGTGGACCTCAAGCCTGTGTAAATGACACTTCAGGGGTGGGAGGAAAGTTCCTGGTTATTTGGGGAGCAAGAGGGAGAGGAGAGCTCCTGAGCTCGGGTAATGAGGCCACCACAGGAAAGACTAACACCTGCGGTGACAAGAAGAAGAAAGGAACCTGAGTTCTCCAGAGAGTGCGGACAAGTGGATCAAGATGAGGCTGAGTGACAAAATCCTCAGATGCTGCCCCAGGCAGATGTGAGACAGGAAGAATGACCAAGATGAAAAGATGTAGGGAAATGTTGGTTTGGGGACATAGGAAGCCCCTGGATTTCCTGGGAACATACTCCAGGACGCTGGTGTCCAACCTGATGTGCTAGGGTACAAGGATCTGGTGAGGAGGCTGGGGGCGGGGCATGATGGAAGACTGAGGGAGCTGGTAAGGGGGGAGTGGCCCAAGTGCTGCCCCATTTTAACCTTTCACAGCACCTACAGCCACGCACAGCCCCCTGCACAAATCTTCTGTTTCTGCTGGGCAGTGTCCATCCGGACATTTGCGCACTTTCAGACACATCCGGGTTGGGCACACACTCCAGGCCAGAGGGCACCCAGCAGATGCCTGGAGAGCTCTGGGGTCTCCTGGAGGCTGCAGGTGGCCATTGACCAGCCCCCAGGAAGTCACCGGTTGGGTTCCAAACCCCTTGCCCACCCCTGCCCCCACCCAGCTACTGTTATTGCAGATTATGAAATGCTCTCCGTAGCCTGCATTCTTCTCCGAGGCAAGAATTTTAATGTATTTGTCTTTGTCATCAGGGGACCTGGGCTCTGGGACCGCCTTAGCCTCTGCCTGATGAGGGAGCACCCCAAATCAGTCCCTACTGCCTCCAGACCCCAGCCTCTCTCCATTACCCCCTCCCCATGGCCTAGCCCTGCCCCTTGCCCCCCGGCTCGGACACAGCCTCTCTGTGGGGCGGATAAAAATGATGTTATTGAAACAACAGAATTGGGAGCAGTGGCAGGGAGCAGGGATCAGCTCAGGAAACTGGGGCGCTTGCCAAGAAGCCTTCTCCCCCGCAGGCGGCCTTTCTGCCCCCACCCCCCACCTTTCCTACAAACAGGAACAGCCCGCCCCACCCCTTCTGCAGCACTTGCTCTGGCCAGAGCCAGCAGAATCTTTTGCCATCCCTGGGCTCCTCAAGCCCTTGTCCTTCTTCCAGAGTTCCATTGGAGTCAGTTGGCCCAGGGGTGCCCACACAAGCACTGGGCAGGACAGGCTGGGGTCTGCGATGCACAGAACTTCTGAAGCCAGAATTCCCAGGGCCTCAATTCCCAGAGCAAACCTTGCCTCTGCCCACCCTTTCTTGCCCTCTGAATTCCCACCTGAGGGTTGCCTGGCACCTGGGCCAACTGAGAGCAATGACTTCCACTCTTATGTCCCCAAACCTCCAGAGAGATGACATTAGATGTTCTTGGGGCTTCACTCCACCCACTACCACTTCAGAAGACTTCCACAGAGCAGGACTCAGAGGACAAGAAGCTACAGAGAGAGGCACACAAAGAGCAACATGCATGCGTGCACACACAGCTGGACATAGGCATGCAGATGTTGTTGTTAGTTGTTGTCAAATAGAATTCTGACTATGGTGACCCCGTGTGTGCAAATTAGAACTAATCCATAGGGTTTCCAAGGCTCTGACCTTTCAGAAGCTGTTGGATAACCTCTCAGAAACCACAGGGCACCTTTACCTCCTCCAGACAATGCTGGATAAATTTCATGCAGAGGAATAGGTATGGGTGGACACACAGATGGGCTGGCTCAGGCTGGGATACATGCCTGCCTCCCTGGAGATCACAGGGACACACACACACATACATGCACATGCACACACATGCATACACAGAACCTCTGTGCACATATGTGCAGAGGAACAATCATTCATAAGTGGTTGGAATGGAAACAGAGCAGCTCAGAACAGACACCAGAAACAGGGAGGTGCAGCTTAATCCCCTTCTCTGTGACCTCTGGGCACTGGGCCCTCTACCTCTTCCTCTGTGGGTCTGCCTGTGGTCCAAGGAACCTGTTAACTCCACTTCTAGAGCCTAGTGCAAAAGAGAGGCAGAGAAGGGGAGACATGGGTGTCTGGCTGAGAGGCTGGAAGGAGGGCCAGAGGTGGGGACTGTGGAGGGGGAGGCAGCTGGAGATAGATAACATCAGAATGGCTGCAGGCAAAGCAGGGCCCTCTTTCGGATTCTCTCTTGCTGTCTTTTGTGTGTCTTTTCACGTCTCTCCCATCTCCATAATTTGCTCTCTATTTGTGTCTGTCTTTAAATCACTTTCTCTGTTTCTTTGTTTCTCGGAACAACTGAAGCTGCAGGAGCCCAGGAATTTGGGCCTGTGACCCTTCCTCTCCCGGTAACCTCTCTCTCTCCCTCCCTGCTCATTTCCCTCTCTCCCTCTCCAGCAATGGGACCTAACCCTCACCCCTTTAGGGTGGTGTTGGGCTTGAGAATTCCTAAGGGCCCTGGGTCTCTGGATCCCAGGAGAACAGAGAGGAAAGGCCTCCAGAGAGATGGTGGGAAAGGGACAGATGGAGACAGAGAGGCAGAGAAAGAGAGACACAGAGAACGTTTTCTCCCAGCTGTATATCAGCCAGCTCTCCTCTAGCTTTTCCCCAGCCCACCTGAAGTCCTGAACTCACAAGAGTGCGCCTTTCCAGCTGAGGTGGGAGCTTGAATGCCTACTTCCCCACTTTAGCCATTCTGACCCCTGCCTCACAGAGTTCCCTCTGAGGAAGCCTCTGGGACTTTGTCCAAGGGAACCCCCACCCCCGGCCCAAGCCTACCTGCCTCACATGTTTCACACCTCTCAACTCGATCCATGCCCTCAACCCTGCAATCCCCCAACAGTCAAAGGGAGAGAGAACCCAGGGAATAGTGTGAAGAGGGGGGCAGAAGCTGAGGAGGGAAGGCTGCTGCCCACCCACCAGGAATGGGCTGGGGAAAAGCCAGGGAACATTTGTTTCCACTTAGCTCGGCCTCAGTGACCCCCAAGTGGGAGTGATTGGACCCCAGAGCCTCTCCAGCCATCTCAGCCCAGGCCTGGCTCCTGAGATACTGACTATGAGGTGGGCAGAGACCCCTGGCATGACCTCCACTCTCTCTTTCCTTCCCTTCTCCATTCTTCCAGGCAACACCATCTGTCCCCACTGCTCCAACCCTCCTCTTTGAGTGAAATGAGGCTCCTAAGTCTAGGTTCCCAGAGCCAGCCTCTCTCTTGATTGTGTTTCTGTCTGCTGGCTATCTTTCCTGGGGCAGCAGTCAGCACGTTTTTAATCGCACACCTACCACGTGCCAGGCACCTAGCTAGATTGTGGAGAAATGATGCTGAACAAAGGCAGACAAGTTCACAATGCCATCATTAATCGTATCGTCTCCCAAGCAAATGGAAAACCACTGGTTGGATGGAGGAGAAGGAGAGGAGTTGGGAGGAGCTCTGATGGGGAATTAACCCAGTCTGGGAGGGAGGATGGAGCATGGGTGTGCACGTGTGTGTGTGTGTGTGTGTGTGTGAAATAAGGTCTGTATGGGCTTGAAAAGGATGGAAAGCAGTCTAGCGGGAGATGAGGCTGGAGGGACTTGGGGGCACTCAGACCTAGTAAGGCTTTATAAGCATGGAAGGGAATTTGGAATTTTTCCTTATTTTAAAAGCCACGAGAACTCAAAGAATGCCCTCAATGTCTCATCAATGTCCTGGAATAGCATACGCAGAAATGGTTGGACTGGTGCATGTTTTGCTGTAGATATTCTCATCAATAACAACAAAATAAAAAAAAAAAAAAAAATGATACCAAGATCCCAGGAAATAATGGATGGGGCACTGACCACATCAGCCATGGTAGATTAATGTTGTTGTTACAGTTATTTGACTTTTGTAAAAACAAACAAATAATTCCTGTGCTATAATAAAAAAAAAATGTAACCGATGTTACTGAACAATAGGCATGGAAATTGTTGAATGGGAACATGTTATATTATATACACTTTTACCAAAAATATAATAAAATATTATTTTAAAAAAGGAAAAATAAAAAGTAATGGGAACTTTACAGGATAAATACATTCCACAGGGAAGAAAAAGAGATGGAAAGGAGCTTCTAGCTTAAAGGAGACCTAACAGGGATAGAAGTTGTTTTAAAAAAAAAAAACAAAAAAAAAACAGGCAAGCTGAACTATAGTATTTAGGGATGCACTCTTGGATGACAAGTAACAGCTTACCATAAAAGTCAAGGAGTCCTTTCTTTCGGGTGGGGAAAAGAGGCTGTCCTATTTGTGAGGAGCTCATACAGTATATGGCTGGTATAGTTCTACCTATTTTCGTAGGACTTAGTTTCACTGGTCATTTGTACATTTGTTTTATGATCTTTTCTGTATTTGTTATGTTAAGAGTAAAAGAGTTTTAGGGGGAAAGAAAAGGCTATTCACAATAACCGAAAGATGGAAACAATCCAAATGCCCATCTACTGGTGAATGAATAAACAGAATGTAGTGTAGCCATACGATGGAAAGTTATTCAGCCATGGAAAGGAATGAAGGTACTGATACATGCTACCTGGTGGGTGAACCTTAAGAGCATTCTGTAAAGTGAGAGAAACCAGACTCAAAAGGCTATCTGTGGTATGATTCCATGTAAATTAAATATTCAGAATAGGTCCATCCCTAGAGACAGAACACAGGGTGGCAGTTGCCAGTGACTTGGGGAGAAGGAGACATGGAGATAAACTGCTTAATGGGTATGGGATATGGGAGTGGTGGAAATGTTTTGGTACTAGATAGAGGTAGTTGTACAACATTTTGAATGGACTAAATGTCACTGAATTGTTCACTTTAAAAAGGTTTACTTTATGTTTTGTGAATTTTAGGAGGTCTGGTAGCTTAGTGGATAAGGCATTTATTTGGCTGGTAACCAGACGGTCAGCAGTTCAAACTCACGAGCCACACCGTGGAAGGAAGATGGGGCAATCCACTTCCGTAAAGATTTACAGTCTCAGAAACTCAGTGGGGGTTGTTATGAGTCAGAATCAACTTGATGGCAGTGAGTTTGATTTTGGTTTTTAAATTTTAAAAACTGAAAGCAAGGGGAAGCCAGTGTGGAAATTTCACTGGGACAGAGGGTGACCTGGCCAGCTCTACATTTCAAAAAGATGGCTCTGGCAACAATGTGAAGAGGATTGGAGTAGCCAGAGTGGGAGCAGGAAGACCAGTGAGAAGTGGTCCCAGTAAAAAATGACTGTGGCTTTGACCCGGGTCAATGAGAGAGGAGATGGAAAGAATCAAATGGTTCTGACTGACTTTGAGGACATAGGGTGCAGAGGACTTGAGGATAGATGGGTTGGAAATGAGGATGAGGAATGATTTCAGGACAGCTCTGAGATTTCTAATTTGCCCAACAGGATGAGTGATGGCACATCTCTCAACTAAGGAACATGGGAAAGGGACCAGTATTAGGTGAGGTGGGAGGAGGGGAGTTTTGGACACGAATTAAAGATGCTTCCGAAACATTCACGAGGAGCTGTCAAGTAGGCAGTTGGATATATGGGTCTGGAGCTCAGAGGGGAGGCCTGGGCGGAGTCATCAGGTGTAGGCTATAATTACGCTGAGTACAAGAAGATCGCCCAGGGGAGAGCACAGAGTGAGGGGAGCCTTGGGGAAGTACAGTATTTAATGATTGGGTGAAGGGGGCCCAGGTTGCAATGAGGACAGAGGAGGGGCTACGGAAGCATGAAGAGCATTGTGGTTTCACCGAAGCCAAGGGAAGAGAGGACTTTGAGAAGAGGGAAGTGGGCAACCACTTCTGAGAGATGAGTCAGACGAGGAAGAAAACGCGCCCATAGAACTCAGTAGGAAAACCACTGAGTTAAACCTCAGGCTGTCTTACCGAGCTCAAATATGATCCCAGAGTTTTCTTGCTAGAAGACTTCCTTCGGCACATCTTTGCTTACAAAATAAAGTCCACGCTTCTCAGCTTGTCATTCGAACCCATCCCAGCTTGGCTCTGGTTGTCCTTCCAGCCTCATCTTCCACCTTATCTCCACAGGAGCTCCAGGCTCACAGTGTCTCAGTGGCCAGGTGCTGAAGCCTGGCCCCACTCCGTCCCCTTCATACTCCACTCACATTCATCTGCCTCCACTCACCCACTGACTCTTGGAGTCTCTTCTGTGTTTCCAGGCCCAGCTCAGTCCCCACCTTCTCCAAGATACCTGTATATTGGAAGCAATGTCTCCATTTCCCATTAACTCACGGCATTTCGAACCTGTACTAGAGGAAGCGGGGCATTTGGAATTGATTTTGTCTGTATCTTTTTCCTCCACTTGGTCCACTTGAAGATTTTTGGAGGGTGTGAACCATGTCTGGCCTGCAGGGGCACTTGGTAAGTTCTGTTGGACTGGGAGAGAGGAAGGTAGGTGGCAGGGCAGCGGGAGGCAGGGTCCACAGGTCTGGCAGCACCTGCTGTCCAAAAAACGTCATCTAAACCCTGGTGAGAAATTGGAGCTACAGGAGACACCAGAGGACTCCTTGACAACCCCTCTTACGGTGCAGGCACTCACCCATCACTAACATCACCGAGCTTTCACAGAGAGCTGAAGCACAGAGTCACAGCGCCATCTCCTGGCAAGATGAGACACTGTTCCTCAAAAGAAAAAACACCTGAAAGTCTCCACCATAAAACCAAAAAACCAAGGAGTCCTTCCAACTAATGGCAACCCCATACGCTAGTAGAACAGCTTCTTTGGTTGTAGTCTTTATGGAAGCAGGTTGCCAGGTCTTTATTTCGTGGCACCACTGGGTATGTTTGAACCGCCAAACCTTTCAGTTAGTACTCTAGTGCAAGCCATTTACACCATCCAGGGACCTGTGTCCACAACAGAGGAGTACAAAGGAAAAATTAGAACCAAGAAGAGCACCGACCTGTTCAATTAACAAATATTTACAAGATGTAAAACTCAAAACTGGCAGGGATGTGGCGAAGTCCTCGTGCATTGCCAGTGATGTTGTAAATTTGACCATACTGTCTGGAGAGCTTGTGAAACCCCTGATCATATACTTTGAGTCAATGATTTTACTTCCGGGGCAATACTCAATGGGAGTTATTCAAGAGAAAAGAAGAACCTGTGTAGTGTTGTGGCTGCTGTTAGGTGCCATAGAGTTGGTTCAGACTCATGGCAATCCTATGTACAACAGAAAGAAACACTGCCCGGTCCCACACCATCTTCACAACTGTTGTTATGTTTGAACTCCTTGTTGCAGCCACGGGGCAGTGCCTTCCAACCTGAAGGGTTTATCTTCCCAGATAAATAGACAATGTTGCACTGCTAGTCACAGGTTTTCACTGGCCAATTTTTTCAGAAGGAGATCATCAGGACATCCTTCCTGGTCTGTCTTAGTCTGGAAGCTCTGCTGAAACCTGTCCACCATGGACAGGAGTGGATTACCCAAGAAGCAAGGGAAGCATGGGCTTACCTACTAACCTGCAGTGAACAATTTCACATGGGTTTTACCACATCTTTGATGAACTTATGATGTGGTTTGTTCACTACAGATTAGTAAGTCAGCACAAGTAAGCCCATGCTTACCTGTCCTATTGAATATCCCAACACTCACTGTGGGTGACCCTGCTGGTATGTGAAATGTTGGTGGCATAGCTTCCAGCATCACACCAACATCCAAGCCACCGCAGCAGGACAAACTGACAGACGAGTGGTGGTGTCAGTTGCCATCAAGTTGATTCCAACTCATGGTGACCCCATGCGTGCAGAGTAGAATTGCTTCATAGGGTTTCCAAAGCTGTGACCCTTTGAGAGCAGATCACCAGGCTTGTCTTTCAGGACACCTCTGGGTAGGTTCAAACCATCAAACTTTCAGCTAGTAGTTGAGCTCTTGCTGGTAGTGAGCCACCAAGGCACTCCACTGAATGTATAATAAATATACTATAAATACATTTTCCGCATTAGCAAGGAGCTAGAAGCATGTTCAATGCCTCCCTAGCAGTAGAGTGTGGTTAAGCCAAGTGTGATCTGTCCACACAACAGAATATGGCACAGCCATTAAAATGGAAAATATGTTCATCGTACTGAAACAAGGCATACCCAGTTTGCATTGCCATTGAGTGGCTTCTGATTGACAGCAACCCTGCAGGACAGAGTATAACTGCCCCCCAGGGTTTCCAAAGCTGTCGTCCTTACTACAGAAGCAGATTGCCACCTCTTTCTCCCACAGAGAAGCTGGTAGGTTCAAACCCTGACTTTTTGTTAGCAGCCGAGCACTTACCCACTCCACCATCGGGGCTCCTCAGATAAGGAATAGCGTCTATAAAATAATGCCAAATGGAAAAAAGAGCACCCACAGTGTTATTTTCATAATATAGGCTATGGAGTAGAAGCTGTTTTGATGTTATTAAACAGTGAAGAAGTGCTTTGAGTTTTTAATTTTTTTATTGTTTTTGCATATTTATTCACTCACTGGTTGCTACTTTTTTTTTTTTTTTTAATCATTAAGACATCAGCGATTCAGCAAAAAGAAATCAAACAAGAAGGAAAGACATTAGGAAAATATCGAGAGCTCATAGAGCTGGGAGATGTTCCTTGGGGGCAGTAAGAGGCCTCCCCTTGAGTATTTCTTCGACGCATTTTCTACCTCCTGGCACAAGGTCTGGCACATAACATGTGCTCTATAAATGTCTACGAAAACACTAAATGCAAATGGCGTGTTGCCTGAAGGAGCTACCTTCTTCCCTATTGTCATCCTTCTCTTAAGAAGTCTTCCTCAATTGCCCTTTAGCCCTAAGTCTTTGAGTTATGTTGCCTTTGAGGGAACAGATCATGCAATAAGCTGTCGCTGAACCCCACAGACAGATCTTTCTACCTACCTTCAGTGTCTCCACCAAAACGGAACCTAGGACTAGCAGAAGAGTGTCATTGTTGGGTGCTATTGACTGGGTTGCCACTCATGGTGACTCCATGTGACAGTAGAATTGCCCCAGATCATTATTTTGGCTGTAGTCTTGGCAGAAGCAGATCTCTAAGTCTTGCTCAGGCAGAGCCTGTGCATGCCGTAGCAGCCTAGTGCTTAACCATTGCACTGCCAGGCCTCTTTGGCTAGAAGGCAGACTCCAACTATTGTGGCAATTCCCCCATTTTGGATTCTTGCTCAGAATCATTTAATGGAGACTGGTCTCATGCTTCCCACGTTCCAGGTGTTAAGATGAACATGTCACAGGCTGGGTTCTCAGAAGCAGATGCTGAGATGGAGTTTGGAGTCTAAGAGGTTATTTGGGGTCAACTCCTGTGAAAAAAAGGAGAAGGAAGCAGGACTGGGCAGAGGGAAAAGTCAAATTGTGATGCAGACCCAACAAAATCTGTCAGTCCTTGACCTCTAAGTGAGTTTTGTCCATCACAGTGTCTGTTACTGGATTCTGTTACACCCCTCACTCTCTCAGTCATCAGATGTGCAGGCAGGGCCCAGAAGCACGTGACTTCAGGCAAAGAGGTTCTTTGAAGCTAAAGAAGATGCTGACAGCAGGAGACTTACTGCCAACTGAACTCCCTGGGGCTGGGCAGGAAGACCTTTCCTTACGGGGAAATGGGCTATTGCATCTTGTGTTTACCACAGTACATTTGACGGATGAGGAAACTGAGGTCCCCAAAATGACTTGACCCAGATGGTAGGTGTTGAACGATAGAGCTGGGATTCTGACTTGTGCCTTCCCCTCCTGCTTACCCTGCAGTACCACCCAGGGGAAGGCCCCTCATGTCCCACGGAGGAAACGTTACTGGATGGCCCATAGATGATCAGAGGGAGCCACAGGGCATTCAGCATGACCAATGACATCCCCCAGGGCATCAGAAAGGCAGGATCTGAGTGCCCCTTCTTACCCCCACGTCCCTCCACAGGAATGGTCCACACGTTGCCCGAACCTCCAGTGTGCTGGGATATCCTACTTTGCCCATGGCTTTATCAAAGCACCACCCACACAGCTGTGCTCGAATGTCCACTTGCTGCCTCTGCAAAGGGGGTCCGTCAGTGGAGGGACTATACCACAGTCATCATTTCTGAACTAATGCTTTGGTGGCTGGGGAGGGGGTGGATTTCAAAAAGCAAATAATACCATAACAGTCAGTTCTGTAAAAAGAGTGTGATCAAATTCAGCTCAACTGTCCACTAGCTGTGGGCCTTTGAGCAAGTAACTCAAATCAAGGCTTGATTTCCATGAGGATAAAAGGATCTACCCCATAGTGCTGAAACAAGCATCAAATAAAGTCATGGAGACACAGAGCAAGGCCAGTACCTGAAAGATACCAGGTTCTTATTCGGTAGAAATGGCTTTTTTTTTTTTTTAAGTGAAGAATTCAGGCTGAGGATCAAGTCTTCTTGCAATCAATGAAGACAGCAAATACTTAAAGACAACCTCCAGGGAACAAGATGCAGCTATGGGTCATCATCTAGGGGAAGGGTGGTGAATTTTCTTTGGGTCTTTTTCTCAGTCAAGGAGCTCTGGTGGCACAGTGGTTAAAGCATTTGGCTACCAAGCAAAAGGTCAGTGGTTCAAACCCACTAGCTACTCCATGGGAGAAAGATGAGGCAGTCTTCTCCCATATAGATTTATAGCCCTGGAAACCCTATGGGGTAGTTCTACTTTGCCTGTAGTGTCACTGTCAGTCAGAATCGGCTGGATGGCACTGGGTTTGGGTTTGGGTTATCTCAGTCTTCTTTGCTTTTGCTTCAGCCTGTAAGTCAGCTCCTTCCACACTTAAGGCCTCAGGTGTGTTTATGCCTGAAATGGGCTAGGCACTCTCAGGCCTTGGCACAGCTCCTGCTCCCAAAAAGGAAAGAATACGATTTATCTCTTTGGTTCCTGGTACCTAGCACAGTAGGAGTTCTGATGGCATTGTGCCTAAGGCATCTGACTGATAACCAGAAAGCTGGTGGTTCAAACCCACCAGCCACTCCTTGGAAGGAAGGTTGGGCAATCTACTATTCATAGTGATACCACCTCAGAAACCCAAGAAACCCAAGAAGGGGTTGTTATGTGTCAGATCCGACTCGATGGCAGTGAGCTTGTTTTTTTTTTTTTGGTTTTACCAAGCACAGTGTCTGCACTTGAATAGGGCCTTGTTAAATTAATATTTAATAACTGTGAATATGAATATCCAATTTGTCATTTTACATGAACCCACTGAGATCACCTCCCAGTGGTGCCCTGCCCCAGACCACACAATTACTTAGCGAAAGATCCAAGACTGTTGTTGTTGTTAAGTGCCATCGAATCACTTCCGACTCATAGCGACCCCATGCACAATAGAATGAAACACCGCCTGATCCTGCACCAGCTCCATGATCCTTGCTATACTTGAACCCATTGTCGCAGCCACCATGTCAATCCATCTTGTCATAGGCCTTCCCCTCTTTTGTCGACCCTCCACCTTGCCAAGCATGACATCCTTCTCCAGGGAATGGTCCCCTCTGACAACATGACCAAAGTAGGTGAGATGAAGTCTGGCCATCCTCGCTTCCAAGGAGCATCTTGGCTGCACTTCCTCCAGGACAGATCTATTAGTTCTTTTGGCAGTCCATGGTACCTTCAGCATTCTTCACCAGCACCACAACTCAAAAGCATCAACTCTTCTTCGGTCTTCCTTATTCATTGTCCAGCTCTCACATGCATACGAGGTGATTGGAAATATCATGGCCTGTGTCAGGCGCACCTTAGTCCTCAAGGAGACATCCTTGCTCCCCAGCACTTGAAAGAGTTCCTTTGCTGCCGACCTGCCCAGTGCTACACGTCATCTAATGTCTTGACTGCTGCTTCCATTGGCCTCGCAACCAAGCAACGTGAATTCTTTGACAACCTCAAACTTTTCTCCATTTATCATGATGTTGCCAATTGGTCCAATTGTGAGGATTTTTGTCTTCTTTCTATTGAGATGTAATCCATACTGCAGACTGTATTCTTCAATCTTCATCAGTAAGTGCCTCAAGTCATCCTCACTTTCAGCAAGCAAAGTTGTATCGGCAGCGTATCTCAGGTTGTTCATGATTCTTCCTCCAATGCTGATGCCACGTTTTTCTTCATATAGTCCAGCTTCTCGGATTATTTGCTCAGCAGGTAAGGAGAGGGAGCCCAGGCCACCCCCCACAAGCAGCAAGGCGGGAAGCAGGGGGAGGACAGAAAAAGCAAAGGGGACTGGAACAGATCGAGGAGTTAGCCACAGGGATCCAGGTAAGGGTGGTTAGAGGGGTTTCCAACAGCTAAGGGAGACAAACTTGTCTGTCGGTTTGTCCTACTGTGGTGACATGTTGCAGTGAGTCTTGAGGCTATGCCACTGGTGTTTCAAACCCAGTGGGGTGCACCTGTTGCACGGGTATCAGCCCGGCTTGCAGACTGAGACAGACTAGGAAGAAGGAGGAGGCCATCCACTTCTCAAAGAATTGGCCAGGGAAAACCTGATGAATAGCAAAAAAAAAAAAAAAAAAAAAAAAAAAAAAAAAGATCCAAGCCTAGGACCCAGGCATCCTGACCCCCATCATGCCATCATGGAGCCCTTCCTACAGGAGCTGCAGGAAACCTTCCGTGGCCGGTATACTCTTAAGGTAGAGGGTGGAGGGGACACCTGCAGACTGAGGTCTCCATCTTTTGCAAGATTTCCAAAAACAGATATATGTAGTACTTTGGCACTCAAGAAGTATTTCAGGTGGTAAAATCACTTTAATAAACATTTGTTTTAATACATATTAGGAACAATGTAATTAGCATTTATAATAAGAATATAAATTTGTCCTTTAAAAATAAGTTTAAGTTTAAAATTAGACAATTTGAAGAAAATCATTAAGTAAACAATAGTCAAGGTGGTACATAGATAAGGCAAACTCCATGAAGAGGTCTGGAGATGATGGGGTTTGGGGAAGCGCAGCCTATGCCTGAGGCATAATTATGAAACTCATTCACGCTCTGAGGAAAGAAACTGAGGCATCCCAGAGAGGACAGGAGGCTCACTGCCCCAGAGCATCGCAGAGGATGAGCCCAGAGCAGTCCCTCCTCCTAGTGCAGGGTCCCCCTGCCTGCCTGAGAAGGCCTCAGATGCCCTGGGATGGGGATGTGGAAGACAGAGGCCCCCAGTCTGGGACGCCAGTCTGGCGCCTCCTGCTGTCCCGGAAGCAGTGCTGGAAGAGCACTCAGAGGCCCTACGTTCTGGTTCTAGGAGCTAATTCGCTTTGCGTTCTTCAACAAATCACTTCCTCGCGTGCGGCCTCGGTCTCTCACGCGCATTACTCTGAGAGTGTGGGAATGGGTGAGTAGAGGTCTGACGGTCCTTCAACGGAGTGTGAATCTTAGAGGCCAGGAGAGGGCGTCAGAAGCTAAGGAGTGGATTTGCGGCACCCCCTCAGACCTTCAGATGGAGGACAGAAACAGCCAGGAGACCGGAAAAGTACCTTAACTTTAGACCCAGACCCGGATGCCCAAAAGCCTGACTGGAGAGACGTGGCTATTTCAAGAATATGATGGGGCTTCTTCCCCGAAAGCAGGGACGGATGGGGAGAAAGAATTGTTTGTAGGAATGGGCAAGCTGGGGTCTCAGGCCTGGTTCAGGGCAAGGCACTTTCTCTCTCTGGGCCCATGGCAATTAGAGACCAACCTGCCCATATTCAAAAGCAACGCTCTACTGTGGTACGCCCTCCCCTTGGGGACCTCCAGTGGGGGTTGGGCGGGGGTTGAAGGTGAGACTTTCTCTCTCTCTCTGTTTACAAAAGTGTGTTTAAATATTCCTTGGGGAAAGGAAATCCAGTCATGGAAAACTAACAGGTTCTACATAAGACCCAAAAGCTTTTTTTTTTTAAACCTTAGCCACTCCTCGGAAGGAAGTTTGGGCAATCTACCTCCACAGTGATATCCCCTCGGAAACCCCAGGACGGGTCGCTATGAGTTGGATCCGACTAGACGGCAGTGCGTTTTAGTGCGTTAGTCTAAGTTAAAGATGAATTTGTAGTTTAAGCTGCTTAAACAAGACAGTTATTTAGGGTATTACTGGTAATAGTAAACATTGATACAGAGAGCAACCTAAAGATACACTGTTCAAGAGGGAAACAAGAACAGTGCATCCAGGATAAATCCTGTAAATGAGTACATTTCTGAAGGAAACACAGCAAAGTGTTACAGGGGTTACTTTGGGGATGAGAAAGGGAGATTTACTTTCCTTTGGATCTCAGTGCACTGCTTTGAATTTTTCTAATAATGTACATGTATTACTAGTTTTAAAATGTCAACAGGGATTTTCTGATGTGAAGATTATGGACTTTTTTTTTTGTTTTTTTTTTTTTGCTTTATGCTTAAGAAACTTTTTTTAAATCGAAATTGCTGTGCTGTTCTGAATGGGTGATGCAATGTAAGGAAGGTTTAAAAAAATTTATCAGAACAATATAACAAAGTATACATGGAGATGTCTTGCTCTTAGTACTGTTCCCATCTCAAGGGGAGCATGGGGGAAGAAGAAGGACACCTCATGACCACTGGGTGGAGTTGGAAGTCCAGGCTCCTCACATGGCCTGTGAAAATGGTGGCAGCGTCAGGCCTTCTCCTTTAGCTTCACAAGAGGGGAGGAGAATCAAGATCATCACCAGCTCAAGGCTGATTCCCATAAGCTGGAGGTCAAACATCTCTCCACTCTCCAGCCTTTAATCCTGACACCACCAATCCTTCCCATGACATCCTCTATTTCTCTGCTGAGCTCACTAATTCGTTGTAATGGCTACACAGAACTCACAGACCACATTCACAACTATGAAGTTTATTAGGGAAGTAAGAGATTACAGTTCAGGATCAGGATCAACTTGGAGGTAACTGGAACAACTCAACACAGTTCTTCGATCTGGACAGCTGATCTTGACCATGCCCTCAGCAGGACTCTGCTGTTGGACCCTCGCTCTCAGCCTGGGCCCTAGGACCCAGGTATGCTGCTTGGACAAGTGTTACAAAGTTATTTAGCTCTGCCAATACGTGCCTGGAGGCACCTCACTCTGCAAGGAATCCTCTGGCCCAAAGGCACTTAGTTTTCTCACTAAGTGGGCCAGACCCACTGTGCCATTTCATGCCAGTTTCCTGGTTCTGCTGCCACTGGACTCTGGTATGGTTGGTGCCACTTCTCATTCATGCTTCTCATTGTCTCTTCTCATCTCCAGTGTTACAGATCTCTCTATCTCCTGGGTCTAGGAGGGTCACAGCACAGCCTGTACTATTTTGTGTCTGGCTTTTTTCACTCAATATTATGTTTGTGAGATCCATCTATAATATTGCATGTACTTGTAGCCCACTCATTTTCATACCTATATAGTATTCTATTGTGTAAATGTACCAAACAGTATTTATTTTTTCTACAGTTGATGGACATTTGAGCTGTTTCCAGCTTGAGGCTATCACCAATACTGATACTCTGAGCATTCTGGTACTGTCCATGTCTTTTGGTATTGTTAATCCTCCTCCCCTCTGGTGAAGTTGGAGGAGGTCCAACGATGCCTCCCCCACACCATTTTTATAGTCATGCAACTAGTGTGGCAAGGTCTTTAGGCTGGGCAAAGCAAGAGCTATGCAGACTGATAGAACCTGGTGGAACCACTGAGACTATGGCCCCTAGCTGCCTTTCAGGTCTGGAATTGAACCCACTCCTGTGGCTTCCAGCCAAACAAAAGACAGGCATATGAG
>NW_006921589.1:11177077-11178706 GCF_000298275.1 Orycteropus afer afer
CACAGGTTGTGTGTGGGCAGCAGGATGGCCTCAGTTAAAGAAGAAGATGATGAAGGACAGTGGGCAACAGGGCAGTGGGACTAACGCCAAGCACAGCGGTCTGACAATGGGTGTAACATACCCAGACTTCTAGAAGGAATTAGAAAGGGCAGAGGGACGATGATCTCAGGGGACAAAAACACAGGACTTGTGCTGACCAGTAGGGTAGCGACATGAGCTCCAGGACTGTGGCTGCAAATGTGACACATTTATTATTACTAGCCAGTGCCTTATGGGTACAAAGAGTTCACATACCTTTATTTTTGTTACTTCTTTTATTTTAAATTAGCATTTGTAACATGCATAACAGACATTATTAGTTTCATTTAATACAGGAGGAGACAAGCATGGAGTTTCCTAAGCTCACATCACAAGATGCAAACACCACACCCCCACCTGGTTTCTTTTAAACGTAGGCACATGTAATTGACTTGATGGAAAGGCCTGACCATCTCCCAGAGATCACGGGTTTACCTGGAGATTCAGTCACTGGATGAAACTTGGAAGCTATCTGTCACAGACTGAATTGTGTCCCTAAAAAAGATACGTTGATGTCCTAACCCCTGTACCTGTGCGTGTGACCGTATTGGAAATACAGTCTATCTGTTGAGTTAAATGAGGGCATACCAGAGTAGGGTGAGTCCTGATCTCAATCTCCTCTGAGTAGGGTTTTATAAAGGAGAAAGAGAGACACAGAAACAGACACACACACAGTGAGAAGACAGACACCATGTGAAGACAGAGCATCTACAAGCAGCACAAGAATGCCAAGAATTGCCAGCAGCCACCGGAAACTGGGAGAGAGGCACACCAAAGCCCCTAAAAGGCATCTACATGGCTGAGACCTTGGTTTGGACTTCTAGGCTCTGGAACTGTGAGAAAATAAAGTCTGTTCTTTAAAGCCACCTACTTTGTGGTATTTTGCTATGGCAGCCAAGTTGTTTGTTTTGTTTTGTTTTTTGGAAAAGAATGAGTCTATTTTTTTAGGCATGGGCATTTCTTAAACTGTGTGTGACACAGGAAGGGAGGTGTGCGTGAAAATCTATGTGGGTGTAGTTGCCTCTTCAATATCCATTCTATTCCTCTCTTATGACAGCCATACAAGTTGGGGACGGGACCCAGATTCAGGGAGGAGTACAGCCAAACATGATATTCTCCCAAGGATGAGGATTAGTTCTAGCCTGAGCACATGGTTCAGTTTGGGCTAACAAGATAGAGAGAGAGCTTTTCTGTGAACTTTTGGAAGACTTTTCCTTCTCTTAGAAGAAAATACAGATTTTCCCCACTATCCAAACATCAAGCATTTCTGTGAAACATTCCGTAAGCCAAAGTGCTGTAAAGCGAAGAAGCTATTACCATTCATTTAAACCAAACCTGCTGCCATCATTTATACGGGAACATTTTTTAAACATTCCCAGACCCAAAAAACAACCTGCCAAATCGTACCAAATAACACATAAAACCTAAAATAACACTAACATTTATTGTTCATAGACACAATTCAAAGCTATGGCGGCTTGGTGCTGAGATGTTGAGTGTAGTTCCTGAGGCAGGAGCTTGGCAACACTGCTCTCGCTGCTCCGAGGGTGG
>NW_006921589.1:11179126-11201927 GCF_000298275.1 Orycteropus afer afer
GTATCAATGGCACGGGATTAAATCAACCGGAAGCCCAGCCTGCCCCTGGACACAGTAAAGTGAACCAAGAAATGTCCATACTGTATAAATCAACTTGAGTTGAGTTTTCTATTTCTTATAGCTAAAATCATCCTAACTGATATACCCTGCTTTCTAAGACATTTCATCTCAGTTTATTCAAGGTCACCCCAACTGCCTGGAGATTGTCTAAATTCCCAAAGTACTTATGTAAGGCTGAGGTATGGGGCAAGGTGGGGAAATATTTCATCTCAGTCATCAACTTTCCACACTGGTATATCCATATCCCAATACATCTTCTTTAGGAAGTCACCCTTCATCAAACTTGTTCCATTCCAATCCTTCTTTTACTCTATTTTCCACAAGCATCTTTTTACCCATGAACATCTTTTTTTTTTTTTTTTCCTAACTGCTTTTTCAAATGTGCAGTCTTTTTCTTGGGAAAAGTTACACAGCACTCTGGAAGAGTTTGAAGGTGTATAGGTCTTCTGGTACTTTGTTACTTCGGGTATCAGTTAGATTTCTTTCAGAGGCAGGTGATAGAAGACCCAATTCAAGTCTCATTAGTTGAAAAGAGATTCTATTTGTTTGTGTAACTGAAAAAGCCCAGTGATAAGTCTTCGGGTACAGTTTGATCCAAGGGCTCAACGAGTGTTAGGATGACCTAGTCTTTTTCTTCATATCATGGCTCTTTTGCCCTCAGTTTAGGCTTCATTCTCAGCTAGGCCCACTCTTCCTGGTAGCCTCCAGAATCTCCCACTTACATCATCATATCTCCAAATCTGGGGCAAAGAAATCCCTCTCCCTACGGCCCCAGCAAAAGTCCCAGGATTCACCCCTATTGGGCCAATTCTGTCAATGTCCTCCCCATCAATGTGGCCAGGAAAATTTTTGTGTTAATTGACTAACTTTGAATCAACCGCATCCTTCCTAGAGGCCACGGTTGACCCCTCCCAAATCACTGCTCTGAGATGGAGGGAAGGGTGGTTGCCTAAAGGGAAATTCAGGGATTTGCCAAAAGAGGGGTACATGGGTACTGGGTAGACAAAATCACCATCTGTGCACTATGATCCCCAACAGCTCATAGCAAATGGCTCCTCCGTAAGTTTGCCTGGGGAAGGCTAAGTAGCACTAACAAGGTGCTGGTTTGGACAGGTCTTTGGGACACTGGCATAGATGCTGCTCCGTTTCATCCACACAGACAGAATGGGGGCTGGAGTGTCTGGATGAATGGTGCGAAGACTGCTGGCACAGGCTCTCAACCACTCTGGCTCAAGGGGACCCCATTTGAAATTTATCAGTCATAGGTCCCATCTGCTAACCAGAAGGCTGGCAGTTCAAACCCACCAGCCACTTTTCGGAAGGAAGATGGAGCAATCTACTTCCATAGTGATACTGCCTCGGAAACCCAAGGAGGGGTCGCTATGAGTCGGGTCTGACTTGATGGCACATAACAACAACAACAACAACAGGTCTCATCTAGGCAGCTCCCTTGCACTCCTCAAGCTGTTTATGTCCCTTTGATATAAAAATAGCACTTAAACAGGATCCCTTTGCTACGTCCTAGACAAACCAGCTAACCAGAGATGGCAGCTGTAAAAATGGCATGGTGGTGTCTGACCCCCTCTAACTTCAAGAAGGGGAGAGAGAATCACCATCAGCATCAGCCCAAAGCTGATTCCTATGAAGGAGAGGTCAGACATACTTCTCTCCAACCTTTTTACCAATTCTGACACCAGACATCCCTCCCATGGTATTCTCTACTTCTCTGCTGGGTTTGGTAATTTGTTGCAGTGGCCACACAGAACTCACAGACAATACTCATAATTATGGGGTTTATTAGGGAAGTAACAGGGTATAACTCAGGATCAGGAATGACTCCTGAATTAAGGTATTTAAGCATCTTATTTGAAATAAAAGGAGCCACCCAGGATACAGTTCTTTAGTCAAGACAGCTTCACAGCTGTGCCCACAAGCAGAACTCTCCCTGACCTGGCTTCTGCTCTGCTTAGGCAAGTGTTACAAAGCTACACCAATAAGTGCCCAGAGATATCCACCCCACCAAGAAGCCTCCCACCCCAGGCACTGTTTTCTTGTTCCGTGGGCCAGGAGGCGCTGTCTCACACTGGTCTCCTGGTTCTGTTACTTTTGCTGGCACCATTTCTCTGCCACTGCTTCTTGCCATCTCTTGTTGCTGTCTCCAGTGCTACAGCTCTCTTTCTGTCTCCTGGCTCTGGGAGGTTCTCAGTGCAGGGATCCTGGATCCAAAGGATGCACTCCACTCCTCTTTTTTGGTGGTAGTGAGATCCTCCCTTCTTGCCTCTGGGATGGCTTATTTTAAGCCTAGCAAGATGGCATAACTGACCAATCCACTCATTAGGGTTCCATACACCTTATTTGCATGGTCCCACCCCCACAAGGGTGCCATGCACCTAATTTACATAATTAGCAAGCTCTCCAATCCCTTTTGGGGGCTTTAAGCACCTTATTTGCATAGTACCACCTAATCATTTGGTGGAAGTTACAAGAGCATGTTGAGAAAGGTCACATAAAACTGATCCATGACACTGCAGCAGCCATATTCACCCTAGGGTCAGTGTGATGAGTCCTTATTATACATCCAATTCTGCAAGCAAGCCAGCAAGTAGGGTTTCAAGAAATATGATACCATGACCAGAGGCTAAAATCAATCACCCAGGGAGAATTTATTACCCATCTGAAGCCAGTACTTTCTGCTTATTTTCCCTGCCAAATAGGACGGATGGGGGCTGGGCTGGCAGAAAGAGCAGGTGTTGGTACTCTGATGCGAGGACCAAGACCAAGGTTGGGTGAGGTCAAGGCAGGGGCAGGGACAGGGCAGGGGCAGAAGAGGACAGGAGCAAGGTACAAGGGTAGGACAGGGAGAGGGCAGAGGCAGGAGAGAGAGAAAGCAGAGTCATCCTTCCTTAAAACTAGAAAATCACTATGATTGTGGTGTTGAGCAGTGCTGGTTCTACCCTGTCCCCTGGGCCCCTTCTCTACTCCTCTCTTGATGCTACTGGGCAATAACTACTACAGAGTCAGACCCTTCCCACACCTGACCTGCATTCACAGCCTTGTAGCTAGAAGTTTAGGAGGACTGTGAAGCAGGTGGCAAGGTAAAAATAATAGTAACCACTTAAAACGAACCAGTTGCTATTGAGTTAAGTTCAACCCACGGTGATCCCATGTGTTAGAGTAGGCTTTTCTGTGGCTGTTTTTTTAGAAATAGATTGCCGGAGCTTTTTCCCTGAATAAATTTATTAAAGTTTATCACATACATATGTAATTTCTAATCCTACCCCAATCCTGCAATGTAGACAGATGTTTGAGTTAGGGAGATGCTCGGCTGCTATAGAAAAGGTGCCATTTATCAGTGGATTAAACAAGACAGTTCTCTCTAAAGGCAGGCAGTGCAGGATGGGGTGGAGGAGGTTCCATCATTTTCAACGTGTCTTCAAATGGTTAGATTCAAATGGCTGCTCTAGTTTCCACTATCATAATTCCAATCAGTAGGAAGGAGAAAATCTGCCTCTTCCTTTTAAGGGCACACTCAAAAGTTGCAAACTACATTGCTACTGAAATCTGATTTCACAGATAGTCACATGGCTTTACTATCTGTAAAGGAAGCTGGGTAATATAATCTTTCATTCAGCTAAAATTGTAGGGATTTACTAGCAGAGGAAGAAGGGAAAAATAGCTATTGCTCTACTAGAGCCCCCTGTCTGACTACCCCAGACAAAGAACACATTCACCACCCCTCCAAGGGAGGGAAGACAAAGTTCCATCTGGGGACAGCACCCAGGTCAGAATCCAGGATTTCTGAGGGGTGAGCAGTCATTTCTACCAGGTCTGAATGGGATTCTTCATGGTCTGGTGAGCTAAAAATTAAAAGGCAGGAAATATGCCCTTCCACTCTTAATAACAGGAGTGGGAATTGGACAAGTCCAATTAAAACATCCACTCAGGACAGGAATGAATGGCAAACACCCAGCACTCACTGGACTTTTTTACTAAAGCCAGCTGGGCATGAATTGCAAAGCCTTTTCCTGGCTGTGGAGTAAGTTCTTACTCAGAGCATCTGGCCCTCCCGGTTCTGTTCTCTGGGGAGATCTCCCCTTTGCATTCTCCTGTATGGCCTCTGGCTTTGCCTCCTGGGAAGTTATTCCTTATCCAATATCCTTGTGGCCACATTGGAGAACCTGTCCTTCCTGTGGACCCTGAAGTTTTCATACCCTCTTCCTGATGATACAGACTTGAGGGGTTGCGGGCATTTCGGGTGTCAAGCCAAGTTTTGCTGATCAGGTTCATGGTTTCTTTGTTAATACAATGCCCTTAAATTCTGATCGGATTCGTGTTTGAGTAACCATAGTCAACAGCTTTGTGTAAACATCAATATTATGCTTGAATACACTGGACTTGATGTTCTTGCTAGTCTCCTCTCTCTCAAACTGTTGGTGGTTATCTTGAGGCCATGGAAGAAAACATGCTTGCCTGTGAAGAGAATGCCCTTCTTCCAATTTCTGCTCAAAAGCATGTGCTTGAGAAAGGCTTGAGACCACAAGTGCAGCCCCTGCTAAGGCTACCTCTTCGGAACTACTTCCTCCATCAAGCCTGGGTACACCTCTTGAAGGACTTTGCTAGTAGCAGCCGAAAACAGCTAACACATACCAACAATCTGAGTTCTTCCAGCAGTATTTCTGAGTTACACACCCTGTCAGCATATAATCGACATTCCAAGGCATTGCAAATGTCAGAGTTACCGTATGTCTTGCTATAACATAACACGGTCATCAGCTTACCAGCTTGTAGTGTTTGTTCTTGCTATCTTCTGCCCAATCTGTAAATCACTTACTTTAGGATTTAAAAGGAGCTCCGGTAGCATAGTGCCTAAAGCACTTGACTGCTCACCAGAAGGCTGGCGGTTCAAACCCACCAGCCACTCCTCAGAAAGAAGGTTGGACAATCCTACTTCTGTAGTGATACTGCCTTGGAAACCCAAGGAGGAGATCCCAAATTCTGTATTAGTTTGGAAATATGTCTGGTTGCTGTAACAAAACCTGATTTAAGAATGGCTTAAACAAGAAGGTTTATTTCTCTTTCACATAATAGTCCGTACATACTCTCCACAAACCTCTTCCATCTTGGACACAGGTGGCTGAGCTAGCTCCTGCCATCACATGAGCATTCCAGACAGCAGAAGAGGCAAAGGAAAAGGGGGACTCATGCCTCTTTCAAGTTCTGACCTGGAAGTGTCACTTATGACACTTCCACTCACATCTCACTGGCCAGAATTTAGTTATGAGAGCATATTTAGTTGCAAGAAAGGCTGGGAATCTAAGTTTTTATTACGGGCAGCCATGTCAGCTAAAATTCAGGTGATTGTATTTGGTTATTACACTACTAAAGGCAGAAGAAAAAAATAGATATGGAGGCAGGAGGCAACTGGCAGTCTCTTCTGCAGACAGTTTTTATCTGCATTTTACATACATGGAAACAGGCTCAGAGAAAATAAAACAAAACTCACTGCTATCAAGTTAATGCTGACTTACAGTGACTTCCATTGGGTTTCCAAGGCTGTAAATCTTTATGGAAAGCAGACTGCCTCATCTTTTTTCTGAAGAGTGGCTGGTGAGTTTGAACCACAGACCTTTTGGTTAGCAACCAAATGCCTTAACCACTGCACCACCAGAGCTCCTTCAGAGAAAGTACGCAACACTTTTCAAGATCATATGGCAAATCAATGGCAGAGCATGAATTTTAATCAGATCCATATGCACCACAAATTCACAGGCTTTCTATGACATCCAGTGGACATGTTCCAGTTATCAAGGTGCCCACAGTGGAATAGGGAATAAAAGACATTCATAGATGAAGTTGTTGTATAAATGCCAACACAGCCTGCACTGAGTGTGTACACAGGACTATAAGGAGATCAATTTAGTACAAGTGGGTAACCAGGAAGACTTTCTGGATGAGGGGGCCCTGCAGGGTAGACATGTCTGAGGTGGAGGGAGAAGGGAGTGTTCCAGGAGAAGGCAGTACAGTTGGTTCTGTATCTGCCTTGGCTATAAAAGCTGTCTGCAGCATAATGGGGTGGGGCAAGGACCTAGGGTGCTTTCCATGTCCACTGTATTGCATATCTCCAAGGATGGTCCAGTTGATCTTTATACCACCTGAGGTGCCCCCATTAGTAGTACCTCAGAAATTCCATCATCTGGGACCAGACAGGGATCTCCAGAGGGCTAAATGAGGAAGTGGGATGCGGGCTGCACTCACCCCCTGTATTATCCAAAACACATATGAAAGGCAAAGTCCTTCCATGCCCACAGACAGCACAAGTGTTTTGAGGGGTCATGGGAAATGTGTTCATTCAGTTCAGCAAGAAATCCATGAATTCAGTCCTCAGTGAGATGGGGATGAAAGAGGCTAGAAGAAGGTGAGGAAGGGAGGGGCAGGGAGAGGGGAGCGGGAGCAGCTGGGTCGGCATTCCTGATTTGGAAGTTGACTCAGGCCCCAGGAATGCTAAGGAGGGGCGGCGGGAGAGGGGCAGCCACAGAGCCGGGCTGGGATCCTGCTGGCTCCAGGAGTTGTATGTACAACACACACAGCAAGTGGGATTGCTGGGCTCCTGCACAACCGGGCATACCTCCAACCACAGGTAGGAACAGGTGTCTCACCCCGCGGAGTACAAGCCCTGAGCCCTCAAGGCCACCCTACACCTTCAAGGTGATTCCCAACTCTCCACCTGCCGGAACCATCCCCACTCCAGCCCCTTCTCCAGAGAGAGGGATAGACTCCTGGGACTCAAATGGGTACTTCTAGACAGATTTTTGGCTGCTCTCCCGGGACCACCCAAAAGTCCTTGCCCTATCTCTGGCCTCTGAGTAAGCAGTGTGACCTTTCTAACTCCAGTACCACCTCACCCAATGGAGTTTGTACAAGAAGAAAATCAGGCCCAATCTACCTCCATTTTCCCTCCTTTTGTGTCTGACAAAGATGACAGAGGCCCTCAGAGTAGGAATGTGGGACTTTGAGGCCCTCCTTCTCCTAGCCCTGTCCCCCACAGTACCCCAAGGGCCTCCCCCAGGCAGTGTCTGGCCTAGCCTATCCTCAGAGACCCAGGAGGCAGCCTAAGGGTCAGGCACCAAGCTCCGCTGGTGAGCCCCTTCCTCCCTACCCACTCCCAGGCGACTGGGCTAGAGCAGCTGAGCGGATGGACCCCTCCTTCCTGCAGTCTGACACCCAATCAAAGGGAAACCGATCAGGGAAGGCAGGATGCCAGGGGCTAGGCCCAGAATAGTCCTGCCCGGGCCGCAGTGTCTCACACTCACTCTCCTCTGTGGTGGGTTGGGGCTGGCGGCATGGAGCAGAGCTGTAGTAAGCACTGCGTAGGTTACAGGGGTCCCAGGGCAGCGGGAGCTGGGGCAGCTGGAGCAGTGGATGAGTGCACATCAAGCTAGAGAGAGAGAGAGAGAGAGAGAGAGTTCAGTCTGGATTGTCTCTGTGTATGAGAGCATGTGAATGCTCTGTGTATTTGGTGTGTGTGTGAGTATATGCGGTCCTGTGTGTGTCTGGGAGTGGTTGGATATGTGTGCCATTGTGAGTGTATAAGCTTTTGTGTGTGGCTATGTATGTGTTTATGTGTGTGTTTGTGTAGGGGTGTGTATATGGGGGGTGTCTGTGTATCTATATGGGTGTGTATCTATGTATCTATATGCATGAGTGTATGTGTCTGAATATATGTATACGAGTGTGTGTGTGTATGTGTGTGTGTGGTGGAGAGGATCTATGGTTCAAGAACTTAAGGTGTTTTCCCCACCCTATCAGACCTTCTCCCCACAGACCCCATCCTGGAGCAGCCTTGGGGAGCCTGAGCATCGAGGTAGGTGGGCTTGCCCCTCTCCCAGTGATCCTAACCTCTTCCCCACACCCTTTGTACTCCACCTCTCTGGGACCCCAATTGCCCCCCTCCCACTAGCCTGGATTTTGTTTTCCTCTCCTTTGCCTTTTTTCCTCCCTATCTCCTTTTCATCCTTTTCCCAGTTGTTGCTTCTCTCACTGCCGCTTTCCTTTTTCCAAAAGAAGGAGGGGGAATCTGGAGTCTGAAGACTTGGACCCCAATCCTGACTTCACCACTTACTAGCTGTGTGACTTGTAGCAAATTGCTTAACCTCTCTGAACTTTAAGTCCCTCACTAGTAAAATAGCAATGATAATAATGTCTCCCTTATAGGGCTGCTATGAGGTTTGAATGAGAAATATGTTGGAGAAAAGCCTTTTAGAGGGTTGCAAATATCAAATGTTATTACCAATAACATTTTATTGATTTGGTTGTGTCATTCCCTATCTACCAAATGGGCCTCATTCTCCCTTCCAGAAATGAGTTTCCTAGAGCAAGGAGATAGCGCCTCATGGCCATCACCGACCATGACCACCAAGTCAGAAAGAACCTGTGGGAAATGGGGGGCCAAGGCCTCGACAGGGACAAGGCAGGACGCTGTGGAGGAAGGGGAGCCACCAGTCCTGGGGGAAGGTGAGGTCATGGCCAGCTTTGGGGATGTGGGAGTGGTAGTCATGGGAAGTTGCAAGTTTGGGGCTGGGCTGTGTCCTGGGTCTGCCATAATGTATGACCCAAACTTCATCTTGTAGCCTCAATCTACCCAGGTGCCCAGCATGGTCAACTCAGAAAGACAGCATAAAGCCACTACCTTGTGTGATTCTGAGCCTCGGCTTTCTCAACTGCAAAATGGGGGCTGCAGGCCAGGCTTCCCAAGTGTTTTGGAAGATGGAGTTATTATCTTTCCTCCCCTTCCCACAGGTCCCCAGTCCAGGGCAGCTGCTGAGTCCACTGGGCTAGAGGCCACATTCCCCAAGGCCACACCCTTGGCTCAAGCTGCTCCCTCGCCCTGGGCAGGCACCCCACCAACAGAGTGCGACCTCCTGCACCCTGCCTGTGCCATCTCAGCTGCGAGCTCCAGCACGGATGATCTGGAGCTGGGCATAGAGTTCCCAGTCACAGCAGGCTGGGGGTATGAGCTTGAAGGCCTGGTGGAAGAGAGGCCTGCCCTGTGCCCATCCCCCAAGGCCCCACTGCTCAAGCTGAGCTGGGATGATGAGCTGCTGAAGCCTGGGGCCCAGGTCTACATGCACTTCATGCAGGAGCACACCTGCTATGATGCCATGGCAACCAGCTCCAAGCTGGTCATCTTTGACACCATGCTGGAGGTGAGACACACCTCTGTCCCACCAAGCTCAGTCTCCATCCTCACAGCACTACCACTACCCCTGCCATGTCCCCTGCACGCCCCCTTCAAGGGTTCCTTAGCTCAATGGAGACTGGTGGGTGGAGGGAGGGCTTCTGCTTTCTTCGGACACCCCCGCTCGTCATCCCACCATTGTCACCCATGCACCAACATTGCATTAGGGATACGAATGTGTTTTCCCTACCTGTTTCAGAGCACTGTGGCACAACCCACTGTAAGTGGGAACATTTACAGACAGAGAAGCATGTGTAAGATACTGCAGAACCACTCAGGACAAGGAGTAGGAGACTCTTGGTAACAGAAAAATAGGATGAGCTGTGGTCCCTCCTTTTCTACTCAACCAAACTATAAAATGTCTACGATTCTAGTCTTATCATCATTACAGTAGAGATGTATTTCCCCAAAATATATATATATATGCACATTGTGGAATGTGATTCTTGTGATACATGAACATATATTTTTATTTCAGTAGTTTCACATTTATTTTAAGGTGTATTAAAAAAATACAAGCAGCACATTGCTTATTATTGCTTAGGATGAGGCTCAAAATGAGTGAACTTAAAGTTTACTTAGAGAAAAAATATGTAAATGTTATATAAATTGTACCTTTAGGACTTAGATTAGTGAAAATTACAAAGACCATGCACACATGGCTTATAAGTGGGAATACTGAGTTAGTTTCCATATGCTGGTGTGGTTGGTCACAAGCAATCATGCCTTCATTGTCCAATGTGCCTGACATTGATCATTTTTAGTGTGCTGTGACATGAGAAAGGGAAGCAAGCTTCCATAGAGGATGGCCTGGAAGAAAGTCCCATGGAGGGATCTTGGGGAGGACAGAGGAGACAGCGGGGAGATGTGACAGTGAGAGGAGGAGGAGGACCTATTCAAGACTCACCTCCTGACTACTCCCCCTTCCTTCTCAGATCAAGAAGGCCTTCTTTGCCCTAGTGGCCAATGGTGTGCGGGCAGCACCTCTATGGGACAGCAAAAAGCAAAGCTTTGTGGGTGAGTGGGGGGCCAGGGAGGTGGAGTGATTGGGGAACAGGAAGGAGGGAACTGTATAACTTGAACAGAGCCTCAGGCTGAGCCAAGCTGGAGACAGTGTGGCGGAAGCCCCTTCCAGGTCTTGGGGTGGCTAGCTGGGAGATGACAGGGGCTCAATCTCACCATCTGTGGCAGAATTGTGAGTAGATGATCCCTTCCACTGGGAGAGAAAAGAATAGGAGAATAGAAAAGGGGAAAGGAAGAAGGAAAGCAATTAGAGGGGGAGACACAGAATAGAGAACTCCATTTCTCAGACTCCAAGGCTGACTCTCCTCTTTTCAGAATCTCCACTATTATATCAGCATTAGGGCAAGGGCGAGAGGGACAGGTCCTGACTCCTCAAACTGCCTTCCTCCAAAAGGTACCAGGCTGACCTTCCTCCCTCCCCTCCCATCCTCACAGGGATGCTGACCATCACAGACTTCATCTTGGTGCTACACCGCTACTACAGGTCCCCCCTGGTGAGGATGGGCTAGGAGTCCTGAGGCACCCAGATGGGCTGGGCAGAGGGGAGTCTTCTGCAACCTGGGGTCTGGGGCTCATGTCTGACTTCCCGGGGCGCCTGTCCATGTCTCTAGGTCCAGATCTATGAGATCGAAGAACATAAGATTGAGACCTGGAGGGGTGAGCCTGAAAGAGGGGCTTTAGGAGCCCCATGAGGGGCTGAAGGTGCTTGGGTGAGGGTAGGGCCAAGGACCCAGGTGGAAGAAAAGCGGTTGGGATTTCCTGAAGGGAGCTGGGAAGGGTGACAGGGGGCCTGAGGGAAGGAGAGGAGTGTGGGGCACAGAGTGAGGAGGGCTGAGGGTGGAGGTGGGAGGAAATGAGTGGGGTGGGCAGCTCCCCAGGCTTGACTCCAGCTTTTCCTGCAGAAATCTATCTGCAAGGCTTCTTCAAGCCTCTTGTCTCCATCTCTCCCAATGACAGGTAAGACCCCTGACCCCACCCCGGCCCCTTCTTGCCCTGCACAATGTCCTTCCCCAGCCCTACTCACTTCTGAACTCACCTCATCCTAGGGGCAAACAAGGTGAGTTGGCGCCCTGTCTTCTTCTTTAGGGGAGGGATGGAGATGTCTTTTCCCCCCCAACTGCCCCCGCACTCACTGCCCCACATCCCACAGTCTATTTGAAGCCGTCTACACCCTCATCAAGAACCGGATCCATCGCTTGCCTGTCCTGGACCCAGTTTCAGGCAACGTGCTCCACATCCTCACCCACAAACGGTTGCTGAAGTTCCTGCACATCTTTGTGAGTCCGGCGGGGCACAAGAGGGAAGCACACCGGGAGGCAGCCTAAGTTGGGGACTGGGGAGAGCAGAGCCCACTGGGAGCACTCAAGCCCTGATCACCACCTCCTCCCAACTCCACCCAGGGCTCCCTGCTGCCCCAGCCCTCCTTCCTGTCCCGCACCATCCAAGATTTGGGCATTGGCACATTCCGAGACTTGGCTGTGGTCCTGGAAACGGCCCCGCTCCTGACTGCACTGGACATCTTTGTGGACCGGCGTGTGTCTGCACTGCCTGTGGTCAATGAGTCTGGTACTGCAAGCAGAATGCACCCCAAACCAGGGTGTCTGGCTAGGGCCGGGGTGAGGAAGGGACTGGTGGGGAGAACATGGATGGAGCTGTGGAGTTTATGGACCTAATGGCATCAGCCTGGAGGTTCAGGGTCTAGTGGAAGGAGATGAAGTGAGGCAATGGTTTAACTCTGGGCTGCTAACCCAATGGTACGCAGTTCAATTTATCAGTGGCTATGCAGAAAACCTGACCTGGCAATCTGTTCCCATAAAGATTAAACCAAAACCAAACTCACTCTCGTCAAGTCCATTCTGACTCATAGCGACCCCTCCTTGGGTATCCGAGGCAGTATCTCTACGGAAGTAGATTGCCCAGTCTTCCTTCTGAGGAGTGGCTGTCAGGTTTGAACAACCAACCTTCTGGTTAGCAGTCAAGTGCCTTAGACACTTTACCACGTGAGTTCCTCCCATAAAGATTACAGGCTAGGAAACACTATGGGGGCAGTTCTACTCCATCCTATGGAGTCTCTATGAGTCAAAATCCACTTGATGACAAAATGACTATCCATATATTTTTTGTATGATTGGTTTGTTGGGGTTTTTGTCCCTTAATTCTCTTTTAATCTAGAATAGTACCCTCACGAAAAACAAAAACAAACAAAGAGAAAAACAACAACTAAACTCACTGCTGGGAAGTCGGTTCCATTCTTAGGGACCCCTCCTTAGGTTTCTGAGGTGGTATCTCTACGGAAGTAGATTGCTCAGTCTTCCCCCCACATACACCCCTAAATTTTCATGACATTGACAAGTTGAAAAGGCTGGGTCACTTGTCCTAGAGACTGTCCCCCTCCAGGATTTGTCTGTTTGATTTCTAGGGTTGGTCTTTACCTTGTTACTCTATCTCTGTGTTTCCTGTGAGTGGGAAATTAGATCAAAAGAGGATCAGATTCAGGTTACATATTGGGAACTAGAATATTTCACAGGTGACATGCCATAGTGCATCATGTCAGGAAGCACAATGTCAGGTTGCCTTACTCTCTGTGGTGACAAATTTGATTCAGACATAGAGACTGGCAGCCTCATGCCTCCATTATAAAGCCACAGACCTTGGAGGGGCTTGTGGAGGAGCTGAGTCCAAAAGCCTGATCAGGTCCTGCTCACAGCATCCTGGTTCTGATCTGAGCCTCTTTCCCCTCTGTTTCTCACCCCCTCCCACACACAGGTCAGGTCGTGGGCCTCTATTCCCGATTTGATGTGATTGTAAGTGTTTGTGGGGAATGGAGGGGAGGTGGGGGTGCCACAGGGAGCTGCAAGTGGGAGGATCGATTGAGGTATCTGTAGGCTAGGGCAATCTTGGTGAGTGAAGAGGTGATATTGTGGGCCTAGAGCCTGGGTCGGGGAGGGACTAAAAATGGCACGTTTCTCCTCGTTCTAGCACCTGGCTGCCCAGAAAACCTACAACCACCTAGACATGAGTGTGGGAGAAGCCCTGAGGCAGAGAACACTGTGTCTGGAGGGAGTCCTTTCCTGCCAGCCCCACGAGAGCCTGAGGGAAATCATCGACAGGATTGCCCGGGAGCAGGTACCCATAGAGATACCCCTCCATACAGACCACCAACACACATGGCCCAGTCCCACTCTGGCCATCCCTATGTATCAGACACCTACCCTGTCTCCTCATTTCATGGTCAAGCTCTTGGTGTCCATACTAGTCTGCAACTTGTCCTGTCTATGAACTCTGGCCATCCCTATGTATCAGACACCTACCCTGTCTCCTCATTTCATGGTCAAGCTCTTGGTGTCCATACTAGTCTGCAACTTGTCCTGTCTATGAGGACAAGGGCCTCAGACAGCTGATCTTCTCCAGGGTGGTCCCTAACTGGTTCCTGGGAGAGTATATACTCTCTTGCTCCCTCAGTTATATCAAATTGTCTGCCATTTGTTTGTTTGTTTTTAATATTTTATTTTTGGTGAAAATATACACAGCAAAACCCACTCTCATCCAACAGTTTCCAGACATAAGGCTCAGTGACATTGGTTACATGCTTCACATCATGTCAACATTCTCATTATTTCTATTCTGGTTCTTTCATTCCCTTTGACTTAAACTCCCTGCCCTCCAGCCTTCTCATTTATGCTTTTAAAATAGCCGTTATCCACTTGGTCTTATATAATTAAAAAGAAAAGAACACAGTACTCAAAGGTGATAAGTCTTCGCAGATTCTTGGTGCCAACCCCCTTAACTGTCATAGTCCCATGGCTCTGCCCCCTAACTGACTCCCTGTGGACCCACAGGTACACCGGCTGGTGCTAGTGAATGAGACCCAGCATCTCCTGGGGGTGATCTCCCTCTCTGACATCCTGCAGGCGCTGGTGCTCAGCCCTGCTGGCATTGATGCCCTCGGTGCCTAAGACTATCCGAATCCCCACTCCGGGCCATCTTGCACACCTGGAAGTCAATGAAAGGAATTGGGGGGCTCTGACTGCAGCTTCTCCCCACCCCCATTTGATGGTTCAGCTCTGGTTCAGGTAGGCTGTGTCCAGGGCCATTGGCCTCAGCACCCAGCCCCTTGGTGAGTAGCCCCTTACAACTATAAATGTAAGGACTCACTAAGGTCCTAAGAGCCCTACAGGCCACCACTTGTCACATTCTGAACTAAGGTCATGGAGGCCCTCCTAAGAGAGGTGGACAGAAGCTGAGGTAAAAGTAAGGGCAACTGTGTGCTTTCAGATAATTCAGGAAGATTTACTTGCTCTCTCACAATTCAATTCTCATCTGCTTGGAATTCCATTGGAATAAAGCAAGTTAATAAATCTTTGTTGAATGGAATTTCCATTCTCAGTTAGAACTAAGGCTTAAAACAAAAGTACTCCAGGGCAGGTCGGCAGGGGGTGTGGTGGGGGGGCGGGCTTGTATCTAAATGCTCATCTCAGTAAATTCTACAGGAGCTCAGACTTTTTCCTCCTGGTGGCATATTCACTAGGGTTGTGGAAACGGGGGAGGGGGGGGCATAAATTCTACCTACTTGGCAGTGGATGGCAAGATCGAGGTTCCCCTGCTGAACGGGCAACTTCCTCTCCCCACTCAGTCACAATCTTCCCTTCTCTTTTCCTCACAGGCTTCTCCAGCCCTCCCCAATTGCCCATGCCCTGTCTATGCACTCAGAAGCCCTTGGGAATGCCCAGTGCATCATGGGATGATGACACTAAAGAAAACAGCTGAATCAAGCCTGGAGGCCCTTGAACCAGGGGCACTGGGATTACCTCTGGGCCATCTTTGTTCCATGCCCACTCACAATCCCTTTCCATTCACCTAGGCTGTGACTGGCCTCAGTGAGGCAGTGAGCCCGAGCTCACAGATTTAGTCAGGGGCTCTGAATTCCTCGACTTCTGGCCCCAGATCCTGGAGGTCCCAGTTGTCTTACCCCATGGAACTCTGACCTTACTGGTTCCTCACAACTTTGACCACTTCTCTCTTGCTCTCCTGGCATTGTTCTCTCAGGGCTGTCAGGGGTCACCATGGAACTTCCAAACCAGTTATTATAGAGCTGCCTGTTGAGGTGGGGTCCTCCCCCTATTCTTAGCCAAAAAACTCTTTGGCTTTCACCATCAAACAAGGTTCTTGATTCCCAGTAATGACCTTTTATTTCAGTATGTTGGATCTCTGTGAATGAACAATCAAAAAAGAAAAACAAACAAACAAACATTAACTTAGATTTTATATAGCATTTAGGAAATGCTACAGTCATTTGACCCGAACTTGGGGCAAGATCCCTGTGCTTTCTGAATTCAAAGGCAAGAAGGAAAATCTATAATTGACAAACATTGCAATGGAACAGTTGTTGTTGTTGTTGTTATGTACCGTCGAGTCAGCCCTGACTCATAGCGACCCCTCCTTGGGTTTCCGAGGCAGTATCACTACGGAAGTAGGATTGCCCAACCTTCCTTCCGAGGAGTGGCCGGTGGGTTTGAACCACCAGCCTTCTGGTTAGCAGTCAAGTGCCTTAGCCACTATGCTACCAGAGCTCCCAATGGAACAGTGGGAACAGTTTATTTTGCACGTATAGTGTTATTTCACCCAAATAACGTTTTCATCTTTTGTTTATAACAAAACCATAGAGGAAATACTAATTGTAGTTACTTATATAATAGGTTGGCACGGAACTGGCCAGTGTTTCATTCTGTTGTACATAGGGTTGCTATCAGTTGGAACCTATTCAACAGCAACTACACATTGTAGGTGGAATCCCTGGGAAATGCACATGGTTGACACTCTTAACTGCTCAGTTGGAGGTTTGAGTCCACCCAGAGACACCGTGGAAGAAAGGCCTGGTGATTTGCCTTCTCAAATAATCAACCACTGAAATCTCTACGGAGTACAGTTCTGCTCTGATGCACATTGGGTCTCCATGAGTCAGAGTAGACTCAATGGCAACTAGAATATGACAAGTACAACTCAGTTCACAAATACTAATCTATAAAACATGCAACTTTATTTTCTAAAACTGAATATAATTTTGTTATGAACCCCATTTCAGCAGGTGGTAGAAATTAATCTTAGTCAATGTGGGGTCCTCTCACCTTTTCTTTGGGTTAAGTTTGGGAGAGAGGGGAGGCTTTAGGTAGTATAAGCCTTTGTTTCTCATTCATCATCATCTATCCACTCGTGCCAGCCTCTGCTAAGCCACCCTCATTCTCATCTAGCTGTCAGTTGGCCGTCATTGTTACATATGGTCACTACCTACTTTTGAGGCATCCTAACTCTTAGCCCTGTACCTCTCTGGACTTCAGGAAGCCCTGGGGCTGTCCCAGGCCTATCTGCTAAGAGTATAGCAAATGTCCTTTTCCAGTCAGGGGTCCTGCTGTTTTCCCAGACTCTAACAAGGAAATGTGGGTCCCAGAGCTTCTCTCCCACCATAATTTCCCAGCCTATGTGGGGTATCTGTCATGTTCAGTCCTCTTCTCAGGGACCCCAGCAATATCTACACTCTCTTTGCTTCCCTAACCCCTCACCGGCCTATGGAATCTTTACCCAGTGTTTTCTAGGGGATGCAAATGATTAACACATTCAGCTGCTAATTGAAAGGTTGGAAGTTAGGGTCCACCAAGAGGCACCTTGGAAGAACAGCCTGGTGATCTACTTCTGAAAACCCTGTGGAGAATCATTCTACTCTGACACACATGGGATCACCATGCGTTGGAATTGACTTGGCATCAACTGGTGGATTTGTTCTTTGACCTATCATATATTCTTTCACTGTATGTATCCTAAGTTTTTGCCACCCACCTTAAGGGTTACTGAGAAAACCAAACCCACTGCCATTGAGTTGATTCCAAGTCATAGCAACCCCCATTGGGTTTCCAAGGCTGTAAATCTTTATGGAAGTAGATTGCCTCATCTTCCTCCCACGGAGCAGCTGGTGGGTTTGAACTGCTGACCTTCTGGTTAGCAGCCAAATGCCTTATGCCCTGCAGCAGTGGTGCTCCTTACCTTAAGGGTTAGGATTTTGAAATTTAAAAGCCAAGAATCACTTTGTGCTATGTCACCCCACCCCTATAGCAATGGACACTGCAGGCCTAGGTGTCCAGTGGAGGGAGGAAAGGCTTATATTTAAAATATTATCCCATCACATTTACCTCACAGAGTAATGAAATGGACACATTCGTGCTTGGTTGGTGTCATGGATTGAATTATGTCCCCCCAAAATATGTGTTAACTTGGCTAGGTCATGATTCTCAGTATTATGTAATTATTCTCCATTTTGTGATCGGATGTAATGATCCTACATGTTATAAATCCTAACCTCTATGAAGTTAATGAGGCAAGATTAGAAGCAGTTATGTTAATGAGGCAAGACACAATCTATAGGATTAGGTGGCATCTTCAGTCAATCTCTTTTGAGATAGAAAACAGATTAAACAAGTGAGCAAGGATCATGGGACCTCAGTACCACTAAGAAAGAAGAACCTGGAGTGGAGCATGTCCTTGGGACCCAGGGTCCCTGAGCTGAGAACTTCCTAGACTCAGGGAAGAATGATATCAAGACACATGGAGATCTCCAAGGGATGCCAGGCCTACAGATGGAGACAAGGATGTTCCTCCAGAGCAGACAGAAAGAGAAAGTCTGCCCCTAGAGCTGGCGCCCTGAATCGAACTTCTAGCCTCCTAAACTGTGAGAGAATAAACTTTTGTTTGTTAAGGCCATCTGCTTGTGGTATTTCTGTTACAGCAGTCCTAGCTAACTAAGTCAGTCAGGCAGTAAATGAAGGGTTTTTTCTGACTGGACATCAGGTTCTGTCTCCAGTTTTGCTGTAACCTATGGGTCAGTGCTAGCTCTGCTCCAGTCCTAACTAGGGAAGATCCCAGGTCTTAGGCTGGAGTGGGAGGATGGCATGAGTGATTGGAGGGCCTGGGCTGAGGGAGCATCTCTTAAGGGACAGTGTCCTTGGGGAGCCTAGGGAAAGTATTACTGGGTCAGTCCTTTGAGGCTGTGCCCACCCCAGGTTACTCTGCAAGAGAAGGCTTTCAGAGGTAATAGTCCAGACTTTAGGTGGAAAAGGCAGGCTGAGCAAGGTACTCTTCTCCCTCTCATCCCCTTGCCCCCTCCTGAAAGAAGACAGGCTTCCACTCTTCTGAGCCCACCAATCAGAGGACCCAACAGGTTTCTCCCCCCACACCCCTCCTCCTTGGGCCTTCCCTGCCTTAGGCCCCCTTCTGATCACAGCCCAGCCCTCTGCTTCTAGCCCAGCCCTTTCAGCCATCAGAGCTGCTGGAAGAGGGGCAAAGAGTTGCCATGTTGCCATGCTGGCTGCAACTGCTTGCCCCAGGTGAGAATGAAAGAAGTGCCCCTGTGTGAAGCCTACCTTGTTGGCCTCTCTGTTCATGTGTATGATCTCAGGGCTGACCAGGTTTTCCAGGCATTGTTGTTTCTATGCCCCCAACTCCTCCCCGCATCTCCAAGGCCCTTCTGAGGTGGTATGGAGTCTGTGATGGACCCCTATAGCTTTCCCATCTCTCTTCTTACTCAGTCCTAGATTGTGCATCAGAGTCACCTGGGAAGCTTTATAAAATGTAGATTCCAGGGCTCCATTCCTAGAGACACTAAATTTCTGTTTTTTGTGTGGAACCTGGGCAACTGTTTTTTTTCTGTAAAACTTATTGACTTATTAGTCGTGTGATAAAGATGAGAACATGCTGAGAAACCAGTATGCCTCATTCTCATAATTTAAAATTATTTGCTAAGTCATTGGGTCTATTCTTTATTATGACTAAGATCTACAAAAAATGACACAATATGGAAGATATTTGTTAATATTATCACTCTTCTTCTCCCAAACATCCTTAAGTATAGAAGAATTCAGAACAACATCACGTATGCCTATTCCATGATGACAATGATCAAAGATTTATTCTGACACTCATATTAAAACTGGAATCATAAATAATAACCTAGAAATAAACTCCAAGTGTTTATAAATTACCAAGTAGTAGTTTCCTAGTAAAGGAGCTCTGCTGAGGTATTTGGCTGCTAACTAAAAGGTCAGTTGTTTGAACCCAGCAGCCACTTTGTGGAAAAAAAAGATGAGTTAGACTGTTTCTGTAAAGATTTAGAGCCGTGGAAACCCAATGGGGGTGACTATGAGTCGGAATCAACTCAATGACAGCGAGTTTGGTTTTTCTGGAGTTTTCTAGTGCTTGTGCAGTGGGAATGTGACCTTAAACAATGGAAATTTATTTGCTCACCATTCAGGAGGCAAGAAGTCTGAGTTCAGAGCTCAGCTCTAGGAGAAGTTTCCCTCTTTTTTGGCTGGGAGGAGGGGGAAGAACTTGTCTTAGCTCTTGTAGCCCGGACATTCCTCAATCCCTTCATGTGCAATCTTCATGTGGCATCATTTCCACCCCCCTCCTGTTTGTGCTAGTTTCTCTGTTTAATCTGCTTTTTCCATAACTCACAAGTGATTACATTTAGGATCCATACAGCCTACAATGTTATGGCCTCATTAACAAAGCAAATAGAACCTATTCCTAAATGGGATTACATCCACAGGTATAGGGTTTAAGATGCCAACATATGTTTAGGAAGCACAGCTCAATCTATAACAAATGCATTAAAAGCTAAACCTTCTGTAGAACATGAGCACGTAGACAGCCAGAGAACATTGGAGACCCTGTCTGTTTCTATTCACTATGGTGCTGCCTAGTGGTTTCAGAAAACAAGCTGTTTTCTTAACATCTTACCCAAAAATATGGATCCTAACTTGGCCAACAAATTTGAATTTGATAGGAATAAGAAGAAAGGCCTGCTTTGCTACATGCACACCCTCTTTAGTGAAAGTTGTATCTGCTGTGTTGAGCCAATGTTACTTTTCTGCAACACCAAAATCAATTATTATTCTCTCTTTATAGAAGCAGGTCAGGATGGGCTGTCAGGGAGCCTCCCTGTGACATCTCTTTCCTATAACTCTTGAGGGCAGCTCAGAGTCCCTGAGACTCGGGACCCTGGAAGAGTGTGCTCACTAGTGGCCGCTGATAAGCTTTGTGCCAGCCCTCCAAACCAGTGATGGTGTTTTTCATCTTTCAGAGAAAGCTGCAAGAGGAGGATGTAATGACATCACACCACTCCTGGGGCTCTTATATGAGCTTGAATACGTCACTGTCAAAGACAGTTGTTTCTTCTTCTTCTTCTTTTTTAGTTTTTATTGTGATTTGAGTGAAAGTTTACAGAACAAATCAGTTTTCCATTCAACAATTCATACATGTTTTGTTTCACTTCATTGGTTGCAATCCCCTCAATGTAACATCACTCATCCCACTCCCTGTGTTTTTTCCTCCCTTTCCTCTTTCTTTCCTAATCCTTCTTGCCTTCTTTACTTGGCCTTGGGCAAATGTTGCCCTTTGGATCTGGAATAGTTGATTTTCTAGGAGTGCATACCTGTATGGTGTTATTGTTCACCTGGTGTACTTGTTCATTGTTTGGCTGAAACTTGAGCCACGGGGTTTAGTTCAGTTCCAGGTTCAAAGGGTGACTTAGGGCTTTGGTCTTAAGGACCCCGCCAGTCTCTATCTGACCAGTAAGCCTGGTCTTTTTTTTATGATTTTGAGTTTTGTTCCCCCATTTTTTTCTCCCACTCTATCCAGACATTTTTAATGTGATCCTTTCAGAGTGATCAGTAGTCACAGCTGGGCACCCATTTAGATTTTCTAGTCTCAGGGTCGTGGCAGCTGAGGTTCATGTGGTCCATTAGTCCTTTGGACAAATTATGTCTGTGTGCTTTTGTCTTCACTCTTCTTTGCTCCAGATATGGAGGAACCAATTGTTGCACTTTAAATGGCTGCTTATAAGTTCTTCAGACCCCAATCACTACTCATCAAAGTAGGATGTAGAACATTTTCTTTGTGGATTATGTGGTGCTATTTGATCTTAATATGTCCCTCCAAGACTACGGTCCTGAGCCACCAGGCTCCCTCAAGATGTTTGGTTATGGCTAAGAAGTTTTCATAACTTTGCCCCCTGTATGCTCTGCTATATTCATGGATATATTTGCAGCACATGTAAGTGCATATGTAGGAATACCTTGTGTCAAACCTACTCATGGGTATAGTCTCATTCTCCTTCCTACACTTGTTTGCTTTTGTGTCTATCTATGTACACACTTGTAGATTGTTGTTACTACAGGAATGTGTATGTAATTGTGTTTTTCTCTTGTGGTGGTTACATTTGTATATCAACTTGGCTAGGACTGGTTGTGTGGTTGGGCAGCTGGATGTAGTATTCCCCATGAGACTGGTAATCAGCTGCAGGGTGGAATCTACTGTGAGCAGCTGAGTAGCTGCCTTAGGGAATGTGGTCTGCTTCCTGTATATAAGCAGAAGCCTTGGGGAATGGTCTCTAGCTTATGGCATGCTTGGACCCTGCATGTAGCTGTGTAGCTGTGTCATTGTTCAGCAGTCTGCCATGCTCTGCTGACCTGGGACTTAAAATGGACTTGAGTTAAGGGCCTGCCATGTGGTTTGGTAACATCAGGATTGTGCCATTTTATTTGTCGACCTTGAGCTTGTTAGCCTCAGCAGCCAGTAGCTGCCTGAGTGAAGAGATGCCTCTAGCTTTAGTGGGCCGGGAACAAGAGGCAGAGCTGAAGCCCAAGGTCAAAGGGCTTTCACCCAGCCCCTAGAGCCTGGCACTTTGAACTCGGACTTAAAGCCTCCAAACTATGACAGAATAAACTCCTGTTTGTTAAGGCCCTCCCATTTGTGGTATGTTCCTGTTACAGCAGCACTTGGTAACCAGAACACCTCTGTTGCTTTGAACTCTTCTACTCCGCTTGTACTCTTCCCAGTGTCTTTCTTTGCCTCGATCGTGTTTTGCTGATCTCCTTTTATTGTATATAGGAGCTTTGGTGGCGCAGTGCCTAAGGCATTTGACTGCTAACCAGAAGGCTGGTGGTTCAAACTCACCAGCTGCTCCTGGGAAGGAAGGTGGGGCAATCTACTTCTGTAGTGACACTGCCTTGGAAACCCAAGGAGGGGTCGCTATGAGTGAATCCGACTCGACGGCAATTTTTTTTCTTTTAATTGCATATTGCCTTCCTCCTCACCCAAGTTAGTATGTGTCTACCCGCTACACAGTGGTGTACCCTCTCTTCCCTTCCCACTCCTGGTGACCATCAAAGAACGTTTCTTTTTGTGTGAAAACTTTCTTTTTCTTTTTTTTTTGACTTTTTATAATAGTAGTATCATAACGATATTTGTCCTTTTGACCAATTTCACTCAGCATAATGTCCTCCAGGTTCATGCATATTATGAGATGTTTCAAATATTCATTGTTATTCTTTATTGTTGCATAATATTCCACTGGGGAGCTCTGGTAGCATAGTGGCTAAGGCACTTGACTGCTAACCAGAAGGCTGGCGGTTCAAACCCACCAGCCACTCCTCGGAA
>NW_006921589.1:11205027-11225953 GCF_000298275.1 Orycteropus afer afer
ATGAATTTACTTCTGGGTTCTCAGTTCTGTTCCATTGGTCTATGTACCTCTCATCGTACCAGTACCAGGCTGTTCGACTACCATGACTGAGTAGTTGGTTTTGAAATTAAAAAGTGTGAGGCCTCCTGCTTTGTTCTTCCTCTTTAGTAGTACTTTGCTTATCTAGAGTCTCTTTCCTTTCCAAATAAAGTTGTGATTAGTTTTTTCATCTCTTTAAAGAATGGTGATGGAATCTGGATCAGGATTGCATTATATCTGTAATCATTTTGGGTAATATTGATATTTTCAGATTGTTAAGTCTTCCTATCCAAGAGGATGGTGTGTTCTTCCATTTATGTAGATCTATTTTGGTTTCTTATAGTAGTGTTTCCCAGTTTTCTTTGTATAGGTCTTTTGTACCTCTGGTTGGATTTATTCCTAAGTACTTCATCTTTTTGGTGGGTATTGTAAATGATACTGTTTTCCTGATTTCCTTTTCAGAGTTTTCTTGTTAGAGTAAAGGAATCAGACTAGTTTTTGCATGCTGATCTTGTATTGTGCCACTTTGCTGAATCTTTCCATAAGTTCCAGTAATTTTCTTGCTGAGTCTTTGGGATATTCTATAAACAGGATCATACCATCTGCAAATAGGGGTAGTTTGCCTTCTTCTTTGCCAATTGAATGTCTTTTATTTCCCTTTCTTGCCTTATTGCTCTGGCTAGGACTTCTGATAAAATATTGAAGAAGAGTGGTGATAAAGGGCATCCGTGTCTGGTACTTGTGCACAAGGGCAATGCTTCAGTCTCTTCATTGAGACTAATGCAAGTTATTGCTTTTGTATATATGCCTTTTATTATGTTGAGGAATTTCCCTCCTATTCCTATTTTGTTGAGTTTTTTTTTTTTTTTTTAAATCAGGAATGGGTGTTGGATTTTGTCAAATTCCTTTTCTGCATTGATTGATGTGATCATGTGGTTCTTTCCTATGATTTATGTGGTAGATTACATTGATTGTTCTTCTTATGGTGAACCATCCTTGCACACCTGGTATGAATCCCACTTGTTCAGGATGTGTTATTTTTTTGGTATGTTGTTGGATTCAATGGGCTAGGATTTTGTTAAGAGTTTTTGCATCTATGTTCATGAGAGAGCTTGTTCCATAATTTTCTTTCTTTCTTTTTTTGGCAGTGTCTTTGCCTGGCTTTGGTGTCAGAGTTATGTTCTCTTTATAAAATGAATTCAGGAGTATTTCCTCCTTTCCTATATTCTGGAATAATTTGAGTAGAATTGCTGTCAGCTCTTCACTGAATGTTTGGTAAAATTTGTCAGTGAAGCTGTTTACATCAGGATTTTTTTGTTGGGAGTTTTTTTTTTTTTTTTCTAGCACTTGTTCAATTTCTTCTTTTGTTATGGATCTGTTCAAATTTTCTACCTCAGTCTTTGTTCATTTAGGTAGGTAGTGTGTTTCTAGAAATGTATCCATTTCTTCTAAGTTTTCAAATTTGTTGGAGTACAGTTCTTCATAATATTCTGTTATTATCTTTTTTAATTCAGTTGGGTCTTCTGTGATGTTGCCCATTTCATTTCTTATTTGTGTTATTTGCATCTTCTTCTTCTTTTCCTTTGTTAGATTTGTCAGTTGTTTGTCAATTTTATTAATTCTTTCAAAGAACCAACTTCTAGTGTTGTTGATTCTTTCTTTTGTTTTTCTGTTTATTTCTGCTCTAATCTTTTATTAATTTTCTTCTAGTGACTGTAGCTTATTTTGCTGCTCTTTTTCTGACTGTTGGAGATGTTGGGTTAAGGTGCTAATTTTGGTTTTTCCTTCTTTTTTGATGTGTGTGTTTATTGATATAAATTGCCCTCTGAGCACTGTTTTTGCTGTGTCCCCAAAGATTTTGGTATGTTGTGTTTTCATTCTCATTTAATTTTTTATTTCTTCTATTGTTGTTGTTGTTATTTGTCATTGAGTGGATCGGACTCATAGTGACCCCTCCTTGGGTTTCCGAGGCAATATCACTATGGAAGTAGATTGCCCAGTCTTCCTTCCAAGGAGTGGCTGGTGGGTTTGAACTGCCAGCCTTCTGGTTAGCAGTCAAGTGCCTTAGCCTAGTCAGTAGTTTTTAAGGAGAGTGTTATTCAGTTTCCATGTGTTTGATTTTTTCCCTTGGTTTTCCTGTTGTTGATTTCTAATTTTATAGTGTTGTGATCTGAGAAGATGCTTTGCAGTATTTCTATGTTTTCACATTTATTGAGACTTGCTTTGTGACCTAACATATGGTCTATTCTGGAGAACTTTGTGTGTGAGCTGGAAAAGAATGTATATTGCATTGTTGAGGGGTGGAGTGTTCTGTACATATATATGAGGTCAACTTGGTTGATTGTGTTATTTAGTTCTTCTGTGTCTTTGTTGAGTTTCTCTCTGGTTGTTCTGTCCTTCATTGAAAGTAGTACATTAAACTCTCCTGCTGTTATGTGAAATTGTTGATTTCTCTCTTCATTTCTGTTAAAGTTTGACATATGTATTTTGGGGCTCCTTCATAAGGAGCTCTGGTGGTGTAGTGCCTAAGGCATTTGACTGCTAACCAGAAGGTTGATGGTTCAAACCCACCAGCCACTCTGTGAAGGAAGGTTAGGCAATCTACTTCCATAGCGATACTGCCTCAAAAACCTAAGGAGGGGTCGCTAAGAGTCAAAATCAACTCTGGCAATGAGTTTTTCTTTTCTTTTTTTTTTGGTAGTGCCTAAGGCATTTGACTACTAACCAGAAGGCTGATGGTCCAAACCCACCAGCCACTCCTCAGAAGGAAGACTGGGCAATCTATTTCCATAAAGATACGGCCTCAGAAACCCAAGGAGGGGTCACTATGAGTCTGAACAGACTCCAGAGCAGTGAGTTTGGGTTTTTGCACAAAGGGCTCCTGGTGATTCAGTTGTTAAGTGCCTGGCTGTTAACCAAAAGGTCTTCAGCTTGAACCCACCAGCCGCTCCACTGGAGAAGAGACCGGGTGATCCGCTCCTGTGAAGATTATAGCCTAGGAAGCCCTATGGGCTGTTCTGTTGTGTCCTTTGGGATCACTATCAGTTAAAATCAACTTGACAGCACACAACAAAGACAACACAGACGCACAACAGGGTGGTGCTGCTTCAGAAGTTCCGGTGGTGCCTCCAGGGTGTTGGCGATGCTCAAGAATCTCTGACAGGAACAGCTTACACGAGCAGCTATTTCTACACTAGTCTTAAACTGATCTTCATAGTTTCTTTCCAATTAAAATATAACTCACCTACATAAAATTTACACTTTCCAAGTGTACAATTCAGTATTATTTAGTATATCCACAAAGCCCAACCAACATGACTATCTAATTCCAGAACCTTTTCATCTTTCCCAAAAGAAAACTCTTATTCATTAGCAGTCACTCCCCATTCTCCCTTTCCCAGTGCCCTAGCAACCACTAATCTATTTTCTGTCTCTATGGGTTTGCCTATTCCAGATATTCCATATAAACAGAATCATGCAATAAGTGGTCTTTCATATCTGGCTTATTTCACTTAGTATAATGTTTTAAAGTTTTATCTATGTGTGACAGGGGAAAAGAGACCTCAGATTCAAAAAAGTTGAATGGAGGGACTTTTATTAAGCCTTGGACAGGACAAAGACAATCATCCAGGATGAGGGAAACCATCAGCATGTACACAGCGTGTACATAGCTAAGTGGAGTCTGCTGAGTCACAGCTATGGGGCTAATTATACATGATTGAAAACAAAGGGAATCATCACAAAACCATGACTGGCGACAGATCAACTCATCACTGTTGCAGGTGGGAAGCAGGGAAAAGACCATGATTGGGACACATACATAATTGAAAATAAAGAAGGGTGACAATATTAGTTCCGGGTCTTGACCATCTAGTTAGGGGGTGGTCCAGATATGACTCCTGACCATTTGGCCTGAGTCTTAGCCACAAGGTGGCTACTAAACAAAACCAAGACCCCAATCTTAAATTAGAAAAGGACACACTCAGGCAAGTTCCCTAGTTCTTCATGTGAGGATACTCTGCTTCCAACTACACTCTTCCTGAGGGCAAACTGCCCCTCCCCAGGTTTGTCCTGGAACTTGGCTATGCACCACCACAAAGTTGAAGGTCAGAAAGAATTCAACTGGCATGCGAACTTACGTCAAGATTCAAAATGGAGTTAGGGCTCCCACTGTAGACCACAGTGCTTTAGACTTTAAGCTCTCATACACATGTAGCACAAACCAGCACTTCATTCCTTTTCTATGGTGATAATAATCTATTGCATGGATATACTAGATCTTCATAGATTTTGATGCAAGATTAGCCTATAAATTCATTACCTGAGTTGCAGACTATGAACACAGATACTCTCTTTCACAGCTGCTATAAACCCCAGTCACAAGCCACATCATACAATCTTCTTCCCATCTAAGGTGCTGGCACCGAGGAGCTCACGTGAGTCCAGCAGCTCAGCCCTGCTTCTGAAGGAGCAGCCCACTAGGGGTCCTCATGGAAGGGGAGCCGAAATCCACTCTGTGGTTGATTGTGACAGAGCTCCTGGTGTCCTCTTAGCCCAACTCCCATTCTTGCATTGATAAGGAGTTCCCATGGGTGAACTTACAGCATAGGTGGGGTTGAGAGAAATGCTGTTATTATCAGGAATTTCTGCCAATTCCTTCCAGGTTCTTCTTTTCACTATGGGAAGCTCCCCTTCCCTTCCTTCCACTCCTTTCATTCAGTTTGTTGTTGTTATTTGCCAACCCCCCCGACTCACAGCGACCCCTTCTTGGGTTTCCAAGGTGGTATCACTACGGAAGTAGATTGCCCAACCTTCCTTCTGAGGAGTGGCTGGTGGGTTTGAACCACCAGCCTTCTGGTTAGCAGTCCAGTGCCTTAGGCACTATGCTACCAGAGCTCCCTTCATTCAATTAAGCACATGTTATCAAAGGGACCATTCCCTGGAGAAGGATATCATGCTTGGTAAAGTGGAGGGTCAGCAAAAAAAAGGGAAGACCCTCAGCAAAATGGATTGACACAGTGGTTGCAACTATGGGCTCAAGGACAGCAAGGATTGTGAGGATGGCACGTGACTGGGCAGTGTTTTGTTCTGTTGTACACAGGGTCGCTATGAGTCAGAGCCAACAAGATGGCACCTAACAACAACTAGATGCTATACACAGAGTTAGATGCTGGGATTCAAAGAGGAAAGACAAAACAAAACTATGTTTGTGCCCTCCAGGGAGCTCAGAGGTGGTGGGGAGATAGTCAAGTCTACAACAAGTGAACATGCTGAGTTCTCAGGGGCTGGGAGAGGGCATAACAGGAAGTGCACATGAGTGCCCAGAGAGGTCAGGGAAGGCTTTGCAGAGGCAGTGACATTTGAGCTGTGTCCTAGCGAAGAGCAAGTTCTCTGGGATGACATGACGGTAGAACAAGAGGGTGTTCCAAGAAGAGAGGACAGCAAGTACAAAATATTAAGACCAGAAAGAGCATAATGTGCTCAGGGAACTGCAAGGACTTCAGGCTCAGTGATAGAAATGGTGTGGAGGGAGGAAGGGCTGGGGACAGTGGCGGGGGGGCAGAGTTTGGATTTATGCCTGAAGACTGAGAGGAGCCAGTGAAGGATTTTAATCAGGGTAATGACACAATTTTATCATGGGTTCAAATCTCAATTCCTAGAGGCATAAGAAATTCAATCTTATTTTTCTCTGACTCAGCAGAAACTTATAGTTAGGGCTGGGACCTATGAGGCTGGGTTTCACAGATGGTTCAGGCTTGTGGTATGGTGCATTGGAGTTTAACACCAACCCACAGCCCACTTTCCCCCTAGTTGACTTCCTGTACTGCAAAGGTTGGAAAGCTAAAGAACTACAATCCCCAGACCCCTTTGCAGCTAGAGTTCCAGGCATGACTTAGATTCCACCACTAAGAAGCACATAAGAGAGATTTGGAAAGTGGAAGTGAGGCACAGGCCATGCTTCTGCTTCAGGGGCAGCTGGGGGCATTAGCAGAGGTCCTAGTCCAGTTACTACTAGCTTCATGGGTATAGAGAGCAGAATAGGGACATCCTTTTTTTTTTTTTCCTGCCAGCAGAAATCTAGGAGACATGGAGTTGCTCTGAAGCCAATAGTTGTAGGTTAGCTTTCCAATCCCTCATCCTAATAATTGTGGCCAGTGAGGTGCTCCTCAAGCTGGTCAGTGCCCCAAGGGTGTTCTAAGAATCATTCCCATAGATCTTGCCTCAAGCTCTTCAACCATTCTGATAGTACCCCATTTCCTGTATGTAAGCAATTTGCTTAAAAGAGGGTGGTTTCTATTAGTCAGTGGACACTTGACTGATTCAGTGCCTGATGTGCAGCTCATCAGCTTAGGGTTGTGGAGCACCCCTGGGAACCTGGGCTATCTAACCTCACTCACATTCTTGGGAAAGAGGAAGACCCCAACTTCAATCTTTCTGCAGCTCCTGCTCCGGGAGGCCTTAGCCAGTGCCATGTGAAGGTGAAATCAGTCTACGAGGTCTGGGAAGGTATATGCCATTCTCAGTTTCCATGGAGGGAAGTCCATGGAAAGTCGAGAGAAGGTGTTCCCTAAACACAGAAAGGGGACTAGATATTGGCTGGACAAAAAGAATGACAAAGGACCCCTGTAATCAATAAAAGTACATTTATTCCAGATTTTCCCAAAGCATAGCTGACAAGCAATGCTTCCTGTATGACAGGGAGATGCTTAAAACAGATGGAAGTGGTGAAACCTCAGGGTGTCATGAGAAGTGCACCAAATTCCTCCAACCTCTCAGGCCTGGTAGCCCCCCCTTCCTTTCCTCATTTGAGACACAGCCATGGCCAGGAATCACTGAGCCAGGGCCAAGACCCCAGCTCAGCACTGTCGCTGCAGGAAGCGCAGGCCCACTTTCTTGTTGGGAACGAGGACGATGCGGGCTACACTATTCAACTCCCCCATCTCAGGGGCCAGCATCACCTGGTACCGCTGGATCAGCTGGGAGGTGAGAAGCACACAGAAGCAGTTAGAGTCTGTGACCTCCATCCACTGCTCTCTTTGGCACGTTCCTGCCCTGTACCCTACCTCCTTTCCTTCTTCTTGATGTCTCCTTCACCCCTCCCTGGCCCGCACACCCCTCCAGTCTCTCCTCCACTCACCCTTGACAGCAGCAGGTACATCTCCAGCTCAGCAATCCTGCGGCCCAGGCAAGACCGGACCCCATACCCAAAGGGCACAGAGCCAAATGGGTGGTGGATCCCAAGGGCATCAGGCTGCTTTTTCCTCAGCCAGCGTTGGGGCTGGAAGCTCTCAGGCTCAGGGAAGGTGCTGGGGTCCCGGGACACCACATAGTGGCAAAGCACAAACTGGGTCTGCAGAAGAATGTGCAGCTCATCACACAGGGTTGTGGGGCACCCCTGGGAACCTGGGTTCTCTAACCCCACTCACATTCTTGGGGAAGAGGAAGCCACCAACTTCAACTTCCTTTTCCATGATGATTCGTGAGTTTGTGGGGACCACAGGATAAAGGCTGTGAGAGAAAGGGAGTTCAAGGTCTAGTTCTGGATCCAAAGAGAGGTAGAGAACCCCCACCTTTCTGGTCCCCAGCCCCAGGCCCTATTTCCCACTCCCGTTTCTCATTCCTTCCATACAGACCCTGTGCCCCTGGGAATAGCATCCTACCGCAGGGTCTCCTTAATCACAGCTTTCAGCAGGGGCATGCAAGCCAAGTCTTTGTACTGAGGCACCTGCCCGGCTGGCACCACACCCACCACCTCCTTGTGTAAGGCCTCCTGGACCGCTGGATTCTTTGACAGGTGGTAGAGGGCCCATGTCAGTGTGTTGGATGTCTGGAAGTAGAGTAAGAGATAAAGTGAGGAGGCAGGCATTTCTAGGAAAAAGGCCAACTGGGAGCAGGGAGGGTGGGGGAGTGGGTGCATACAAAATGCAGGAGAAAAACAAATGTGCCACAAACATGGCAGAAAAAGACAAGGGGGTTCATGGGGACCTCCACATTAAATAAATCCACAGAAGAATGAGGACCAAGAAAGATATTGGAGAATAGCACATTAGCAACAGGAAGAGACTGTAACAAAGAGAAACCCAGCATGACTACAGGATTGGAAACAGGTCAGAGAAAGAAAATGCTCACGGACAAGCTCCACTCTGCCCAGAATCAAATGAGGAGAAATGGTTTTAAGAGACAGCAAGAGAGGGTTGAGTTAGATGTGAGATGTAACTTCCTGGCTGTCAGAGAGAGCAAGGAGGTTGTAGGTGGTTAAAGAATACCCTGAAGACCATCCCTGCCTCCCTCAGCTGGGCTGCATGACCCCTCTGCTTTCCTTTTAGCTCTATGTCCATGTTATAAAAAGAGAAGCAGGTACCTGAAGGAACGGTCAGGATCAGGTGAGGGATAATGGGAAATTTGTTCAGCATGGAAGCTGGGAGCCCCTGGTCTTCTTGCTGCCCCCCCCCACGCACCGTGTCCACTCCAGCCATGAGCAGCTCAGGCAAGCTGCCTATAGCCTCTTGAGAACTGAGTTGTCCGCTGGTCAGCAGCAAGTGCAGGTAGCCAGATACCTGGACCTCAGCTGGCTCCCCTGCCTGCAGTTGAGCTTCTATCTCCTTCAGTTTCTGATCAATCAGCTTCTTCCCTGCAGGGATAATAGAGGATGAGGGAGGATGAGGTCAAAAGTCATGATCTCCAGGGACAAAGAGCTAGTCCAGCTCTTGAGGGAAAAGGTCCTGGGGGAGGCTACTAATGGTCAAACATTGGGGCCCACCCCCAACTTCCTTTTTTGGCTCCACTCTGGGATTCCTCACCGAAGGAGAAGATGGTGTCCCAGCCGTCCAGGTATCGCTTCCAGAACGGCAGCAGGGAACGGGTCCATTTGGGGAGGAAGGTGGCATAGAGAGAGTTCTGGAACATGAGCCCGACAGATCTGATGAAGGCCAAGGTGTCCTCGGGGATAGATGGCTCCAGGCAGCCAACACGTTTTTCAAACAGGATGGAGCAAATAGCTGGGCATCGTCAGAAGCCAGGGTGTGGTGCAGAGGTCATCACAGGAGGCAGTGCCATGGTACACAGGATCCAGAGGGACTTGAGGATGGGGAGCAAACAACCTACCCCCGACCCATTCCCACCCCTAGTCCCTCAACCCAGCACTGGTACCTTCCAAAGCAAAGTGGTAGAACAGGTCGGCCATGTCGGATACATGGTCCCCTGTGGTACTCTCTGCCAGTAGCTGGTCCAGCCGAACCAGAAAGTCATCAATCACCTCGTTCAGAACATCTGTATACAGCGCAGCCTCTGCTGGCTTCAACATCCGCTGGTTCAGAGCCTGACGCAGGTGGTACCACTGGTGCCCTTCCCTGTGGGGAAATGGAGGAGCAGCAGCACTGTGAGCATCACATGGGCATTAGATTACATGGTATCTTCCCACCCTGAGATGCCTGCGGAGTTTAGGAGAATCTTAGACTTCTAGATTTATGATAGAATTACCAAACTTCAAAATCCCACTAAACACAGTGGAGTGCTTAAGCTAGGCATCTACAATCACTGCCTAGGGTCAAATCAGGAGCTCTGGCAGTGTAGTACCTAAGGCACTTGACTGCTAACCAGAAGGCTGGTGGTTCAAATCCCCCAGCCACTCCTCGGAAGGAAGATGGGGCAATCTACTTCCGTAGTGATATTACCTCGGAAACCCAAGGAGGGGTTGCTATGAGTCGGGTCCGACTCGACGGCACATAACAACACCACCACAACAGGGTCAAATCACAGTTCTGGCGATTACTAGCAGGATGACCTTAGACAAATTACTCTAATTCCTCTGTGACTCAGTTTCCCCATCTGTAAGATAGGGATAATAAGCATGCCTATCTTGTATGGTTGTTCAGATGATTAAAGTGCTTAGATCAGTGCCTGGCACATGGGAAATGCTTAATGGATGTTGACTATGATTATCTGAGAATTATGCCACTCCAGGATCTTCCATACATGCAATGAGAGGGAGCAGTGGTGGATTCAGTTTGTCTGGGTGGAGGCTGAGCAACAGAGGAGGAGCAAATGAGGACCCCTGGGTGCTCAGGTTCTAGCTCTTTAGACTCTGTGGGTCAGGGGACAGAGAGGCCCACCAGGCTGACCCCTCGACCCTGTTGTCACAGGGTGTAATCTAGTGGACAGTAGGGCCCCTACCCTGACTAGGTAGAGATAGATGCTCACCTGAGTGAGAACATGTTTCTCATATTATGGCTTGACACTCAGGAGCAGCCTTCAACCTCAGCTATCCCCTAACCCTGTCATCTTTCCAAAGCAAGCTGGCCATGAGTGTATTTTGTTCATGGTTTTTTGTTTGTTTTTTAAGCTAATTGCAGAGTAAAAGTACAGTATAGTCTAGTTTTAAGAGAAAAAAAAGAAAGAGAGAGAGAAACAGGAAACCCTACATATTCACATATAAATTTGCTTCTAAGTAAGTCAGGTACACTAATATGACTAAGCTGTTAGCCTTGGTTCCTTAGTAGGATGAGACTGGAGTTGGGGGAAGGGAGACTTAATATTTTGTTTATTATTGGAATTTTTACATTACGCATGCATCACTTTTCCAATAAAGTACTTCAAAAGAAACACATTAAAAACTTTTAAGTCAAGAATTAGATTTTTTATATTTTTAAATTGTTTACTAAAATGAACTGCTGGGTGCTCTATCTTTATTGTGTTGGGCAGAAACTACAAAAAGATAAACGAAAAGTGTTGCTGAAAAAGAAATAAAAACCAGGGTAGACTCATTTATTGTAAATTCAGGTTGTAGGTGCTTCTGCAAAAGTGAAACTCTCCCAATAGTTGTTGTTAGTTGCCTTCGAATCAACCCTGACTCACAGCAACCCTACGTACAACAGAAAGAAACACTGCCTGCTCCTGTGCCAACCTCACAATCCTTGCTATACTTGAGCCCAGGGTTGCAGCCACTGTGTTAATCCATCTTGTTAAGGGTCTCCCCCTTTTTTGCTGACCCTCCACTTTACCAAGCATGATATCCTTCTCCAGGGAATGGTCCCTTCTGACAACATGACCAAAGTAGGTGAGACAAAACCTGGCATTCTCCTTCCAAGGAGCATTCTGGCTGCACTTCCTCCAGGACAGATTTGTTTGTTCTTCTGCCAGTCCATGGTATTTTTAGTATTCTTCACCAATATAATTCAAAAGCATCAACTCTTCTTTGGTCTTTCTTATTCATTGTCCAGCTTTCACATGTATATGAAGCAAATGAAAATACCATGGCGTGGGTTAGGTGCACCTTAGTCTTCAAAATGACATCTTTGCTTCTTAACACTTTAAAGAGGTCTTTTGCAGCAGATTTGTCCAGTCTAATACAACGTCTGATTTCTTGCCTGCTACTTCTATGGGTGTTGATTGTGGATCTAAGTAAAACAAAATCCCCTGACAACTTCAATCTTTTCTCCATTTATTGTGATGTTGCTTATTGGTCCAGGTGTTAGGAGTTTGTTTTTCTTTATGTTGAAGTGTAATCCATACTGAAAACTGTAGTCTTTGATCTTCATCAATAAGTGCTTCAAGTCATCTTCACTTTCAGCAAGCAAACTTGTCTCATCTGCATATCTAAGGTTGTTAATGAGTCTTCTTCCAATTCTGATGCCACTTTCTTCTTCACACAGTCCAGCTTCTCAGATTATTTGCTCAGCATACAGATTGAATAAGTACATTGAAAGGATCTTGATTTTAAACCATGTAGTATCCCCTTGTTCTGTTTGAATGGCAGCCTTCTTGTCTATGTACAGGTTCCTCATGAGCACAATTAAGTGTTCTGGAATTCCCATTCTTTGCAATGTTATCCATAATTTGTTATGATCCACACAGTCACATGCCTTTGCATAGTCAATAAAACACAGGTAAACATCTTTCTGGTGGTCTTTGCTTTCAGCCAAGATCCATCTGCCATCAGCAATGATATCCCTTGTTCCATGTCCCCTTCTGAATCTGGCTTGAATTTCTGGAACTTCTCTGTTAATATGCTACTGCAACTATTTTTGAATTATCTTCAGCAAAATTTTACTTACATGTGGTATTAATGATATGTTCAATAATTTCCACATTCTGTTGGATCACCTTTCTTTGGAATGGGCACAAATATTGATTTCTTCCAGTCAGTCGGCTAGGTAGCTATCTTCCAAATTTCTTGGCTTAGACAAGTGCTCCAGCACTGCATCCGTTTGTTAAAACATCTCAATGGATATTCCATCAGTTCCTGGAAGCTTATTTTTTGCAAATTCCTTCAGTGCAACTTAGACTTCTTCTTTCAGTACTATTGGATCTTGATTATATGCTACCTCCTGAAATAGCTGAACATTGATCAATTCTTTAGGTACAGTTACTCTCTACATTCCTTCCATCTTCTTTTGATAGTTCCTGTATCATTCACTATTTCGCCCATAGAATCCTTCAGTATTGCAACTCAAAGCTTAAATTTTTTCTTCAGTTCTTTCAGCTTGAGAAATGTTAGGTGTGTTCTCTTTTGGTTTTCTAACTCCCAGTCTTTGCACATTTCATTATTATACTTTGCTTTGTCTTCTCAAGCTGCCCTTTGAAATCTTCTGTTCAGCTCTTTTATCTTTTTGTTTCTTCCATTTGTTTTAGCTACTCTTCGTTCAAGAGCAAGTTTCAGAGTGTCTTCTTACATCCATTTCGGTCTTTTCTTCCTTCCCTATCTTTTTAATGACTGTTTGCTTTCTTCATGAATGACGTTCTTGATGTCATCCCACAATTCATCTGGTTTTTGGTCACTGGTGTTCAGTGCATCAAATCTATTCTACAGATGATCTCTAAATTCAGGTGAGATGTAATCAAGATCATATTTTGGCTCTCATGGACTTGTTTACATTTTCTTCAGCTTCAATTTGAACTTGCATATAAGCAAATTGATGGTCTGTTCCACAATCAACTCCTGGCCTTGTTTTGGCTGAAGATATTGAGCTTCTCTATTGCCTCTTACCACAGATGTAGTCAATCTGATTCTTGTGTATTTCATCTGGGAGGTTCACGTGTATAGTCACCATTTATGTTGTTGAAAAAAAGGTATTTGCAATGAATAAATTGTTGGTCTTGCAAAATTCTATCATGCAATCTTCAGCATCATTCCTATCACCAAGGCCATATTTTCCAACTACTGGTGATTCTTCATTTCCAACTTTTACATTTCAATCACCAGTAATCATCAATACATCTTTATTGGAGGTTTTGTCAATTTCAGATGGCAGAAATTGGTAAAAATCTTTAATTTCTTCACCTTTGGCTTTAGTGGTTGACATGTAAACTTGAATAATACTCGTATAGACTGCTCTTCCTTGTAGGCACGTGGATATTATCCTATCACTGACAACATCGTTCTTCAGGACAGATCTTGAAAGATTCTTTGTAATGATGCGTGTGATGCCATACTTCTTCAATTTGTCATTCCCAGCACAGTCAATCATATGATTTTCCAATTCAAAATGGGTACTACTGCCCATTTCAGCTCACTAATGTCTAGGACATCGATCTTTACCCATTCCATCTCATTTTTGACAACTTCCAATTTTCCTAGATTCATACTTTGTATATTCCATGTTCCATTTATTAATGAATGTTTACAACTGTTTCTTCCCATTTTGAGTCATGCCACATCAGCAGATGAAGGTTCTAAAACCTTTACTCCATCCATATCATTAAGGTCAACTCTACTTTGGGGAGGCAGCTCTTCCCCAGTTGTATTTTGAGTGCCTTCCAATCTGAGGGGCTCAACTTCCGGCACTATATCAGACAATGTTTCAGGGCTATTCATAAATTTTCCAGTAATATATCAGACAGTGTTTCACTGCTATTCATAAGGTTTTCAAGGCCAATTGTTTGAGAAGTGGATGGTCCCTTCCTTCTTCTCAGTCCATTTTAGTCTGGAAGCTCCACTGTAACCTGTCCACCGTGAGTGACCCTGATGATATTGGAAATACTGGTAGCATAGCTTCCAGTGTCAGCAACATGCAAGCCACCCAGTACAATAAACTGACAGACAAGTGGTGGTGTTCATCTATAAAATGGGGTTAATAACACTATCTACTTCAAAAGTTTGTTGTGAGGATAAAATGAAATAATAAATGTAAACAGCTTAGCCTGATTCACTGGCAGGAATTATGTGATAACTGGCACATAGTTAGTTATCATTGTTGCTGCTACTGCCAATACCAGATGAACTTTACCCCCTTAATGAAGTGACTGAAACATGATGCCAAGCAACTGGGGGATGGGAGCAGGGGGTAATAAGTCATTCTTTGTTTTTGGAACTCTACTAACATGCTGTAGCAAAAGAAGCCCATAACATATCAAATTACAGTCTATGACACTGGGAATGGTTTGTCTCCAATGATTAACAATGATGTACTTTAGTTGGCACATGAGTTAAGAACAACCCAACCTATAATTCAATTTGCTTACAGACAAAATAACTGAACTTTTCTAGGTGTGACTTCAAGACCTACATCCATCTCTGTGTGTAGAGAGCATTCATGAAATCAGTATCTGACAACAATACATAATTTGAGCAAATTTTTAAACTTGTATGGTGTATTTCTTCACCTATTAGCAGATATGTCCCATTATAATTTGAGTATTGATGTATTTTTAGCCATAATGTAGAATATTGGAGTTGTAAAGAGCTTTAGATATGCCTTGGAAGTGCTCTTATTCACACCTGGCTATTTTTCAGATGAGCAACATAAAACCAAGAAAGGGGAAAATATTCATTTGTCCAAGATCATACAGTATGTTGGTGGAAAAGCCAATGCATGGTCTCTGGGCTTTAGCTGAACCCAACCACTGCTTTCTAGGTTGAGTATCAGGTCCAGAAGACACCCTGCCCATTATTCAACTGACTGCCCAGTGCACACTGTCCTTGGGCCTGGCCCTCTGGGCCCTTGCTACTGCCCTTTCAGTCCCTGGCTCACGTGGTGAAGATCCCGTACGACAGGCCCTGCTGGTCCCGGTGCTCCTTCCATAGTGCCATGTCATTCCGCATTGGGTATTTGCCTTCCTGCCGCATCACTTCTTCCAGGAGTTGGGCACTGGCCAGGTTCACATGGCTTTGAGACCCTACACGGGTCATCCACATTGGCCCATACTTGGCCTTGTTCAGCACCTGTAAGGTTCAACCAAAGCTGAATAACTGAAGCTCAACCAGGCAGGCAGGTAAGGAGAGGAAATGGATCAGAAGGGTCTGATGACCCTACCAGAGCAAGTGGATTGGGCACAAGTACACTGTGTGGGAGTAAGTGCTGGTATGTCCTGTGGTGCCAAACACACAAGGAACTAGAATATTGAGAACAAGTATCTGATGGAACCAGGGGAACTGAAGTTCTTGGAAGAGTGAGATTTAGGAAAAACATGGTGAGCTGAAACACACTGAGGTCCAGATACTTGGGGTCCAGGGTTTTAGAGAAACTGGGGCATTCAGTGAAATAATGAAGCCAAGTGGAGTCGAAGTTCAGCCTGCATCCCTGGTTGAAGGCAGATAAGTAAATATGGTAACTCAGTTCCTTAATAACTGAATAGAATGAAAGCTCAACTATCACCCTGACCCTGGTTAAGACAGATAGGACCTCGGTTGGAGGCAGATAAGTAAACATGATAACTCAGTACCTTAAAAACAGAATGGAATTTTCTGAAACAATGACAATCCATCCTTAATAAGATAATTCCAGAAGGCAGAAAACCTTGCTGCACCTCTGAATTCCTAGATATACTTTTTAGATGATAAGTGGGCCCCAGCCATATTCATTTTCAACTATAAATTAATTTTGTTTATTATTCTTAAAGGTTTCACTTTCTAAATGGTTTACTCACAGGCCTACTTTTCTCTATTAAATTCTCAAAGAGAATTATCTTAAAAGTAGGCTTAATTGAGTTTCATTTAAGTTGAGTTTATGTAAGGCATCAATAATAACAAGTATTTACATAGAGCCTTCCACAAACCAGACATTGATCCAGCACTTATAACAGCTCATTCAATCCTCACAACAGCTATATAAAATAGGCTTAGCATCACTAGTAGGCCCTGGGTGGCCAAACAGTGACACGCTCAGCGGCTAATGCTTAAGTCCACCTGGAGGTGGCATGGAAGAAAGGCCTGGCAGTCTATTTCCAAAATCCCTGTGGAACCTAGTTCCACTCTGACACATGTGGGGCACCGTGGGCTGGGATCAACTCCATGGCAACTGTTGTTTTTTTAACATTATCACAATGTTACAGAGGAGGAAATGGAGGCCCACAAAGGTTGTACAAGGACCCTTTGCTGATAAGTGGCACAGTCAGGTTCAAACTCAGACTACCAGGCTGGGGGCCATGCTCTTACCACTTACTTCACGATCCTGGAGAAAGCTACCAACCGGAAACAAACTTGTTGTTGATGTTAATTGCCAATGAATGGATTCCAACTCACAGTGACTCCAGGTGTACAGAGTAGGACTGCTCCATGGGGTTTTCCAGGCTGAACCTTTTGAAAGCAGATGACCAGGTCTGTCTTCCAACGTACCTTTGGGTGGTTTCGAACTGCCAGCTTTTCAGTTCGTGTCAAGTGCTTAACCATTTGTGCCATCCAAGGACTCTATAGGAGCTCTGATAGCATAGTGCCTAAGGCACTTGACTGCTAATCAGAAGGCTGGCGGTTCAAATTCACCAGCCACTCCTTGGAAGGAAGGTTGGGCAATCTATTTCCATAGAGATACTGCCTCGGAAACCCAAGGAGGAGTCGCTATGAGTAGGGTCCAACTCGACTGCACATAATAACAACAACAAAAAGTCCTGTCATTATAGAATGTTTAGCAGCATCCCTGGCCTAAGGTCACTAGCATCACTCCACCACACCCTCAGCTGGGAAGACAAAAAATGTTTCCCTGGGGTGCAAAATCGCCTCTGCTTGCAAACCCCTGCACTAATGCAATCTTAATGTGTCTCTTAATTCTTTCATTTTAGATAGGCCTTTTTACTAATCTATCTCTTATTTGGAAGATGTATGTATCTGAAGTTTTAGGTCTTTTTTTCTGTGAAGTTCAAGTAAGATTACAAGGTAACATTTTTACAAAAATGTAAATAGTAATTACCTCTGAGTAATGGTTTACTAGTATGTTTACTTGCTTTTCTGTACTACGATTTTTTTTTCCCCAAAATTTTCTACCATTAACTTAAAATCAGAAAGAAAATGATGTGTTTTAAAAGGCTAGACAAGTAACTAGGGCACCAGCTTCTTCCCTGGAATCCACAGCCGCTGGTATTTCCTGGCTGTCAGTTTGCAGGTTTCTGGAACACTTCTCCATTTGCTTAGGCCAAATGCCTACTCTCTCTTCCTTCAGACTCTTCTTCCCCAGTTAGTTTACTTGGTGGAATTTAACAAGGACCTACTGATGTAAGGGGAGCTCTGGTAGCGCAGTGCCTAAGGCACTTGACTGCTAACCAGAAGGCTGGTGGTTCAAACCCACCAGCCACTCCTCGGAAGGAAGATGGGGCAATCTACTTCCGTTAGTGATACTGCCTCAGAAACCCAAGGAGGGGTTGCTATGAGTCGGGTCCAACTCTACGGCACATAACAACAACAACAACAACAACAACAACTGACGTAAGAGAAGGCAATGGGGGTTCAGTGTTGGACTTCCTGCCTCCTATGTCAGAGACCTGAGTTCAATTCCCAGCGAAAAGCACCCCAAGCACAGCCACACCCATGTCAGTGCAGTGTATGTTGCTCTGTTGTTGAACAGGTTTCAGTGGAACTTCCAGACTAAGACAGACTACAGTGAAAGTCTGGCAATCTACTTCTGAAAAACGAGCCAGTGAAAACCCCAGGGATCACACTAGTCCAATTCTATTGTGCATGGAGTCGCCATGAGTTCAGGTCAACTAGTGGGCAGTTAATAACAGCACTTACGTAAGAAGTTATTTTAGACACTAGAATACTTGCTGAGAGATACGAGCTGTGTCTGTGAGCCTTCCATTAGGTTGTAACCTGAGCTGGTTAGAGAGCCCCAAGATTCTCAGATGGGTCCTGTCTAAGTGTCACTTCGTAGAACAGAGTCTCCCAGGGATCACCTTCAGGATGAATGAGCAGTGAGACACCAGAGAGGAGAGCATGTGTAAATGAGTGATTCATTCAATATTCAATTAATTACTGTATTCTTACACAAATAACAAGTGTGTTATATGCTTTTTTTTGCAAACTGCATAATTCCCTTGCATGTTAGTTTCCTATGAGCATGTTTCCTAAGAATCTGTGAATGCTATTTCCATGGGCACGTTATATGTGGAAAATACGGTTCTCAGCTCCTGCCTGCTTCCTCCTACACTCTTCTAGGTGCTGAGGATAGAGCAAGGAGTACCAGAGACAAGGCCAACCTTTAAAAATGTTTGCATCTAGTGTGTGCACCACACTGTTGAGTATTTGACGGCATATGCTCCTAAAATGTTCTCTAATTATTTTTATGGGTATGTCTTGACTCTGACAAAATTGAAAATTCCCTGATGGCAGGAACCATGTTATACTTCTTTAGTATCTCTCATGTTTGCTTGACACATAGGTATATTTATCAGTAGTCAATGAATCAAGTGAGAAAAACAAGTCACAGACAATGCAAAGAATGAGAGAGTGAGAGAGTGTGCATATGAGAACGTGGGGAGAAAATATACAGGGAACTGGCCCAGTGGTTCCCTCTGAGGTGGGCATTAGATGGGACAAGGGATAGACAGGAAGGAAATGTTGAAGATTTTGCAAGAAGGTATTCTTATTTTATTTGTGTGATTAAAACGTGGAGCCCCCTGGGTAGCACAAATGGTTAAGTGCTTGACTACTAACTGAAATATCGGCCGTTTGAACCCACCTAGGGGGGCTTCAGAAGACAGGTCTGGTGATCTGCTTCCAAAAAGTCACAGCCTTCAAACCGTCAGTTCTATTCTGCGTACATGGGACCACATGGGGCATAACTGACCCAACAGTAACTAACTAATACACTAATAAAAAGTTACAATAATAAAAAATACAATAATAAAAAGTTATCTGGTAGTACAGTCCTCTTTTAAGTGGTGAGTGAGCGGAGAGGTTGGGGTTTTCCCATAGTCTACCTATTCAGAGGCTGCTTGTTAGCAGAAAATTCTCTCCAGAATATCACAATGTATGCAATCTGTTGATAAACATTTGGAGGCTCTTAGTCATCTCAAACTCAAAAACCAAACTCACCGCCATGGAGTTGCTTCCAACTCACAGCGACCTCTCTTTGGGTTTCTGAGGCAGTATCTCTACGGAAGTAGATTGCTCAACCTTCCTTCCAAGGAGTGGCTGGTGGGTTTGAACCGCCGGCCTTCTGGTGAGCAGTCAAGTGCCTTAGGCACTACGCTACCACAGTTCTTCTTAGGTACCTAGTGCTGCTATGACAGAAATTCCGCAAGTGAGCGGCTATAACAAACAGAAATGTATTTTCTCACAGTTTGTTGTTGTTATGTGCCATCAAGTCAGACCTGACTCATAGAGAGTCCTCCTTGGGTTTCCGAGGCAGTATCACTACAGAAGTAGGTTGCCCCATCTTCCTTCCGAGGAGTGGCTGGTGAGTTTGAACCTCCAGCCTTTTGGTTTGCAGGCAAGTGCCTTAGGCACTACGCTACCAGAGCTCACAGTTTAGGAGGCTAGAAGTCTGAGTTCAGGGTGTTACAAGGGAAGCATTTCTCTATGTGCTTGCTGATGGGAGCTGCTCCCTCTGGTGGCCCTCTTCTCTTGCTCCTGGATTCTTTGAGCTCCCATTTACCACGTAACTTCTAAAGAGCAATATTACGATTCTTTGGTCTGAATGTGGAACAGAACCTCAAATTCCTGACAAAACAAAAACAAAAAACAGACCTACTGGACTGGTTGAGACAGGAGTGATCCCTGAGACTACTGCCCTGAGATATTCTTCAAACTCTGAACTGAACTAACCCTTGAGGTCACCTTATGGCTAAATAACAAATTGACTCAATAATAATAATAATAATAATAATAATAGTGAATATCACCTGTGCTCCTTTACAAATTCACCCATATGAGACCAAATGGTCAACAATTACTTTAAAACAAAGAAGAGAATCTAAGGGGGCAGGGAAACTAGATTAACAGAAACAGAACAACCAGAATGGAAATAATGAGAATGTTCTTGCCTTGTGAAGAATGTAACCAATGTCACTGAACAATTTGTAAAGAAATTGTTGAGTGGGAACCGAATACATAATAAAGTATTATTTAAAACAAAACTCGGTCTGTATTTCTGTTAAAAAAAAGAAAGAAAAAAGTACCTAATAGAGTCTGGGGCAAGAACTTACAGTGAAGAGAAGAAAAAATAGCAGTGATTCTGTGAGTGAAAGGTCTATAAGCTGAGTCCTTGAAGGGACTATTGTATAAACATGCTCTCAGCATTGAAATGTATTACATGTTTAATTGTGAATGTTCACAAAGAGCTAGAAAAATACCTGTGACGTCTGAAGTTTTCACTGTGTAATGATGTCTTGCTGGTTGGCATATTTGATGGATTGAATTGTATCCCCCAAAATATGTGCTAAAATCCTAACTTCTCTACGTATAAACATGACCTTGTTTAGAAATAGGGGTTTTATTTTGTTATGTTAATGAGGTCATACCAGAGTAGGTTGGGTCCTAAACCATTCCTAAGGAGTGTCTTATAAAAAGAGCAGAGTAGACACAGAGACACATAAACAAGGGGAAGACAGATGCCATTTAGTGTTGTCTATAAGCAAGGGAGAGGAAGCCCCAGGGATACAGGTAAGGAGAGACAACTCAGGGACGCCCAAAGCAGCAGGCCAGAAGAGCAGGAGAAAGGGGATTAAAAGTCAGAAAGCCAGACAGAGGAACAGTCAGCCA
>NW_006921589.1:11227971-11246537 GCF_000298275.1 Orycteropus afer afer
CAAGTATAGCAGGGATTGTGGGGCTGGTGCGGGATCGGGCAGTGTTTCGTTCTGCTGTGCATGGGGTCGCTATGAGTTGGAAACAACTTGACGGCACTTAACAACAACAACAATAAGCAAGGGAAAGCCAAGGATTGGAAAGAATGCAAGGCAGTGACCAGACACTAGAAGAGAGGCCCATAGAAGAACTGGCACAGCTGTTTCTGTTCTCTGAAGCCACCCATTTCTGGTATTTTTGTTATAGCAACATTAGCAAACTAAGACAGCAAGTTAAAAGGCCTCATTCTTGGTTGTCTTTGTGAACAAAAGTGAGTGGTAAACTCCAAAAATATTTAGAGCCCACTTGCTGCCAGATAAATTTTCTCAAAAAAATGTAGGTGGAGTCACAACACTGAATGCCTCTGGCAGGCAAAGAAAAATTCTCATCTTTTGCAAACTAGGGAGCTCTGGTGGCATAGTACCTAAGGCATTTTGACTGCTAGCTAGAATGCTGGCAGTTCAAACCCACCAGCCACTCCTCCGAAGGAAGATTGGGCTATCTACTTTCCTAGTAATACTGCCTCAGAAACTCAAGCAGGGGTCGTTATGAGTCAGATCTGACTCTATGGCAGTGAATTTTTTTTTTTTTACTAAAAAGCAGGCTGTTCCTGTGTTATGGGTTGATTTGTGTCTCCCTAAAAGATATGGTTAAGTCTTAACCCTCTGGTATCCATGATCGGTAAATGTGACCTTATCTGGAAATAGCATAGTGTGAATGTTAAGCTAATGTGAGGTCATACTGGATCAAGGCAGGCCCTAATCCAGTATGACTGGTCTCCTCATAAAAAGAAGAGACATACAAACCCAGGAGGAGAACGCTAAGTAACAATATAGACTGAAGTGATGCAGCTTAAGGAATGCCAAGGACAGCTAGCCATCACTTAGGAGAGGGGCATGGAACAGATATACCTCAGAAGGACTCAATAATGCCAACACCCTGATTTCAGACTTCTAGCCTTCAGAACTGTGAGGGAATAAATTTCTGTTGTTTTAAGCCATCAAGTTTGTGGTACAGGCAGTCCCTGGGTTACCAAGATCAATTCCTAAGTATGTCTTTAAGTCTAATTTGTAGGTATGTTGGGACAGGTACATATGGTTCTTATTAGCCTTACTTTAGTGGAAGAAGGGAGTTCTGGTGGCATAGTGCCTAAGCCATTTGACTGCTAATCAGAAGGCTGGTGGTTCAAATCCACCAGCCACTCCTCGGAAGGAAGGCTGGGCAATCTACTCTGTAGTGATACTGCCTCAGAAACTCAAGGAGGGGTTGCTATGAGTTGGATCTGACTCCATGGCAGTGGGTTTGGTTTTGGTTAGTGGAAGAAAAGGAGCTCTGGTGGTATAGTGCCTAAGGCATTATTTGACTACTAACCAGAAGGTTGGCAGTTCAAACCCACCAGCCACTCCACAGAAGGAAGACTGAGCAATCTATTTCCATAAAGATTTATTGCCTTAGAAGCCCAAAGGGGGTTGCTATGAGTCAGAATTGACTCCACAGCTGTGAGTTTGGCTTTTCTTTCTTCTTTTTTTTTTTTTTTTTAGTGGAAGAAAAGGCTCAAAGAATTTTCAATTATTTAAAAGCTCTATGGGCAGCAAGTGGAAGTGATTGTGATGAAGAACTTGTTGTAAGTAGGGGTTAGTTCAATTATTTCAAAGTGAAGGCAAATTTATAAAACATTAAAGGGCAAGCACAAGTTGTCCGTAAATGGGATGTTTGTAACTCAGGGACTTACTCTACTTTGTTATAGCAGCCCTAGGAAACTATATATCCAGATATAAAAGCTGCACAGCAAAAGGGGTCACACACAAGGAGCTTTGCCCATCTACTCTTAGGTACACGAGATTTTTAACCCCCTCTTCCAGAAGCTGATGAGGTCACAATGCTAACCAGCCAACTATGGAAGAGGATCCTGGCAGGATCTGGTTGCTGATGTGTTTAGGGACAAGGAGAACAACTGGTGCTTGACTATGGTCCCTGAAACTCCTGATGAGTTGTGTTGGTGATCAGAGTTAGAGATAAGGGGAGGAAGTCCTATAAAGTTAGAAAAGCACCCACGGTTAATCTTTACTCATCTGTATCACCAAGAAAACAAAACAGCATTGCTAGGACCAGGAGCTGTGACCACAGATAAAATACTCCCTGGTAATCAAGGGCAGTCAGTTACTCAGAGGTATACTGAAGCTCACATTTACAAGGAGCAGGAAAGGAGGGGAATTAGAGATAGGTTTGGGCAAAAGCCTAACGAGACAACAGAAGCTTTGTTCCTTGGCTAGCAGATGTCAGTTTTGCTGGATGAGAAGAAAGAGATGTCACTCCATCACCTAATGACTAAGACCATGCTCCAAGTCATTTTGGCCATGAGCACCTTGGCTGATGATATGAGCAAGGAGCAAAGACATATAAACACTGATCAGGGCTATATTGCAATGGGAGATGACATAGGATAGTGCAAAATATAAGGAAGAAACAATTAAGCCACCTAGGGATAAGCCAGGGCACGTGTGTGGGTAACAAGTGGGGAGGATTGGAAAAAAGGGTGAAACAATTGTTGTAGGGACTTGTCTCAGTTATTGTATTAGTTATCTAGTGCTAGTATAATAGAAATATGACATGTGAGTGGCTTTACAAAACAGAAACTTATTTTCTCACAGTTCTGGAGGACAGAAATCTGAATTCAGGCACCAGCTCTAAGGGAAGACTCTTTCTGTCCACTCTGAGGAAAAATTTGATCTCCTTGGCTTTATCCTGTTATTATTATTGGCCACTTTATTTTTCACAGATTGTTCTAAACGCTTCAGCATAAGTGGTAATAGACAATCACGTTGTCCTGGACTTCCTGGGGGTCCATCAAGGCAAGGTAAGTGTGGTTGTCAACATTCCTTTTTGCACTTGGATAAAGACATCATTTCATTGGACTAGTTCCAGATAGGGAGCCTGGCTGCTGGCCATCCTCCAAGGAATGATTGGGAGTCATAGCTGTGGTCAGTGTCATACAATGTTGCCAAGACAAATGGATATGATACATCGCCAATCAGGACAATTAATTGGAGTATCTGACAGGGTAGTCTATGCTCCTGAGACTTTTTAGTTGGATGGGTGAAAGATCAGGAGGTGGGGTTGTAAAGGAATGACTAGGCTCTGGTGACTCAGTGACCGTCTATGAATCCACCCAAGCAAAAGCTTGAACTGCAGCTTATGAATCTTGGCAGAACATCTTGTAATCTTCCCCAAACACAAAAGAATGGGAGGTCTATAACAGGCTGCTGAGGCCACTTCCCACTCACTTTTCTAGTTCCCCTAGGAGGGTGTCATGAGACGGTTTCATTACCTCTTCGGTTCTGATAAGGCATGGGATTTCTGCCCACCATCTCAGAACAGAGCTACAGAAGATAAAACTGGCTGCAGGCAAGAAGTAGCTCCTTGGCCACTTGCATTGTACTGTTTTGAGTTTTGAGTTTTTAAGGCATACACAACTCAGAGCTGAGCTTCCTAATTTGTTTACATTCTAAGCACTATACCTATAATTTGAGTACCAGTCACGAGGGATTGCCTTTGGTTATCAATCCTTTGTTGTTGTTGTTATGTGCCCTCGAGTCAGACCTGACTCATAGCGACCCCTCCTTGGGTTGCCAAGGCAGTATCACTACGGAAGTAGATTGCCCCATCTTCCTTCCGAGGAGTTGCTGGTGGGTTTGAACCACCAGCCCTCTGGTTAGCAGTCCAGTGCCTTAGGCACTAGGTATAAACTATTCACAGTGCACCTTTGGGATTACACAGTAGTACAATCCCCTTGGCCAGCAGGCAAGAAATCAGATAACATATTGTATTGCACATATCTGCTGCAAAGGACCTCTTTAAAGTACTGAAGAACAAAGATGTCTCTTTGAAGACTAAGATGCAGCTAACCCAAGTCATAGGGGCTCTGGTAGCATAGTGCCTAAGGCACTTGACTGCTAACCAGAAGGCTGGAGGTTCAAACCCACCAGCCACTCCTGGGAAGGAAGGTTGGGCAGTCTACTTCTGTAGTGATACTGCCTTGGAAACCCAAGGGGGGGTTGCTATGAGTCAGGTCCAACTCTATGGCAAATAATGACAACAACAACCCAAGTCATGGTATTTTCCAATTGCCTCATATGCATGTGAAAGCTGGACAATGAATAAAGAAGACTGAAGAAAAGTTGATGCTTTTGAGTTGTGGTGTTGCCAAAGAATACTGAAAGTACCATGAATCACCAGAAAATAGAGCAAATCTGTCCTGGAAGAAGTATAACCAGAATGCTCCTGAGAGCCAGAATGGCCAGACTTCATCTCACCTACTTTGGTCATGTTGTCAGAAGGGACCATTCCCTGGGGAAGGATGTCATGATTGGTAAAGTTCAGGGCCAGGGAAAAAGGGGAAGGCCCTCAACAAGGTGGACTGACACAGTAGCTGCAACAGGGGGCTCAAGTACAGCAAACATTGTGAGGCTGGCACACACAGAATGTCACTCTGTTGTACATGGGGTCGCTGTGAGTCAGAGCCAACTGGACGGCACCTAACAAAAACAATAACATAATCCCCTTGTTTACCTGAGGAGGAAATATCAAGCTTCCATATACAAAATGAAGCACAACAAAAGAGCACTAAATCAAGCAAAATCAAATTCACAAACCCCAAGTACTATATTGCCAGGGTCAACAAACATGCACCTAAAGTTGGCAGCTACCACGTAGATAAACAGAAGAAATGTAACGTCAGGCACAGGGCACTCTGCTGACAGATGTCACAAAGAAACCTCGTTGAGGGTCAGAGGTAAAGAGGAGTCAAGCTGGGATGGCCAAGTCCCAGTGCTGACAAAATGTTGTAGGGAGTTTAGCCCCAACCTTCTCACACAAGTGGACTTCTAATCTCCAAGTGACAGGAGGTGCTAAATAATTAACAGCATTCCCAGATTCTCCTTGCTCCACACCATACCTTGAATGATGTCCTCCAAGATCAGAGCAAGCTGAATGGACTCTGATGAGTGGAACTACTTGTATTTTTCATTATGAAAAGTTCATATGGAAAATCACAGAAAATGCCATCACAAACGTCCACACACTCACCCTCCAGAATCAATAAATGTTAATATTTGTCATATTTGCTGCAAATCTTGCACTAACATTTCAGATACCAAGTTCTCTTCTTATCTTTTCCCAGTCCCTTTGCCCAGAGCAACCCCTATTCTGAATTTGAAGTACTTCCTGTGGAATTGATTCTGACTCATGGTGGCCTCATGTGTTTGAGAGGAGAACTATGTTTCACAAGGTTCAGTGGTTGTGACCATTCAGAAGTAGATAGCCAGGCCTTTCTTCTGAGTGGGTAGATTCGAACTGCCAATCTTTCAGTTAATAGTCAAGCACTTAACTGGTTATTTGCACCACCTAGGGACCCTACCACATGTATGTGTATCCATTTTTGTGTGCTTTTTAATTTACAGAATGTTATCTATAATTCTGTATTGCATGTTGATACATAAAAGTCTTATGTATTCATTATAAGGGTTGTACAGTGTTCCATTGTATGAATATATCTTGTTGGTGGACATTCAATATATCTCTGAATTTTTGCTTTTATAAGTAAAGCTGCAAAAAAATAGTCATTACTTTAATTAGAAAAAGATCTGATTTTAAGCAGGAAGGCAGAACTATTATAAATGACAAAGATATGTAGCAGACAGTTGAACAGTAAGAGAATTTCCCTGATTCTACGATTTAGAGAAGTGATGGAATAATTCAAAAGTGATCCAAGGAAAAGTATTATCTGGGACATCCTCAGAGAGGCCCTCAGGAAGCTAGGAGCACTATTCTCCCCCTTATCACCACCACTAACTACTACCACCACCCACCAGACACACACATCCAAAAGCAAATATGCCTATAAGCCAGCTAGGCTGGAGTAGAAAAATGAGAAGATTCCAAGAACAGGGAATGGATGGTCAGCAGTGGATGCCAAGCTGAAAAGAGTGTATAGATGCAGAGGCAGAGATCAAAAGTCAGGACACTGAGCCAACTAGGAATACAAGATAAGGAGGAGTGTCAAAATGCCCCCAAATGTTATGTTGGACAAGGAGGTATTTGGTCAGTCATCCTTTCATCTCCAGCTTTCGGTGCATTTGCTACTGTTGTCTGATAAAATTATAAAAGGTAGGAAATATATGCATAATCGTAAAACTCCAACAATCCAAAAGAATATGTAATGAAAAGTAAATCTTCCTTCTAATGCTCACCTCCAGACCCCAGACACAGAGGCACCATTGTTACCAGTTTCTTGGTGCCCTTCCAGATATTTTATGCATATGCAAGCACATATATGTACATACACCCCACAGTTTTCCTTTTCCTACCATGGTGGCCCATGGTATCATTATGCACCTTTCTTTGTTCCCATATCTTAGCCATCCATTCATATTAGTACATATAGATCTGTCTGTTAAGCACTGAACTGCCATTCAAACCCACCCACAGGGCCTCAGGAGTAAGCTCTGGGGATCTGCTTCCAAAAGGTCACAGCCTTGAAAACCTCTAGGGACTAGTTCTACTCTGCACACATGGAATTGTCATGATTTGGAATTGACTCCGTAGTAACTAATAACAAAAACAACATCAAATTCTATTGTATGAATGTACCAAATTTTATTCAACTAGTCCTTCTATGGGAGCTCAGGTAGAGTAGTGCCTAAGGCACTTGAAAGCTAACCAGAAGGCTGGTGGTTCAAACCCACCAGCCACTCCTCAGAAGGAAGGTTGGGCAATCTATTTCCATACTGATACTGTCTCAGAAACCCATGAAGAGGTTGCTATGAGTCTGATCTGACTCGACGGCAGTGAGTTTGGTTTGGTTACTTTGGAGTCCCTCTATATAAGGAAATCTGGTGGTGCAGTGCCTAAGGCATTTGGTTTAACTTACCAGTCACTCTTCAGAAGAAAGATGAGGCAATCTCCTTCTGTAAAGATTTACCATCTTGGAAACCCAGTGGGGGTTGCCATGAGTTGGAATCGACTGGATGGCAGTAGGTGATTTTTGTTTTTGTTGTTGTTTGTTTAGACTCCTTATGTAGGATATTTAAGTCACTCTAATCTTTCCTAAAAAAGCCCTCATAGCACAACAGTTAAGCACTCAGCTGTTAACCGAAAGGTTGGCAGTTCAAACTTACCCAGTGGCTCTGCAGGAGAAAGACTTAGTGACCTGTTTCTGTAAAGATTACAGCCCAGAAAACTCTATGGGGTAGTTCTACCCTGTCACATGGGCGGCTGTGAGTCAAAATTGACAGCACATAACAACAACAATCTTTTCCAACCATAAATAATGCAAACTTGAATATTTTTAGTACCTCTTTGACCACATTAGCTTATCCATAAGATAAATTCTGGCAGTGCAATTGCTGAATTAATATGATTCACACATTTTTTGGCCTTAATTAATATTTAGTTTCAAATTCCTCATTCCTGCAGATTAAAGTCAGAGCACCAAGTTCTGCCACAGATCTTTGTAACAAACACCATGTAAATGCCTGCCAAATGAGACTGAAAAACATTCAAGCCCAGTCAAGGTAACTGGAGGAATATCTCTGGAAGACTTGATGGTAATATGAGTGCTGGGGCAGAAATACCATCTAAGTCAACAGTATTAGCCGAACTGAGGAAAGAATGTGCTAACAGAATTAGCATGGTCTTTACAAAATTCAGAAGAGAGGAACCTAAAGCAAGAATCTGGCAGGATTTATCACTCACTACTCAAGAGAGCTCTGGTGGTGTAATGACTAAAGCATTTAACTTCTAACCAGAAGGTTAGCAGTTCCAACCCACTAGCCCCTCCACAGAAGGAAGACAGAGCAATCTACTTCCATAAAGGGGGTCAGTATGAGTCAGAATTGACCTGATGGTGATGAGTTCGGTTTTGGACTCAAGGGAGAGAGATACTTAATCTAATGGACAGGTGCCAGAGAAATGCATCCAGCCAGGTTTCTCTAAGACCTAGATACAATTTCCTTCCATACAATTCTATTCCTTTAGTTCTGGGTCCTTGCACACCAAGCAGTCCACTAACATAGTTACTAATTTTCTCCCAAGGTACCTATATTTTAGAAGAGGATGTGATAGATTACAGATGACCATAAATTCTTTAGCATTAAGAGGTGAGGGTCTGTGTCTTCTCCTCCAGAATGTGGGTGGGCTCTGTGCCTGTTTTGACCAAACTGTGCCAGTTTCCGGGTCTAGGCCTTAAGAAAGTGGCAACTTCTGCTTTCTGTCTCTTGGAATATTCACTCTGGGGGAAACCGGCCCAATGTAAGAAGTCTGTCTTGAGACCACCATGCTGTGAGGAAGCCCAAGCTAGCCACATGGAGAGAGAGGGAAATCCCCAGCTGTGTCATCTAGACTAGCCCAGGCACCAAACTTGCAATTGAAGAAGCCATCTTGGACATTTGAACTCTAGCAGGAGTGGCAACCAGGAAGCCAGACAGCTGGCACATGGCATTTATTCATTTATCAAACATTACTGAGAACCTCCCTTGTGCCCAGGACTGTGCCTGATGCTAGGAGGAACAGAGGTGGAAAGGACATTGGCTCAATCCTCAGGAGCTTCATAGCCCAGTATTAGGGAGGCACAGAAAGGGCCACCAATCCAGGTAATCCGCTATAAGAGCTATACAATGGATAACTATGTCATCATTCCCAGAGTTGACATCTTTGAAAGATGGAAATTTGCCATATGTTCATATTTCACTTTTCCAGCTCCTTGACATTATTTTACTTAGAAAAGAGAAATGAATTGGCATTTATGCAATAGTACAAATTTTACATATCTCAGTTCCCACTCTCTCTTCCCTCTTTAAGTACTACAGTCCTGTAAGTTGCCATTTTTGACAACTGTGGGTACAGAGGATATTGTGGTCAGCTTCCCTTACATCCATTCCACTCCTTTTCCTTGTGAGATGGTCACACGGTTTGAGTAGGAAGGACCCCAGCTCCAGCTTTAGGGGTGAATCTTCATGGGTCTAAGCTCATTAGGGTACACTTATCCTTCCTGGCCACACTACCTGGTTTGCTTTTGTTGCTGGTTGGCATCTAGTCAATTCTGACTGCTGGTGACGTCATATATTATAGAAAAGGGCCACTCCATAGGGTCTCCTTGGTGACAGAAGCACGCTGCCAGGCCTTTCCTCCAGGGCACCGCTGGGTAGGTTCCCACTGCCAACTTTTAGGTTAGCAGTTGTCAGTCATGGCAGTCCTCAGAGCACAACGAATGGTTGTGGAGAAGAAACACGACCCAAGCTGATTTAATCATAGGAAAGCCCAAGCCTTTTGCCCAGGCTTTGGAGAAAAGAGATGGAGAAGAGTGTGCTCTCAGAGTGAAGCTCCTGGCAACTATTTCAGTGCCACAAAGGACATCTGTAAGACAGCAGAGCCAAAAGAACTGCAGAAAAACAAAGCTATAATAAGGAGCCCTGCTGGTGTAGTGGTTAAACACTGTGCGGCTAACTGAAAAGTCAGCTGTTTAAACCACCAGCTGCTCTGAGGGAGAAAGATGTAGCAATCTGCTTCCAAATCCTATGGAGGAGTTCTACTCTTTCCTATTGGGTCATTACATGTTAGAATCAACTCAACAATAGATTTGGTTTTTTGGGTTAGCCCTGATGACATGACGACTCTCCAGAACGAACTATCTTGAGGGCACCTGTGGTGGTTAAGTTTGTGTGTCAACTTGGCTGGGCCTGGTTGAGTGGCTGGGCAGCTGGATGTAGTATTTTCCATGATGAGACTGGTAATCAGCTTCATGGTAAATCTACTGGGAGCAGCTGAGTAGCTGCCTTAAGGATGTGGTCTGCTTCTTGTTTATAAGGAGAAGCCTTGGGGATAGTCTCTAGCTTATGATACTCTTGAACCCTGCGTGTAGCTGTGTCCTTGTTTGCAGCCTGTCACGCTCTGCCGATCTTGGGATTTACAATGGACTTGAATTAATGGCGTGCTATGTGGTACACTGGGACTATGCCTTTTTACTTGTCAACCTTGGGCTTTTCAGCCTCAGCAGCCAGCAGCTGACTGAGGAAAAGCCTCCAGCTTCAGTGGGTCCGGAGCATGAGGCAGAGCTGAAGCCCAATGTTGAGGGGCTGTCACTCAGCCCCTAGAGCCTGGCACTTTGAATTCGGACTTAAAGCCTCCAAACTGTAAGAGAATAAACATGTTTGTTCAAGCATCTCATTTGTAGTATAGTCTTGTCAGAGTGGCACTAGGTAACCAGAACAGCACCCAACTACTGGACTTTTCAGTTATGTGAGCCAATACATCTGTTTTATATTTAAGTCAGTCTGAGTGGCAACCAGACAAATTCTAACTGATACAAGTGGATCACTGAGATGCAGTCCCTTGGGCTGTTGGTGGGTTTTATAGATGTACAAGAGAAGCCTGAGTGGTGTAAGTTTGCAACTAACCCAAAGGTGGGCAGTTCAAACCTACCCAGTGGCTCCTGCGAAGAAAGGACCAGTAACGGTTTCTATAAGCTTACAGCCAAGAAAACCCTATGGAGCAGTTCTACTCTATAACTCAGGGGGTTGCCATGAGTTGACAGGCGACTCAATGGCAACTAACAATAGCAACATAGATTGACAACACTCTGATCTTTGGTAACTCACACCAGCCACATGCTGTGGTAAAGACTGGGATATTTCCCATGGGTCACACGATTCGTGATCTTTGAGATACGAGGCTGGAGCGGGGGAGTCGTATACATAGTCTGTATGTATAATTAAATTCTGTCCTTTTTCGTTTTAAAAAAATATGTAAGTAACAGAACATTGGCCACGCCAACATTCTTTATATATAAAATTCAGTGACATTAACCGTTCATGACTGCATTATTTTCTATGTTGAATTTTTGTTGCTACAATGTATTTTCAATAATGGAAGACATGCTGGAGTCAAGCAGAGAAAAAATTTTTTTAAGCTAATATGGATTTTGATACAATTATGTGAGGCACACATGTCCCAAGTGACTCTGATGGTAGGACTGGTGGAGTGACAGGCCATTTCTTCAGATCCACGAAGTTACACAGATCCCCACCAGGCCGTAGCATGTACTACAACTGGGATAGCAGCTTCTCAGGAAATCTGAGAGGCTGCAAATGTTGGCAGACGATGTATGTTCCACATGTCATGGAAGGGTTAACTTAATGTTCATCCCCTAGTTCGGACTGCCCCTGTAAAAGGCCTTACATTCCTGGCTTTCTTCTGTTCCTGACTCCTCCTCCTCCTAGTTCCCTCTCGAATTTCTTTGGTAGCTGCTGCTCTGGAGATAATCCTGAGCAAAAACTCCCAGAAAATCTTCCCTGAGAAATCCTTCAGCCCTATTCTTGGCCAATTCACTGAGCCTCTCACACTTCTGGAGGTTAAATCAAGCCTTAAATCTTAAAATCCTTAAATCTTGCCTGAGAGGAGCTAGATCTCCAGGCCAGTGATTTTATTTTTAACCACACCTGAGTACCTTGTGACCTGCCCTCCAAACCTGGAACACCTAAGCTCACAGGGACACTCTCAAGGGGGAGGACACAAACCCTGGCAGAGGCAGCAGCCCTGGCTTCAGTCAGTTTCAACTTCTGACCCTCAGAGTTGTTTTCTTCTTTGTCTGCAACGTCCAGCTGCACTTTCTCTGGCATGTGGCTGAGACTGTTTGCCATCCCTGAGGCTGCCAAACCTGAACCCTCAACTCCTCAGACTTCTCCACCCCAGACCCTTTCCAGTCCAAGCTATCCTACTTCACACACCACAATCTGAAAGGTGCTTCCCGGAGGCCATCTTCACCCTATTCCTGCTCAAGGGCCCCACACCCCCTCAGCATCTGGCAAAGTGGAGCTGGGTCCTTAGCCTGGACTTCAAGGCCCTCACAAAGGCCTGTCCACACCCCAGTCCACTCTGCTCCTTCTCATTTTTGACTACTCCCCAGCACAGACCCATGGTAGGCCTACGGTTCACCAGCCCAGAGCAAGGCCTGTCTCCTCCTATACATCACTGACAGCTGAATGTCCCTGTGGGGGCCGGCTGCCTGGCCAACTGACCTAAAAGCTCCCCATCTCCAACCTTGGACTGGCTTCACCCCTCAGGGCAGTCTGGACCTCCTCCTAAAATGAGCTGTTTATTGATTTATTTACTCCTTTGCTTTCCATTTTCCTCAGGAGTGCGTAAGCCCCATGAGGGCAGGGACCTCATCTCACTGAATCCCAGCTCTTGCAAAAATCCTTAATGCATAAAAAAAGAACAAAACAACCAAACCCACTGCCATGGAGTTGATTCTGACTCGTGAGGACCCGTGTGTTACAGAGCGGAGCCCACAGAGTTGTCTCGGCTGTGGTCTTCACGGAAGCACGTGGGCAGGCCACTCTTCCCAGCACTGCTGCTCCTGCTGGCAGGTGCCACCGAGTCAGCTCTGACTCAGCAACCCTGTGTATAAGAGAACGACACACCGTCTGGTCCTTCGCCAACCTCACAATATTACCACACCTGAGCCCATCGTTGCAGCCACTGTGTCAATTCATCTCATTGAGGGCCTTCCCCTTTTTCGTTGACTCTCCACTTTACCAAGCATGATATCCTTCTCCAGGGACTGGGTCCTTCTGACAACCTGACCAAAGCAGGCAAGACGAAGTTTGGCCATGCTGGGTGGCTTCAAATGCCACCTTTTGGTTAGTAGCTAGGAGCAAGCCACTTGCACTACCCAGGGACCTTGCTTGGGGCAGAGACACCTTAATATTTATTAATTAGGAAGACAGATCCCTCAAACCCCTTTGGTCTCTTTCCTAAAACTTCTCTAGTTTACCTACTCTTTGGTCCATGTTGGGTTTTCCACTCTCTGTCCCTTGATAGTGGGCTATCCACTCATACCTGTTCCATTTCAGGGTTCCACTGAATAAAAACCTTTCTTGCTGGAAATATATATATAAACACACACACACACACACACACACATATGTATGTATATAGGAGCTCTGGTAGCATAGTGCCTAAGACACTTGACTGCTCACCAGAAGGCTGGCAGTTCAAACCCACCAGCCACTCCTCAGAAGGAAGGTTGGGCAATCTACTTCCATAGCGATACCACCTCAGAAACCCAAGGAGGGGTTGCTATGAGTCGGGTCAGACTCGACAGCCATAACAACAACAATATATGTATATACATATATATATGTATGTGTGTGTCTATATGTATGTATATATATGTATCACAAATGTCTTTTTTAATGTGTGTATGATTTAAGCTTTCACTTCTTGAAAAGTGGTATCTTTTTCCCCTTAAGGAGAAATTTACCTGGCAAATTGTTAAGAAGCCTCCATAATCCTCCTGTTCTGATTACCTAGAGCCTCTCTGACAAGAATATACCACAAATGGGATGGCCTTAACAAATGTGAGTTTATTCTCTTACAGTTTGGAGGCTTTAAGTCCAAGTTCAAAGTGCCAGGTTCTAGGGGCTGGGTGAAAGCCCCTCAGCCTTGGGCTTCAGCTCTGCCTCCTGCTCCCGGCCCACTGAAGCTAGAGGCTTTTCTTCACTTGGACAGCTGCTGGCTGCTAAGGCTGCTAAGCCCAAGGTTGACAAGTAAAAAGGCACAGACCTGATGTTACCAAACCACACGGCAGCCATTAATTCAAGTCCATTGTAAGTCCCCAGGTCGGCAGAGCATGACAGGCTGCTGAACAATGACATGGCTACGTGCTGAGCCCAAACGTGCCATAAGCTAGAGACCATTCCCAAGGCTTCTCCTTATATACAGGAAGCAGACCACATCCCAAAGGCAGCAACTCAGCTGCTTGTGGTAGATCCCACCATGGAGCTGATTGCCAGTCTCATCATGGGGAATAACTACCACCAGCTTCCCAGCCACCACTCAACCAGGCCCAGCCAAGTTGACATACAATTAACTACCACACCTCCTTAAATTTCCTTTGGGAGAAGTCTGTGGTTGCCAGTATCATCACAGAACTAAACAGGGATTACATAATATTTAAGGAGCTCTGGTGGCATAGTGCCTAAGGCATGTGACTGCTAACTGGAACGCTGGAGGTTCAAACCTACCAGCCACACCTAACAAGGAAGGTTGAACGATCTACTTCTGTAATGATACCACCTTGGAAACCCAAGGAGGGGTTGCTATGAGATCCGACTCAAGAACAGTGGGTTTGGTTTTGGTTTGGTTATATAACATCTAAGGAGCTCTGGTGGTGCAGTGGTTAAGGCATTCAGCTGCTAACCCATAGGTCAGAAGTTCCAATCCACCAGATGCTCTTCAGGAGAAAGATGAGACAATCTGCTTCTGTTAAGATTGACAGCCTTGGAAACCCTAAGGGACAGTTACACTGTGTCGCACAAGGTCACTTCCAGTCAGAAGCAACTCAGTGGCTTGGGTTTGCTTTCTGTAACATCTGGAAGCTCTTACTAAGACAGATCCCTCCTCTTTCAACCTTTGTCTCTAGGTCGAGTTTCCCGTCGCACTTCGCACGAGGGCGAAAAACCGAGCTAGGTTCCCCTCTCTTTCACTTTTTGTCCAAAGTCTTCCCCGTGCCCAGCTTCTCTTCCCTGGGCTCGCCTCCATCCCGGGTCGCGATGCTCCCGCCCGGGTACCTGGAGCTGGTGCAAATGCAGCACGTAGCCTCGCATCAACAGCTGGAACAAGTAGCGCAGCTGCCCGGGCCCTGGAAGCTTCTCGGGGCTCCGCAGCTGCCGGTCGCTAGGCCCGGTTCCGGGAGCGGCAGCTGTCTCAGCCTCGGGGAGAGAGGCGGGGAGCGTGGCTTTGGCCCTGGCCCCCACTGCGCGGAGGCCGAGGCCCAGCACCCGCGTCCCCAGCATAGCCGAGCGCAGCCTGGTGCAGCCGAGCGCAGCCATGGACCTTGCTCGCTCCGCAGCGCCTGTAGATTCAGAGTGGGACACGCCTGGACCAGCCCCGGAAACAAAGCAGGCGGGGCGGGGTCAAGGGCAGTTTGGCCTGGGGTGCAGGCATGGGGCGGCCGCGCGCAGTCCGAGTGGACCCTTCCCGCTCACTTTTCCTCGAGGTCTTCCCTCCTTCCATAGCAGGACCCCTTCTCCAGAGGTCAATCGCCGGCCCGGGAAAGGAGCCAGGCTACTCAAAGGTGGACGACGGACAGGGTGACTAAGGAGACCCATAGCACTCTGACGAGGTCAACCTTGCCGCCGCCTCCCCATCTGGCGCTCCTGCTAACTCCCAAAGAACTCTGCTTAGTCCAGGCAGGGAGTGCAGTGATGTCCTGGGAAGCAGGGGCGGCTTCCAGGGCCGGGAAAGCTCACTCAGAGACAAACGCCCGCCCGCCTAGCCATTTGCCAACCCAAAGCGCCATCGCCCCAGTGGCCCTCACTTCCTCGGAAGGACTGGGAAGGGCTGAGGCTAAGCTGACCTCAGACTTTTCTTAAGGGCTTTTCAGATTGATCCTGGAGGGCTGAGCTAGGAAAGAACAAAGAGTGCATAGTGGCCAAAGTCATCTGATCCCTGGAGTGTGGAATCCATCCAAGTAACCAAGCAAACAACTTAAAGATGAGAGTTTAAAAAAAAAAAAAAAATTCTTCCCACCCTCCCCAAGACCACTAAACCAAACTCACTGCTATGAGTCCATTCTGACTCATGTTGTTGTTGTTATGTGCCATTGAGTTGGGCCAACTCATAGCAACCCCTCCTTGGGTTTCCCAGGCAGTTATCACTACGGAAGTAGATTGCCCAACCTTCCTTCTGAGGAGTGGCTGAACCGCCAGCCTTCTGGTTAGCAGTCAAGTGTCTTAGGCACTACACTACCAGAGCTCCTTTCTGACTCATAGTGACCCCTTTTAGGCTGTAATCTTTATTTGCCTTTCTCCTCAGAGCGGCTGGTAGGTTCAAGCCATTGACTTTTTGGTTAGCAGCCAAATGCTTTCACCACTGCACCAGCAGAGCTCCTTCTTGTCTTGAGGCAAGATTTAGTGAGTTGTAAGAAAAAGATCTACTTTAAAATGGGAGAGAATAAAATAGTACAGAAAACATTGCAAGAAGACTAAGTATTGTCTGATAAAATCTTTTATCTATATGTATGTATTCAAAGTGAATTTTCGAAGAATAAAAACATGGCTCATACAACTATAAAATAAGCACGTTGTTGTTAGTTGCCATCAAGTCAGCCCTCTTAGAGACCCTATGTGCAACAGAACAAAACATTTCTCCGTCCTATGCCAGCCCCACAATCCTTGCTATACCTGAGTGCATCATTGCAGCCACTTTGTCAATCCATCTCATTGAGGGCCTTCCACTTTTTCGCTGACCGTCCACTTTACCAAGCATGATATCCTTCTCCAGGGAATGGTCCCTTCTGACAATACGACCAAAGTAAATGAGGCGAAGTCTGGCCATTCTTTCTGGTTTCCAAGGAGCATTCTGGCTACACTTCTTCCAGGACAGATTTGTTAGTTTTTTTGGCAGTCCATGGTATTTTCAGTCTTTGCCAACACCACAAATCAAAAGCATCAACTCTTCTTCGGTCTTTCTTATTCATTGTCCAGCTCTCACAGCATATGAGGTGATTGAAAATACTATGGCTTGGATTAGGTGCACCTTAATCTTCAAAGAAACATCTCTGCTTTTCAGCACTTTAAAAAGGCCTTTTGTAGCACATTTGTCCAGTGCAATATGTAATCTGATTTCTTGATTGCTGCTTCCATTGCTGTTGATTGTGGAAACAAGTAATATGAAATCTTTGACAACTTCAATCTTCTCTCCATTTATTGTGATGTTTCTTATTGGTCCAGTTGTGAATATTTTCATTTTCTCTATGGTGAGATGTAATCCATACTGCAGACTATAATCTTTAATCTTCATCAGTGCTTCAAGTCATCTTCACTTTCAGCAAGCAAAGTTGTGTTGTCTGCATATTGTAGATTGTTCATGAGCCTTCCTCCAATCCTGATGCCATGCTCTTCTTCATATAGTCCAGCTTCTTGGATTATTTGATCAGCATACAGATTGAATAAGTATGGTGAAAGAATACAATCCTAACTCACTCCCGTCCTGATTTGAAACCATACAGTATCCCTTTGTTCTGTTCAAACAGCCTCTTGGTCTACATACAGGTTCCTGATGAGCACAATCAAGTGTTCTGGAACTCCCATTCTTCTCGATGTTATCCATAATTTGTTACTATCCACACTGTTGAATGCTTTTGCATAGTCAATAAAACACAAGTAAATATCTTTCTGATATTCTTTGCTTTCAGCCAAGATCCATCTGATATCAGCAATGATATCCTTCATTCCACTTCCTCTTCTGAATCCAGCTTGCATATCTGAAAGTTCCCTGTCAAAATACTGCTGCAATCGTTTTTGAATTATCTTCAGCAAAATTTTACTTGCATGTGATATTAATGATATTGTTGGATAATTTCCACATTCTGTTGGATCACCCTTCTTTGAAATGGGTACAAATATGGATCTCTTATACTCTGTACACCAGGTAGCTGTCTTCTAAATTTCTTGGCATAGATGAGTAACTGCCTCCAGCATAACATTCATTTGTTGAAACATCTCAGTGGATATTCTGTCAATTCCTGGAGCCTTGTTTTTTTGCCAATTCCTTCAGTGCAGCTTCAACTTCTTCCTTCAATACAATTGGTTCTTGATCATATGTCACCTCCTGAAATAGATGAACATCAACCAATTCTTTCTGGTACCATTACTACGTGTGTTCCTTGCATGCTCTTTTGATGTTTTCTGCATCATTCAATATTTTGCCTATGGAATCTTTCAGTGTTGCAACTCAAAGCTTGAATTTTTTCTTTTGTTCTTTCAGCTTGAGTAATGCTTAGAGTGCTTTTCCCTTTTGGTTTTCTAACTCCAGGTCATTGCATATTTCATTGTAATAATTGACTTTGTCTTCTCAAGCTGCTCTTGGAAATCTTCTGTTCAGCTCTTTCATCTTGTCATTTCTTCCACTTGCTTTAGCTACTCTCCATTCAAGAGCAAGTTTCATGCATTGTCAGTGAAGGCAAACATTAATATATGGGTGGATAGAACTGAACTATTAGGTATGTCTATGCAGGGGGCAGTATGCCCAAAACCATGTGTAGGGTTGACAGACAATGTTTCTACAAGTGTATTTGTATGTTCTATAAGAATTCCCAGGTATATAGTAAGTTGACAAGGGACAAAGTTGTAGTCACTTCTTGGCCACAGCCAGCTACCCAGAGAGAGCAAGTAGTTGGACCTGTGGGCTCAGGACAACGGTCCCAGGGGACATCAAGCTCAACTGGAATAACATAGTACATAAAAACATTGTTCCACATCCTACTTTGGCGAGTAGTGACTGGGATCTTAAAAGGTTGCAAGCAGCCATCTAGGTGCAATGATGGGTCTCTCCTCATCCAGAGCAAAGAAGAATGAAGAAAACCAAAGATGCATAGAGAGAGGCGGGGCAAGATGGCGGACTAGGCAGAAGGATTGCACAGACCCTCTTCAACAAAGAAAAGGGAAACCAATTAACACAGACACAGAAG
>NW_006921589.1:11254637-11259200 GCF_000298275.1 Orycteropus afer afer
TGATAGAGCCTGGTGAAACCCCTGAGATTATGGTCCCTAGCTGCCCTTCAGGTCTGGAATTGAACCCACTTCTGTGGCTTCCAGCCAAACAAAAGATAGGCATATGAGCTGAACTTTTACATTAGGTAGATACATCCCTTGGAGAGATCAATCATGGGAGAACAGAAGGACTGCATATGCACAGGGAGACAGCTCAGGGAGCAGGAGTGCATGGGAGGGAAGGACACAGGAAAGAGGTGGCAGGAACCCTGACTCCAAAGGATACACTCCACTTCTGGCTCTTCTTCTTCATAGTAGTGAGGTCTCCCCTCAACCTTTAGGATTGGCTCTCTTAAGCCAAGCAGAATGATAAAATTGACCAATCCCCTTGGTGGGCCATGATTACCTTATTTGCATAGTTTCAGCCAATCCCAGCAAGAGTTTTATACACCTTATTTACATAATCCCACTCAATCATTTTGTGGGAAATACAAGACCATGGCAAGAATGGCCATATAAAAAGAGAAGTAAAAAGCAGTAAGTGGTAAAGCTAGACCTTGTATTCAGGTCTTTAGGTACTGAATGTAGTGCTCTTTCCACTACATTAGATTTCAGGAAAGAGGGAAAGGAGTAGAAAATATGAACATTTCTACCGCAGAAATGGGAAGCCAAGGGGAGCTCTGGTAGCATAGTGTCTCAGGCACTTGACTGCTAACCAGAAGGCTGGTGGTTCAAACCCACCAGCCACTCCTCAGAAGGAAGGTTGGGCAATATACTTCCAGAGTGATACTGCCTCAGAAACCCAAGGAGAGGTCACTATGAGTCAGGTCTGACTCGACAGCACATAACAACAACAATAACAACAACAAAGGGGAGCACACTATTACCCTAGTAACCAGAAGCTGGGTGATGGTCCATAAGAAGCTACAACCCCCTTGCCTGACCCTTCATAATAGCATCTTCACAGAGCCGAAGAAAAGTCTCCAGCCCTAGTATCTTGAGTGTCTCTGGGAGTGGTAGCTCACTGTTAGCTATCCCAGCCAGGGATGCCATGCTGAGGTCTCTAGAAATGTATGGTGCTAGAATTTAAGATGGTAGTTTCTCTTGAGTGGCAGAGGAGTGGTTAGCAATTGGAAGGGAGCACAAGGTGGGTTCTGATCATTCTTGTTGTTAGGTGCCGTCAAGTTGGCTCCAACTCATAGCGACCCTAGTCCTGATAATAACTGTATATCATTGTAAGGGCTGATTTCATGGTTTTGTACACTTTGTAAAAATTCATCAAGCTGTACACATAAACTTTTATATAAGTTATACTTCAAGAAAAACATTACATTAAAAAAAGAAAGAGAGAGGAGAAAGGGACTAAGATAGTCCAAGGTTAAAGTAGATAGGAGTTAGGTAGAAAATTAGGTGTAGGATTTGTGATAGGGTGAATGTTTTACATGTGGGAAGGGCATGCATTTTCAGGGGGCCAAGGGGTGAAATGTCATGAACTGAATTGCATCCTCCTCAAAATATGTATTAGAATCCTAACCCCTATACCTGTGGATGTAACCTTGTTTAGAAATAAAGTTTTCTTTATGTTAATGAGGTCATACCATTTATGGTAGTTCAGTTATGTGTCAACTTGGTTGAGCTTGGTTTTGAGTGGCTGGGCAGCTGGATGTAGTTATTCACCATGATGACACTGGTAATCAACTCCATAGGGGAATCTACTGGAGCAGCTGAATAGCTACCTGAAGGATGTGGTCTGCTTCCAGTATAGAAGAAGTATTGAGAAAGGTCTCTTGAGTTTTTGGCATGCTTGGACCCTGCATTTGGCCAAGTCTTCATCTCAGTGGCCTGCCATGTTGTCTGCCTACCTTGGGACTGTTAATCAACTTGAATTAGTGGCCTGCCATGTTGCTTGATAATCTTTGGACTGTGCCATTTTATTTGTTGACCTTGGGTTCATTGGTCTCAGCAGCCAGCAGCTACCTGAGCTAAGGAACACCTCTAGCTTTGGTAGGCCAGGAGCAAGAAGCAGAGCTGAGGCCCAAGGTTGAGGAGATTTCACCCAGCCCCTAGAGCTGGGACTTTGAACTCAGACTTCTAGCCTCTTAACCTGTAAGAGAATAAACTGTTTGTTAAAGACACCCATTTGTGTTATTTTTTGTTAGAGCAGCACCACAGAACCAAACAGCATTGAAGAGTACGTCCTAAACTTTATCACTTCTGAGTTATAAAAACAGCAGACTGGACACAGAAGCAGAGACAGATGTTATGTGTGAATTGACAAGAACCAAGGAAAGATTGGGGCTATGAACAAGAAAGGAACAGATAAGACTCAGGCCCTGCAGTGGACTCCTAGCCTCCAGAACCATGAGAAAATAGATTTCTGTTATTTAAAGGCACCCACTAGTGGCATCTGTGTTACAGCAGCACTAGGAAACTACATATTCCACCGAGCAAAGCTGGATCTCATGACCATGTTCCAATCTGTGTACACAATTTGTACTCCCACAATTTCTCACTCCAGCAGTTTGCTGCATAGTGGAGAACTGGCTGGACCCATGATGCAATGCACTCATTACAGCAAATAAGAGGTTAAAAAGAAAACCAAGGCCCCCACCTCCATTCTCAAGCCCATAATTGGGGGTGTGCCCTAAAGATTTGAATAATGGTGTTGTGAACTCTATTTGAGAATTGGAAAAGGCTTTTATTTGGGCACTCACTGTCTATGTCATCATTCCTACAGAGGAAAATGGAAGAGAAAATGTGTAAGAAACACATTATATTGAAAAAACATTAAAAAACTATGAATTATTCTATTATTATTTTATGAACTTTTAAGGTGTCCTTAGTTACATATTTAATTCCCTGTCATATCTTTCAATCTCTCGGTATTTTTGCCTCTTTTGGGAACTTCATATCCCATCCTTCCTTCAGCCTAGGTCTTCTCATAGCATTCTGAAATCAGTAAAGGCTACAAAGTACTAGGAAACAGGTGACAAGTGCTCTCATTAATTCACTCAGTAACCTTGCACAAGTCACCTAATCTCTTTGAGCCTCCTTTTTATCAATGAAACAGAGGTAATAACAGTAACACCAATACTGAAGGAATTTTTTTTCGTGTGAGAGAATGAGTGCGTTTGTGTGCCTACACCAAGAGCAGTTCCTGAGTTATCATAGAAACTCAGGGAATGATAGCTATTGCTTTGCTCAAGTACCCACTGTAAGTAACAAATTGCACATACATTAATAGTGTATATAATACCACTTCCAGTGGCAACCACTTCTCTTCTGAAATATATCCTAATGAGGTTCTCAGTGCCAAAGATCCTGGTCTGTTAATATCGCAACCCCTAAGAAAGGTCATTTGTCTAGGGTGGAGATGGTTTAAAGTTTGTTTATATCTAGGGACTTGGGCCTTGTTCCTGTCAGTAAAGCCTATGGGAAAGGAATGATAGGAGTAAGATAAATGAGTGCTGTTTATCTTAGTTACAGTCTCAAGTACATTTGCTGAAATACCTGGCACTTACTGAGTCTAGAGGAGCTCTGGTGGCATAGTGGTTACAGCATTTGGCTGCTAACTAAAAGGTCAGCAATTTGACCAGTCGCTCTGTGGGAGAAAGATGAGGCAGTCTGCTTCTGTAAAGATTTCAGCCTTGGAAACCCTATGGGGCAGTTCTACTCTGTCCTACAGGGTTGCTATAAGTGGAAATCAACTCGATGGCAGTGGGTTTGATTTTCTGGTTTTTACTGAGCCCATCGATCCTGATTCAATTCTTTTTTTTTTTTTTTATTCAATTCTTTAAGAAAAGATAACAGACGTAAAATTTATATTTTTTTCTGCTGAAGAGCAATCAGATTTGGAAGGTCTGGTTTCAACTGAATAGTCTTCCAAATTCTAAATATACTATACACCCCAGTGGCTATCATGATTATTTCATAGAGCTGAGCACTAAGACTGATCATGTCACTGCTGCAGCTTTATCAATAGGTGATCTGACCTGGAAAGACTACTCCCCAAGAGCCACTTGTCTAAGGAAGTCTGTGTGAATTAAAGGAAAGCCTGAAATACAAACTGTTAAGCTGTTGAATAGCAGCCCATGGGACACATCAAGTAGAGGCTAGTTTTAAATTTCCAATAAAAGAGCCAGGGTTAGAAATGACTTAACATAGTTTCAAAGTACTACCCCACAAATTACCAATTTCCAAGGTGGAAATGCACCTTAATGAAGAGAGCTGGTGATCAAACTTGGTATCTAACAGTGGGACAACTGAACATTAACACGCTTCCTGATACGACACAACATTAGATAGATGTTACCACCTAACAAGGATTTCTACCAAGAATATTCAATTTGAATCTAATCAAGGCTCTAACTTTGTAGGAAATGCTGGGGATGTTCAAATAATTAAAAGCTTTCACAAGGAAACAGACAAATCCAGAATACAAGATATTATACAAATATACAAGATATTAACTGGTCCAGACTTTTAAAAATAATCACTTCATGAAGTCAGAATTCCCAGGTGTATAGTAGAGCTGACAAGGGGCAAGGTTATGGTCATTGCTTGGTCACAGCCAGCTACCCAGAG
>NW_006921589.1:11259824-11292118 GCF_000298275.1 Orycteropus afer afer
TGAGACAAAGTATATGTGAACTGCTGTATGAAAAGTGAATTTACTCTGTAAATCTTCACCCAAACCAAAATAAAATTTAAAATAATAACAATAATCACTTCATGAAGAATAAGTAAGGCAGAGTCACTCATCTAAATAGACAAAAGAGTGCATGAACTTTGACTGGATCCTAGATTTGGGGACATGTGGGGAAATTTAAATTTGGACTCAATATTAAGTAATATGTTTTTTTTTTTTTTCCCTCAGATGTGATAATAGTATCATGGTTATGCAGTAAATGTCCACATTCTTAAGAGATAAACACTTAAGTGCCATGATGATTCAAATAATTACTTTGTTGGAAAGTAGGTATTAACAGATCTGGGACAATCCTACTGTCTTAACAGTGTCGCTATGAGTCCAAATGGATTTGATAGCAGCAGGTTTTTAGGTAGAGGGTTTATCAGTGTTCATTGTACTACACTGTGACTTTAGCTTCAAACTTTTAAAAATAAAAAACTAAGTAAGAAATAGGAACTCTGGTGGCATAGTGTCTAAGGCATTTGACTGCTAACCAAAAGGCTGGCAGTTCAAACCCACAGGCCACTCCTCAGAAGGAAGATGGGGCAATCTACTTCTGTAGGGATACCGCCTTGGAAACCCAAGGAGGAGTCACTATGAGTTGGATCTGACTCGATGGCAGAGAGTTTTCTTAGTTTTGAAGTAAGAAATTGTGACTTAACATCCCCTGCCCTTTGTTTATTCTTATTCTTGAAATGGAGATTTTAGAGGGATTTGGAAACATTCTCCCCTTCAGTACTGCTGATTCTGAAATATTTGTACCATGATGGGCGCGGGAAGAATTAGGGATGGAAGAGGTTGAGGTGAGGTCAGGGTATCAGACTCCATATGCAGTCCTCATGTTCAAAGAACTTCAAGCTTTAGCGCCAAATAGTTTTCTTTTTTAAATCTTTCATTCTTGTTTACAATAACTTTACAAAGATATAATTAATGTATCATAGAATTCTAAAATTGTACAATTCAGTTGTTGTTTGTTGTTGAGGTTATGTGCCGTCAAGTCGGACCCAACTCATAGCAACCCCTCCTTGGGTTTCCGAGGCAGTATCACTACAGAAGTAAATTGCCCCATCTTCCTTCCGAGGAGTGGCTGGTGGGTTTGAACCGCCAGCCTTCTGGTTAGCAGTCAAGTGCCTTAGGAACTACGCTACCAGAGCTCCTGTACAATTCCGTAAATTATGGTATATACATACAATGAAATGCTATTTGTTGTGATATATGCACACATGGAATATTATACGGTAGCATGAGTAACACATGCTACTGATACCTGCTACAGCATGATCCTTAAAAACACATGCTAGGTGAAAGCAGCAGACAAAAATGGGCATATATTGTATGAGTCCATTGCCATGAAGTATCCAGACTAGGTAAAGCTGTAGGGATAGAATAAAGATTGGTTGCTGCCAGGAGTGGGGAAGAGAAGTAATGGGAAGTGACTGCTTAATGGGATTGGGGTTTCCTTTTGAGATAATGAAAATGTTTTAGAACTAGAGGTGGTGGTTGTACAACATTGGGGATGTATTAAGTGCCATTGCAATGTTCAGTTAATTTTTTTCCAGTGTTCCCTTTAAAATGGTTAATTTTATGTCAATTTCATCTCAATTTAAAAACAGTTATCCTTAAAACGCTCAGGCTTCAAGTGTACCATTTGATGAGTTTTAACAAGTGCATCACACATGTAACCAACATCCCAATTAACAGAGCATTGCTGTCACCCCAGAAGGTCCTCCTATACTGTTCTGGTTACCTCTGTGCTGCTCGAAAATACCACAAATGGGATGGCTTGAACAAACGGTTTATTCTCTTACAGTTTGGGAGGCTAGAAGTCCAAGTTCAAAGTGCCAGGCTCTAGGGGCTGGGTGAAAGCCCCTCGACCTTGGGCTTCAGCCCTGCCTCTTGCTCCCAGCCCACTGGAGCTAGAGGCATCTCTTCAGTCAGGCAGCTAGCTACCGGCTGCTGAGGCTGACAAACCCAATGTTGACAAATAAAACGGCACAGTCCCGGTGTTACCAAACCACACAGCAGGCCATTAATTCAAGTCCATTAAAAGTCCCGAGGCCGGCACAGCATGGCAGGCTGCTGAACAACGATGCAGCTACATGCAGGGTTCAAGCGTGCCATAAGCTTGCGACCATTCCCAAAACTGCTTCTTACATATGGGAAGCAGACCACATACCCAAAGGCAGCTACTCAGTTGCTCCAATAGACTGCACCATGGAGTCGAGTACCGGTCTCATCATGGGGATGTAGTTATTAAACACATCCAGCTGCTTAGCCACTCAACCAAGCCTAGCCAAGTTGACACACAAACTTAAGCACCACATGCACCTTTATTATAATTTCAGTCTCTATGGGTTAGTGTCCCATTCTTGAACTTCAAACATCATACAGTATATACTCGTATCTGCCTTCCTCCACTCAGTATTCTTGAGATTCACCCACGTCACTGCTGAGTAGAATTCCATTGTGTAACAGTTTAGTTGATCTGTTGAGAGGCCTTTTGGTTGTTTGCCATTATGAATAAAGGGGCAGTAACAGTTTTGGTGGATGTGTGATTTCACGTGGGGGACAGAGTAATACCTAAGGAATCGTGAAGTCATAGGTAGGGGACTTTGTTAAGAAACGGTTTGTGTCCCACAGTGGTTGCTGCTTCTGTTCTTGTTAGGTGACATCAAGTTAACTCTGACTCATAGGGACCCTGTGCACAACCAAATGAAATGTGGCCAGGCCCAGTAATGTATCAGACAATGTTTCATTGCTATTCATAAGGTTTTCAGTGCCAATCTTTTCAGAAGTGGATGGTTTCATCCTTCTTTCTAGCCTTAGTCTGGAAGCTCCACTGAAACCTGTCCACCACAGGTAACCCTGCTGGTGCTTCAAATACCGGTGGAAAAGCTTCCAGCATCACAGCCACACACAAGCCACCACACTATGACAAACTGACAGACGAGTGGGTGCATCATTTTACCTTCACGCCAGTGATGCATGAGAGCTTCCACTGCTGTATGTGCTCTCCACGGTCTTGGCTGCCTTTTTTAATACTATTCTAATGTTATCTCAGGAGCTCTGGTGACAGTGGTTAAGGCATTCAGCTGCTAACCAAAAGGTCAGCAGTTCAAACCCACCAGCTACTCTGTGGGAGAAAGATTTACAGCCTTGGAAGTTCTATTCTGTCCTATAGGATAGCTATGAGTTAGAATTGACTTGATGGCAGTGGGTTAATGTTGCCTCATTGTGGCTTTAATTTACCTGATGAAATGGCATCTCCTTGTGTTTTTTTCATCAGCTTTATTTACATATAATAAAATTGACCTACTTTAACTGTACAATTTGATGAGTTTGGGCAAACGTAACAGTTGTGTAACCACCATGGCAATCAAGATATACACTATTTCATTCATGTCTCTTTACAGTCCATCCTCCCCTCACCCACAGCCCCTGGCTACCACTGATCTGCTGTCACTAGTTTCGCCTTTTGGACAAAGGCGTATGAATGGAACCATGAAGTATGTAGTCTTATTTCTGGCTTCCTTCTCTTAGCATAACACTTTTGAGAGCCATCCATGTTGTTGCATCTATGAGTGGCCTACTCCCTTTTTTTTTATATTTAAGTAGCATTCCATTGAACAGATACACCACAATTTATTCATTCACTAGTTTCTGGGCATTTGGATTATTTCCAAGTTTTTGCTATTGTGAATAAAGCTACTATGAACATTTGTGTGCAGGAACAGAATTGCTGGGCCACATAAAAAAGATATTTATAAGAAAAAGAAACTAAGAAGCTGTTTTCCAAAGCACATTTTTGTATCCCCATCAGCAACGTGTGAGTTCCGGTTGCTCTACGTTCTCACCAACACCTGGTATTTTCAGTCTTTTTGAGTCATTCTAGTGTGGAAGTGGTGTCTAGTAGCTTTAAATGCACTTCTCTGACAATTAATGGTAAGGGCTCCAAGCTTTCCAAGTTTATTATCTCAATTAAACCCTCAGATTTAGTCTCTCATGGAGAGAATAAAAGTACATTTATTACAGTTTATTACCACCATACAGAAGAACTGTTTTGGGTGGCAGTTACTTTGTTTTTGCCTGTTTCAGAATCGACTGTATCTATACTATACATGTATTGGGCATTCTGCTAGATAATTAATTTATTGTTTCCATTTAATCATCATATCCACCTTATGAGGTAGGTAGGTATAGTTTCCCCGGTTTACTAACTGAAGTTCAGAGAGATTAAATCTCTTTCCAAAATTTGTTAGTTTTTCCCATAGCACCACCTAGCACTCTGTGTATCTTAGTACAGTACTCTAATTAAGAACAAATGGATTTTAGAGAACTACCCTTTTTTGTGTTCTTTCACTTACATGAAAAATATGTCAAGAATGACTTAGGATTGCTTGTACCATCCCTGTTTTGGAGCCCTGAATAAAGCTGGTGAGGGGCCAAGGCAAATGTACCTGTATAGATCCCTGGACGTTAATGAGTGTGCAAACTCTGCCACAGGAGGAATTTAAAAGGCCAGGAAGGGTCATCTGTGATGCTGGATCAGTCTCCAGTAGCACTGAGCCAGCCACACATCTCTGAAAGCGGTCTAGTCTCAAGTAAGTTGGGGATTAGAACAGTCAGACATGCACTTAAAGAACAAATCAAGAGGAAGCCAGGAGGGAAAGCTCACTGTAGTTTAATGACTGAGGGATTCGCCCCCTCCAGGGCACCTCTGCACCAATAAGCCCAATGGGTAAAGGGCTACAGCTCTGACAACGTGAGCTTGTAAACAGCATGTTGCTAATAGCAGTGGTTCCTGAAAATGTGATAAAGGCCATCCCTCATGTGACAAGTGGAAAGATTGTTTATACCTGAGTATCAACCTCCTTCATTGGCCCTCCTCACCGGTGTCAGACTGCTCTGGGGCAATCCGGTGTGTGGCCTTTGGTTATGGGGGATGAGGAAAGGACAGTCACCCTCAGCCAAAAAAACCTGACACCATGAGAATGTACCTGTAATGACAACTGGCCCTTTGGAGCAGCCTGTCACGGCTGTCGGTTCAGAGCCTCTGATCTCTGGCTCCTGCTCCAGTTCAAGGTCTCTTTATCTGCTCTCCTTCCTTTCTAGCTGCCTGGCAGCCACTGCTCCCTTGCGCTCTGCTTTCTTACCAAAGCTGCTTTCAGGATAGGACTGAGTAATTCCTTTCCCAGAGAATCTCTATTCTCGCTGTGAAGTACTTAACCAAAGTGATATAGCTCCAATGACCAAAAGAAACAAACCAAATCACTGCCATCAAGTCGATGCCAACTCACAGCGACCCCCATTGGGTTTCCAAGGCTGTAAATGTTTACAAAGTAGCTTGTCCCATTTGCCTTCCATAGAGCAACTGGTGGGTTTGAACCACTGACTTTCTGGTTAGCAGTCAAATGCCTTAGGCACTACACCACCAGAGTCTTTTTATCTCCAATAGTGATAATTTTACAGTCGAATGAGTAGGAATGATAAGTATTTCTAAGCACCTGTGTGCACTGGGGGTCAGAGTGGGGTGAAGAGGTATCTAGACATTGTTCTGCCTCCTGCACTTCTAGAATGACTCTAGCTGTTCCCTTTTCTCTGTGGGAAAGACTTTACATTTCTTGCCTGCCTCTCCATACCCAAGGGACAGAGCTTGGACAGCAAACTGAGAAAGCAGCAACCATGTATTAAGAGCCTTCTTCTATCTAAGTATAAGTGCTTTTACATATGTTTTGTTAAATTTTCACAACTCTGTGACACTTCTATTGGCTTTATAAAGAAACTAAGAATTCCATCACAAAAAAAAAAAAAAAAGACCAGGATTGCTGGTTTGATAGAACCTGGTGAGACCCTTAAGACTAAGGCCCCTAGTTACCCACCCTTCAGGTCTGGAACTAAACTCACTCCAGTGACTTCCAGACAAATAGACAGGCATATGGGGTGAAAATCTGCATCAGGGAGATATGCTCCTTGGAGTGATAGATCAATTGATGGATTGTTGGGGAACAGAAGGGCAGTTTTTGCACAGGGAGATAGCTAGCGGGTGGGGGTGCATGGGAGGAAGGACACAGGGAAGAGGTAACTACAGGGAGTAAGTGGGAAGAGAGGTGTTACATTGTGGGGAATTGCAGTCAATGTCATGAAACAAAATGCATATGAACAGCTGTATGGAAAATGAATTTCTTCTGTAAACTTTCACTCAAATCACAACTAAAAAAAAAAAAAAAAAAAAGCAGCAGCAGCAACCAAGTTTTAAAAAGCCTTAGACGACATGTCCAAACTCACATGGCTAAGATCTGAATCCAAGGTCAGCCAAAGAGTCCCAGGCTCTTTTCCTAACCTAACGCCACCTCTTCATTAGTATGCATTCTAAGGGACTTAGTTTCTGATCAATCCTGAGTGGATGTGAAGTAAACGGGAACAGCTACCCCAGCTCCTTCCTCCACTGCTTCTGAAATACTCTGTACTTTATCCCGTATGTTCAGGTGCACTCAGTCCCTTTTCTCCAAAGGGATTAGGTAAAGTATCAATCTAGGACAACTGACATGTTCTAACAATCATTTATTCTACTACACTCCCAAATTCAAACTGAAAAACAAAACGAAACAAAAAAAGTATTACTTCTCCAAAATTCCTTATATAGCCGAATGCCTTACATACCACAGATGCTCAACACTCAGTACGTATGCTGAATGTTTAATTAAGATCTCATTTTTGCTCAAAGGTGAAAGGGAAAGGTGATACATAAGCCCCATGCCTTTCTCCCACCCAGCAAAACACCCACCCACACCTATCAGACACCTAAATGTGATAATCAGAAATAACCTATGTATAAGCATGTTTTAAACTAACAGCACTGTATTTTCACCACTCATTTAATTTCTTAAGGCCCCCTACCCCAATACCAGCCAACCCCCATCATGCTGCAATGCTGGTCCCCTCTCCAGTTACAGGGATGGAAACGGGATTGGTTGTGCCATGCCGGGATTCACAGAAGGCAGGTCAAAGAATGGAAATTGGTTTCCAAGGAGTAAACCACCATCAGCTCTATTAGGCCTTACACCTAAGCCCTTGCGTCAGAGCAGCAGCCACAACAAAGCTGCTTAGCACGTGGCCAGTTTTCTCTCAGAGGCTGCTTACTGCCCTTATCACAAGGTTGGCTTTGACATCTGCACAAGAATACTGCATCCAGAAAGGGCAAGAGCGAGTTCAAGTCTATCAGAAGAGATCAACCAGCTCCGTCCAGGATCTCTCCACTCTGGGCTGGCACTGAAGTTCGTACCGAGTAGCAGATGCTACCCTAGGACTTTGCCACCAAGGTTTCTTCACATCTGTTAATATGGCCTTAGGGCTGGCCAGCATATTCATTTACTCTGTGCCCTTGAATCCAGTCACGCCTGTCAGTCATCTTCCCATGATTCCATCCCAACTTGCCACTGAACTCCAGGAGCCACAAAGCAGGGCAGTCTTTCTCTTTCCAAACCTCAAAAGGAATGAGAGCATCCAGAGTCCAGGGTAAGGCCAAGTAGCTGAGCTTCCTGCTGATGTGCAAAGGAGAGAACTTGAGTATCAGAGACTTGGGGCCAGTTGGCTTCTCATATGCCTCGCTGCTAGAAAAATTAAGTAAAGGGACTGCAGGATCTGAGCAGGGGGCAAGCAGCAACTGCTGGGTTAGGGAGAAGCCCAGTTCAAGAAAACCACCTTTCCGATCCAAACTCTCTCCTCTTGTGCTTCCTGGGCTCCATTTTCCATCAGGAGAGAGAACAGCAGAGTTTCTGGCTCAGGTGCTCGTGTCCTTTGAAATCTTTATATACACAGTTCACTCAATCAAAATTTACTGAATGATCACTGTTTACTGAGCCTAGAGAAGGGAGGTAGATACAGTTAAGAGTACAAGATTGTAGTCAGAGGTCTGATTGGAAGACCATTCTATAAGAGTGCCTGCTCCTGAAACCCACCCAAGTCACTAGACACTTGCCCTAGCAACCCACAATCTAGACCTCACTCATCAGAGTAAAGACAGAACACAGCTTTCTCCATGTTGTTCAGATATCACAGCTCCTTCTACCCTCCCTCTGGATTGTGGCCTTTTGACAGTGGACATAGATTAACACCAACAGGGATTCTATGAGCCCCTCTGTTGGGGCCATGGGCAATTTACAAAGACCATAGAGCCTCTCACCTCAAAAAAAGCTGCGTTGAAGAGGTGACATCCGTGAAAGAGAAGCCTAGAAGACTGAATAAGTAGTGATGTGAGGTCAAAAGAGGAAGACATAGGGCTACTGGCTAGATGGGTATATGAAAGGAGAAATGGAGGTGGTAAAGTCCCTGACTAGCACGGACATAAGATTGATAGGAATTGGGTTCTACTGGGGAAGTTAGAAGATTTGACAGTTTCTTCAAGTGGATCCTTAGGACAGAGAGCAGGGAGGGGGTGAAAACCTGAGAAGATAAGAACCTTCAGAGGAACCTCCTCAATTACCAAAGGATTTCAGGCCCCAATTTATTTAGCATGTTTTCTACTCTTGAGCTACAACTCAATCACTCTGCCAAGGCCTAAAATAAATCACACATGGCTCTCAGAAGGTAGAAACCAAACCCTGCTTTATAAGGCTGTATAGCCACCATTGGTTTCTCTGCTGAGATATGAGATGCCTGCCAAGTGATACAGTAAATCTTCATCTTCCCCTCATCCTTCCTCACCATCCCTCTAATCCTACAGATATCCACCTCTGCAATTCAACAAATCCAAAAAATAGTCTAATGAGGGCAAGGTGGAGGAGGCAGGGGTTCAGAAAGGCCAGCACGTTCCCATGAGGTAGCTAACACTGGTGCTCCTGGGGAAGGACTAGTGGATGGAGGCCAGTCATGGGCTCACAGCAGCAAGGAGGGAGTCACTGGTTGACTGGGAAATAGAGGAAGCAGAAAGTCTTGAAGTTGGCCCAGAGTACTTGATCAGAGGTAACATCTGGGTAGAGAGGCTAGGCTCTTTGCTGGTGTCCTCACTGTCCTTTGAGGAATTAAGTTTCTTGGGGAAAGGAGAAAGGCCAATTGGAGTCTTCTTGGGCTTGGGGGTGGCTCCATCTTCAGAGAGCAGCAGGCTTCTCTCGGAGGAGCTGTGTTTTCTGAGGGGAACAAGTGGGAAACATAGGGCTGAGATATTGTGTAGCTGAGACCTTAACCTGTGATCTGTCTTCAGAGTCTGAACCAGGCACTTAGAACATTATGGTGTTATGGACCATAAGTATATGGGTATAAAAATAGCCATAAAAGATACTTTATTTACCTGAAGGTTTGAGAACTTAAATGCAAGTGTGAATTTACGTGAGGGCAGGAAGGCTAAGGATCTCCTACAGCTAGTGGATATGGTTGCTTCAGCAAATGATGTGTAACTGTGGCTCAGTTTCACTAAGAGCCACCAGGAAGAGGACATTGTGGCTGCATATTCTGGTACCCTCACTAACCCCTCTCTCCTCCAATGCTGATCTTGTCATAATCTGAGAAGAGAAGAAGTGAACTCCCCAAAATCATATCCAACACTCTCCTCTTGCCCAAGCAGCACTCACCCCAGGTTGTCAATCTCTGATTTGCAGAAGGCATTAAGCATCACATCATCCTTTGGGTCCGGCAGAAGTGATGTCGGGAGAGACCACTAAAAGCAAAGGAAGCAATGAGATGGAAAGGTTGAGGCAGAGGTCGGGCAGGAGTGGCTGGGGTCTTGGGATTAGTTTTTCCAGCTCTGCTTCTGAGTAATCATGGTGCTCTCCCCTTCCCTAGCCTTCAAACATGGATTCCTATGGGAAAAGTCCTGGCTCGCTCTCTTCTCAGTCAGACAAGAAATTGAGGCCTACAAGGCACTTTTTGATCATGAAAGGTGCCCAGGGAATATGTGAGGCAATTATTCCCTTAAAAGAGAAGGGGCAGGAAACACAAAAGCAGGGCCTATGGGAGAAGTGAGACGTCTGTCCTCACACCCAGCTTATGCTGTACAATTAAGGCAGAGGACGGAGGGACCTGGGATACAGCTATCTCCTCCCCCGCCCCTGGCCCTGCCCACTACCATCACTCACCACAGGAGCAGAATCAGAGACGACTCCTGTGTGGAATCCTTTGTAGCACCAACTCCGAAGGAGATCTACTCCTACGACAAGACAGCAGGGGTTGGGATTTAAGAAGGAAAATTTATTGGCCAATTCTTCTTGCCAGAGAGGCCCATTTCTTGGTCTCCTGGGATCTAACCTCACTCTAAACATGGCCTCCTGAGCCAAGGAAGACACATCACCTTTGAGCTTGTTGCTATGGTACTTTTGTTCCCACTGGGTAGTAAGAATGTTGAAATATCGTGGCTGTTCAAAAAAGCGGAGATAGCGAGTGGAGATCCGAGAAGGAAAAATTCGTTCAAATTGACCACGGCGAGAAAACTCATCCTCCATCTCCACCAGAACCCGAACATCATCTGGCGTCAGGACATCCAACACAGATGCATAGAAGTCCTATGGCCCAGAGAACAGAGAGGAAGAGGGTGTGACCGAGACCATAAGCCAGAGGCAAAGAAACCAGAAGTTGGAGACAGGAGCACAGTCCTGGGACCCTAGGATTCCAGGGCTCCTGAGGAACGACCAAGGCAGCTTGGTAGGCCAACTCTGGACCTCACCTCCCTATGTCTGCTGGATTTAGCTGATGAAGGAAGATACTCTTGGCAGGGATGGGAGGCTATCAGTCAAGATCAAGATCCAGCAACTCAGATTTGGCACCAGCTTTGTGTGCTGCCATTCCTCTATCTGCTTGGAGGCATCACTCTCCCCAGGGTCCCATTACACCTCTCAGGGATGAAACTCAAGGGTAAAAGTCCAGCTCTGAAGGAAGGGTGAGCCAGTAAGGCATTTTGCTAAGGGCAGTGGTTCCTGAAAAAGTGATTAAGGCCACCAACTCTCTCCCAGAATGATGGACATGCCATCAAATCTCTGCACTCAAAGGAATCACAGACCAGGGGTACAAAACCCTACTCTAAAGAGAGGAAAAACTGGTTGCCTTGGGGTCCCAGATGTTTGACCAGGAACTTCCTGCTGGCATTGTGGGGGAAGGTCAATCTCCTACCTGATCAGGAATTTTCTGGGTCAGGTAATAGGCTTTCTTCATCTTCTGGGCAGTGAACTGCTCTGGAGCCATTCGAAATCTGTCCTTGGGGGTGCTGGTCAGGCTAAGGAGGTGGAAAGGAGCAAAGGGTAAGTTTAGCAGCTTCACAACCCAGAGAGAAGGTCCAGCCCAGTAAGGCTCCCTTTTGAAGAGAAGATGAAAAAGTATGGAAAAATGTTTGTTACCTGAGTAAATCAAGACTAAAATACATGCCACTCAAGTGGAGCAATATAATCAAGCAGGGGAGCAAGATAGTCAAATGTGCTTTAAGGGCACTGACATGGCCGTGGTGTGTGGGTGGATCGCAGTGGCAGATGGAGTAGCAAGGAAGACCAAGCAGGAAGATATCATCAAGTCTGAGAATCAAAGCTCAAGTACCATGGAAGAACTAAGAGTACAAAGCATCCTCTCTCAGCTGCATCTGAATGATAAAAAAAGAGGGGCCCCCAATAAACCTAACTGCTGTGTACTTTAGTGTAGTTCAAGTTAGTGAACACTTACCAAATATCCAGCTCTGCCCTACTGGCTGTGTAACCTTGGGCAGGTTACTTAACCTCCCGTATCTCAGTTTCATCATCTCCATCACTACGAGCATTACTAAGTGAGAGACAAAGATGACTGAGAAGCAGTCCCTGCCTCCAAGAAGTCAGTCAAATGACAACCACAGCATAGGGCCAAACATAAGTCTACAGGGTATGGCAGAAAAAGCCAGCTCTGTTACCAAGCAAATCAGGATGTGAATTTCAGCTCTATGATTTTCTAGCTGAATGATACTAGATGGGTTACTTAAACTCAGTGATTTTCCATTTCCTCATCTATAAACTTATGGTACCATTTCATAGTAACCTCGTAGGGTTGTTGTAAAGATAACATAGGTTTTTCCTTACAAATAGAAGGTGCCAAATAAATATTAACTCCAGAGTGGTTCCACGTGCTTTTTGGGTATAGAGAAAAGCCCACCCTGAGAAGGTTTTATGAAGATGTTGCCTTGAGCCTGGCTTTGGGGGGTGGGTGAGATTACAACAGGTAGCTCTGGCTGAGGGGCATTTCAGAAGGAAGAAATCCCATGGGCAGAGGAGAGAGCACTATAGGGAGACAGCAAGAGGCAATAATTGATTGAACTAACTGACTCTCAAGAATCCTTCCAATCTTGAGGTTCTGTGAGTGATCAGGTTTCTTGGAAGCACAGGGGATAAGAAGAGGAATAAAGGGAGATGAGCCTAGGAAAAGGAGGCTGGGGCCTCAAATGTGCAGGTAAGGAGTTTAAAGCTGATTCTCTAGGACCTATGGGGATTCCTGAGCAGGGGAGCAAGATAGCCAAATACGCTTTAAGGGCACTGACATGGCCGTGGTGTGTGGGTGGATCACAGTGGCAGATGGAGTAGCAAGGAACTCCAAGCAGGAGGATATCATCAAACAATCCCAGTGAAAGTGCCCAGAAGCCATCCCTTCCCAGGGTAACAACGGGGCTGTTCGTGTTGCTAGCCAAGTGTCAGGGAAGCAGGGAGGCTGACCTGGTGGTGGAGCTGCTGGAGCTGCTGGAACTGGAAAGGATCTCCTCTGCACTGGGCAGAACAAACCCTGCCAGGTTCAGAAGGTCACGGATCATCTGGCCTTTGATGCTGATGTCCAACGGAGAGTTAGAGTGGAGGCTTCAGGGAAAGGATGCAAAGAGTGGTCAAAGCAGCACTCCAACACTGATTCCAATCAGACATCCAAGTCAGTGTTAGCCCCGCTTACTCCCTAGATTCCCTAGAATGGAAAGGGCTCAGACATCTAACTTCATGAGCAGCATGATGAGGGTCTTCTTGCCCCAAAGACAGTGAAAAACCTCAATCAGGGAGGCACCTGCCCATAACCATGGTTTGCTCAGAAAAAGCAAATGGCAGGGATTAAGTTTAAAAGAACAACTTTTCAACACTTTCTCTCTCCATTCTCAAAGAATCCTGACATAAGGGGAAAGAATGAGTGAATAATCAAACACACGAAGAGAAAGAAACAAAAATTCCAGCGAAGGAAAAAGACTTTCCAAAAGTCAACAAGACTAGAATGGGAAGCAAATTGCGAGGATACAGGAAAGGTTCCACTGTAAGTGCCCTGACAGCATGGCCTACCTCGGGGAAATGTTGACTTCTAGTACCCAGGGCTTGAGGTTCTCATCCAGCATGACATCGAAACCAAAAAGCTCATGGCAGTTGTAGGGCCGCCGCACATACATCTTGAGCAGGCTGGTTACATAGGGCTCTGACCTGGTAATGGAGAGGAGGAAGTATTCGGCCCAGCTCCTCCTGCCAGAGGGCCATAATCAGAGATGCCCTGCCAATGAAGTGGGCCAGAGATGGGAGATCAGAGACAACCCAGGAAAACCAGTTCCCAAGAGATGCCTCTGATCTGGGCCAGTTCCTGGGGATGAAGGTCAGGAGAGCAGAATATAATTCTATCCACCCTTCCTATACTCTGTTCTCAGAAACGGAACCACAGCATGGTAAAAGTTAGAAGCACAGCAGTGTGGCGGCCAACGAGAAACCAGACAGTTCAGTGGCAGGCCCCACCCCCAGAGTGGCAGTGTGACTCACGAGATGATGGTTTTGACAACAACATCCTTTATCTTCTCCCAGATGATATCACTGTTGATTCCCTTCTGGCTCAGGTAGTTCCATAAAGCCTTCAGTGCCCTGCAGAGGGAACAGAAGGGAGTGTTTGGAGTTATATTCTAGGAATGAGTGATGAAGGAAAGAGAAAGCAAAAGGAACAAGAGGCCTATGGGTATTTTCTTCATATCTCCTCTTCTCAAATTTTGATCGAGGAGGAGATGATCTTGGACACAAACAGGCCAATTCTGAGTAACAACTGTTTATGTACTCCTTGGGTCGTATATTAATCTTCCAGTCACCACTCCACTGAACCTCCCCACACCCTAGAGCCCTCTAGGCCTTCACTTGAATGGGACACCATGCCCCCAGTACCATTTGTGGCCCTGGCAGGCTGTTTCATCTGCATTGGCCTGGTACTCCACATTCTTTCTATTGACACTATAGTTAGTCAGATGCATGAACTTGTTGCCAAGGCTCTTCATGGAAGGGGAATACCTGGAAGTGAAGAGAAGAAAGGCAGAGGGGCAAGATGGTGAGATAGCAGATGGAAAACGGGCCAAACATTTTTCAAATCCTAAGGAAGGAAAAAGGAGCTCTGGTAGCATAGTGGCTAAAGCACTTGACTGCTAACCAGAAGGCTGGCGGTTCAAATCCAACAGCCACTCCTCGGAAGGAAGGTTGGGCAATCCTACTTCCGTAGTGATACTGCCTTGGAAACCCAAGGAGGGGTCGCTATGAGTCGGGGCCGACTCGACGGCACATAACAACAACAACAACAAAGGAAGGAAAAAACAAGCGGAAAGATCTTTTCAGATCTACAAGGGCGTGAGAAGTATGTCTGGTAGCAAGGTTCTAGAACACTAGTTAAACTCATCTTCTTTATCCTACCTACCTCAGTCCATGCTTGAAGATTCAGATTCAGTGAAGTAAAGAATCACCTTATTTTCCATTCCCCACCTTTCCCCTTGCTACTAAAAACTACCAAAACATTTGTTATTTTTCTGTTTGGTATCCTGTAGCTTCCCTCACTCTGAAAAATCAAATCTTCAAAGCTGTCAGATTGACACTTCACCACTACCACATACTTGCAACTGGCAAAGCGGACAAGTCCATCTGTAAAGAGGTAAATCCGTAGAGGATCATAGGAAGTGACGTAAACATAGATCCGTAGATCAAACTTGCTGCCACTGATGAGGTAGGGTTTGTGTAGATACCTACATAGGAGAAAGGATATCATTAGGGACATGAAAGATAAGATGCTCAGTGGGTAACTGGACTCATGGCTCTATGTAGCATAAGCCAGCTAACAGTCCCTTAGATAAGGACATTAAAATTGTTGACAAGGAAGGTCTTTGGCCTGGAGGCAAAGAATAGAATATTGTAAAAAGGGAATCCACAGGCCAAAGGAGATGGACAAATGGTGAGAGATTTGGCTGGAGACAAGCTCACCTCTGTACCAGGAGGGGCCTTCGCTTGGGAAGCTGACTCCACTTGTGAATGACCTGGATGCCAATGCCTCGAGCTGATGCTGGCTGGAAACGGCAAAGAGACGATATTTGCTCCTGGCCCAATACTCTGCTATTACCACTCTCAGACTGAGGCCTACCACTCACTGTGATCAACTCACTGGCTTGACGATCCACTTCTGGCGGCTGCTATTCTCCCAAGCTTTACGTAGGAGCTTGGCATCTTGGGGCAGGATAAAGGATTGGGGGAAGAAACTGAACTCCTTCTTGCCAAAGCGGCTCTGCATGCGGGATAGGTTCCGCCACAGCCGGTCCTTCCGCCCAATCTGGAATGAACCTGGGAAGTGGTTTAGCTACAGAAGGGACAAAGGGTGAAAGCAAGGAGAGTGGCTAAGATGAGACCTCTACACCATTCCAACCTCCTTAGCAACATTCCAAGGCCCTGCTCCATTTTATTGTCATTGCTTAAAGGTCTTTAGTATTGAACTACTGAGCACTGACCAAAGTATTACTCTCACTGGGAGTTTATAATTCATGGCATATAACAGTGATTAAGACAGGCATGATACTCATCTTAGGTGCAAATAAAGAACTACTGAATCTTTTTCCAGAATAGGCCATGGGACAAGGACAGGAAAGCATTTGGCTTTTAGTAAGTCTCAGGGCAAGGGACTCATCGATTACAACATGAGACCAGAATTCTTCTTTAACAAATACTATTCAGCTTGGGGAAATGGAGGCAATATGCAGTAATTACAGGGAAAACATAAAAGTGAAAACAGATGATGCCACTTAAGACACATTAGAGGAAAAGATCTATTTGAGAGGCTGGACTGCCCAAAAAGACACCGTGGCAGAACTGGAGATGTATGTCATCCATGGGGGTTTCACACTGCACCCTCATCTCTGTAGTTCTTTGGACATTCTTGACTTCTCCGTGGTCATCCTCCTCTTTCCTGAGTACCACCCTCCTCCTGGCCTAGTCCAAAGTCCAGAGAAAGAGCTCCTCAGAAACAGACCCTACCTTCTGATACTCTCGAATGGATCGGAAACTAGCAGACTTCATGTGGTGACCCCAGCAGCCCAGCCAGTCATCATTTCCTACAGAAGGTAGATTAGGAAGTCAGACTTGCTGACAGCTCAGCCTCTGAGACAGAGAGAGGCCCAAAGTCCCCAGAAATACCACTGAGCCTGGGCAAAGCTCCCAGACCTGGTTTACTGAGAGTTGCCATGGAGCTGTCCTAGAGCCAGAGATAAAACAATAGCCCTCTCTCTCCCAATCCTGAGTGACAGGCCCAGACCCAGACCCAGACCCCTCAGCTTTTCAGAGCTACACTCCCCTATGAGGCTGCAAACTTCAGGACAGGATCCCCAGTTGTCCCTACACAGCAGGAAGTATCGACATCTGGGATTCTCCTCATACTCAAAGCCTGTCTGTTAGGGCAGAGAACAGGCTTACAGAGAGGCAGTGACTCACTCTTGCTGACTTTGAAGTGGGACCGTCCAATGGTCTGCTTGACAATGTTGGGGGTCACTGTGCTCATCTTCCATCGCAGCAGCTTCCTCTGCTCCCAGGGAAGTTTCTCCACTAGGGGAAAGGAGGGGATGTATGGGAATAGGGGGAAGTGAAAAAGAGCAAGAGTTACCGTGAGAAGAGGAAAAGGTGGCACCGTCACCCATTCTTCCCTGGGTAAGTAAAATCACTAAGTATCATTCCAGATCAGGGTTTAAAAGGCACACTTTAGGGGAGACGGGAGCTGCACAGAAATGAGGAGGAATGAAAGGAAGGGAGGTTAAAAAGGGAATAAAAGAAGGTTAGACAACACGAGCTAAGCTTAAGACTATGAGGCTGAGTAGGGTCACTAAAGGACAGATTAAAAAAAAAGTCCCCGTATTAGACCTACAGGCCCAGAGGGAAGCTGAGCACAAAGTGTGACAATCATCCATAACAGGCCTTTCTAGAAATCCTCCCCCACCCTATTACCACCTCCTCCCAGCTTGGCTGCCATTCTTCTCCCTGGGGATTCTCGTGGGTTTAGACACCAGGCCAGGCTTACCTCGCTCATCTCTAGTGCCAAAATAGATGGTAGGGGGCACATTGGGAAAAAGACTATAGATGAGGGCTGGTCGGACAACTTTCTCATGATTAGAAAGAGGTTTGGTCAGAATCTCCGCACAGCTCCTAAGATGAAAAACAAACATGTAGTAGCGTAAGGGGAAGCAACAGCCCTGGAGTATTATTAATATTAAATGCCCTGCCGTTGAGTCGGATCCGACTCATGGCGACCCCTCCTTGGGTTTCCGAGGCAGTATCACTACGGAAGTAGATTGCCCAACCTTCCTTCCTTCTGAGGTGGGTTTGAACCGCCAGTCTTCTGGTTAGTAGTCAAATGCCTTAGGTACTACGCAACCAGAGTTCCCATTATTAATATTATCTTATTTCAGGAAGCTGCCATTTAAACTATGACTCTGAAAGGCCAAGTGCTCAATTGTCATTTCGCAAATATTAATCCATCAGGTGCTAGAGCTGACGACCTACATATAGTCACATTATTGAATGTCACCTAAAGACACCTCACTCTGTGATACAGCTCCAAACTTCCTGTGATAAGCTACAGGCTAGGGCTGTCCATAAAAAGAGCGGTTCTAAGAGTGGAAAATGAGTTTGGCTACATACCAGTAGAAGAATACACTATACGAAGGCACAGAGAAATAAATAAGGGAAAAAGAATAATATAGATAATTAAAAGGGATGAAAAGCAGAAGAGTTACAGAGATTTAAAAAAGAAAATGGGAGGGGGCGGCAAATAGGAAGAAAATAAACAGTGATATTTCTAACTTATTTACATTTAGATTTATCTGAAGACAAAGATGGTTAGTGCTATTTTCCATTTTGGAAAAGACCTGTAACACTACATTTTTATGTAACGTGGTATAGATCTGATGAACAGATGTGGCTGGGAATCTGGGGCAGTGGGCCGTGGGGATACCGACTGCAGTTCCAAAAATGGCTCCCCCCAGGCTATCTCAAAGGTCTCAAAATAGTGAATACCTGAACTGTCGGCTCAAGTGGACAGACCCAGACCATTTCTTTAGATAGCACTGAAAAGGGGAGAGAACAGTAGTCTCTAGACTGAGCTGACATGAGCCACAAATACTACAATATTAATTTTTATCGTATAAAAATTAAAACAAGTTGTTATTTTGGGCACAACAGAAATAGGCACTGAATGTAATGAATGTAAATTTCATTGGGTCAAGTGAAATACTAATTCCCAACTAAGTAATTCCAACTAATTAAACTCCATTCCTCATTTCCAGTTTTTTTTTTTACTTCAAAGACTTTTAATTTACTAAGTTATCAGACTTTATGATCATTGAATATCAAGAAGAATGAGTTAAGATTTAAAAACAAAGACAGGATGGGAATGTAAAATGGTACACCCACTCTGGAAAATGGTTTTGTCAGTTTCTTTCAAAACTAAACATGTAACTACCATAATCCAGGAACTGTACTCCTGGGCATTCATCCCAGAGAAGTGAAAACATTATGTTCACACAAAAACCTGTACACAAATGTTTATAGAAGCTTTATTTATCATAGCCCCAAACTGGAAACAACCCAAATGTCCTTCAACTAGTGAATGATTAAATAATCTTTGGTAACAAACTACTGATAAAGGCAACAATGTGGATGAAATCTTCAGGGAAATATGCTGAGTTAAAAAAAAAAAAAAATGGCTACCCCAAAAGGTTACAGACTACTATGATTCCACTTGCACAACATTCTTGAAATGACAAAATTATAGAAGTGGAAAATAAATTAGTGGTTGTCACGGGTTGAGGAAGGGATGAAGGTATGATGGAAGTAGGTGTGGCTGTAAGGGGAACATAAGCGATTTTTGCAGGGATAGAAATGTTATCTTGATTGTGTCAATGTCAATATCCTGGTTGTACTATAGTTTTGCAAGATGCTACCACTGGGGGAACTGGGTAAAGGGATCACTATTGTTTCTGACAACTACAAGTGAATCTACCATTATCTCAAAATCAAAAGTTTAATCGAGAGAAGAAATACTTGATAGTTACTTCTTAAGAATATTGGACTTACTTTCACTCAAACCACAATAAAATGTCCCAAAAACAAAAATAAAAAAGTATTGGACTTATACCCACAAGAGAGCTGGGCTAGCAGTCCCAGAAAACTGACACTAGAATAGTTACTTAACTTCTCTGGTCCTCAATTTCTACATCTAAGAAAGGATGCTAGGCTTAATGACTTTCATCTCTAAAATTACATGATTTTTAGAAAAAAGAATACAGTAGCAGGAAATGAATAAACTATTAATAGATAATACTGCTGGATAGAGAAACAGAGGTAATATTTTCAATTATCTTGTGTTTTTCTGTAGTTGTCAAACTTCAAAAAAACAAACAAACAAACAGAACCCATTGCTGTTGAGTCAGAACCGACTCACAGTGACCCCCTCCTTGGGTTTCCGAGGCGGTATCACTATGGAAGTAGATTGCCCAACCTTCCTTCCAAGGAGTGGCTGGTAGGTTTAAACTTCCAGCCTTCTGGTTTAGCAGTCACATGCCTTAGGCACTACGCTATCAGAGCTCCGGTCAGACTTGCATAAGTATATAAATCTCTCATAATTGGAACAAAATAAGATTTTTAACAATCCAAAAATATTTGTGATTTCAGTCATCTTTAAAATTCAAAGTGGTTTGGAATTTCATCTCCATTTGCTTGAAAACTATGTTTTAACTCTTGTATAGATCAGAAGGGCGCTCTGGTGGTGTAGTGCCTAAGGCATTTGACTGCTAACCAGAAGGCTGGCAGTTCAAATCCGCCAGCCACTCCTCTGAAGGAAGAGTGGGCAATCTACTTCTGTAGACATATTGTTGTTGTTGTTGCTGTTGTTATGTGCCATCGAGTCGGCCCCGACTCATAGCGACCCCTCCTTGGGTTTCTGAGGCAGTATCACTACAGAAGTAGACTGCCCCATCTTCCTTCCGAGGAGTGGCTGGTGGGTTTGAACCGCCAGTCTTCTGGTTAGCAGTCAAGTGCCTTAGGCACTATGCCTCGGAAACCCAAGAAGGGGTTGCTGTGAGCTGGATCTGACTCGACGGCAATGAGTATAGATCAGAAGGTCTGTACAATGTATAGGACATAAATTCATCAATAGGCAAATTATTAACAAACCCCTTTTGTGGATTTTATCTTCTATCAGGAAGCCTAGACAAACAGCTATGTGGCAGGCCTGAAGACAAATATGGATTGGTTTTAAGTGTGGAAAAGATGGGAGTCCAAGTAAATTACATGCTAAATATCTTTTTCTTATGGAGAGTGGGAAGTATTTAATCTAAACCAACATCCAATATATACAACCAGAGGTAGCTTTGCTTTTCTGAAAGGGGGAGGGAGGTTAGGCTTAAAGTGACTGAATTTATGCACAAAAATTCAAGGTATCTGTGACAGGATTTCTATACACCTTCACGGTCTCAATTGTCTCTCTCCTACTTTCCAAAAACGTCTGTCTCTACTTTGCTAAACTGGGGCTTTCAAATTGGTACAACCACTGCCACCAATATACTCACACAGATGAGCTGCAGCTTGCCTTATCCTTATTAATCAAGATATGGAAAATTCCTCTTTCTCTTAGCTTCATCTAAGACAGAAATGACACAAAGAAAAAGCAACCAGAATCTGGATGCTCCATATACTGGGGTAAGCCTTGTCATACATGGCTAGATTTCAAATAAAAAATTTGAAATTGACGTTTTGTAGTAAAAACGAAACACTTATTTTCTGTACTTGCATTCTGTTTCTCTTACATTTTCAGTCTAAGTTATTTTTAAAAAGAAAAAAAACAACTTTAGCACTTTTTTCTTTTGTATATATTCAGTATTAAATAAAAGCAATGTAACTAATGAACGAAGACAAAGCCTCGTTAAGGGGAACAAGAAAGATCATGTTGAAGAATACTACCTTTCTACCCAGGAAGGTGGTTTAACTGACCCTCTGTTGTTGTTGTTAAATGGTCTGGTGCCGATTTCTACTCACACTGATCCCGTGCGACAGAGCAGAACCATCTCATGGGCCTTCATGGTGGTGGTACTTGTGGGAGCAGACTACCAGACCTTTTTCCCAGGAGCTGCCTTTTGATTAGCAGCTGAGTGCTTAATTGTTGTGCCCAGGACTAAATCCCTTTTTTCCCCCGACTCCCATCTCAGCTGTGTACCAGCCTACAACTACTTGCTTTATGAAAGAAAGTCCTACATTAAGAGAAGACTTTTTTTGATTCTCTAGAGATGAGCCATGGTGGTGCAGCGGTTTAAAGTGTTCGACTGTTAAGCAATAGGTTGGTGATTTGAACCCATATTGGTGATGGGATAAAGATTTTGTAGCAATTTGCTTCCATAAAGACTTATATCCTTGGAAACCCCATGGGGCAGTTTTACGCTGTCCTGTAAGGTTGCACTGAGTTGGAACCGACTCAATGGCAGTGGGTTTGGTTTTTTTTTGGTTTAGAGATGAGCATCTCTTATACTCCATCAATGGCAATATTCAAATAATTTGGATTAAAAGCTAGAGAATTTTTAATTCTAACTGTTAATTGGTAATCTTATTACTAAGGCTAATGTCTGCCTTACCATCCAAATAAAACTATAAAAGGCAGCAAAAGGGCATTTTAAAAAGCTCAAATTAGTGGTAGATCAATCTATCTATCTCAGGATGGTTTCCAACAGAGCAGCACAACTATAAGGGAATCTGGCAGTTACCCTCCTATGATGGTCTAAAGGTCTAAGGATTTACCTTAAACATTATCATAAGCATCCCTTGCTTTTCGAAAGTTCATTTTATGCTACTTCGCTTTTATGGAAGACCTACATTAGTGCCCATTTTTGCTAAAATCCAAATTTTACTTTTACCAAAAAAGGTGAAAAGCAAAGCTAACATTCAACATGTTTTGCAGCAAGGTCAAAGAGGCAGCATGCATCCCGAGCAGAAAAGTGCTGTCACCAAGCTTCTTCCCTGGGAACTACACTCAGCATCTCAGCATCAAGCCAGCACAGCTTCGAACTGTGTCTATGAACACTATGTGTTGGTGTTATTTTAGGTTTTATGCATTACTTGTTATGATTTGTTAGGTTATTTTTTGGGTCTGGGTATAGCCAAAATTTTTGCTCACATAAATTAATGGTAATTGCTTCTTTGCTTTACACCTTTTGGCATAAAAAAAGATTTCATGGGAACACTCTACTTTTGGATAGTGGGGAAAACTTGTTTTCTTCAGTAACTGAATATTTACTTTCTTAACACATCTTGAAATTATTTACTTTTTACTTGAACAACTTCTTAGGGCCTAAAGATGAAACAGCAGCCGGGGGGGTGGGGGGAAATGTACTATTTTTAAGCCCTAATATGATGAGATGTGTTTCTGATCCCTTCCATTGCTCCTATTTCAAAAATTAAAGCCCCAAACCTACAAATTTGGTGAAAGTGAGTCAGGATTTTCAGGGCCATCACTGACTCGGGTGATTAAGCCCTAAAATCTTGATGGGACAGAAAAGGGGCATCTACTAATGATTAGACAGCCGCCACTCACCGAGAGATCACTGCCACTGACTCGCTGCGGGAGACAGCACTGAAGGAGGAGCACTCCAAGTCTCCTGGGGGGGGTGGAAGCAGAGGGATTATGACTAGGAGAGGCTGCCACATGAACCCACCAAGCCCAGGCAGTTCTTCCTTTGACATCCTGGGCTCAGCCTTTTTGGGGGGCCATGCACACCACCCTGCTGCCTTACACTGTCTTCCTTGAGCTCAACGGCAGCAGGGTCAAGGCAAGACTGGTAGATCACGGACAGAAACAAAGTCCCCTTTCCCTTTAGACTGTCCCCTTGCCCAAGGGCAAATAATTTATCCAGGTGAAAACGTGAGTCATTAACCTGGTACTCCACTGTTAGTGTACTTCCGTGACTTTATGGGACTAACAACTAGTCAAGAGATTAAAGGTTCCCTACTCACCCTCCTCCTCTTCATTCTCATCCTGGCTGCAGCAGTCTTCCAAACCATCTACTAGATCTTCTTCTGCATCTTCAGCTTCTACCTGGTCTGGCTGCAGGTCAGTAGCTGAACTGTAAGAAAGAATTATTCCCCCAGCCCAGTCATCTCAGTAAGAAAGGCCACAATTAGACGCTCACCCCATCATCTCCCAGTGTTCGTCTCTTCTCCAGTCTGCTCTCTCTTGCCTGGACCTTACAGTTCATTTCTCTTGTCCTCAGAGCTTAAATACAGCCATTGTTCCTCAATCCTATACCCCCCATTCTGAGTAGAGGCACTACATCTTCCATTTCCTTTGAGGTCCTTTGAAGCACATACATAGGACATTCTGTAAACAAAATGCCATCAATTAATTTCTGTAATTAACTTAAAATATTCCTAGGTCTCTCTCTAGGAATCTCAGAACAAGGCCTTGGTGGACCAAGGGTCCAGAAAATAACAGGGAATAATGGAAGAAGCCAAGTATGTATATGCCCTAACTCTGAAACAGCTGTCACACCAGGAAAAACCGGGATCAGATTTGGTCTGGAATAAGTAGGAAAGTCACAGGCCCCTTACACTTGGTGTCTGCTATTCTTATTTCACCCCTGAAAGCAGGGGTCAGTAAACTTTCTGTAAAGCACCAGATAGTAAATATTTTCGGTTTTAAGGACCATTCAGTCTATTGCAATTACTCAGCACTGCCATAGCACCAAGAAAGCAGCCAGAGACAGTACATAAATTAATGAGTAAGGTGTGTCCCAATAAAACTTCATTAACAAAAGCGGGTAGAAGGCAAGATTTGGCCTGCAGGCTATAGTTTGCCAACTCCTGACCTAAAGTGAATACCAGAACTCTAGGGCAGGGAAATAAATAAATAATCAAATCAACCTTCAGAGACACAGTCAGTGTCATCAAATCATGGTATATACATTCTGTTCTAAATGAATTGAAAACTTACCTAATATCCCTAGCAGGTAAGTGCAGCTGCCTGCCTTCCTTAGGCTCCTTCACAGGCTGGCCCAGATGGATGGAAGAGAGGTGGGTAGCCACATCAGCTACACCAAGCAGTTGAGGGGGAGAATGGGGAACCAGAATTTTGTCACCTCCAAGTGGTGGGGTTTCGATCACAGATCCACAGGTAGGGCTATGGCTGAGCCCATTGGCAGGTGAGGCAAGGAGGTGAATGCTGATCCGTTTGGTACAGAAGACTGTACTGTCCAACCCCAAGGTGTCTGGGGGACCTGGGAGAATCCTGCTGTCTGTTCCAGCATCCTCCTGAGGCAACTGGCCTACCATGGGAGGCTTCCACCGCCTGTTCTTGTTGGGGAGGCTCCACTGGAAGCTGGGGTTCACAAAACAAGATTGTTCAAATTGGTAGCCTTGCCTTGGCATCTTCCCAAAGCTTCTTGCAGTCAACTTCCTCACAGCTTCAGTGAACCGAACCTCCTTAGTATGAGCCTGGGAATCAGAGTTGTCATCCAGGCCAGAGATACGTGGCTCTGCTCTCATGGCTGAGTTATTCCGGTTATACTGGGGAGAGGCAACACTGGTGATGAATGTGTCCAGGGAGCTAGGGGCAGACATGGTAGCATGGGCAGTGGCGTCATTTAGGACAGTGCCATTGCTTTTGGGCAACTTACGGTCAATAGGCTGGGGTGTACAGTCTCCAGTACCCCCTGAATGATGCCAGGAGACAATGTGAATCTTGGGGGTGGATACTGGCTTCAGGCCCTCTGGGGCCTGTGATAAAGGCACTTTAGTGCTATTTGGCCGCATGAAGGAGTTGTTATTTAGTGTGGGCTTATAGGAGGAGGAGAGTGGAGATGGGATCTTCCCTGAGATGGCATAGGCCAGGGTCTTCCCTGATGAGTTTTCTCCAGCTGCTCCCAGTGATGACCGGTATGGATCTGTGGAGGAGGCCATGGGCTGGGCCATAGGGGAGACTGTGGAAAAAGTGGTCTTATTGGCAGTGAGACTGACAGGGAGGCTCTTCTGAGGGAGAGAAAAAGGTCTTTTTTCGGATGGGCTTGAATGCAAGCAGAAAGACTCCAGCTGCTGATACGGTTTGTGCCTATAGTTGGAGCGTCGGTATAGCAGGGTACTGCTGAACAAGTCTGGGAGGGAGTGCAGGTAACAGGAGTTGCTGTGACCTGCAATGACTGCCGTGGTCCCAGAGCTACACAAAGTACTGGGGCAAACAAAATATGCTGGCTGTGGTGGAACACCCAAGAGGCCTGGGCCCAACCCCGTTGACGGTGTCCCCATGTGCTTCTTCTCCAGCTTCCAGATTGGCTTCACCTGCTGATGAGCCTGAGACCAGACTTTACCCTCATAGGGTTTCTCAACTGGTAAGGCATGTACTGTGCCTGAGGGACCACTGTGCCTGAAGCTGTTTCCCCTGCGGAGGCCAATACTGTATTGCTCTGTTCCTGCTGAGGCCATGAGGGGCCCACATCATAGCCACATGGTCTCATGGCCTGGCCCAGATAAGGTACCCCACACTTCCAGTAGTAGCAGCTGCATCCTACAAATCTGTCAACCTAAAAGAAGAAGAAAAGATTGGGAATGTTATAGTCCCAGAACAGATACCATGCTACAGTGGTCCTCAGGCAAGCAAGAGTCCTACATCAGCTTTTCTTGGACAACCAGTCTTGGAGCCCTGAGAAAAGAACACTAGACTTCCAGGGAGTTTTCAGTGGTCTTCCTGCTGCCCTTATGCAATCAAACTGGCTTCAAAAAGGACTGGGATGTTAAGGCTCCGCCACTGTGAGCTACTCACATGTCCCTGTTCTCTCACTCAAAAAGCTCTCTTCCTCTCTCTCTCCAAAGAAAAGTACACCTTTCTGCTTCCCATCCAAGACTTCACATGAGTGATTTCCTTCCCTCATCCTCACCTCTGTGGGCTAGGAATAAGGCAAGTCTGGGACTAGCAGAGATATCAGCCAGTATCTTCCCCCTCACCAACCAATTCTGAAAGATCAAAGATCCTTTGAGAAGCATATTTTACATCTGCTTTTCCCTGACCACCTCCCAATTGCCTCCACTTGGTGCTGCTTCTCCTGATTACATGTGACAGGTTTAGATCTGAGCAGAGAATTCCCCTGCTGGCTCCTGGAGTTGATGCTGTAGCTAAGAAGTTGAGATAGTAATCTCATCTCTTCGAGAGTCACCACTTATATGCACTTAAATTATACCCCATGTGTTAGTGGGAAAAAGGAGAAACAAAATGGAATCAGATACCAACATTATTTTACTTTAAGTGACTTTATATCCAATGACCAGAGTGAGTGGGACAGAGTTCAAGGAGCACAGAGGCAAGAAGGAGAAGAAGACAGAAACTGTGTACTCCAAAACCCAAGCTTCAGTTTGGGCTGACCTAAGGGAAGGAGAACCTATCTCATCATGTTTTTCTCATTCACTATTTCCTGTAATACAAAAACCTGTGAACTAGCCTTATAGCCTGGGTCTCAGTCTGTCCAGCATGGTCACTTATTTTCTAAATCAAATTCACAAAATATTAACCAGTTTTTACAACTGCAGGGGAGGGTAGGCCTCCTTTAATGACAACACCCAGTGGGGAAAAAACAAAACCCTTCTGTAAGAAGTCATTCATCTGGGAAAATTCTGAATTGAATCCTGACATCCTCATCAAATGTTTTCAGAGTGGCTTGAGGGAAGATATTTGCAGAGAATTTCTTTGCTCAAGTTACACTTACAACACAAACTTTAACTGGAAGAGTACTTGTATTTTGATAAGATAATAATGGCCAGGAAAGTTGAGATTCCTGCCTACTGCTACAGGAAAGACCACCGCCACCAAAGAGCCTGAGGAAGGCATGGGATGCTGCCCTTTTTTCCTATAAAAGTCGATGTACATGGACTCATTCTCACGGAGCATACAAAAGCCCACAACTCATCACTACCAGTATTCAGAATGACAGTGGGCTACAAACGGGCCTAAATGCCAAATCTCAATTTTGATACCAGTATCCTTGAATTCAAGAAGTCCTAGTGGTGCAGTGGTTACAGCACTCAGCTGCCAACCAAAAGGTCAGAAGTTTGAACCTACTAGCTGCTCTGCAGGAGAAAGATGTGGCAGTCTGCTTCCATAAAGATTTAGCCTTGGAAACTCTATGGGGCAGTTCTATTCTGTCCTACAGGGTTGCTATGAGTTGGAATCGACTTAATGGCAGTGGGTCGGTCGGTTGGTTGTCTTTTTCCCAAAATCTTCAAATTCAGGTGACAAAATATGGACAAAATTCCAAACTTCATGCTGTGCAAGAAACAACTGCACTCTATGTACTTATGGTAGAGACTACACAAAGGGAAAAAGTCAAATCCTGCCAATGACTTTCCAGACTGTATGTGTGTGTGAAAGAGTATGTGTGCACATTTAACAGATCCACAGTTCCGACTCACTTAGTACTGTTTCAGGAATCTACATTCTGCCTAACCAATACAACACAACAGACACCAAATTGATGGGGAAAGGGACTAAGGAAATGAAAACTCAGGCTGGTATCTTCTGAAAAATATCACACCTCTGGATCTCCATGTGCATCATCTAACTCAGACCTTCATGTCTTTACAATTGTAATCCTGGAACCCTTTCCCTCTCCTTTACCCAGCTTATAAAAGCCCTCAAACACCACTGACTCCTCGGTTTGAACAGGATGCCTCACCTCTGTGGACCTCTGGTGGCGTAGTGCCTAAGGCATCTGTCTGCTAACCAGAAGGCTGGTGGTTTAAACCTCAGAAGGAAGACTAGGCAATCTACTTCCGTAGAGATGCCGCCTCATAAGCCCAATGAGGGGTCGCTATGAGTTGAACGGCACCATCATTGTTCATATTACACTGAGCTTTAATAAGGGACTAACCCATCTGATTGGGAGCAGGGAGTACATCTTCCTCCATCTAGTGCCCTCAGTATAATGTCTGGTCGAGTAAGGGCTTACTAAGCATTCTTTTGACTGTATAAAGCAAAAAAGTACAGTAAATGAGGACAAAAGAAACTTATTAACAAATTCAGGTACCATGCTAGGCACTTTACCTATGTTTTTCATTTAATCATCTTTAAAAACTTTACATTCTCTATAGTGATTAATCCTAGACTCAGAAAAGTTAAGTACTTTTCTTATAAATAAGTAACAAGTAATGAGGCCTAGATTAAAAACCAGTATGTCTGACTCCACCAAAAAACTAGTTGCCTTCAACTTGATTCCAACTCATAATGACCTCATGTGTGTCAGAGGAGAACTGTGTCCCACAGAGTTTCCAATGGCTGATATTTTGGAAGCAGACTGCCAGGCCTTTCTTCCTAGGTACCTCTGGGTAGATTCAAACCACCTTTTGTTTAGTATCCCAGCATTTAGCCATTGCCTAACTCCACAGCCTCTGAAACAGTAATGAAACACATTTTGTCCTTGTCCCCTCAATTATTCCTAACCTTCAGGTACAAGACAAAGGTCAGGCTGGAAACATGCTTTCACTGTCTCTACTGAACCTCTCTGTGGGTAAAACACCCAAGAGCGCAGCACTGCCTTCTCACCAATATCACGGCCAATCCCACTCATCCTTCTAGCCAAGTATACCCACTGCCCTACGCCTCAAGGCTGGGTGAAGAGAAACCTTCCTTCTGCACATACTGCTCAATGTTTGCCTTTCTGCATCCCACCACATGAATCCCCAGTGCCAGGAACAATGAACATAAGTGACTCCACATCCAGCTGGCTTGACTTTTATTTCACATGAGGAAGGAGCTAAGGATACACTTTCACGCTTGTAGAAGCTGTGGGTGGCCCACTCCCAGGCAGAGTGTGAAGCAAGCCAGTTGGGCAGACACCAGAGAAAGTGGTTCTCTCCGACTAATGGGATTCCAGATCTCATATGTCTCTGCAATGGCCATTTCCTACTCCTTGTCTCCTCTCATATTTCCTATGGTGTGCAGCATGGCAACTTGGAGAAGGGTCTTCCTAGAGAAGAATGTCTAGACACAGGGCCAAGCAGGTGAGATGTTTCTGTAACTCTCTATCTGGGAAACAGCTCCACAGCTAGTAAGAGACATCTATGATTGGCTAAGATGGCTGTGTCGGGAACAGCCAAGCAAAGAACAGCATGCAGGAAAAGGTGACCTGTGGTAGGGATGGGGAAGCCTGGGATCTGGCTGCCTAAATGTTCTAGCTAGGCCTCTGCTTTCCCATTATAGGGGTTTTGATTTCATCAGGAATTTCTGTAAGAAGAGGCTCTTAGCAACCATCCTTTCCTTGTTTAAACCAGATACTACTTTTGCACAGAGAACAATGAAATCAAATTGGAGCACTGGTATGTGATACTGTTGCAAGTGATACTGCTTACTACCTGTTCTTGCAGCTACTCTCTAATAAAATATCTGACAAGACAAATTTGTCTCCTCAAGAGTGTTGCCACTCAAGTACCAGGGGAATGATCCCATCACCTTACAGGAATGCTGAGTGACAAACTTAAAAAGGCTTCAAAATTCACTGCCATCAAGTCAATTCCGACTCATAGTGACCTCCACTAGGTTTCTGAGGTGGTAAATATTTACAGAAGTAGACTGCCCCATCTTCCTTCCGCAGAGAAGCTGGTGGGTTTGAACCGCCAACCTCCTAGTCAGCAGTTAAATGCCTTAGGCACTGCACCACCAGAGCTCCTTAGAAAGGCTTCAGAAAGCCCAAAATCTAAGAAGTGAAAGAAGAGAAAAAACAGTTTCAAAATCTAACACACTGAAAATAGTGAGTTCAGCCATAAAGTCGAAGTCCAGATAAATGGATAATGACTGGCACCCAGACTCCATAGACAACATGACTTAAAAAAAAAACACACCAAACTTACTGCCATGGAGTTGATTCCGACTCATAACAACCCCTCCTTGAGTTTCCGAAGCAGTTATCTCTACAGGAGGAGACTGCCCAGTCTTCCTTCCGAGGAGTGGCTGCTAAGTTTGAACCACCAGCCCTCTGGTTAGCAGTCAAATGGCTTAGGTACTATGCCACCAGAGTTCCTAACATGCACTCAGAGGGCAGTTTTTCAGTGAAGTTATCAAACTTGCTTTGTGGTATTTTCTGGGCTCATGAAACCCTTCTTCCGACCTCTTTTCAAATGATTAAGTGTACTACGTTGACACTTGGTGTGTCTTTGTGGGCCTTTAGGATCCTAGAGATAAAGTGCAAATCTCCCAGGAAATACTTTACAATGAGAAGAACAGGGAGAAATTTTACTTACACATATAGAAAGCCACACAGGGCATTAATTGATACCTTGTTTCAAAAACACTCAATTTATGGATTCCTCTATACCAGCAAAGAGATTGCTGAAAAAGAAATAAGGAAATAATACCATTTACAATTTTTGTTGTTGTTATGTGCCATCAAGTCAGACCTGACTCATAGCAACCCCTCCTTGAGTTTCTGAGGCAGTATCACTATGGAAGTAGATTGCCCCATCTTCCTCCTGAGGAGTGGCTGGTGGGTTTGGATCTCTAGCCTTCTGGTTAGCAGTCAAGTGCCTTAGGCACTACACTACCAGAGCTCCCACCATTTACAATAGCTACCTAAAAAATAAAATACCTGGGAATAAATCTCACCAGGGATACAAAAGACCTATACAGAGAAAACTATAAAAAACTACTTCAAGAAATCATAAGAGATCTACATAAATGGAAGAACATCCCATGCTTGTGGATAGGAAGATTGAACATTGTGAAAATATCAGTTCTACCCAAAGCAATCTATATATTCAATGCAATCCCAATCCAGATCCCATCAACATTTTTTAAGGATATGGAAAAACCAATCACTAACTTTATATGAAAAGGAAAGAGACCTCGGATAAGCAAAGCACTATTGAAGAAGAAGAACAAAGTAGGAGGTCTCACACTTCCAGATCTCAAAACCTACTATATAGCCACAGTAGTCAAAACTGCCTGGTATTGGTACAGTGACAGACACTTAGACCAATGGAATAGAATTGAGAAATAGATCCATCGACCTACTGTCAGCTGATCTTTGACAATGGGCCAAAATCCATTAAATGGGGAAGAGAATGTTTGCTAATAAATGGTGCTGGCAAAACTGGATATCCATTTGCAGAAAAATGAAACAAGATCTGTTCCTCAAACCATACACAAAAACTAACTCCAGATGGATCAAATAATTAAATGTGAAACCTAAAGCTATAGAGTTTCTCAAGGAAAAACTTGGGGCAAATTTAGGGGCCCTAATATATGGCATAAATAGACTATCAAGCATAACCCAAAATATACAAGTAACAGAAGACAAATTAGATGAATAGGACCTTCTAAAAATTAAATTTGTATGTGCTTCCAAAGACTTCTCCAAAAGAGTCAAAGGAGAACCTACAGATTGGGAAAGAATATTCGGCAATGACATATCTGACAAGGGACTTATCTCTAGAGTTTATAGAAAACTCCAACACCTCAGTAACAAAAAGACAAATAATCCAACTAAAAAATGGGCAGAAGACATAAATAGATACTTCACCAAGGAGGATATTCAGGTGGCCAATAAACATATGAAAAAATGCTCACGATCATTAGCCATTAGAGAGATGCAAATCAAAACAACAATGAGATACCATCTCGCCCAAGCACTAGCAGCAAAGTTCAACAAGACAGAAGAAACAAATGCTGGCAAGGATGCGGAGAGAATGGGACTCTCATACACTGCTGGTGGGAATGTAAAATGGCACAACCACTGTGGAAAGCAGTATGGCAAGTCTTTAAAAAGTTGGAAATAGAAATAACATTTGATCCAGCCATTCCATTATTAGGTGTATATCCTAAAGAAGTGAGAGCCATGACAAGAACAGATACATGCACACCCATGTTCATCACAGCACTATTTACGATAGCCAAAAGATGGAAACAACCTAGGTGTCCATCAACTGAGGAATGGATAACCAAACTATGGTACATACACACAATGGAATACTATGAAACACTAAAGA
>NW_006921589.1:11293525-11311122 GCF_000298275.1 Orycteropus afer afer
AAAAGAAAAAAAGCTTGCAAGCAGCCATCTAGATGCAATTATGGGTCTCTCCTCATCCAAAGCAAAGAAGAAGTAAGAAAACCAAACATTCATGGAAACAATTAGTCCTCATGACTGGTACACCATGCGATCCTCAGCCTATACAACTAAGAGACCGGAAGAACTAGATGGTGCCAAGCTACCACTGTCAACCACTCGGAGGGGGATCTATGTAGGAGACCTTGGATAGAGAAGGAGAACAATGTGGAACAAAACTCAAAATCATTTGGAGTGGGGTAAGAAAGGAGGGAGGATCAGGTTTGCTGGTCTGATAGAGCCTGGTGGAACCACTGACACTATGGTCCTTAGCTGCCCTTCAGGTCTGGAACTGAAACCACATCTGTGGCTTCCAGCCAAACAAAAGACAGGCCTATGAGTTGAATACATACTTGAGGCAGATACACTCTTAGAGAGAACAATCATGGGAGAAAGAGGGGCTGTTTAAACACAGGGACAGTTCAGGGGGTGGGAGTGCATGGAGGGATGGACACAGGAAAGAGGTAGCTATCAGGAGGAGGTGGGAAGAGAACTGTTGCAGAGTGGGTAAATTGTAGTCAATGTCATGAGACAACATGTGGGTGAACTGTTGTATGGAAAGTGAATTTGTTCTGTAAACTTTCATCCAAATCACAATTTAAAAAAAAAGTAAAAATAAATATATGGATTTAATAACGTGTTTAGTAGGGGAAAAAAAAACTCTCAACTTAAATCCAAATTAGAAAGAGTAATCAGTGATTATGTAAATTACAGGGAGTTCTGGTGGTGCTGTGGTTGAAACATTGGGCTACTAACCAAAAGGTCTGTGGTTCGAACCTACCAGGTGTCTGCAAGAGAACGCTGAGGCAGTCTGCTTCTGTAAACATTCACAGCTTTGGAAACCCTATTGGGCTGTTCTACTCTGTTAGGGTCACTAGGAGTCAGAATCAACTCAATGGCAGTGAGTTATGTAAATTACAAAGGTTTTACCACAAGTTCCAGTATTTTCAGCCTACACATATTTTTCAGCCACATGTACACGCTGCATAAAGCAGGCAAAGTCATTTATATTTATTTACTCTAAGTCCAAAGCATCCTCCATCAGGTAACCCTCCCATCAGGCACTTGCAAAGAACTTACTTTAAGAGCCAATAAACTGACGTCACCTGGAAAACAATCTTTTGAATCATCTATTTTATTAATCTCACATGTTTCTTGCTCCTACACATAATCCTTGGGGAATAAGAGGGCTTAAGGGTGAAGCAGGGGGTACAAACACTAAGCTATAGCCTGCAGAGTTCAATTTTAGAAGAAAACAACCCTATTTTTGTGGCTGAGTTCCTTAATCAAGGTCCAAAGAGAAAAATGCTGAGCAAAAAAGAAATTAAAGATTAGTTGAAGGCACAGCAGTTGAGGAGCAAGTTCTTGGGGAGAAATGTCTCTCTGAGGACATCTGAACACAATTGTGCACAAAGGTTTGAACAAACAGATGCCAAAACTGTTAATGGTGGCTATCGTAGGGGAGAAGGAACTCTGGTGGTATGGTGTTTCAGCCATTTGACTACTAACCAGAAGGTAGGCAGTTCAAACCCACCAGCCACCCAGTGGAAAAAAGATGAGGCAGTCTGCTTCCATAAAGATTTACAGCCTTGGAAACTCAATGGGAGTTAGAATCAACTCAATGGTAGTGAGCTTGGTTTGGGATCTTGGAGAGAGGGGTGAGAAAGGACTGGGGAGGAGATACTTTTCCAGTTTACTTCAGAGGTATCTGTATTGTTTGATCTTTACAAGAAAAAAATAAAAGCCTGAATCACTAGTGTGAAGAGTTTCCCCAGAGCACTCTTCTCCCTCCCAGCCATGCTGCATCCGTAGCTACCACCTTTTGAACTCTGATGGGTAGGGAATCACATTCAATGCTGAAACCACACAGATGGAGTGTTTGGGAAAAGACAGGAGACAGGAAGTATTACGCTCCCCATTGGGTACCTAGGACAGCAAATTACAAAATTCATGTAAAGCACACAAAGCACAGTGCCTGGTGCACATAAACATTCATGCATTATCACTCACATTTCTCCTGGCACAAAATGATTTATAAACTTCTTCCCTCAGCCCTTCTGCAGGCTGCAATAAAGGGAAAAAAATAATGAAGGAGCAGGCAACAATAAGTCCACCAGAAAATTTCAGCTACTACAAGTAATTCTGTTTTTTTTTTTTTAGGATTTGGGTGAAGATTTACAGAGTAAATTCACTTTTCATACAGCAGTTCACATATACTTTGTCTCATGTCATTGACCAAAATTTACAATGCAGCAGCTCCCCTCCCACTTCCTCCCCATAGTTACCTCCTCCCAGTGTCCATCCCTTCATACTCTTCTGCACCCTGAGCTATCTCCCTGTGCATAAGCAGCCCTTCCTTCTCCCATGATTGTTCTCTCCAGGGCGTGTGTCTACTTGAGGTAAATGTCTAACTCACATGCCTGTACTTTGTTTGGCTGGAAACCACAGTTGTGGGTTCAATTCCAGACCTGAAGGGCAGCTAGGGGCCATAGTCTCAGTGGTTACACCAGGCTCCATTGGACCAGCAAACCTGGTCCCCACCTTCTTTTTTTTTTTTTGCCTCCAAATGATTTTGAGTTTTGTACCACATTGTTCTCCCTCTTTATGCAGGATCTCCTACATCCCTTCCAAGTGGATGGCAGTGGTAGCTGGGCACCATTTAGTTCTTCTGGTCTCATAGTTGTATAGGTTGCAGATCTGATGGTGTACCAGTCACTAGAACTGATTGTTTCCATTAATTTTGGTTTTCTTCTTTCTTCTTGACGAGGAGAGACCCGTTGTTGCATCTAGATGGCAGCTTCCTAGCTTTTAAGGTCCCAGTCGCTACTCGCCAAAGTAGGAGGTGGAACAATGTTTTGTATAGTATGTTATGCCAATTGAGCTTGATGTCCCCTGCGACTATGGTCCCAAGCCCGCAGGATCAACTACTCGGTCCCTCTGGGTAGCTGGCTGTGACCAACTAATGACCATAACCTTGCCCCTTGTCAGCTCTACTATACACCTGGGAATTCTGATCATTCACATGAACTTATAGGCCCATTGTCTGCCAACCCTATATATGATCTTGGGTACACTCTCCATTTAGACATACCTAATTGTTTAGCTTGTTCACCCATCTATCCGTCCCTATACCCATGTTTGCTTTCAAGTAATTCTGTTTTATGAAAGGTATAGTTGTCTTGCTATTTGGGGAATAGCAAGTCTTGGGGACTTCTGTGAAATTTATTTTATTATTGGTAAGTAGATTCTTCAGCTGCAGGTGTGACTGGACAAAAGAGCAACTGAAAATGCTTTGGAACATACCAGAAAAAGATCTGAAGTAACCAAAACCTCTTTCCTTGCTTCTAGATCTCATGGTTTTTATAATTAGAAAGTAGGGGTGTCTGAAAAGATTAGGTAAAAGGAATTAAAAGTGATTCCTTCTCATCTAGTATCCAGACTCTGGTTTCTAAATACCATTTGTCAATAAAAGGAACTAGAGCTCCTTAAAAAATGGCTGGTTCCAGGACTGAGGTAGGGAAAGCAGAGCCTGGAACATTTTGTGCTGCCAGAAAGTAAGGATGTGCTCAGAAATTGACAGACACAGTCAAAGGGCCACAGGAACAGCTAAAATCACACTTAATGGTGAAAGACTCGATGCTTTTCCTCTAAGATTGGGAACACATTTCTATTCAACACTCTACTGCAAGTTCTAACCAGTGCAAGAAAGCAAGAAAAAGAAATTAAAGGCATACAAATGGGAAAGGAAGAAATAAACTATTTAACTGCAAAAGACATGATCTCATACACAGGAAATCCTAAGGAATCTACAAAAAAACTAGTAGAATAAGTGAGTTTAGTAGGGCTTCATGATACAAGATTAATACACAAAAAATAAATTTTATTTCTATATGCTAGCTACAAACAAGTAAAATGTGAAATAAACAATTCCATTCATAATAGCATCAAAAAAATACTTAGGAATAAACTTAAAAGAAGAATAAAATCTGTATATTAAAAGCTATAAACTACTGCTGAGATAAAGAAAAATCTAAATAAAAAGATATATAACATGTCTGTGAATTAGAAATTCAATATTGTTAAGACAGCAATTCTTCCCAATTGATCCACAGAATAAACACAATCTCTGTCAAAATCCCAGCAGGCCTTTCTGTAGAAATTGATAAGCTGATCCCAAAATTTATATGGAAATGCAAAGGACCAAAAATGGCCAGCACAATTTTGAAGGGGGAAAAAAAAGAGGGTTTATACTACCTGATTTCAAAGCTTAGTATAAAGCTAAAGGAATCAAGCACTGGCATGCAGACAAACAGATCTATGGAACAGAATGGAGTGTAGAAATAAACCCTTACATTTATGGTCAATTTTTGACAAAGTTGTCCTGGAAATTCATTGAGACAGAACATAGTCTTCTAAACAAATGATGCTGGTACAACTGAGTATCCATGTACAAAAAAATAAACTTAAGACCCTTACCTCACACCATATACAAAAATTAACTCAACATGGGCTAGAGACATAAATTAAGAACTAAAATGATACTCTTCTAGAAGAAAATTTTAAGACCTTAAGTTAAGCAAAGATTTATTAGATACAATACCAAAAGCATAATTCATAAAATAAAACTGTGATTAACTCGACTTCATCACAATTAATTTAGACACTGTTAAGATAAAGAAAATTAAAACTCACAGAGAAAATATTTGCAAATTATCTGATAAAGGACTTTTATCCAAAACATACAAAGAATTCTTTCAACTCAATGGTAAGAAGAAACACAACCCAATTTTAAAAACAGGAAAAATATCTGAGTACATATTTCACCAAAGAAAATATATAAATGGCTTATAAACACATGAAAAGATGCTCAATGTCATTAGGACAAAAATTGAAACTTCGGTAAGATATTACTACATATTCACTGACATTAAATATTGATAATATAAGTATTGGCAAGTATATAGAGAAATCGGAACTTTCAAATGCTGCTTGTGGAAATGTAAAATGTTTGACAGTTTCTTAAAAGATTGTCTATTATGAACCAGCAATTCCACTTCCAGGTATCTACTCAAAAGAAATGAAAACACATGTCTACATACAGGCTTATATTTGCCTTCATAGCAACATTAGTCATCAAAGACAAGTCTGGAAACAACCCAAAAGTCTATCAACTAGTAAAGGATTAATGGGATGCCACTTAGTAATAAAAAGGAATTGAACTACTGATAAATGCAACATGGATTAACCTCAAAAATACTATGCTAAGTGAAAGGAGCCAGATACAAAAGACTATATGTTATATGATTCCATTTTCATAAAATTTCTAGAAAAGGCAAAATTACAGATAGAAATTAGATTAGCAGTTGTGTGGGACTGGGGGTGAGAACAAGGAATGACTGCAATGGGCACGAGGGAACTCTCTGCTGTGACAGAAGTGTTTCAAAACTTTATTGTGGTGATGGCTCCACAAATGTACTGATAGCCATCTAGCTATACTTTTGAATTAATTATATGGTATGTATGTATTGCATATCTCCATCTAACTAAATCTGAAACAATTTGAACAGCAAAATAAATGATGGTATCAGATTAAATAAAGCAAAAGTCCATGAATCCATATTGACATAAATGAATGAATAGGGGAGAAGGGACAACTCTTCTGTATAGGATTCCAACTAATAAATGTAGAAAATCACCATTGGCAGCCATCACAATCCCATGTTACAGGGCACGTCCAGATTAGTTTTGTTCAAATATTACTTTATTAGGTCACTCTCTTTTCAAATATCATCCAGGAGTCCTCATTAAATCTCACATGGCTCATTAACAGCCTGCATCAGAAAAACCTGGGGTGCAGATTCCTGAGCCCTACCTTCAGAGATTATATGAAGAAGAATGCAGCATCAGGATTGGAGGGAAGACTCATTAACAACCTGCAATATGTAGATAACACAACCTTGCTTGCTGAAAGTGAAGAAGACTTGACACACTTACTGACGAAGACTAAAGTCTACAGTCTGCAGTATGGATTACACCTCAACATAAAGAAAATGAAAATCCTCACAACTAGACCAATAAGCAACATCACAATAAATGGAGAAAAGAGTAAAGTTTTCAAAGATTACATTTTACTTGGATCCACAATCAATACCTATGGAAGCAGGAGAAAAGAAATCAGACATCGTATTGCACTGAGCAAATCTGCTGCGAAAGACCTCTCTAAAGTATTGAAAAGCAAAGATGTCACTTTGAAGACAGGTGCACCTAAGCCAAGCCATAGTATTTTCAATTGCCTCATATGCATGTGAAAGCTGAACAATGAATAAGGAAGACCAAAGAAGTTGGTGCCTTTGAATTGTGGTGTTGGTGAAGAACACTGAAAATACCATGGACTGCCAGAAGAGCAAAAAAAACCGTCCTGGAAGGAGTGCAGCTGGAACGCTTTTGGAAGCAAGAATGGCCGAACTTCATCTCACCTACTTTGGTTATATTGTCAGAAGGGAGCATTCCCTGGAGAAGGATATCATGCTTAGTAAAGTGGAGGGTCAGCGAAAAAGGGGAAGACCCTCAATGAGATGGACTGACACAGTGGCTGCAATGATGGGCTCAAGTATAGCAAGGATCATGGGGCTGGCACAGGACCGGGTAACGTTTTGTTCTGTTGTACATGGGGTTGCTATGAGTTGGAGCTGACCCAATGGCACCTCGTAACAACCCTCAGGGAGGACTCACTAGGTCTGGAGTGGGATCAGGAATTGCATTTTTAACAAGCAAGATTATTTATGTAGGTCAATAAATAAAATCTAGATTTCTTAGGTTAGTTTTATTTTAGGCTCATTACCATTTCTTCCCACCATGACTCCAGAATCTTCTCTAAAGCATCCACTAGCAGGAATCTGATCATCCTGCTTTATTATCTTTATACAGCATTCAGAAGCTGCCTATCCAATGCTGCCCTCCAACTTTCTTGGGGTCTAAGAGAATTCTGCCTCAAATTTCCTCCTTCAGTGAGAAGTGAATAATTAGTAGTCTATACTGTTGTCTCAAACCATCAAGTTTCCAGGAGTCAGGCCCAGACCAACTTGAACAAGGTATCCATCTCTACAAGCAATTATTCATTACCCACTGATTAAATCATTCTCCTATATTCTAGGAAACAGTCTGGCTCTAGGAATCTGTAGTTTCCTTTTCCTCCTCCATCTAGGTGTTTCTCCCATCACCCAGGGGGAACTCAAGGCACCAGGAATGGTTCCTCTACAAACTCACAAGATCTCTGATAAAATTACTTCAATTACTCAATAGTTATGTTAGGAATAGAATGGGGAGGGCAGTGTAGGAATCAGGCCCATTTTCTCTTATGAACTAAATCTCAAGCTATGTGTTTTTATGGAAAGATGGAGGAGCAATCAACTTCTTAAAGCCCCAATGAGAAAGGACCTGCCACCGCTACAGCCCCATGAGAAAGGGGAGGGGGACAGTACATGTTATGTGAAGTCACAGGTAGCTTTTGTGAAAAAAACAATCATGTAAAATGGGTTAGCAAGTCCAAAGATAGCATATAGTTACAGCAACCAGAGCTAGCTAAGGAAGGTAAATCTACCAATTACTGAAAAGTGAAACCAGCCGAAGGCTTAATAATTAGGTGACTAGCTCTTCTGACTCATGGACCTTTACAAATTTCAAGAAGAAACCTCTTTCCTCCTCCTCAGGTGTGAGCTCTGGAACAGTGGTCCTCAAAGTATGGTCCACAGATCATGAGAGGACCCGAGACCCTTTTAGAGTTCTGGTAGGTCAAAAATATATTCATAACAGTACTGTGATGTCACTTGCCTTTTTTTTACTGTGCTAACTTGCACTGATGGTGATGGTGGGAAAACAGTGGTGGGGAGGGAGACCTGCTAGTACCCTACCATGAATCAAGGCAATGGCACCAGCTACTCTAAGAGTTGCTAAATTCTTCTCCAGCACGCACTTCTTCACCACACAGTAGAAAAAATAAATGCTAGTTTTACTTAAGAATATCCTTGATGATGCAGTAAAAATTATATTAAGTCTCAACTCTTGAGTATGTATCTTAATGTTCTATATGACAAAATGACAAGTACACATGAAACACCTTTGCTGCTTATACAAGATGATGGTTGTCTCTAAGTAAAACATTCATGTGATTGTCTGAATTGCAAGGTTTTTTGTTTTTTTTTTGCAGTACATCATGTTTACTTGGTTATTCAGACTTTGGTATTTGGCAAACATTGTCTTGGAAATGAAACAAAGTAAGCCTCTCACTTCAAGGAAAATAACCAACAATACTCACTGCCAGTGATAAAATCTGAACTGCCAACAGTAAATTAGAACTCAAAAATCTGTCCCCGTCAATATGAACTTTAGTTTCCCAAGACCTGTGCAATGAGATCATCGTGATGCTGTATGATTTCTGATATTGTATAATAAAATACAGCAACGTCAGGAAGATCTGCATAACTCAGTGAGCCAATATCTCCCAAATATCTACCACATGATGCTACAGAATCATGCATGGGTAAAAGGTCCATTGGGAGCGTGAGACAGACCACAGCATTTTAATGGAACAAAATATGAAAAGTTCACTGGTATCACTTCAGATTCCACCTTGTGATTAACTATTACAAAATCACCCCTTGCTAAATTTTGTATTGTTTGCATAATTTTGTATAATACCAAAAAAAAAAAAAAAACCCACAATTATCTGAAAAGGCTTTGAATTACTCCTCTTTTTTCAACTATACATCAATATATTACAACATACAATATATTACAACAGGTTGAGATGCAGAAATAGATATGAAAATCTAGCTGTCTTTAAGATCTGCAAAAACAATGCCACACTGAATGACCAGGTGTGTCTAGGCAGGGGGAAGTGTGCCCATGCCCATGTATAGGGCTGGCAGACGATATTTCTACAAACGTACCTGTATGCTTTGTAAGAATGATCAGGTATACAGTACAGCTGACAAGGGACAAGGTTGTGGTAACTTCTTGGGCACAGCCAGCTACTGGGAGGGAGTGCATAGTCGGACCTGTGGGTTCAGGACCATGGTCCCAGGGGACATCAAGCTCAAATGGCATAACATACTACACAAAAACATTGTTCCACATCCTACTTTGGTGAGTAGCAACTGAGAACTTAAAAGCTTGCAAGCAGCCATGTAGATGCAACAATGGGTCTCTTCTCGTCCAGAGCAAAGAAGAATGAAGAAAACCAAAGATGCATGGAAACAATTAGTCCAGGGACTGGTATACCATGAAATCCTCAGCCTATATGACCATGAGACCAGAAGAACTGGATGGTGCCTGGCTACCAATCTCAATCACTTAGAGGGGGATCTGTGTAGAGATCCTGGATAGAATGGGAGAACAATATGGAACAAAACTCAAAATTATTAAAAAAAAAAAAAACAGGTTTGCTGGTCTGATAGAGCCTAGTGAAACCCGAGACTATTGCCCCTAGCTGCCCTGCAGGTCTACAGTTGAACTCATTCCTGTGGCTTCCAGACAAATAAAAGACCAGCATATGGGGTGAACATTTACATCAGGTAGATACACTCCTTGGAGAGATCAATCATGAGAGAACAGAAGAGGAGCCAGAGTATGCACAGGGAGACTGCTGGGGGGGCAGGAGTACATGAGAGGGAATGATACAGGGAAGAGCTAACTATGGGGAGGAAGCAGGGAGAGAGCTGCTACCTTGTGGAAAAATTGTAGTCAATATCATGAGAACAAGTGTGCATGAACTGCTGTATGGAAAATGAAAATTGCTTTATAAACTTTCACCCAAATCACAATAAAATAACATAAAATAAAAAGGCCATACTTCTAATTTTTTAAACATTTTTCATTTTTAAAATGCTACCTATGTTAACTTGTAATAAGTTTATTATTTCTAAATGAAAAATTCAATTTCTAACATGGCAAATATTGTGATATATACATATATATAGAAGGCTGGAGGTTCAAACCCACGAGCCACTCCTTGGAAAGAAGGTTGAGCAATCTACTTCCATAGTGATACTGCCTCAGAAACCCAAGGAGGGGTCGCTATGAGTCAGGTCCAACTCAACAGCACATAACAACCACCACAACATATCCCACCCCCACACAAAAACCCAACTTATTAAAAACTATGTATACTCTCAACAAATAAAATTTAAAGGAAAAAACAAAAAATTTATTGAAGATTCCAAAAAGCTTTTGAAGTATATGCACTTTACAGAAGTAGATTGCCTCATCTTCCTTCTGTGCAGCAGCTGGTGCATTTGAACCAATGACCTTCTGGTTAGCAGCCAAATGCCTTACCCACTATGACACCAGAGCTACTTAGGATATCCACAGGGGCTCCTTAATGACAAAACCAAACACACTGCTATTGAGTCAATTCTGACTCAGCAACCCTACAAGGCAAAGTCAAACTGCCTCATAGGGTTTCCAAGGCTATAAATCTTCACAGAAGCAGACTGCCTCATCGTTCTCCCATGGAGTGGCTGGTAGATTCAAACCCAATGACCTTCTGATTGGCAGCCCAATGCTTTAACCACAGAGCCACCAGAGCTCCCTCCTTAATGACAAGATTCTTTGTATTCCAAGGTCTAAGAGATATTAGCACTATCAATATTTGTTCCAAAAAGCCAGATCTGACTTCCTAATTCTGCAAAAAGAGAGGGTGAAAACCCCAGGGCATTGAAGAAAAACCCTGTCTCTAGTGGTGTAGTGCCTAATGCATCTGATTGCTAACCAAAAGGGTGGTGGTTCAAACTCACCAGCCACTCCACAGAAGGAAGACTGGGTAACCTACTTCTGTAAAAATTTACCACCTTGGATACCCAAAGGGGGTTGGCTCTGAGTTGGAATCTACTTAACTGCAGTCAATTTTTTTTTTTTTTTTTGCATTTCACTGACAGACAAAAGCACCCGATCCCACACTAAATTCCAGGTAGCCAGGCTCAGACACTCCCAATGCCATAGAAGACTCCAGTAGGGAAGCTAAACTAACTCAACTTCTGGTCATGAGTATCCAACACAGCTTGAAGTTAAGTCTTCATCTAGATATAGTTTCTCAGCAGTGACAACTTTTCATTCACATATTAAGTTTTACGTGACATCAGGCATTCTCAGCCCACTTCTTCCACACCTTTTCTTCTGCCCATCCCTTCAATACTGGTGTTCCTCAGGGCTCAGTCTTCTTACTTTGCCTGGCACATAGTAAGTGCTCAATAAACGGCAGCTGCAATTATTACCACACTATCCCAGAGCAACCTCATCCATCCTGTGACTTCAACCACCTCCTATATACTGGGACTTGCTTTCATCACCCAGACCTCTGTGGTGACTCAAGACTGACAAAACAACCTTCTAGGTCTTTCCACAGAGGTGCTGCTGGGACCTCAACTCAGCATATTCAAAACCTAACTCCTTTGTCTTTCCCTTTAAAGTTGCCCCTCCTCCCGGTAGTCCCTCTCCTCCTGCATCAACACCCACCTGGTCACTCAAGTCAGAAATCTGGGATCATTCAACACTGCTCCTTGACTCACTCCCCCTACCGCTCGCTCTACTTTGCCACCAGGTTTTGTCGATCTTACTCTTTAACATCTCTCTAAACCCTCCAATCCCCACCGCAACCACCATAAACCACCAGCTATTCCATGGAAGAAAGATGAGGCAGTCCACTTCTGTAAAGATTTACAGCCTTGGAAACCTTATGGGGCAGTTTGACTTTGTCCTGTAGGGTTGCTATGAGTCAGAATCGACTGGATGGGAGTGTGTTTGGTTTTGGTTTTATCATTAAGGAGCCCCTGTGGATATCCTAATCATCTCATCATCACCACAATCATCATCTCTAGTTTGGACCACTGTAACAGTTTTCTTATTGGCTCCCTACCACCAATCTAAAATCCTTCCTATTAAATTTGCACAATTATACTAAAGTGATCTCTCAAAGCCAAATCTGATGTTACTTTCCTGCTAATTACCTTTCTGTGGTTCTCCTGCAACACAGTCTTTAAACCACTTAATTCATGTACCCTAAAAGAATTTTTAAAACCATATATTCTTTGTGCATTTTAAAGATGACAACTAAAATATTTCAACACAAGTTTTCTATTGTGTTGTTAAAAGAAGACAAAAAATATTAAACATTTTATAAAAAGAAATAAGGTTACCTGTAATTAAACATTTCATGACTTGATTTGACGAAATAGGCTTTAATTATCTTACTGAACAACACACACCTAACTAAAAAAATCTCTCCAATTTTTTATGCAAGTTTTATCCAGTTTAGGAGCTCTAGTGGTGCAGTGGCTAAGGAATTTGGCTGTTAACCAAAAGGTCGGCAGTTCAAACCAACCAACAGGAGCAAGATGTGGCAATCTGCTTGCGAAAAGACTACAGCCTTGGAAACCCTATGGGTCAGTTCTACTCTGTCCCATAGGGTCGCTGTGACAGGAGTTTTCTGGGTAGGGGCATTAACTTAATCACTAATGAAGGCCTCCTTGAAACCAGTATTTTCAAATGATCCCATGTTTGGGAACCTGAATTGGTTTTTACACTCAGGTTGATACACCACAGTAAGGCCAGGAAAGCCTGAGGGTATCCAACCTGCCTCTTTTTCTTTTTTAAGAGCAGTGTTAGAAAAAAAGTTCATTTGCAAGTTGAAAACCAAAAAACTAAACCAGCTGCACCACCAACCCTATAAGAAAGAGGAGAACTGCTTCATAGGGTTTCCAAGGCTGTAAATCTTTACTGAAGCAGACTGTCTCCATCTTTCCCCAGCAGAGCTGCTGGTAGGTTCAAACCACTGATCTTTGGGTTAGGAACCGAGTACTTAACCACTGTGCCACCAGGGCTATACCATTGTTTCTTTTAAAGCTATATGGGAGCCCTGAATACCCAACTTGAAAACCACTACTCTAACTCCTTACCAAAACTTCCAGAGCCATTTTTATCTAGCCTCTACTTCTCTCTTTGTCACTGGATGGCTCTCTCCAACCCCAGCTCAAGACTGTCAAACAGTTTGCAATTCTTATTTCAGGCCTTGGTGTATCTTTCCTAATGCTACTTTCTATCGGAATGTACCTCTTTACTCCCAGAAAACATTTCATACGTTTCCAAGGCTCCTTAGCTAAATAAGCAGCTGATAACTTTATGGGCACCAAAGGGATAGTTTTTACATAACCAGTGTCTCAGTATTTATGGCAAGAAGTGAGAAAGGACTGGATGGAACACGATGCCAAAGCGACCTTGGCTGCTGGCTCCCCATCAAAATGCCGGGATTTGGCTAAATCAACAGGTGCTGACGCTAAAGATGAGACAAGAATTATCTCGGAGAGCAGAGATGACTCCATGATGATGGAAGCATTAAAACATTTCCTCGATCCAGAATCCAAAGGTGAAGACCTGAGCACAGGGTAATGTAGTTTTCCAAGTCAAGTACCTTCCTTCTGTTCTATCAGAGCGCACACCGCACAGTACGCCAAGTGCTTGTTAACTTGACTGAAACCTCCCCTACACTGAGCTCTGTGAAAACACGTCTGCCTTGTTCACCACTGGTATCTTCCCAGGGCTTTCCATAGTGACTGGCTCATTAAATATCTGTCGGTGTTTATTAAAAACTGTTGAGTGAATGACAAAGGATACATAAAGAGTGTTAAATTGCATAGCATCTTAGATCCTGTTGGAATCTCCACAATTTAGGCAATTATTTCTCTATAGGGGCAGGGTGGGGAAGAGAAAAAGTAGGTATCCACGTTTTAAATTCAACCCTGAAGCCTGAGAGAAGTTTGGACTCACCCCCAAGTGAAAATAATTCAAACCGCAGAGCGGCGGGAAAAATGAGGCACCGCGGCCCAGGGTGAGGGGATGCTTCGAGGTTCGGCCACTCAGAGGCAGGGCAGACTAAGTTCGCGGGCATGGAGGAGTGGAAGAACGGTTCTGAAGAGGCGCAAAGTCCGGGCCGGGTAGAAGGCCACGGCCCCTCGCCTCCCGAGGGACGGATGAGTAGCGAGCAGGAAGTGGGGCTGGGGCGGGAGGGTCCGAGGGCTGGGGTCCGGCGCGAAAGAACCTGGCGCAGAGGGGCGGGACAGTCTGGCCAGTTACCCCCGTTCAGCAGCAGCACTCACCTAGCGGACCCAGCTTCGCCACGGCTCGGCGCCGGCTCCGCGCTGCTCCCTCCCTCGGCCTGCTGAGCCGGCGAGCGGGCGGCCTCAGGTGCCCCTAGCAACCACGCACCACCACGCGACCCGCGCTCTTAGCTGCTGCCGGCTGCCACGCACTGCGCGCGCCCCTAGAGGACGGACCGAGGGCCGGGAAGGGGCAACCAGCCGCAGGCGGAAGGCTGGCGCGCGGAATCTTGGGGGTTGTGAGGCCGGGCGCCTCGCGCACGCTCAGTCGCTTCAATGCGGGTGGGACCTCGCGAGTGGAATTCTGGGAGATGTAGTGCCGAGGTTAAACCCGAGAAAGGCTAGATTCTGGGACTTCAGAGTTCAACCTTTCTACCTTCATTTGTAAATCTTTACGGAAGCAGACCGCCCAATCTTTCTTCCGCAGAGTAGCTGGTGGGTTCAAACCACTTATCTTCTGGTTAGCTGCAAAATGCCTTAACCACTCCACCACCAGAGCGCCTTAGCTTAACTCCACCTGACCCCTATGGAATCCTTCTTTAGCCCTGCCTTCCTTCCTTCCTGTTGTTGTTGTTATTTGCCGTGGAGTGGGCCCCCTCTCATAGCGACCCCTCCTTGGGTTTCCGAGGCAGTATCACTACGGAAGTAGGATTGCCCAACCTTCCTTTCGAGAAGTGGCTGGTGGGTTTGAACCGCCAGCCTTCTGGTTAGCAGTCAAGTGCCTTAGGCACTAAAAATTCCAGGCTTTATTAAAGAATTTTCCGAGTAGTACTTTTTCAGTAAAAGCCTTTGGGTTTGACCCCAGAAAAAAGGAGCTCGCCTGATTGGGTCTGCCTCCCTCTGACCCACCTTTCCCTAACCCAACCCACCAAACAAGGCACAGCTACAACCACCTGCTTCCTGGGCTTTAAGCCATAAACTTTTAAGAAATACTGCCTCATTCATTATCTCATTATCTTCCCGGGGCAGACAGATCGTGTCACCTTATTCCCGGATGCCTCTGGACCTAATGGATTTGGAGACCTAAAGAGAGCTGGAGGGTGAAAGGATCTATTCTAAGCTATTGGCTACAGAAATAAAGGAGGCAATCAAAAGATGAAACTAACCTGATGAAAACCACTTGGAGAGAGAAATGATGCTCAGTAATTGATTCAGGCAACAGAGATGTATGTTAAAACCACTAGAGAATTGTGGAGAATTTTACACTTGAAGGAGGTCTGCCATCACCTGTGTGTACCAATCAATCTTAGATCACTAAACATGGGCCATCTACATACACATTTTGTGTCTTCTGATGTGATGCAATTTGAATTAAACATCAATATTTATGAAGTACAGTGTATTTTTTATCAAAAAGAAAGTTTAATCTGAATCTTACCAAACTTTTGGTTCTAACTTCCAGTTTACAGGCTATATAAAAAGGAACAAGTAAATGACACAAGAAGCAATCAGTCAAACCCAGAATATAGGCCAATGTACAAGATGAATGACCTAGTTTTTTCAACAATTCAAGGGTATGAAAAAAATGGTGATGTTCTAGATTATAAGAGACAAGAGACATAAAGCAATGAGTGTATCTTTTTTGGGGTTGTGATTCAAACAAATCAACTGTAAAAAGGCATTTTTGAGGCAATGGAGAAATCTGAATATGGGCTGGGAATAGTAAGAACATAAATGACATTAAGAAATCATTGTGAGTTTTCTTAGGTATTGTAGTGGGTTGAATGGTGGCCCCCCAAAAAAGATACATCATCTTAATCCCAGGAACCTGTAATTATTACCTTATATGGCAAATGATGTGATTAAGTTAAGGATTTTTGAGTGTAGGCATTTTCCCTGGATTACCTAGGTGGGCCCTAAATCCAACAATGAGTGTCCTTAGAAGAGTGAGTCAGAGGGAGATTTGATAAAGGAGAAGAAAAACAGAGAGAAGGAGGTAATGACCACAGAGGCAGAGATTGGAGTGGTGTGACTGCAAGCCAAGGAATACCCTGGATCCACCAGAAGCTGGAAGAGGCAAGGAATGAATTCTCACCTAGATGTTAGGAGAAAATGAGGCCTTGCCAACACTTTGATTTCAGACTTCTGTCCTCCAAAACTGTAAGAGAATAAATTTCTTTTGTGTTAACCTAATTGTATTAGAGTTAATGGGGGGCAAAGTTGTAACAACTTCTTAGCCACAGCCAAACATTCGGAGGTAGTGAGTCTCTGGGCCCACAGGCTTAGGACCATGGTCCCAGGGGACATCACACTAAATTGTCATAACATACCACACAAAAACATTGTTCTACATCCTGCTTTGGTTAGTAATGACTGGGATCTTAAAAGCTTTTGAGCAGCCATCTAAGATGCAATAATTGGTCTCTCCTTGTCTGGAGCAAAAAAAGAATGAAGAAAATCAAAGACACATGGAAACAATTTGTCCAAGGAACTAGTGGGCCATGGGAACCTCAGCCTGCATGACCCTGAGACCAGAAGAACTAGATGGTGCCTGGTTACTACTGCCAACCACTCAGAAAAGGATCAAAATAGGAGATCCTGGATGGAGTGGGAGAAAATTTGGAACAAAATCATAAAATCATAAAAAAAAAAAAAGACCAGGCTTACTGGTCTAATAGACTGGTGGAACCCCAGAGACTAGTCACCCTTTGGGCCTGGAATTGAACTCACTCCCATGGCTTCCAGACAAACAAAGTAAACAATTACACCTGGTGGCACACCCCTTAGAACAATCAACCACGAGATATTAGAAGAGCAGCATTTGCACAGGAGGACAGCTCAAACAGCAGGAATGCATAGGAAAGAAGGGCACAGGAAAAACATAACCACCAGGAGGAAGTGGGAAGAGAGCTGTTACATTGTGGGGATTACAATCAATGTCATGAAATAAAATATGTATGAACTACTGTATGGAAAATGAATTTGCTCATAAACTTTTCACCCAAACCACAGGCATGTGCACACACACACAGCCCTGGAATGGGAGACCTGAAAGAGGCATAGTGAGTACTTTCAGGAGCCTGATGCAGATTAGATTACTGCACACACACACACAAAAGAAATAGTACCCTTGATGGGATACTGGAACAGAAAAAGAACATCGGGGGAAAACTAGTGAAATTAGAATAAACTATGGAATTTGGCTAAAAATAACGGAATAAAGTCAATGTGGTGAATGTTGGTAACAACAGATTCTGGGGGACAGGGATATGTCATTCTTTCTTCTTTTATATATTTGAAAACTTTAACCAAACCCCCCACACTCAAAAAAAAAAAAAAAAAAATTAAAATGCATACATGCTCATCACACAAAGCCAAACACAAGCACAAAACTTCAAACCTTCCAGACATTCTCTGAATTCCAGGCACCACTCA
>NW_006921589.1:11314947-11331562 GCF_000298275.1 Orycteropus afer afer
AAGGGAACGTGTTCAGTGCAGATCAGTGAGTAAGCACAAGCCCGCCTTTTTTCAGTGCCTATGCTTAAACTGCCCCCTGGCTGAACACTCTTCTCTATGTACTATGTATAGTACAGTAATAGGAACCCAACAAACCCACCTTAACCAAGTGAGCAGAGGTAACTTCACCAATAATGGGAAATAGCAACTTTGTGAGCTGTTTTCAGCCCTTTGTATACTGTATATAAAACTGTCACAAATACTGCTAGGTATAAAATTGTGTGTTATATTTCTAATTCTTTAGATTGTATGCTTCCAAGGATGGGGCCATGTTTTCTTATCATGTGCCTTGTAAATTATCGATTTACCCAATAGATAGACTAAAAGTTTGGATGTAGATTTAATTTTTCCATATCAAATTGTTCGTGTACTAGAGAAACATGACATTTCAAACTAGTTTCTGATGTTTTATTTGAAAAATATTTGAAAAAAATGAATAAGGTAATTTCCCCTAGTTTATCTTTTAGGGGAAAAAAAATCAGATTTTGAAATACATTATATTTGCCTAAATCCATAAAGGATTTTACACATAGTAGAGTCAAAAAATGTATGTTTATACTACACATAAACATTGTTCTATATCCTACTTTGGTGAGTAGCAACTGGGATCTTAAAAGCTTGCAAGCAGCCATCTAAAAGTAACAATGGGTCTGTCTTCATCCAGAGCAAAGAATAATGAAGAAAACCAATGATATATGGAAACAATTAGTCCAAGGAACTAGCAGACCATGAGATCCTCAGCCTGTATGACCATGAAACCAGAAGAACTAGATGGTACCCGGCTACCACTGTCAACCACTTTGAAGAGGATCAAAAAGGATTTGTTTTGGAACAAAACTCAAAATCATTAAAAAATAAAAATAAAAATAAGACCAGGTTTGCTGGTCTGATAGAGCCTGGTGAAACCCCTGAGACTATGGCCCCTAGCTGCCCTTCAGGTCTGGAATTGAATCCACTCCTGTGGCTTCCAGCCAAATAAAAGACTGGCATATGAGCTGAACATTTACATCAGGTAGATCCATTCCTTGGAGAGACTGATCATGGGAGAACAGAAGGGCAGTGTATGCACAGGGAGACTGCTGGGGGGCAGGAGTACATGGGAGGGAAGGACTATGGGGAGGAGGTGGGAAAAGAGTTGTTACATTGTGGGAAACAGCAGTCAATGTCATGAGACAAAATGTATACATAGAGCTGTATGGAAAATGAATTTGCTCTGTAAATTTTCATCAAAATCACAATAAAAATTAGAAAAATATATGTATGTTTGAGTGCTTGGATCCCAATTACAGAATAAACACTGGAGATTTAAGCAAAGGAATTTTCAACAGATGTGCTTCTAATATCATCTTTTTAGATCCAATGAGCAATTTAAAAGAAATACGAAGGATACTAAACCAGGATAAATGACATCACAATATATAATAAGTCAAATGTGGGAAATTCTACTAGTCAAATGGTCCAGTTTCTTCGACAAATAAAACAGCACTAAAAGAGGAAACTTTCACATAATGAGTCTTAAGAGCATGTCAACCAAATGCAGTGAGCAGGCCTTGTTTACAAATGCATTTGTACAAACCATAACCGTAATACTGAAGTCAGAGTAGATATTCAGTGTCAAGCAATTATTTTAATTTTTGTCAAATGTGTACTGTAGTGTGGTTTTACTTAAAAAAAGGTTCTGATCTATTAGAGACAAATACCATACTACTTATGGGTAATATATGCTGCCTGGGATTTCTTTTGAAATACCGAAGTAAAAATACAAAGAATAGATGTGGTAGCTGCTGAAGTGGTGAGGGGGTTCATGGAACTAATCTTTCTACCTTTGTGTATGTATGGAAATTTCCAACAATTAGACCTTACAAACTTAACATGTTCAAAGCTAAGCTCTAATTTTCCCACCCATCACAGCTCCACTGCAGCCCTTCCCATTTCAGTTCATGGCAACTCCATCTTTGCAATCGCTCAGGCTGAAAACCTTGGAGTCATCCTTGACTATTTTCCTTTGTTCCCACTCCCACATCCAATCAGTCAAAAAATCCTCTTCATTTCTTGTTCAAAATATATTCAAAATATGACTACTTTTCACTACTCCAATTGTACCACTCCAGTTCAGGCTACTGTTCTCTCTTACCTGGATGATGACCACTGGCTTACTCTGCATCCTACTAGGCTTCACTGCCCCCAGCACATTTGTAATACCAAAAAGAAGAGTGGTCCTTTGAGAATGGAAGGTAGATCACATTACTCCTTTGCTCAAAACCCCCCAGTAATCTCTACTCTTTTCAAAGTAAAACTTAAGTCCTCACCAAGGTCTACGAAGCCTACAATGTCTGGCTCCCATTACCTTCCGGTCTTCATTTCCTACTCTTCCCTCCCTTTTTCACTCTTCTCCAACCAAACTGGCTTCTCTCATAGCTCCTCAAAACACTGGGGGCTTCCATCTTTAGGCCTCTGAAGTAATTACTGTCTCTGTCTAGGCTTTTCCCTCAGACAATTATACTGCTTCCTCCCTCACCTCCTTCATTTATTCAAATGTCACCTTCTTAGTGAGACCTATCCTGACTATCCAACTCAGCACTCCTTACCCTCTTCTCCCTATTTTTCTCCAGGGCTTTATTACCTTCCTACATTAAGTGGTTCAGTCTCTCCCACCAGAATGGGAACAGATCATTTCTAATTTTGTTTGCTGCTTTATCTCCAGTGCCTAGAATAGTACATGGCACATAGAAAACACCAAGTAAATACATGTTGAATTGAAATGAAGTAATCTGGATAGGAGGGAAGGTTGGGGCAATCTATTTCTGTAGTGATACCACTTCAGAAACCTAAGGAGGGATCACTATGAGTCAGATCCGACTTGACAGTAGTACATTTGGTTGTTTTGGTTTGGACAGGAGAAAATCATGGTGGCCCCCAGAAAGAGGCTGTTTTGTTATAGTGAAAACACAGACAGTGGGCAATGAAGATGAGGACTAAATAAAATTCCTTATAGAAATAACGGCACCTTACTCATCTTTCATTTCCAAAACATTTGAAATTTAGGAAAGGATAGAAAGGAATGTCCTTATTTCAGGATCCTAGGAAGCTTATCCCAAGTCATCCAGTGAGTTACAGTTTAAGCTTTCTAGTATGTTTCCAGTTGGACTAAGATTCTAACTAATGGGTCTTTCAAATACCCCTTTCTGGTTAATTGCACAACTTCCATAAATAAAACATGCCCTTTTATAGCAGCTGGTATTCCCTATACTCTGAAACTCCACTAAATATTAAAACTAGTGACTAGGCTGGAGATCTCAAAGCAACCCAATTCACCTCTTTTGTTTAATCTTCCCCTTCCCTATTTTAGCTCCATGGGCCTTCACATGGAAGTAGGTGATTGCACGTAGCTGATCTGGGATGGAAGAATGCTGGAAGGTAGGAAAAGGTACAAATAATCCCCCAAACCAGGATCTCACATGAACCATGATGGACACCAGTGCTTCCAACACCACCCAGAAGCTAAAACAGGCTGAGCCTCCCATCCCTTTACTCTAGCAACTCCAAATAGGGTGAGGCACACCTTTTATTAAAAGAGTTTATAAATAGAACTTAAAAAAAAAAAGATATACTCCTCAAACCTACCCATGGATGGGACTGTGGACTAAGGGCTGGGGACTGGTGGCATTTATCCCAATAACCTGGAGCCAAAACAGGTTCTGTCTTCATCACTGTCCTGGGCCTAGTGTACCCAAAGCAAAAACTTGCTGGGAGGATTACAGACCCCCAGATTGGAAGAGCTCTCTCAGGCAGAGGATATTTCCCTAAGGTCTCAGCAGCAAGTTCCTGTAATTAAAGGCACATTACTGGGAAAAAAGACCCCTGGACGTAAAGAAGGACAGAATCCTTTTCTGGTGCCAGCAGCAATGAAGTTTACTGGTTGAAACTATCTGAATCTGGGGGAAGGAAAAAAGTTTTATGCATAAATCTCTTCTAGTTCCTCATTCTGAGCTGAGTTGGCCAACTTATGTAAATCTCTTTTTTAGTCTCTTTAACACTCAGTTGAGTTGGCGGCTTGTGCAGTAGAAAAAGGATGAGATGGCAATGGTAAGGCAAGGAAAGTCAGAGGCTTGGACCCCAGGAATCTGGAATTACGTGCTGTGGGTTGGCCTTAGGAGGTGAATGAGTTTCCTGCAGTGTTTGGCAGAGGCAGGCCTGGGACTGCTACCACTGTGTGGCAGTAACTGATTCCCCAGAGATAGCAGGGCTAATTTTTCACTGGCACCTAAGGACACCAGCACCTGTGGGATAGAGAGCAAATGAAAAAATAGAAAATGAGGCTCAGAAATTGCCATGTCAGAGATGCAGAGAAATTCTAATTGGTCTAGCAACTCTGACTTCAGGAAAAAGAAAGAGAAAGAAAAGGGACCCCATGGCTCAACTCTTAGTCAAACAACAGGCAAGCCTGAAGGTGAACAGTAACACAGGGAGGTGCTCACTCCTTGCAACAACCAATCATATAGGATCAAAAGGGTAGCATTTGCCCAGGGATAAGGCTCAGAAGGCAGGAAGGGGTAGGAAAGAAGGGTGACTAGAAATGGTAAACACAGGGAGGAAGTGGGAAGAGTGCTACTATATTGTGGGGATTGCAATCAATATCACAAATCAAAATACGTATGAATTGTTGAATGAAAAAGCAATTTGCTCTGTAAATATTCACCCAATCACAATAAAAAGTTTAAAAAAGAAAAGAAAAGGGGTTTTGGGGACTCACAATAGATTGATCGTATGGGAGAAGAGATCCACTTACATTCTCTTTGGTTAGACCACAAAGCCAAATACCAAGGGACCAATATACTTGCCCCCAAGAAGAGGTAATGAATGCAGCAGTGAGAGTAGGCCAAAGGTCTGATTCTCAGTCGTGGATCCAGACCAGTGGGCTCCAACCTCATTACCTCCAAGGATTCCTTTTATTATTTTCCCACACAGATTTCCAGAAATTCTGATTATCATTATCACCATCTCATCAAAATTTCTGTCTTGCATGAACCACCCAATATTAGCACAATGAGCTATTCTAATGTGGGGCTTTTATCTTATTATAAGTTGATGTGTAGTTTCCATTGGGCTTTTTATACACTGAAAATTGAGCAGAAGAGGCAGAGTAAAGTAATGGTTAAGAATATGAGCTCTGCACTCCTGTGGTTTCCAGCCAAATGAAAGACAGGCGTATGAGCTGAACATTTACATTAGGGAGATACACTCCTTGGAGAGATCAATCATGGGAGAATAGAAGGGCTGTGTATGCACAGGGAGACAGCTCAGGGGGCAGGAGTGCATGGGAGAAAGGGCACAGGGAAGAGGTAACTATGGGGAGGAAGTGAGAAGGGAGCTGTTGCATTGTGGGAGATTACAGTCAATGTCATGAGACAAAGCATACATGAACTGCTGTATGGAAGATGAATTTTCTCTGTAAACTTTCACCCAAATGACAATTAAAAAAAAAAAAGAGTATGGGCTCTGGACTAGGACTCCTGAGTTAAAAAGTCCAATCCTACATACTAGCTTGGTAACTTGGAAAAGTCATTAGATTCTTGTGCTTCAGTTTCCTTGCTTTCAAAATGAGAATAATAGTTTAAACCAGATAAGAAAAGTAAAATGTTTAGCATGGTGCTGTTCCCATGGTAAATGCTAAGAAGACAGTCATCACCTTCACAGCCCTCAGAATGAAATCACTCTATACCTCACCATCTCCTAGCTTCCCCCCATCTCCCTCCCACAGAGCCTCTGTTGTTGTTGTTGTTGTTTGCCGTCGAGTCGGCCCCAACTCATAGCGACCCCTCCTTGGGTTTCCGAGGCAGTATCACTACGGAAGTAGGATTGCCCAACCTTCCTTCCGAGGAGTGGCTGGTGGGTTTGAACCGCCAGCCTTCTGGTTAGCAGTCAAGTGCCTTAGGCACTATGCTACCAGAGCTCCTCACAGAGCCTCTAGACAGTGAAAGAAACCCTCTTCCAGGTCCCTTCCCTTCTCCAGGGTGGTTGCTGTTGTTATGTGCCGTTGAGTCGGCCCCGACTCATAGTGACCCCTCCTTGGGTTGCCGAGGCAGTATCCTACAGAAGTAGATTGCCCAACCTTCCTTCCAAGGAGTGGCTGGTGGGTTTGAACCACCAGCCTTCTTGTTAGCAGTCAAATGCCTTAGGCACTAAAACCCCTGGGATGAACACAGCTTGGATTTCTGGATGTCCCAACTCCTTAAAAACGATCTCAGAGAAATACTGTGAAATACAGAGGGCCAGATGATCACGTCTCCTAAATCCCCCTGGGATGTACCTGATGGATGCAGGGCTCCTGCTGGAGGCTCCGAAGGGCAATGAGGGCAGCCTCCTTCACATTTGGCTGAGGGTCTCCACATACCATCTCTAGGAGCCGCTGTGGTACTTGGCACTGTAACAGCTCCTCCCCTAGTCCTTCAGGCCCCAAGTTGCCCAGAGCTGATGCAGCATTGCGCCGGATACCAGCGTGAGGATCTCCAAGCAGCTGAGTCATACTGGGCACCGCAGCTGCCAGGGCAGATCCCAGGGGACCAGCCTGGTAGGCTGCGTTGCCCACGGCAAAGATGGCACTGCGCCGCACAGCAGGGTCCTTGTCTCCAAGCCCCAGCAACAGAAGGCTGAGCAGTCCAGTCTGGCTCTGCAGTGCCCCACGCAGGGCCATGCTGTGTTGGAGCAAGTGACCCAAGAGCCCGTAAGTTCGAGCCCGCACAGAATTCTCTGGGTGGCCCAGGAGGCTGCGCAAGGGCCGATAGGATTCATCAGAGCCAGCCAGGAGTTGTTGGATAAAAGCCAAGTGGTTGGGAGACAGTACCCGGGCTGTGTGGGCCAGCAGGGAGAGAAGGTCAGAGGTCAGCTGAGGCTGGTCACCCAGGAGGGCAACTGAGAAGAATGAGATGATGGGGCCAGGAGAGGCAGCCACTGTATTCACAAACTGGCTGAGAGAAGTGAGATCCGTGAGGGCCAGGCGTGTGAGGAGGCTCATGGGCAACTCGACTTGTGGCAACAGAAGATGGTGGCAGCAAACCTGGGAGAATGGGGATGTAGGAAAAAGGGGTTAAGGGAAAGGCAGAGCACAGTGTAGCAAAATAGCTAGAAGGAGGCCAAAAGCTGGGAGAGAGAAAAGCCAAGCTACAGTGAGAAGTATCACAGTGAGCTGGAAGACCTGGCCCACTCCCATCCCCACAGTTCAAAGGAGACACAATCTAGACCCTACAGAGCAGGTCTTTTCCAAGTGCATTCCTTGCCCTGTGAGGACTCAGTCTCTCTGCCTTCTAAAAATCCACTGCTTTATTGAGAACTCAGAAATAGAAAGGGAGAAAAAACAAAAAACCCACTGCTTTACACCAAGAATTGACAAAGAATTAATTTCTGGCCACGGAGCTGAGTCCCCAGTGTTCTAGCCCAGGTATCTTCCCCACTGAGCTCCAAGAGGATCCAGTAAGGGGCTAATGGGGAAAGGAAGCACCAGCCCCAGCTCTGCCTATGTGCCTCTGTTCAGGTCTAGCTACTTTCTCGACTCCAACTCCTGTATCAAGCCAGATGCTCCACTCTCCTAGGGAGCCAAAGAGAACCGTGGGATGTTAGAAAGTAAATGAGAGTACATGAGGTGGACCATCTTCCTCTCTGTCTGCCCAGTACCTGTAGCAGATGGGCTGCAACCTGCGAGTCCCTGAGGTCGGCCAAGATACCTACAAGGAGATCAGCATCCACATCCAAAGCGAAGGGGAAACAGAGGAGCTGGCAGACAGACAGCACCACGGTGGGGAGAAACTCAGACCCCAGAGGACTAAGGAGGGGAAAGCAGAAGGATATACTTGGTCTTGCACCCTTTATGCCCTTTATAATTCTAATCTTCCTCTTTTCAAATTCCCTTCTCCAGCTCCCCTTCTCTAATCATAGCAACTCTTAGGTTTCCACTCTAATCTTTATCCCATTTCTTGCCTTACAGCTTAAGCTGTCAGCTGCTTCTCTCCTGCCTCCCCACCTCCCACTGCTGATTCCCTGGATCGTCTGTTCTTCCTCCTACAACTCAAACTCACGTCTGGCCTAGCTGATGCAGGAAGCTGGGGGAAAGCAGGTGCTTCAAGGTGGACATGAGGATACTTCCATGCTGGGACAGGTGGCTCAGGCATAACTGGGGCTCCTGAGTGAAGGTGGCCACGGCCAGGCTCAGCAGGGCTGCCATGCCTGGAAACATTGAGAATGGGGACTCAGTGGAGCAGACAAGGGGCCAGATTCTCCTGGTTCCCTATGGTTCCCTTCTCTGTCCCTGAGCAGCTCCAGTGTAGACTCTGCCATCCTCTCCCCAGACAGCAGCAAAAGAAATCTCAGTGGGCTAGCCCAGTTCCAGGCTGCCTCCTCCTAAAGAGGGGTTAACATGCTGGGCCGGCAAAGGAGGCCATGCCGACAGAAAGGTACCTTGAGGTGAGATCAGTGTCCAGTCTGGCTCTGGGCTTTGTAGACTGGACAGTGACAGCTCTTCTTCTTGCACAGATACCCCCTTGGGTAGCCTCAGGGCCATGGAGAAGCGGTGCCACAAAACAGTCCACATTTCTGAACTAGCCATGTCCCTTATTAGGCTAGTCTTTTCCTATTAGAAACAAAATTAGAAGAGGGTGGGTGGGGACACATAAGTCAGGGGTCAAACACCATTTTTCATTCATGTCCGCAATGTAAAAGAAAGGGAGTCCCAGAAATAATTCCTCTGTTTTTCCCACCTAGGTTTTCCCTGTTGTCTTATTTTTGTTCTTCTCACACCTTGATCCCCTGACCTCTCAACCCCCATGCATGTCTGTCAAAAACCAGGGTATTATAACTTTTTATTCCACTTAATTCAAAGGGATGCAGCTGAATGGCTTCCTTCAAAGGGTCCACAAAGAGGGCAGGTGGACCCACTGTAAGGCTATCAGAAAGTATGAGAAAAGAGGTGAGTAGGGGTTGCTTCTTCATGCCTATTGTCCAGTGACTCCCCCAAAATGCCCAGTTTCTCCCTCCTTCCTTCCCATCCATCCCAGAATGGACCTGTACCTGGGTGAGGAGCTGCAGCAAAAGGATGAGGAGGCCGTCATAGAATCCGTAGCCACCTGGTGGAATCAGCCGGACCTATTGGAGAGAGGTAGTAAGGATATAGAACCCTAAGAAGAATGAAGCAGCCTCACAGCCCTGTATACCCAACTCCTAATCAAGTAGGAAGAGCCCTTCATTGGTCAGGTGGCATGAGAAGAACTCAGGATTTAGGCATCTTGGTTCCTACCTTTGTTTAAGGAGTAACTCTGTCCTAAAGACACACACTGTCTGGGAGAGTAAGCAGATGTAAAAACAAGCATAGTTTGGAAGATACTTGCTAAATGAGGGCTAGGGGGGCATAGTTGAGAGTGCCTAACTGCCTCTGCAGAGATGCTGGTGGATGAAAAGTTTAACAGGCAGACAGAATGGTGGAGGCAGAAGGAGAACACTACAAGTAGATGTCATAGCTTACTTAAAGGCAGACAGCCGTGAAAAACCATAATGAACTTTGAAAACAGTAACTCCTTTTGAATTGCAGGATTTTAGAACCCAGAGACTGACAGGAAGTAAGCTTTAAGTGGCAGACTAAAAAGTTTGGACTTTACTCCAAAAGCAGCTGGAAGCCACCGAGGACTTTCACACAACTAGCATAGCTCCACAAGGGCATAATATTTGGTCTCTTCATTCACTGCTATATCCTCAGAGCCTAGTACAGTATCTGGAACTCAATATATAATGTGTTCAATACTACTGATTGAACAAATGACCAGATTTGCTTTTAAGAAAGCTCACTCTGGTTGCAGTGGAAAGAATGGAGAGCACAGGGCCTGGGGGCAGGAGATCCTTTAGTAGGCCAGTGCCAGAGCCCAGGGCAGAAACAGTATGTACATAAACCAAGGCAGGTCAATGATGATGCCATGGAGGGAATGGATTTGATCAAAAATAGGAAGGTAGACTGTAAGAGGCTTGGGGAACCATTTAGATGAGGGAATAATGGGGAAGAAGGAGGAGTCCATGATGACTCTAATTTGGTTTCTAATTTAGGCTCCTGGATAAATGTTAGAAATACCACACGAGTATCCTTACATTTGATTTCTCTCTTTCAAGTATGTTGTGGAATAACATATGTGAAACTGCTTTATAAAGTATAAAGAATTCTACAAAAAAAGGATGACCATAATCTGAATAGGAGCTCTGGTAGCATAGTGCCTAAGGCACTTGACTGCTAACCAGAAGGCTGGAGGTTCAAACCCACCAGCCACTCCTCAGAAGGAAGGTTGGGCAATCTACTTCCGTAGTGATACCGCCTCAGAAACCCAAGGAGGGGTCACTATGAGTCAGGTCTGACTTGACGGCACATAAAAACAACAACGATAATCTGAATACGAAGTCTATCCTTTTCACAAAACATGGGAAATACGGCTTCCAAAAAGCAAAGAAAAGAAGAAAGCAGAAAGGAGGTCGTGTAATGGATTGTAAATTCCTGAAGAGTTCACAGAATGTCAGTCATTTTTTCCATCTTTAAGGAGAAAGTCAAGTGCAAACTGCAACAGGAGGGGAAGAGACTAAACACTAGGAATGATTTTGACATTAATGAGCACGAGCTTCTGGAGGAGGGGCCTAAGAGAGGCAGGGAAATCTCATTCCTCAGAGGATTTAGGTCTCTTTTCTCTCTCTTTCTCCATATTTCTTTCTCTCTCAGAGGGGCCTGTTATATGAGGGCAAAGGATAGGAAAGGACTTCTTGACTCCTTACACCTTTACCACTCCCTAGATTATTCTAAGCTCCCTGGCATTTTAGTCTTTGCCCCATGAATGCTGTCCTAGTGTCTGACTCAGAGAAAATGTGTCTACTCCTTCCCTGGTGGACCTCACCTCTGCAGGAGCAGACAGGGCATGTGTGGCTGCAGCAATCCATTCCACAGGCTGGAGGTCAAGGGTCACCCCTTGCTGACAAAGCTGTTCCAATAGACAGGCTGCTGCGCTCTGTGGGAGAGGTAGAAGAGAAGAAATGTCTGAATCTGAGCAGTATTCAGGACAGGTAGAGGAAGAATTTGCCTCTGGTCCATATGAATGCCCCCAGAAACAACTACAAATGGGAAACTGACTCCCCTGCTCCCACAAGGGATAAGGTGAAAAGAGAAGCATAAAGGATGAAAACTCACCACAAGAGAGACGACATGTGAGTGGGTAAAGAGAGTAGCCGTCTCACTGCCAAGTTTCTCCACTCTGAAATAAGGAGATACATCAAGGGATGCAACAGTGTGAAAGGAGGTTGGTAAGTGGCCTTCCCTCACCTCCCTGGATTGCACTCTTCACCTCCAAGGCACAGGTGGTGGGACTCTAGCTCTGTCTTTGTAGAGAAACCTTCACTCTCTCTGCCCCAATCCTATCCAAGGATAGGCTGTAGAGTACTATGTCAGGATTAGATATGTGGATAGGAGATTTCGCTGGAGAGACTCTACTTTATGACTCACCCAGAAGGCAGATCTTGGAGTCGAAGGACAAGAAGGGAGAGGAGGTAGAGTGTCACTTCAGTAGACTCTTCCCAGTCCACTACTTTTACCTACAAAGGAAAACTATCAGGGCAAGCTCTGGTTGAGATGGTGGTGCCCCTGTGACACCCCGACCCATTGCTGGCCTACCTTGCCCTGGACCAACATCAGCATTGACTCCAAAGCCAGGGGCTCTTGCCCCAGAAGACGGCACAAGTGTTCACTAACATGGCAGCAGGAGTAGAGAACCTAAGGGAGCAGGAGGGAGCATGCTGTGAGGCAGAGCAGCCCTTGACTTCAAGACTGGAAGGCTCAGTCAAAATGCAGGCCAGTCTCTTAACAGATCTGGTATCTGCCTTGGGGATGTGAGAAGAATTCAGGCTACTTTTTCCTCTTCTTTGAAATAGAGATAGGGATATTTTTCAGTTTTGGTGAGGACTGAGTAAGAGAGGGGCCAGCTCAGTAAAACAACTAATTTAAAAACAGAAAGACATCCTCCAATGGGGGTCTCTCAATTGCTCTTTCTCACTCTTTCTCTCTCTCAACCTCAATCTCTTTTTAGAAGTCCTTGGTATTAAAAAGAAATATGAAGTACCAAGAGTTGTGGGCTGGCAGTACCTTGAGAAAGTGAAGGCATAGGATGGGATGCTGCAGGCCAGAGATGAGAGATGGCCTCAGTTGGCTGCTGTCTTGGGTCAGTTGATTTGCCAAATACCGAGAGACCTACAGGGACATACATGAAGTCACAATCCTATCCCTAAGATTCCAATCTTACTTCTCTCACATCTCCAACTGACCAGGACCCTCAACTCCTAACTAGCCACTCCCCTGGGTTTACCAGAAACCTGATATCCCATTCTATCACCAATCTTCACAGCTAAAAGCAATGCCTAGTTTGGCCCAAGTGTGGGCAGGTACAGAGGAAAGGGTTACTGGCCACCAGGGAGTGGGAAAGCCCCCAGTTGCTGGGATACGAAGAGCAGGAAATTGTCACTCAGACCTGCTCCTTGGCTTCCCAGCAGTCAGGCAGCCCCACAGGAGCAGTGCACATGGCTGCCAGCGCAGAGGAAATGGCTCCAGGCAGATCCTCATTCTGCTCCCGCAGTGGCTGGCTCACTTGTGGGGCTCCTATGGAGAAAGGCAAAGATACAGGGTGGGCTTTGGTTGTTCTTCTCAGAGCCCATTCTTTCTTTCACTTCATACCTATTTATTGGGCACTCACTCAATGCCAGGCGCTATTTGAGGCGGTGACAGTGGAAAGAGCAGAGCCAGACCTATGTAACAAGTAAGTCAAGGGAACCTCCCCTCTGCACCAGTTACCTGGGGGTGTGTGGAAAGGGAGCTGTGGAATCGTCAAGCCATGAAGAAGCCCATCCAACACGGCCTGCTGTGTAGTCAGCAGGCTGGAGTAAAAGGTTTTGGAGATGGCCCGGCTGTTCCCATCCATGGCTTCACACAGAACAGTAAAGCACTGAAGGAGAGAAGGGCAGTGTTAACATCAGGGCATCAGAAAGCTGACTGGGCTTCATGTAAGGAGCAAGAATCCCCTGAGAATCTGAGAGAAGAGGATTAAAAACCCAGGGGAACACACAGCTATCTAATTCTAAGCATTCCTTACATGGAAAATGCATTATAACTGCCTTCACATTTCAAAGACAGGAATTTTAGATATCAGTCCTTCCATTCTCTGATCAGCTGCTTCCTACATGTTATTTCTCAAAGTGTTATCTGTAGACCATGCTACTCACTGCACAAAGACATCTGCAAAGTACTGGCCAGTAGCATGAGTCACTGTTAGATTGTCCATGACCAGGCTGAACTTGGCCAAAATTTAAGTTAGACATTACTAGTGTCTTGACACGAAAGACTGAGGGATAGTAAAATAGGTTCTCAGACCAGAAAAGTTTGAATGGACTGTTAGCTGAAGGAATATCACCCAGATCTGTGTTCCCAATTAGCAAACTGAACACTGACCAGACAACTGCTCACTTCCTTTTTTTCAGTTTTCTCATTCACTCTTCCATTCTCCTGTCCCTCACCTCCAGAATCCATATAGTTTACTAGTCTTTAAAACAAACAAGGTAGAGAATTACTAGATGATCTGCAAGTCCCTTTAAGAAGAAATACTATTTGTGATCGTTTTATGTCTCCCCAACTAGACAAACCCTAGTCCCTTAATGGTGGGAACTTTCTCTTACACAGTGTGAAGCACATAGTGGATATTCAACAAATGTTTGTTACATTAACTTGGTCTGACCCTATATGGTCAGAAGAAAGAGGATGGGAGAAACATGGGCAACAATAAGATAGGCAGGAATTTGGAGTGGAGCAAATTACCATAAGGCTGTCCCTCCGCAAAGTCTGCTCAGAGTCATCTGGTTGGGCCAGCAGTTTCCCCAAGAAGTCCAGAAAGAGGTTGGCAGCCTCCTGAAACACCGGCAAGCTGGGAAAAAAATGAGCCCCTGGTTCTTTGTCATCTCTAATAAAAGCCCAGATGTCATGACTGGGGCAGTTCTGGGCAAAAAGAGTCCCTGTAAATGAGCACATCTAATTGTTCTTTCCTGTTTCCCCTACTAAATACATCCAGTCTCAAACATACAGCCTCGAAGGCCCTTCTTTGCCATCTGCTCTAATTATTCACATCTCAACCCTTTCTTTTAGGGCCATGGTTGCTAGGAATTCTTAGAACCTGAAAGCATGTGGATAAAGCTGGAGGTGTCTCAGTGTCTTTAAGGGGCCAGCAGAACTCTGAGGAGTCACTCATCTGATTCCTAAACCTCTCACAAAGCAGTTTCTTCTCACTTAGCCTCTTCCTAAGGAGGGGGAGGGGAAGAAATTGGGTTAAAATCGGAGTAAAACAGCTGACAGAGAAAAACTGTCTTCATCCTACCTGTCGCTTATCTGGCTCCTCTCCAGGTTGAAGGTGCAGGCAAAGTAGGCCTGAATCCCAGCCATCAGTTCCCTCAGGAAGGTTCCATACCATGATTGCTGCCAAGGAAGAGAATAGGGAGCAACAACTAGATGAGGAGATGGAAACAAAGAATAGAAAAAGCAGCAAAAATAGGTGGAACCCTTACAGAGGCAGAGAGAGCCTATAGACTGTGAACAGCCTGGCAATGTGTCCTACTTGGCTTACACAGAATTTTAAGTTTGAGAGGCTTTTCCTATGGTCAGTTTTTCAAAAGAGCTCAAATTATCTTTCTCAATTCCTTAAAAACACCCAAGATTAACACTTACCAGCACAGTGCAGCTTGCCAGCTGCCTCAGCTTAGGCTCTGTTAAACGTTCCTCTACTCTGCCTCTGTAAGGGTTCCCCTGCCCTCTTAGCTCAGCTGCAGTAGGACACAGCCGGGGGAAGTAGAGTGTGGCCTCGAACACACTGATTTTTAATTCCAGCCCTGCCACCTACTGCTTCTGTGGCTGTTTGTAAGTTGGTGACTGTACATGAGTTAGATTACTGTTGAATTTCAGTCTCCTGCTCAAAAAAATTAGATCAATAAAGTCTAGGATTTAACATTTCAAAGCACAGTGTTCTAAAAACTGGAAAACTGCACCTAAAAATGTAATTCTTGGGAATCTTGGAAAACTGGAACACTGGGCCTGCATTCTCACATGGTAAAAATGGGTGGGAGCTGAGAAGAGGCTGCCCCATTTAGACTAGGAATGTGAGCTCCAGTTTTATTTTATTCTCTACTATTCTGTATAGTCATACACATAGTCTACTTTACTGACCGACACTGTCTGCCTGGTCCCAGAGGCATTAGAATTTGCAATTCCTGTTCTAGTAACTAGAAAGAGGAGGAAAGAAAAATGGGGCATTAGGGTCAAATAGAGATGGAAGTCAAGAGGAGAGAAACCCAAGAAGAGGACACTTCTGTTAGCCTTGAGAGGCTCCTGGCCTGGTGCTCACCTGCTGGATGGTGGTGCTGTCTTGGCTGTGCTTCAGTAGGCTGAGCAGCAGCCCAGGCAGTCCTGCCTCATGGCAGAAGGAATATAAGGCAACAGAGTCACTGCAGCCAGACAGAAGACTGCTCAGGACCTGGAGCGCAGGGAGGAGGTGGGAGGCACCTTCCAGGATGCCTTTCAGAATCTGGGAGACAGGAGGGAAAGAGATAGGGATCAATATCACCAGGGGTGAAGGAGGAGAGACACAGTGTGCCCAGGAAGTTGGCAAGGCAGAACAAACGTCATTCCTTATTTTGGAAATGTAAAACCCAGAGGAGAAGGAGAACAGGGAAACTGTACCAGAGAAAAAGAATAATGCTCAGGTTACCTGAACATATAATAACAGTAACCAAGGGGGAGGGCACCTCCCCTCAGGATCTATCAGATCCAATGCCATTCCTATCGGCTTTTGCCTTTCTCTAGTGCCTACATTTAAAAAAAAAAAAAAAAAAAGTCTAAAAATGAAAAAAAAATGGAAACAAAACAATGTCATTTAACACCAGATAGACAAAGCAACATTATTAACTCTAGGTCAGGGGTTGACAAACTACAGTTGTCAGGCCATATCTAGCCTACTTCTATTTTTCTGTACAGCACACAGTTAAGGTCCCATTTATATTTTCAAATTGTTGGAAGAAAGAAATATAACAATAACACTTACATCAAGTGATTTACAATATGCCATTCATTGTTTCAAATCTTTGTATTTGCATGCTTAATCTTTGTAACAGCCCTATGAAGTAGGTATTTAACCCATTATATAGATGAGGTAACTGAAGTGTCTAGATAGGTTAAAAAGTAATCAAAGATCACATGGCTAATGAGTAGCTCATGAAATTCAAATCCAGGGAGTCTTACTCCCAGAGACAGAACTCTTTTTTTTTTTTATCATCTCTCTCATCATAATTTTATTTTAGACATTTTTTTTTTTATTAGGATTTGGGTGAAGATTTACAGAGTAAATTCACTTTTCATACAGCAGTTCACATATACTTTGTTTCATGTCATTGACCAAAATTTACAATGCAGCAGCTCCCCTTCTACTTCCTCCCCATAGTTACCTCCTCCCAGTGTCCATCCCTTCATACTCTTCTGCAC
>NW_006921589.1:11335797-11338065 GCF_000298275.1 Orycteropus afer afer
GAGTGGGCACCTCCCAGAACACTGTTTTGTGCCACTCCCAACAGAAATACTCCAGGTGGACAACTTCAGCAATCAGGAGCTCCTCAGTTGCTCATAGAAAGTCCCACCTTGGAGTTTACAAAGACTTATGGGTAGAAAAGCCACACTAAATAATTTACTACACCACAATGAGCTTTGGTGGTGGTTAAGGCATTTGGCTGCTAACCAAAAGGTTGGTGGTTCAAACCTGTAAGCTGCTCTGTGGAAGAAAGATGGGGGAGTCTACTTCCATAAAGATTTACAGCCTTGGAAACTCAATGGAGGTCACTATGAGTTCGAATTGACTCAACGACAATAAGTGACAGAGACAATAACAAATGTTGACAAGGATATAGAGAAACAGGGACCCTCACATGTTGTTGTTAGGTGCCAACAATGACATTGTTGGAATGAGTCAGTTCTAACTCATAACAACCCTATGTACACTCTATGTACAACAAAACGGAACACTGCCTGGTCCTGCACCATCCTCACAATCATTGCTATGTTTGAGCTCATTGCTACAGCCACTGTGTCAATCTCTCTTTGAGGGCCTTCTTTTTTTTTGCTGACCCTCTACTTTACCAAGAATGATACCCTTCTCCAGGGACTGGTCCCTCTTGATGACATGTCCAAAGTAAGTGAACAAACATCTCACCAACTTCACTTCTAAGGAGAATTCTGGCTGTACTTCTTCCAAGACAGAGTTGTTCAGTATTCTTCACACCATAATTCAAAACATCAATTCTTCTTAGTCTTCCTTACACATTGTCTAGCTTTTGCATGCATACAAGGTGACTGAAAATACCATGGCTTGGGTCAACCACACCTTAGTCCTCAAAGTGACATCTTTGCTCTTTAACACTTTAAAGAGGTCTTTTGCAGAGCCTTGCCCAAATGCAATACATCATTTGATTTCTTGACTGAAATCCTTGATAACTGCAATATTTTTCAGTTTATCGTGATGTTGCTTATTGGTCCAGTTGTGAGGATTTTTGTTTTATGTTAAAGTGTAATCCATACTGAAGGATGCAGTCTTTGATCTTCATCAGCAAGTGCTTCAAGTCCTCTTTACTTTCAGCAAGCAAGGTTGTGTCATCTGTATATTGTAGCTTGTTAATGACTCTTCTTCCAATCCTGATGCTGTGTTCTTCTTATAGTCTAGCTTCTTGAGTTATATGCTCAGCATACAAATTGAATAAATACGATAAAAGACTACAACTCTGATGCACACCTTTCCTGATTTTAAACTACACAGTATCCCCATTCTGTTCGAATGACTGCCTCTTGGTCTCTGTACAGGTTCCACATGAGCACAACAATTCAGTGCTCTGGAATTCCCATTCTTTACAATGTTATTATTTGTTATGATCCACAGTCAAATGCCTTTGCATAGTCAATAAAACGTAATGATATTGCCTCAGAAACCCAAGGAGGGGTTGCTATGAATCGAGATCAACTCAACAACAGAGTTTGGTTTTGGTTTTTAAACATCTTTCTGGTGTTCTTTGTTTTCAGGCAAAATCCATCTGATATCAACAATGAGTGATATCCCATGTCCTCTTCTGAATCCAGCTTGAATTTCAGGCAGTTTCCTGTCAATGTACTGCTGCAACCATTTTTTAATTATCTTCAGCAAAATTTTACTTGCATGTGGTAATAATAATATTGTTCAATAATTTCCACATTCTGTTGGATCACTTTTCTTTGGAATAGGCACAAATATGAATCTTTTCCAGTCAGTTGGCTAGGCAGCTATCTTCTAAACTTCTTGGCATAGATGAGTGCTTCCAGAGTTTTACACACTTGTTCAAACATCTCAACTGATATTCTGTCAATATGCTAATGCCTTCAGTGCAGCTTGGACTTCTTCCTTCAATACCATCAGTTCTTGATCATATGGTTCTTCTCAAAATGGATGAACATCAACCAATTCTTTCTGGTACAGTGAGTTTGCATATTTCTTCTATCTTCTTTTAATGCTTTCTGCATTACTCAATCTTTTGCCTATAGGATCCTTCATTATTTCACCTCGAAGCTTGATTTTTTTCCTTCAGTTCTTTCAGCTTGAGAAATACAGAGCATATTCTTCCTTTTAGGTTTTCTAACCCCAAGAGAAGAGTGTTCAGCCAGGGGGCAGTTTAAGCATAGGTACTGAAACAAGGCGGGCTTGTGCTTACTCACTGATCTGCACTGAACACGTTCCCTTGTTACCCTACCGAGAAGGACCAGGTCTTCGGGAGCAAGGTA
>NW_006921589.1:11341620-11351785 GCF_000298275.1 Orycteropus afer afer
CAACGAGATGGATTGATACAGTGGCTGCGATGATGGGCTCGAGTATAGCAGGGATTGTGGGGCTGGTGCGGGATCGGGCAGTGTTTCGTTCTGCTGTGCACGGGGTCGCTATGAGTCGGAAACGACTCGACGGCACTTAACAACAACAACAACAACCCCAAGTCTTTGCGTATTTCATTATAATGTTTTACTTTGTCTTCTCAAGCTGCCCTTTGAAATCTGTTCAGCTCTTTTACTTCAACATTTCTTCCACTCACTTTAGCTACTCTACATTTAAGAGCAAGTTTCAGATTCTCTTCTGACATCCATTTTGGTCTTTTTTTTCTTTCCTGTCTTTTTAATGACCTTTTGCTTTCTTGATGTCTGATGTCCTTCATGGCATCCCCCAAATAGACTTCTGTTATTAATGTTCAGTGCATCAAAGCTATTCTTGAGATGGCCTCTGAATTCAGGTGGGATATACTTAAGGTTGTATTTTGGCTCTCATGGATGTATTTTAATTTTCTTCAGCTTCAACCTGAACTTGTATATGAAGAAATTGATGGTCTGTTTCACTGGCCCTTAGCCTCATTCGAATTGATAATACTGAGTTTCTCCATTGTCTCTTTCCACAGGTGTAGTTGACTTGATTCCTGTGTATTCAGTCTGGTAGGTTCATGTGCACAGTACCCATTTATGCTGTTGAAAAAGCTTGGAGGGGTTCATCTTCCAGCAGTATATCAGACAATGTCCCATTGGCATTTATTTGTAAGGGTTTCACTGGCCAATTTTTTAGTAGATCACCAGGTCCTTCTTCCTAGTCCGTCTTAGTGTGGAATTTCTGCTGAAACCTGTCTACCATGACTGTCCCTGTTGCTATGTGTTGGCATAGCTTCCAGTATCACAGCAACACACATGCCACCATAGTACAACAAACTGACTGACAAGTGATAGGATTCATAAATTGCTAGAGAGAATGTAAAATAATACAGCCACTTTGGAATACTGTTTGGCAGTTTCTTTCTTAAAATATTAAATATAAATTTACCATATGACCTAGCAATTGCACTCCTAGGTATCTACCCAAGACAAATGAAAACACATGCCCACATAAAGACTTGCATGTGAATGGTCATAGTAGTATCATTCAGAAGTCAAAAAGTGGAAACAATTCAAATGTTCATTAACTGATGAATGTATAACCAAAACGTGGTCTATCCATAAAATGGAAAAAAGTACTGAGCTATGCTACAGCATGGATGAATTTCAAAAACATTATGCTAAGTGAAAGAAGCCAGAAAAAAAGAGTGTAAACTGCATGATTCTATTTATATGAAATGTTCAGAAAAGACAAATCTATAGAGACAGAAAATAGATTAGTAGTTGCCTGGGGCTTGGGGTGGAAATGATGATTAACTATAAATAAGGGCTCTTACTGAGGTGATAAAAATGTTCCAAAACTGGATTATGGTGATGGTTTCATAACTTAACAATTCACTAAAAATCACTTACATATACTGAAAAAGAGAAAATTTTACGGTATATAAATTATACGTCATAGAGTCATTTAGAGAGGGAGGGGAGGGGGGAGAAGGAGGGGAGATAGAGAGGAAGAACATAGTCTAGTGAGTCTCAGGAGGAAAGATCACTGTATTTCAGAGGAAAGAAGGAAGACTCTGTAGGGGGAAACACTAACTTTGAACCCCAATTAAGTGATGTTTCATCATCTCCCAAAAAAACAATCTCATTGTCATTAGTTGTGTTGTATTACAGAAAAATTATATATGCAATTATAAGTCTCCATTTTTGCCTCTTAGCCTGGACAGCCTAAATATTTATCATTTGGCCCTTTACAGAAAAAGTTTGTTCAACCCTGCTCTAGACACACACTTACCCCATTAGAATAAAACCTGAGACTTGCTCTTTCTGAGTTAATAAGGGAGATTAGCAAACCTCCCTGAACTAAGAGAACTGAAAATAAACAAACTTGTCTCATTATATCAGTGTTTTTTATGCCTCATCTGTGAAAACAGTCTCAAATGCCAACTACTATATCCTTCTGCCAGTCACCTGCCCTCCAGCCTCTTGCAGCTGGCTCTGGATACGCTGGCAGAAATCAGGATTACACAGCAGGGTGAGAGGGGCCTTCAGCTGAATGGGCACAGGCTTGGTGGTCTCTAGCAGGTGTTGCCATTCCTCATCGCTATCTGGCTCCTGAGACAAAGGGGAATGAAAAAAGGTCAGGAAGATGTTGTAGTAAGGTTTACAGGTAGTAACTCCTAACCTGGGACTAAATCCCTGGAGAACCATGAAATAATTGCAAGAAACCAATGACTCCTTGGACACAGATGTAATTTTGTCAGCCACCAGTTTAAAGGGAGCTCTGGTAGCATAGTGGCTAAGGCACTTGACTGCTAACCAGAAGGCTGGTGGTTCAAACCCACCAGCCACTCCTCAGATGGAAGATGGGGCATCTACTTCCATAGTCATACTGCCTCGGAAACCCAAGTAGGGGTTGTTATGAGTCGGGTCCAACTTGACGGCACATAACAACAACAACAACAACCAGTTTAAAAAGCACAGCTGGTAATATGTGAAGGTGTTGAAAAGCCTCTTGGAGAACACTAGCACATGTACACAAAGCAATACCTAGGAAGATGTTCATTGCAGCATGGTTTGTAATAATTAAAAAAAAAAAAAAGAAACATCATAAAGCCAATCATTAAAGCAGTAAGAAACCATGGCACTTTCATTTTATGAAATGCTAAAAAGTTGGTGAAAAGACAGGTACTGCGTATATATCAGTTATGTAGTATTCCTGTCAAAAATGCATAACATGAATCTAATCATGAGGAAATATCAATTTGAGGAACATTCTACAAAATTATTGGTCTGTTCTCTTCAAAAATTTCAGTCATGAAAGATACAGAAAGGCTAGGAACTGCTCCAGATTAGAAGAGACTAATGTGCCATGACAATTAAATGCCACATGTAATCCTCAATCAGATCCTGGACCAGGAATTTTTTTTTTTTAAATAAAGAGCATTACTGGAACAATAGCAAAATTTGAATATGGATTGGAAAGTAGGTAACAGCATTAAATTGATGTTAAATTTCTAATTTTTAACGTACAGTAGTTATGCAAGTGAATGACCTTGTTCTTAGGAAACACACCCAAAAGACCAATCCACTGCCACTAAGTCAGTTCCAACTGGTACCAACACCTGAGGACAGAGTAGGACTGCCCCACAGGGTTTTCAAGACTGTAAATTTTTATGGAAGCAGACTGCCTCGTCTTTCTCCCACAAAGCAGCTGGTGAGTTTTAACTGCCAACCTTTCAGTTAGCAGCTAAGCACTTAAACACTGTGTCGCTCACCAAAGCTCCTTAGGAAAAACACAATGAAGTATAAAGGAGATATCTGCAACCTATCCTAAAATAGTTCAGAAAGATGGTATATGTGTATATTTGTGTGTGTGCATATACACACACAGAGAAAAATCAAGCAAATGTGGTAAAATGAATAAATGGTGAATCAAAGAGGCATACAGGAATTCTTTGCAGCATTCTCACAATTTTTCTGTAAGTTTGAAATTATTTCAAGGGAAAAAAATTAAAACCTTAAAAAAAAAAAAAAAAGAGACAAAAGATTGAGGTAGAACAACATGATCTGATGCAAAAAGCCCTCTGAACACACCATATGGTAAAAGAGGCATGGTGTAAAAGAAAACCATCCGTATGGTATGAACTCAGCAACATTAAAACAAAGTCACACTACATACTTCCACGAGTACATGGAGAAGCACAGCAAGTCTGGAAGGAGAGAGACTAAACTGGTAACATGGTCACCTCAGGTTTAGGTTGGGCTTGTGGGGGACTTTCATTTTTACCTATGTATTCCAATTTTTGATAATTGTGTATCCAGATATTGTGTAATTAAAATCTATAAATTAATAATAAGAAAGCAATTTTTAACACAAAGGGGGCTCATACTGGGATTGGAGATCATTGTTCTAGAAAAACAGCTACCCAGACCCAAAGTCCCATGGCAGAATCCAGGAAGAACCACTATGGCTCACCTCACTTTCCAGGTCTACAACATCAATGCTCCTCTGGCCCATCACCTCCAGCTGCACTTCTGGGAATGCTCGTTCACAATCCACAGTGGGCCGGTGTTCCCTAACAGAGGAACCTGATGAGTAGAGTAAGCTCCAGGCCTGTGAGGCTCAGGGTTCATTAACTTGTTTTCTCCCACCCCCAGGCCCAGATTAGAAAGGAGGAACCAGCCATACAGCATTGGATAGAGGTGGGTATGGCCAGGACAGGGTATCTGACCACTGTAGACCTAGCTCTGACTGCCCTCCCACTCTGGAGCTTATTCTCACATCTTCTTTGGCAGTTTTCACCTGTGGCTCTCAACTCATACAACTTTATCTTCTGGATAGAGAATTATCCTCTTCCTTTCAGTTAATGTACAACTCAGGCATAAACCCAAGCTTATTGCCATTGAGTTGATTTTGACCCTACAGGACAGAGTAGAACTGCCCCATAGGGTTTCCAGGCTGTAAATCTTTACAGAAGCATACTGCCTCATCTTTCTCCTGCAAAGTGGCTGGTGAGTTCAAACTGCTAACCCTTCGATTAGCAGCCCAATGCTTTAACCACAGCACCACCAGAGTTCCTAATTGAGATAAAGAGAAGGGAAAGTCCCCAAGGTACCTGATCAATCAGGAAAGCATCTGGAATTAGAACCCAAGGACACAGGACCAAAACTCCCAGGACCCTGTCCATATTTAGACAGTGGCTAGTGAGAGGGACCATGCTGTATTTGCTTTGGCTAGAATAAAAAATCTGCAAGATACTTCACCCTATAAATCCCTCAGTATTCTCTGCTCACCGAGGTGTCGAGAGGGCCTCTCCAGCCCCCCATTCAGCCCAGCTGCTCTTCATTTCTGAGGCCAAGATCCCAGCCAAGAGGCCTGGTTCCTGAGGGGTGGCCTTTAGCCTGGGCAGAGAGGCTGTGCCAGAAGCCACCTTACTGGCCTTGTCCTCTTGCTCAAGGGCAGGTTCTGTGCTCTGGTGTTTCTGTGGGAGGTGGGTGGAAGACACTGAATCAGAACTATTGTTACCATAGGGCATTATGGATCCAATTTGTGGTCCTTTCCAACCCTAGAAAGTCACTCCCCTTCTCCACTTCCCCCAGTCACTAGCTGCCAATGTGTCATAATCCCTTTTGCCCCACGAACCTTCTGCTTGGCCTCCTCAGCCATGCGTTTACGTGCCTGACGCAAGATGCTAGATTCATGACCCTTGGGGGCCAGCCGATGTGCCTGTTCATCCTTTAGGACCTGAAGTTCTGGGGGTAGGCGACTGGTGAATGGGGTGCCCAAATCTACAGCCACTGGCTCAGTTATTACTGCAGGGAAGCAAGGGAAGACACAATACTGGGGCTGCAGCCAGTATGGCCATTTGGCCAGAGACAACTTCAGTGTCTCCAGGCTTCTGTGAAAGGAGATCATTTTGGCAAAGTGACAAAGAGGGAGGGAGGTTGCAAGAGAAATGGCAAGGTTAGGTAAAGGTCTAGAAAGAAAACTCAAGCTGGGGGAGGAAGGAAGAGGTGCTGGATCCAGGAGTTTTGGGAAGAGGTAGATTGGGGATAGTATTGAACTAGTGCAACAGTCCTGGGGGAGGGGGAGGCTGATGACTCACTGGTGACACGGCCAGCAATGAAGGGGTGATACAAGAGGTCTGGCCAAGACAGACGCTGCCGGGGGTCCTTGGTGAGCAGTCCCTGAAGGAAATTCTGTGGAGAAAGAAAATACTGTATCAGTCCGTTTTCCACTTCTGTATAGGATCTCTCTAACTCATCAGCAGAACTAGCGAATCAAGACTCCTAAGTCCATTCTTACAGCAGACTAGCTGGTCTTGACCATACACCTTCTATGCCTTCCCTTAGGCCTCATTGTCTTGGCTACAATCAAGGACAGACATTGCTGCCTCACCTCCTAGGAAGCCCCAGTTCCTGTCCATGGACATTTTGGAACCCCAGAAGTAAAAAGGGAAATCTCAATGCCACTAGCTTTATGAGGAAGGGAGAAAAACTGGCAAATGTCACCTTCACAATCATCTGAACAAAGCAACGCTCAAAGGACTTCCAAACTGCTCACTTTGCCCTCCTTTTGATTAGAGTTTGTTTGTGGCTGAGTAGGAACAGATGCATTTATGGTTAAAGACACACTCACGCACACAAGCCATCATGTAAAGATGTATTTGTAAAGAAGCATCCAAAAACAGAAATCTTTCAATAAGTCTTCAGATGGTAGAGGGAGAGAGAGACTGTCTCTGAAAAGGGTACATCCGTTAGGAGGTATCCTTAGGAAAATCCTCAATTGGGCCTGAAACAGGAATAGTAGATACTAGTAAGTTATGACCACTGTTCTAAAAGAAGGTAGATAGTTTAACTCTAGCTCTTGCTGAAGATACCTGCACATCTGCCCAAAAGGAGATTAATTTCCTTAAAGTTCCTTTGTTTAGATTCTTTTTGATAATTTATATCCCCCTAAATAGTTGGGGAGGTATTTTTTCCTTATCTTAGATAAAGCACAAGAAAGTTATAACGATATTTCACTGTAGGAGAAGGTTGGGTTTAAACTTCATTGAAGGCCCAAAATCTTGCTGCAGTGTAGTAAATTACTTTGTGTGGCTTTTCTACCCATAAGTCTTTGTAAACTCCAAGGTGGGATTTGCTATGAGCAACTGAGGATCTCCTGATTGCTGAAGATGTCCACCTGGAGTATTTCTGTTGGGAGTGGCACAAAACAATGTTCTGGGAGGTGCCCACTCTCTCTCAGGTGCTTAGAGTTCTGATGCTATAATGGGCTAGTTTGACCACCCTGAGGGCTCTAAAGGAGACCTCCTGGAGGCAGAACTCTCTCTGACTGCTGGTTGAGGAAGACGTGCTGCTGAAAGAGACACGGGCTCCTGAGACACACGTTGCTGGGAAAGAGACACAAGAGACACGCATTGCTGAGTGAGACACCAAGGGTCCAGCACTGCTGGGAAAGAGACTGTGAGAGACTCCTGGCTGAGGGACGGTGGGCTAGGAGAGAGACTGAGCATTCTTCCTGAACTTGAATTGTAGCCTGGTGCTTCCCTAATAAACCCCGTAATCTGTGAGTTCCGTGTGGCCACTGCAGCGAATTATCGAACCCAGGAGAAAGGTGGTGGGTGCTTTAGGAGGAATGGTTGGTGAAAGGGCTAGAAGGAGGCAGCATGTCTGGCCTTGCAGTAATAGGCCTTGGGTTACTGCTGGTAATCCTGTCTTCCGAGGTCAGAATATGTGGCTTCCTTGCCGTTTTTGCACTTGCCCTAGATAAGAGATTAAAACAAGTTAGCTCTCCTCTCCCCGCCCCCCTTAACTGGAAAGGTAGTGGACTCTAGCCTGCTGAGATTCAGTTGTATTGTACTGAATGGGTACCACCTCTATCATCAGCCAGTCATCCCTGAACCATCCTGTCAGCTCCCACCAGCCAGGTGTCTGAAGATTCCTTCTTTCAGGCAGAGAGATGGAAATTTTAAGGATGATATCTAACTATTGCGGGAAGTGTGTATGTGATAGAAAATAAATAGAATAAAGGGCACATGAAAGGACTGGTATCTGTTTCTGGTATCTTAAAATTACCTCTCATTGTGATCAAGTATAGCCTGGTCCAAAGTGGGGCTGCCATTCCCCAATATGGCCGACCTTAGAACATCCTCCCAGATAAATCCTTGCAGTAGAAAAGCAAGGCTTCTTTGACCCAGATCTTGCAGAAGTTCAGTGATTGCAAAGTCCTGCCCCAGCTCTGGAAGAGGATTTTGGAAAAGGGAACGGAGGCAGAAGGAGCCATGTTTCTAATGTAAAAGCAGTCTGCCACTTATATTCATTACCTTGAAGCAAGGGCTAATGGTGGAGGGCCAGCGCACAGGGTCCTTAAGAATGAGGCTGACCAGCTCAAAGATGCTCGTGGTATAGAAGGGAGGGGTGCCTACAGCCAGTTCATACAGTATGCAGCCCACAGACCAGAGGTCCGCCGTGTGGTCATATGGTCGCTCCTCCACCAGCTCTGGAGACATGTAAAGTGGTGTGCCTTTGATGGATGTCAACACCATTGTGTTGGTGCTCATAGCTCGGGCAAATCTGAAAGACAAAACAGGACAGAAATGGAAAGGGAAAAGACAGTCAATAAAAACTAGACCTGATCATTACCCATCTATCATTGCAGGACATATCCGAAACCTGAGCAGAGAAAGCACCTTTGATTAGGTTCCAAAAGACCCAGCTCAGGTTCTAAAATGAGACCCAAGTAAGTCAAGTATATGGGCTAAGACTCTTTGCCAAGCTGAAGTATAGATGGAAGCTTAAAATTCTCACCCAAAGTCACAGAGCTTGATGCCACCACCTTTGGCAAGGAGAATGTTCTGAGGTTTCATGTCTCGGTGCAGGATTCGGTGGGAGTGCAGATAGTACAAGGCCGACACCAACTGGGCAGCAATGGCCTGGACCTAGAGGGTCAAGCAGTCAGGCAGGAAGAAGAAAGGAGGAAGGAGCCTGCTGGAGAGCCCAAAGACTCCTCCCTAATCCTACTGCTGATATCTTTTCCTCCCTTCCTTTCTTCCAGAAGGAGCTCTGGTGGCGTAGTGCCTAAGGCATTTGACTGCTAACCAGAAAATTGGCGGTTCAAACCCATCAGCCACTCCTTGGAAGGAAGACTGGGCAATCTACTTCTGTAGAGACACTCCTTGGAAACCCAAGGAGGGGTTGCTATGAGCCGCTACCAACTCGATGATAGTGAGTTTGGTTTTTTTGGGGTTTTCTTCCAGAGCTTCACACTATAGCTCCCTTAGTTTTTGCTCCCCTTGTTCATTCATTGTTTCATGTCTTCACTTATTCATTCAAGGAAGATATATCAAATGTCACTTACTAGTCATGTAACCATAGTCAAATTCTCAGAGTCATCATTGATAAAGACAATAATGATAGCCCTACATCACAGAATAATTGTGAGGATTACATGAGTTAATACATGTAAAGTAACACTCAGAATGGTGTCCGATACTTAAATATTCAATCTACATTTCTCATCTTCAATTCAAATCTGACTCATAGCAACCCTACAGGATAGAGGAGGACTGCCCCATAGGGTTCCCAAGGCTGTAATCTTTACAGAAGCAGACTGCAACATCTTTTTTCCATGGAGAAACTTGTGAGTTCAAACCTCCAACCTTTCGGTTAGCAGTCAAGTGCTTACCACCTGCACAACCAGAACTCCTTTCAATACCATTAAAAGAGACTAAAAAATCAAACTCACTGCCATTGAGTCAATTCTGACTCAGTGACCCCCCACTGGGTTTCAAAGGTGGTAAATCTTTATGGAAGTAGATTGCCCTGTCTTCCTTCCAAGGAGTGGCTGGTGGGTTTGAACCACCAACCTTCTGGTTAGCAGTGAAATGCCTTAGGCACTGTGCCACCAGAGGTCCTTATAAATACATTATAATACATATTACAAAACAACGCAACCATTGCCATGGAGTCAGATCTGACTCATAGTGACCCCTCCTTGGGTTTCCGAGGTGGTATTACTACACAAGTAGATTGCCCAACCTTCCTTCCAAGGAGTGGCTGGTGGGTTTGAACCACCATCCTTCTGGTTAGCAATCAATGCCTTAGGCACTATGCCACCAGAGCACCCACAATATACATTAGCTGTTATTAAAAAACACAAAGTTTCTGTCCTCAAAAGTAGTAATCAGACAAATAGTAAATAAGCACATAAATGAGATGATTACAAATGATGGTGAGTGCTCAGAAGGAAATAGAGTGTTCCGATAAGGAACACTGAGTGAGGCCTACTTGCCAGAATAAAAACCCTTAGAATGAATTTGGATAGAGAATGTGTTCAACTAAATCCTACTATCAACCAAAACCACTATATCCTGGTGGCGAAATCCTACCTGACCACAACCCTTATCCTTTCATGCCATTTAAGGCACAACCATACTGGCTCTTCTTCCCTAAAGATGCCTAAGAACGACACCACCATTAGTTACAGCTAATTATGTTGAAGGAGCTCTGGTAGCATAGTGGCTAAAGCACTTGACTGCTAACCAGAAGGCTGGCAGTTCAAACCCACCAGCCACTCCTCGGA